>NC_091488.1:42349429-43030046 GCF_947461875.1 Haliaeetus albicilla
GGGGACAAGGGGGGTTTACGGTAAAGGAGAAGTTCCTCAGTGGCCATATAATCAAAATGGAGGCTTAGAGAAATCATCCCAAACTCATTTGGCTCCTGCACCTCAAGTCTTTAACCCTGAGCTTAACAAACACTTGCGGCTGGTCCCGGCGGGTGATACTGGCTGGCTGAATTTCAACTCCAGTCCTTCCCAAAAAGGATCCCAGCAGGGTCTCTGGAAGGGGCCCGATCGGTGGATGAAGGATATTTAATTCACAGCCTAGCGCTAGGGCTCCGCAGGCCAGCAGCGAGGAGAAGCACTGTCGGAAAAAAAACCCAAAACTGGTCCACAGCCCTCAGTGGGAGGGGAAATGCCTCCTGACACTGCAAAATAGAGAGCAGGTCTCAGCATCCTGAACTTTCACAGCTCCAGGGAGGAAAGCGGCAGAAAGAGTTTGTACAGGCTGAGGAAATATGGAGATGAAAGTACATTGCTCATCTGGAGTTCATCCTTGCTGCCACTGGAGGCTTTTTCAACGGCAAAAATACATCCCCATCATGTGTTTTATGGAGACCAAGATAATCCACTACAAGGATAAGAATGACACACAACACGGTATAAGATGCTGGGCAAGGAAACTAGTAAATAATCTTTTAAATTATGTATTTAGCTCACTCTAGCCACGTCCCTTTCTGGGACTATTCTACTGAGTCAGTTCACTGGCCAGCCCATTTACAGACAGTCAATGTTAAGTGAACAGTAGCAAGTATTTGCTGAAAGCACCTTCTAAACCTGGAAACTAGAATAGATGCCCTGGAAAACCAACTCTGAGTTTGTAAATGTACATTAAGACGTCCCTGTGCTGCTCTGCTAATCTCCTAGATGAAAATTGCTCTGAAACAGGCAATGTACAGCAGGCTTTCCTCAAAGCGAATGTGCCTTTACATGCCCAGAAATTTGCAGGCCTGCTTAGGAATAAAAACAAGAGATGTAGTCAGAGAGCCATTTAGCAGCAGTTCGCTTGGAAACAGCACAACCTATTGATCCTAGGTCACAAGAAAAAACAAACAGCCCAGACATTACACAGGCTCCCGAGAACAGCTTAGGGAGCTGGGAAGCATCTTCTCCGATATCCCAAAATGCTGCACACAGGGCAAGAGCCAGGAAAAGAAGGCGATAAAACTCCAAGCCAAATTACGGTGATCAGAGTTCCTGCCTCCCCCTGTGTAGCTCATTATTAGAAATGACATTGAGTCCAAAGGCCCCACGGGAGAAAAAAACAACAAAACATTCTAGACCAATTAATACAAAGTAGTTGTTCAGGTGTCAGCCCTAGAGCTTGAGATGGAAGGACAGTGCACTGAGTCAGAGCTCTCCAGCCTGCCCCAGGACACGCACAAGGCGGTTTTGCAGAGCCCGCCTCGGCCAGAAGCGTGGAAGGCAAGTCGATCATATTGGAGTTAAGAGCTGCCACCCTTTCATTCAGGATTTTTGAGCCTAAGCGGCCCCATCTCTGCTACGTTCGTTAACGCTACAAGGAGAGGAGACCCCAGAACGCCTACACGCAACCACATCTGTGGGGAGGACGTGTCTGTTTGCAGGGCAGGCTGCAGAAGCTGTACTAATCCCCAGTTCTTTTTGGGAAATGAAAGTCCTTGACTCAAGCATGAATGATACTGGCAAAGATCCCATTACTGTAAAGCTCTCCGCCAGGCAGCCACCTCTCCCCCTCCCCCTTTTTATATCTCTAAGGTCACTAAACTGCAATTTAGTCATCATTCTTTATAGAGCATGAGCAGATATGAAACATCTGGAAACTGTTGTAGTCACACTTTGAGATACACATCCCGAGGGAATTTAACTGCATAGGAATGGGATGAAGTACTTTTTACCTCGAGGTCACTGCAGCTTGAATGCATTCTCGGTAGCTAGTTACTGGCTACTAACGCCTCTTAGATGACCAACTATGAAATGAGTTAGAAGGTCTCGGTACAACTCCCAGCAAGATGAAAACCTCAACCCAAAGATCACCTCAAGAAGTCCATTAGACATCCTTCTTTCTGGCAGTATCAGTGAGGAAAAGTGGGCCACAAAAATTTCACTCCTTGTTTAATTCCAGATGTGGTCCCTCTAGAGGTGAACTGTGGCCTGCCGGTAGGAAAGAAATTTGCCCTGCTGCTACTTCTGCTTTGTCAGTAGGTAACAGCAGTCCCCAAACACATAAAGAAATATTCCCAACCTGATATAAAAATGTATTTATGTAAAAAAAGGAGCAGAAGCTTTTTTTTTTTTTTTTCAAACCCCTGCAGAAGCCAGCACCAGCGTCAGTCAATTAGAGGAGACAGAATTTTCTTACCTGACCCACGCTATAGAAAGTTAATTTAAACTTTATCTTTAATAATCTCACTTCTTTTTATTTACTTCATTCAGAGGGTGGAGGGTTAAACATGAGGTGTTTTTGAATAATTAAATGAAGGAGGAAGCACTATCTTACTGACAAAGCCCCTAATCTTCCTTATTTATTAATAGGAGCTGCGTTAAGACTGCCTGTCCTTAATCTGGGCTCTCACCATGCAAATTCAGAGCATTAGAAATAGAAGAGGCTAATTGAGGCCCTAACGCCAGGAAGAGAGACCGTGTCAGTGTCAAAAGCTAAAAAGGGCTAGATCTGATCAGGACCTGGATGGGGAGCCGCCAAGGGAAGCCTCGCTGGCTTGGCTCTTTGGGATTCAAGCCTTGCCCTGCGGGATTCGGACAAGCCCCGTTCAGTTGGTCTGGTCCCCGAGATGCTGCATTTGGTACCACATCGCCTTCAGGGGCAGGTGTTTTGTTTGGTTTTGAAGGAGCTCCAGACCACCTTTTGAAACATTCGCTGCCCGTACCCGGAGCCGTCAACGTTTGGCACCGAACGACTGCCCCCGCGACAACGGGCAGGGACAGACTTCCCAAACATCCCACTGTGCGGGGTCCGAGCTGCCCAAACATCCCACTGTGCAGGGTCCGAGCTGCCCAGCAGCCCGCTTACCTGCCGGGATCGTGCGTAGGTGCTGACTGCCCTGCGAATCCAGCGGCGGGTATGGGTGAGTTCAAGGTTTCGGTATTAAAGAACCTAAGCTTTTCCCTCTTCCCCAACATCCTCCCCAAAGACCCAGCTGCCTCATCAAATTCTTTGCCTCAGCTTATGAGCTCTGACAAGATCGCAGCCCAAGGAGGCTTGACTACAGACTCAGCAATCCTTACTACATCCAACCCAATTTAGCCATGCTCTCGGAGCATCGTGCGTGCGGTAAAGACCTTATCTAAAGGTAATCATTAATTTGTTAATGCCAGAAGGATAGGGCAATCGGCAATAGGATGCTGATTGTTTGGGGGATCAAGTAGTTGATCGTTCATAATGGATTTCTTTGTTTTTTAAACAATAACCATCCTTCCCAGTTATAACCTTTTTATGGACATATTGTAGAGCTAATCACAAAAGCGCTTGCAAATTCTTTTTGCCCAAAGACAATGCTTTTTTCACATTATGTAAAATTAACTTCTGGAAGTTACTGTTGCATATTAAAAAAAAAGGTTTAAAAATAGGAAAAAATGTGAGCAAAGCATTTATAGCAAAAACAGAGTCGTCATCTATGTTTGATAAAGGACTATAAACCCTCACGCTGGCAGGCTTAAGATGGTCATTAACCTCATTCAGTCAGAAAGAAAACATCTCCTGCAAACAGGTAATTCCGTCATGGTGCAGTACAGGCTTTCTTGCACCTTTCTGAATTATTTGGCAGTTCCTGGAGACCAGGTATTACATCTGTCTAACCCAGACTGGCAACTCCAATATTCCTGTGTGCAGCAAATCACAGAGAAGTTCGATCAAGAATTAAGCAGTGCCAATGACTCCGCCACTACCTCTGCCGAATTTCTGGTGCGTAGCCCTGCCCATACACCCTCTCAAACAGCATAGGCGCAGAACCTGATATGCTTCCTGGGAGTACCAAAAGGGGATAGGAGAAATAAATCTATATTAAACTGGCCTTCTGCATTCCCTCCTGATTCACAGGAATGTAAGCTGCAGAGTTTACTCTGAGGATTAGCACAGTTTAGCCTGTGCAGAAGATGATCTCAAAAAACAAAGCTGTTGAAGATGGAGAACAGGGAAGGTCAGGTACTGGTCCTTTTTCTTCACCTCCACCATACTAGAAAAGAAGCACAAGCCTGTGACTCCTCTGTTTGTAAGAAACCTTCCTCTTTACTCCTGTCTCTCAGGTTAGCATATCACCTAGATCTGCATTTTCCCCCCAAAAGTACCTCATCGCAGCCCTTCTCCAACGTACTGAACCAGATGTACCTAAGAGAAATGCCACTTCACGAAACAGAAATTATATGCAGGAAAATTTTTACCCCAGCTGTAACGCCCTTGTCAGCTACCCCTCGCATAACGTCAGCTCACACGGGAAGCCAGTGCAATGCAGCAGCGGGCCCTCTCTGGCTATGAACAAAAAAGTAGTCCCCAAACTATTCCCTCTATTTCTCAGCTCCTTTAGGACAGGCCTGACACAGTATTTGCTGTGTTTTAACCAGCTCCTCCCCAGGGCTAACTGGTTAAACCCAGTATTGCCCTCTGGCAGCTGATCTGTGTTCCTAGGATTGGTAAGCATCACAAACATCGCTGGCTACATTTGGGAAAGTGCTGAAAAAAACGTAAATACCTTTGTGGACTACCTCAAACTTCAACTCTGGTGATCTTGAGCTATAAATTCTTAGGAGATTTGGTTTCCTTCTGGGCTGGAAACACCCTCAGAGCAGTCCCTCGTGGTGTATTCTGGCACGTTTGCTTCTGATACCGCTTTTTTTTGCCCCCAGATGATCTGTCAACACAGCTAGGATGAGGAGGATGGGCAGGGGAGACTAAATATGTGATATTCCCCTGCCTAGGCCAATACAACAGTGAGAAGTAGGTATCTGCAGAGCCAAAGCCATGAGCGGCGAGACCTTAAGACAGAGAGCCAGGATTCCCCGTGGAAGGCTGCAGCAGCCTTGAATCCCTGCGGATCAGGCACAACGCGGGACCAACGAGACCTGGTTGCCACTAGGCTCTCTAAAACGGCCGACAGATGAGATGGATAACAGCTCAAGCTACTACCTCCTTAGGCATCGCTGCCCCTCCAGGGACAAGCAGACAGCACAGAGATGGCAATGAAGTTGGGTGGAGGGGAGTGGGGGTTTTTTTTGGGGGGGGGGGGAAGCGGCTACGTTACCTCCCTACTGACCTCCAAATTTTGCTCACTGGCAGGGTAGGATAAGACAGCAACGCGGATCTGCTTTTTTTTTCCAGGAAGGGATCCCTGAGGGCTGTTAATGATACAGCCTCTCTCGGTCCCCTCTCAGCCCTGCACCGCCTCATCCTCCAGCCAAACACAGCAGCGAGAAGCCAGCAGGCTGCTGCAGTCCCAGCCTCCTCTCTCCAGCGAGAGCTGGGGCCTGACAGCCCAGCAAAATGACCCACTTCTTGCCGACTCAGACAAAAAAACTCCACTTAGGCCCCAGGAAAGTGTCTCTAATAAGGCCATCCGTTAGCTGTGTCGTCCGGACCCCTCTCAGCTATCCTTCATCCCTGCCCTCCCTCCCTGCAGCCAGCCATTAATGCAGTCAGCACGGAAGAGAATGAAGCCGTCGGGCTCAGTAAATATTACCGAGCTCCACACGGGGAGCACAAGACCATTATTTAGACTCCCAGGTCCTGGGTATGTTTTGATCACACCAATTTAGCAAAGAGAGGTAAAAGAAAACAACCGGCTAGCGGCTGGCCGCCACACCTATGCGTGTCCTGGTCTGGGAAATCCCAAATCCCTCTGGACCGGCCGAACAGTTGCACACCTGAGACTGGGAGCGCTGCTGGCAAACCCTGGCGTGAGTGGCCCAGCGGAGGACAGTGCTGGATCGGTTCCCACCAAAGGGTACCTGAAACACAGCAGGCCAAAACTCACCCCTGCTCAGCCACTGAAGTCAGTTGTTCCAACACTTTTGCGTCTCGCGGCTGTGGGGAGGAAATGTCTTTTCTTCCCCTGAGACTTGGCTCTCCAGGTTCCCTCGCATATGTCTGTGCTTCTGTCTCGCCATGTCAGAAATCGTACGATGCTGCTCTGCAGCTCGAGCTGTTCCAACAACCCCCACTCCACAACAACGTGCACTTCTCAAAATCACCCACCCCCTGCTTTTACATTATTCCTCTGTTTGTCCCAAATGACTTCCCTGCCATCTTCTCTTGCCCTTGCCCCACACCAAGCTCTTCTTTCTCCCTCCGTACAAGGACACGTCTTGGCTCAGGAGACGGCTCCTCCTCAGCTCCCGCTGCGTACGACAGCCATGCTGCTAGCTCAGCCATATCTGCTGCTTCCCAGCTCAGCTCAGACCTTGTCTTCCCCCTGCCTCCGGGCTTTTCGTGGTCCCCTCTTCTTGGCTCTTTGACTGGAGGCTCTAATATACTCATTTACCTACTGTTGTGAATTGTTTTGCTCTGTAAGCACTTGAGGTACAATTTGGGGGGGGGGGGGGGGGGGGGGAATCCCCAAGAAAATAAAGTTGTGCTACATGGTATTTTGAGAGAAAGAGAGGCGAGCAGGTCTCATGAGAACTGGGTATGAATTTACCTTGCACATCCCCACAGGCGCAGGCACAGAAAAGTGCAGGCTGATAAATCCCTTTTATTACCTGCACCGGTATCTGAAGGCAGGAAAGGATTTTTAAAATCTGGCCAGTCCCCAAAGTGTCAAATCCAAGGGCGACATTTGAAATTCAGTGATGACAGAGTAAGACAGAGACAGAGAACAGTGACCATGTGTCATCAGCCCAGAGTATGTGCCAAAGCCAGAGACAACACATCAAAACAGCTCATGGAGCTCCCGATATAATTAAAGAGTCACTAACATCTCATGGAGCACTCTGGGAAGGAAAAAAAAAAAAAAAAGAAGAAAAAAAACTGCTCGGCACAAACGGATGGCACGAATGCTGAGGCAGCAGGATGAAGCTTAGTTCCTCCCACGCTGAGCAGAGCTCTGCATCCTCAAAATGCGGCTCTACTCAGAAAAGTGACTATGCAAGAACGCCGGGTTTTCTGCACACTCAATCTCTCCCCTGGGCTGCTCGAGGAGAGCACTGTTCGCTTTCTTGACTAAAATAAGCATTCACTACTTTTTTCTCCTGACACTCCTGAAGGAGCCAGCACAGCTCTAGAAGTGGGAGCTGTTTTGCCAGCGGTACCAGTGTTAGGAAAGCTCCACCTAAATACAGGTTAGGTAGGCTGCATCACCATTGTAAGGAGCCCAGCCTGCCTCTCAGATTTAATTATTTCCCAACCCGGTTTTGATTGGGAGAAAGAGCTGAAAGACAGGTTGGACAGAGGCAGAACCCAAAACCAGGCACTCCCCTCGGAGTATACTCCCAGGGACGAGGTAAAAACCACGCTAAGGTGCATTACTACGTACGCACCCCATCACCCGGGCTGCCGTCACTGTCCCTTAACCGGCGATCTTTCAACCTGACCTCAGCACCCTCCCTGTTACTCATTCTTTTCACTCATCTAGACACTGTCACAAGGCGCTGAGAAGAATTTGCATCATTTCAAAGCAGCTTCCCCGCAGGGTCCGGGGAAAGGGAGCAAAGCAGTGACCGAATAGCAGACCTGAGCCCGACTCCTGCATTGTGCTAATGGGCTGTGCTGCCTTGTACCATGGAGAAAGGGTTGGGACACAGCCCCTCTCCTCCTTGCTAGGGCGAGCAGGACCTTCTTTTCTATTGCCCTACCACCTAGCCTACTGCCTCCTCCTTGAGGATTACCCTGCCTCCTTGGCTGATCACACAGATCTTCCTTTTATCAGTCGGCGGACCCAAGGAAAAAGGGCAGCAGGGAAAGAGCATTTAATTTAACCCTCTGATAAGGGAAAAGAAAATCCTTGGTCCATCTAGAAGCACCTGCTCTTTCCTCAGATGCACCGGCAACAACATCTTAAGGTCAAACTGTAAATCATGTAATAACATCTTTATCTCCTCAAGCCGGTCTTCCTTTTTCTTTTCTTCTTTCATTTTTAGAAGCCAGGGTATCTGAGGACATTGAACTCCAGTGTTACAAGTTTCCTACCTTAGTGGGAAGATGCTTCTTCTCCCGGTCAGGCGAAACACCCGGTCTCCCCGTGCTGCAGGGAGGGCACCATACAGCAGGCTTGTTATCTGCAGGGAGCGTGCGAGTGCCCCAGCCTGTCTGAGGCTCACGGCCTGCAGGTCTCCTTTCCTGGGAAGGTGAATTTGATTGTCATAGCAGCAGTGGAGGATTCGCGTTAAACACGTATGGCGTGAGCAAGAAGGACTAGGGAAATAGTTACGCCAACGTATCTCAACTTTGGTTTGTAAAACTGACTCTCAGTCTGACTCAGCTTAGCTACCCTTTACCACATCACCAGCTAGATGCTTCCCACCTTAATCTAATGGGGCCTGAATTCCAGCAGTGGAAAGTCTTTGCAATATCTCTGCAGTCTCACCCACTCTATAAACGCATACCTGCACCAAAACCAGTGCCGACCATGCAGTGACCTGCCTTTGCAGTAAGCAGCTAGGGAGACATTAGGAATTGCTTGCAACGAAGCAAAACTGAAGACTATTTCTCAGTTAATTTAAACTGCAATAGCCAAAACGCCTGAGATGGGAGCGATCCGATCCAAACAGGCTCACGAGCACGTACCCACATCATGCCGGCATATCGACGTCTGCCTATGCCCTGCTATCCTCCTACAGATAGGAAAAAAAGAACCCACTCCTGGTATCACACTTGGACAAGACCTGCCAGGATTTTGGCTGCAATGACCCAGTTTCTTTTGCTGTTGTTAGTTGGGATGTGAGGTAGCGGGATGGGAAACCGTCAACAAACTCCGTCGATAACCTGTAGAAAGCCTCTCCGCTGCTCTCATCCGACATGGCTTAATTTTTAATTCAGCAAAGCAGCGACAAGGACGTAGGCTGCCAAGGCCAGTCAGCAGCGCAAATTGGCCAGGACAGACTGAATTGATCTACAAGGTGGAAATGAAGACACAGCAGAAACTTTGGGCTATAGGCAGCGATGGGGCAGGCTGTGGAGGGGGAAGAGAGAGAAGCATGATGAAGGAAACAAATAGAGAGAAACAGAGCAAGGACAACACCGCAGGAGGGAAATTATTGGCATCCAGACAGCCACAGGAGCTTAAGCGCCCAGTACCTTCTACCCATAGAAAACTGGCTGGCCCAGGCTGTACAGTACACGGGCCGTATGGATTTCATTCCTGGCGTCTCACATCCACCGTCCCTGTGCCAGAAGCCGTAGCACGGTAACACGGGCAGCTGCCCAAAGATGGCCTGTCGCTGCACTTCAGTCGGTCTGCAGAGAGTACCAGGGGATGCTCAACTCCAAGCTCTGGCTTTTTTAGCCAGAGGTAGAAACCACCCATCCAATTCCCTGGCATATTTCTATCCTTCCCAAGCCAAACCCGAGGAGTGAAAGCACAGCTACGTTACTCGCTTCCAACTGCAAATGAAAGCAAGACGGTCAACAAGATTAGTTGGAGGGGTTTGCTACCGCTACTAGTGTTAGCATTTATTATCTTATCGCTAGGCTCAAGACTTAAATCAGGAGGAAAGTGGCCCCAGCCTAACTGCACGCCCTGCTCACACACACAGGCTGAGGGCCACACTGAGAACGTGCTCGCCCCAGTGACAAGAGCAGATTTTTCAGAATGACAGTTTAATGTCTTGTAAAAAAACCCTTGTGAAAAAGCACAAAAAGTGCCCAAACACCTTGCACAACCACTTGAGCCAGCTGCTGAGAACACTTAAGGAGTACGTTGTCTGACACACTTAATTATTCAACAAGTAGCCCACTACTTAATTGGCATTTTTCAGTGGTAGCTGTAAATATAGCCCTTTCTGCCAATTCACATCGGACAGACAAGAAATTTCAACGCTGTCCTACAGAGTGTCGAAAAATTCCAAAATTTGCCAAATCACATCTAGCAAATCGCTCTGGAGAACACGGAAAGTTTCCAAAACTGCAGAAAAAAAATATTATTTTAATAGGGATATTTTGCCAAGTTTAATCCTCATTTTGACCGGTTTTGTCTAACATCAAGGATTAGCAGAACTTTGTTATTGCCGTGTTTAATGCTTGCAGCAAAAAAATGCAAAATCAAGCATAAGCTGACTGTATTCAGTCATCCGTCTGTCACTGGGCTGAAACTCTACTCAGATTCATTAGGCGGCTTTCAACAATTTTGAATGAATCTGATCCCCAGTTTGAAGCAGAACGGTATCAATAATGCTTCTATGTTATGACTTGATGAAAGTGTTTGTACAATCTGAGAATCAGAATATAATCATGTAATAAGCAGAATGCAATCCTTGAAAATAAATGCTGTCGAGCAAAGTGAAAGCCACACCATTTAGAAACAACAACAACAACACAGTATTGGTAATACAGCGGTAAGACTGAAATCACTCAAAAATTGCTCTGGAAATGCCCTTTTCTCTGTATTTTGTGACAAGAAATAACAATACTCTGAAGGCAATGCAGCAGAATCCACGGTGTTCTCCATGCCCAGTACTGAATGGAGGCAACAGTTATTGTACTCTACACTATAAGAAATAATTTATTTTACCACACGTGCTGCTCTTAACAAAGAGGGGAAGCCTGTGTTTGGAAAGCGAAGCATAAACTTATTGAGCATCAGCAATATCAAAGCTCACAGTCGTTCACCACAATAAATAAGTAAGCCCTCTCATCTGTACAAATGTACCACAAGACCATAATCATGAAGCACCTTGCTATGTTTGGTCTCCGCTTTGTCTCGCCTCCCTTGCAGAATTCAAGGAATCATGAGCGGCGCGTACACGCTGCAATGGGAGAAGGTATTAAAGCAGCTGGAGTCATTGCCAACAGCAACACTAAAGGCATGATGGCACAGACTTCAATGAAAATCAGCCATTCTGGACACTTCACAGTCTCATTCACAGCCCACGCCAACGTCTTCTGCGCTGACATTTTGCTGTTATCAGTAGCTCTGAAGTTAAAATGAGGTCAGGTAGGACTAACGAGGCTTCAGTCACACATGTGATTCCTCTATAGACAAAGCCTCCTCAACCACTTAGATGCTTTTTACAATTCCATTCCACCCACCATATATAACAAACCCGACGTAGTCTGCTTTTGATATGCAAAACTGGTACGGGTGAAAACTTTGCATGGGTGGAAACAAATGGGTAGAAATGTCAGCAAAACATGAGCAACATCAGCAGAATTTTCCCTCTCTATAATGGAAGCAAGAACATAGTTTAGTCACAAGATAATACAAACTTCACTTGTAGTCTAGAAAAAACCGCGAGCCTTAGATTAGTCATAGGAGGCCTTCCTTATCGCTCCCCCATAGCGGGAAATACATGGACCATCATAAACACATGGAAGGTAACACAACAGAGCATAAAGGCTCTAACTTCACGTTCAGTTACCCCGGCTGAAAGCTGCTGTTACTTTGCTAATTCTGGTGAAGTTCCATCAGGCTAAAATGGATTTAGTGGCAGCTGAGCCACACGGAAAGGGAGCCCGTGTCATGCCCAGTTCTGCCAGCCTTCGCAAAAGCCAATGTCGTGCCACACGCGGCCACGGTCTATAAGGCAACGGCTCGTTCTGCGCCCGCTCTGACATCCATAGGAATCGAGGCCGTTCCGAGCAACAGGGCCCTGCGTTATGTTTTGCTTCTCGAAGAGCTGTTTAAATATTTTCATTAGAGGCAGAGTATTTTTGGATGATAAAGATAATTAAGTGCTGAAAGCGTAGTGATCCATTTGACACCACGAATAAGAGATATGAAGTATTTCTAATAAAAACAGAACCCCCGGTGGGATTTGAACTCACTGTGTGTCGTTACAATTTGAGGCAAGTGCTGCATCCACGATGAGGCTAACAGTCTCTTTGCCGGGTCTGCAATTTACTGGTCTTATATTGCCTACACTGGGTCTCCCCTGTTGTTCCCCAAATGCAAAAATTATATGCTACCTAACGCTGCATGCAAACATAAATTAATTTGTATAAATGAACACGAAGAGTTATAAAGTTTGGGAAAACCTGTTTCCTAGTTGCTGCCAGCATCTATAACCTGTTCCTGAATTCATTATCGCCGCTCTCAATTTCCTGTGTGTTTTGCTTCATCAGTGCTTCATCAGCTAGACAATCACGATGATGATGGTGGTGAAGTAAGCGGCTCCTGCTCTTTAGATGTCTGCTCCCCCGTACGTAATGTCAGAATGATTAGAGCATCTGATGTGATGAGAGTGATTAGATCTGTGCAAACACACACAGAGGAGGAAGGAGGTTGGCTTTGACAAAGCACTCAATTACCCAGGTTCTCCCACCACGTCTGGTCCTATCAGAACGGGAACAAAGCTCCCTGTGTTCTCCTGGGAGGGAATCGCTGCCGTGCCTTTCCACACCACCACCGTAAATCATGCCATGCAGTTCTGTGCCACACAGCTATAATTTGATAAATACCAGAATGAGTCAAGGCAATAAATCTGTTGGGGTTTAATTATAAGTGTGCTTTTTCGTGGGGAGGGGGCTGGGTTGTTTTTCAGCTTCTGCCAATACAAATAACGTACATCTGCTCCTTCGGCCCCGCCTGTTTTATTCTTTCTTGGGAAATCCTCCACTGCTGCCTTACTACCAGGACTGTCCTGGCACAGTGATAGCTGTCTCAGGAGCATAAATATTCAGCGGCAAGGGTAGGGTTTTTTTCCCCTTTCCTACTGCTGGGCCAGGAAGCCCTGCCCTGAGCAGGGTTAGAAAACACAATGGGAGGAACACAAGTGTGGACAGTCGCTGGTCATCTCTCCTGTAATCTCAGTTTCCATTGATATCGCCTACATTTGCAATTTTATCAGTGCTCTGTGACTACACGGGTAGGGTTTTTCCTAAAAGTCCCAGCTTCTAAAGTTGCATGATCAACCAGAGGCTTTTCAAGCTTTTCTTTCAAATACAAACATTAAGTTTCTAGCTGTTGTGGTTTCAAATGAAAGCTGGTAAATGCACGCTAATAAAGCAGGAAGCAAAAAGACGGACCTCAAATAAATATATTCTTCCTTTTCATATTTTAAACACCACTTCTGCAGATCCTGTTCCTGCTTCCGAATAGTTGAGTACAAGTCCACAGATTGTATTAAGAGAACATTTGCTATAAGAAAAGGGGATGGAGATGTGTGCATGTAACACGATGGGAAGAAAAAAAAGAATGTAACAGCCGCACATGCATTTTCCTATGGGGTCACCTGTGAGAAACCACGTGTGCGAGAGCATATAGCAATACAAGCGTGTATATGCACCTTTGCACGCACACGGAGCGGTGCGTGCATCAGCAAAAGGAGCAGGCAGAGAGACTGAGGAAATCTCTGTGTGAACATGCCTGTGCTCCCAAAGGTCAACCTGCTCTCCTCAGATTTAATTCCCTTTCTCACTGCCACTGCTCAGAAGTAAATGTTCACTTTTTATTAAAAATCAAAAGCAGAGGGGCTCGTAATCCTCCTGACTCCAGTTTTTCTCATATAAATGGAAAGTTTAGCTTAAAGCAATACCAGGTAAAATCAGACTGAAAGCAGCAGCTAATTCCCAGGAGATATGGAAAAGCGAAACAGCATTTGAGGATTGTTTTATTTGTATGTCTACATTCTCATTAACCAAATACTTCATTCTTCTTATTATTCTTTTTTTAAATGGAGAATTTGGTAAATCCTCGTGCATTGCAGCACATTTTTGGAAATCATTATTCAGTGATATCACAAACCAACTGTATTCTCTCCTTGCAAAACTGATTCTGTTCTAATCACTGCAAAGAGACGCCACTGCACTAATTTCACAGATCTCATTAAATACATTCCCTCCCCACTTGGATTCTCCATACAGCCCTCTCCCCTCCTCATTCTCACTGCTAATACTGAAAATCTTCCCTTTGAAGCGCTACCCTGGTTTTAAGGATATTTCCCTTATTTAGTGTAACCTTCAGAGCAGGGACCGTGTTAAAACACGTTAACAGCAATACTGCCAGCTTGAACTACCAAAAACTGTAAGTGGAGAAGGTGGGAAGGAGAAGAAGAAAGAAACAAAGAAGAAGAGGTTTCTAAGATTTTTTGGGTTTTTTGGTGATAATTCCAAGTTTTCTTCTGCAAACACAGACAACAGAAACTTAAAGGAGGAGATAGAGATTCCTTTCTAGGGCCATACTACTCATGCTCGGGCTTCAATTAAAACAACACTGAGAGTGGGCAACACTGCACTACTCTCTGCTTCATTCCTTTTCCCCCTTTTCCTTCCCTGCCCACGTCAGCTACAGCAGACTGAGACCCTGCCCCAAATTTCCATGTGTCAGCCAAATCACGAATGCAGCCTGGATGATACCAAGGAGCAAAGCTCAATCTGTCTTGAAGTTTCAGTTTTTCTAACCCCACAGTTTGGAGCGTTCCTGCTTTGGGGCCAAACCACAGAGGAAGAAGTGTGCGGAGAAGAGAGTATTTCCAAAGTTAGAGAGGTCCAGGTGTAAGCCTGGAGTGATAGCTGGCTGCCCCATCCCTGTATCGCAGATCTCTTGCTCCTGGTAGCCAAGTCCTCGCTGTAATAAAGTTCGTAGGGCAGAGCTGAGATCAGGTTGGTGGCCTTCTATCAGAGGCTCCCGCGGATGGAAGGTTAACATATTTGTTTCTTTCCACCCTACTTTTGGCCATCTGTCAGAGCTATGGTAAACACAGCACCAGAAAGGGGAATATATGATTACGTGCCTTGCATACAACTTCTAGCATCCTCTGGTTTCCAAGCAAACTTTGTGGCCATTCACACTTGCTCCCAGTGCCTGTTTCACCAGGTATGAGTGGGCAGAGGGCAGCTCCTCCCTGGGGTTATGTCCTCTGTGCTTTGGGCCAGCAAAAGGGCTTGGGAGCTTTGAGGCGCTACGTGAGCATCGTGCATCTCCCTCACAGGGCAACTCCCGAGGTCTGTGGCTCCTTTGCCCTGCACAGAGAAGAGGGAGCAAGTTTGCAGGGAGGATTTCACCATCTCTTTATCAGCTGCATCTATGCATAAAGCCCAAGGATGTAGACCTGCAAAGGTCTTTGCTCGCTAAAGGAGGCAATGAGTGGCAAACTGGGAGCAGAACTGGGATTTTAATGGCTGGTTAGTGACCGCAAGAGGCCTCAAATTTCTTAGCTGCTTCTTTCGTTGGTCCTGGCAAAACATCTAGAAAGACAGGCAGAGGCAATCCCAGGGCAGGCTTCTGGCGTGAGATGTGGCACACATTTATAAGACATAAGGAGGAATCATTTGTTCTGTTTCACACAGCGGATGTGATTCGCTTGCAAATTCATTACAGAGCAATGGAAGCCCTTTCTCTGTGCCTCAGTTTCTCTATGACTTTATGTGTATTTGCCGCTGTTCTTGAGGGGCACTGGGCAGACTAGATCTCCTACTCTGAAGATACCACTTAAAGAAATAAAATTCACAGCATTGACCATACAGCACTTTAACTAGAGTCATGGCAAGGACTTAACGTTACCTCTCCAGCTCTACCCAGTTTGAAACGATACAGATAATCCTACCTGTGCCATGCTTTTACCTCTGTAGGTATAGGCCAGAAAGCTCCTAGCTTGTAACCAAATAATTTGCTTGATGCTAGACCATCCGTCTCCTCAGCTATCTACTCCAGCCATTCAGGGTTCCCTGTTCCCCTTGGGATGCCCTTTTACCCGTGCTACACTGAAGCTCCTTCCTCTTGCTTCTGTTTCTCCCAGGCACCTGTAGGTGTTGTGTGAATATGTCCTGCCAGATAAGCTGAGCTGAATTCATTCCCTTTGCAGCTGCCTGTCCTCTCCCTGAGCCAGTCTGTGAACAGTAACATGCCTTGGCATTATCTATACCATTTAGGATTTTACACTCAATTAAATCCCCTCTTAACAGTTTCTCCTTCTTCTTCTTCATCTTCACAGGCTATAAAGACCTCGCTTTTATTTTTAGCCAGTCCCGTTAGCTCACGACTCTCAGCCTCTCACATCATATTTTCTGCCCTTCTTCTCTACACCTTTTTGAGTTCTCTGATGTTGAGGGAGCCAAAGAGATAGAGGGGAAAGAATGATAATCAGCTAGTGTAGGAGCTATGCTATAGTGTCCCTGTCACATTACAGTGATCTGCCTCAATTATCAACCATTAACATTACAAATTGCTTCACCACTTTTCCCATAGCCTCTTAAACTGTGAACCCACTCTTGCTACTTGCTGACTTACCTGCCTGAGCAGAGTCAGTCTCTGGACATCATCTCTTCTGAAGGAGCTCTGCAGCAGCTACTATATTCTGTGTCTAGGAAAGGATGCTGCAGAGGTATTAATGAAGGAAGTGGGGTGGGGTACATAAAGAGGAATACTGCCCGTAGCCTGGTCAATCCTACCTGTCTCTTTGGCTGAAACACTTAGGAAAGCAAATCTGCCCTCTCCTGGAACAACCATAGTTTCCAAAAGAGATGATGAAGAAAGAAGTGGTTGCTACCAGCCCCCTTTTCATATTACAGCTCAACAGCTCAAAAACTCATCAAGGAGGAAGGTCTAATTCTGTTTTCTGTCTCAGAAGGTTCAGTTCATCCTCTTCCACCTCCCAGAGGAATGCCTATAATCTCCACTGGTGTTCAGAAGATACTAGGCTCTTCCTGATGAAGCTCTGCCATGCACTAATAAAAATTAACTGGGCCAGAGAAAGGAAGGACCATGCACAGCCTGCTGATCAAGGCACTCCCACCTCTGCCCCCAGCCTCTGCTCTAATGCTGAGCGGCTCAGCTGCTCAGTCTTAGTAGGAACGGGGCTCTTCTGGGCTTGGACAGAAACGCAACTGCAAGCACGTGGTTAGAAATGCTGGTAAACGATAGAAATGTACCTATATTTCTCTATATAGAAACGGGTGTCAATGAAGAAGTGGACTTGGATTTAAGAGCTAAGAGTAGCAGTTGGGCAGGACTTTGGTACCTGTATCCTTCTGAGGATTTAACCATCAATTTCTCTGTTCCCCACCTGTGAAATAGAGTAATTTTACTTCCTTGCACGCCTGAGGTGCTCTGACAATGCATTAAAAAGATTGAGAGGTACTCATATACTAGGGCAATGAAGGCCACACATCTGCTTAAGATAGCTCACTGACTAACAACTATCAGAAAAGAGATCCCTACAACTAGCACAAGAGACTACCAGCCTCACATCAACTTTCTTGGAAAGTACAGATCAGGCAAGGGCCCTTCGGAGATTCCCCACCACATAACATGTCCTCCTCCTCGCAGCATAGGCTCATCTGACCCAGGTTCGACTGAAGATGAGAATCAGCCTGCCTAAGAGCAGATTTTAACAAGCTAACGTGCTGGTTCCTCCGCTCAACGCAGTACACTTTTTGGAAGGGAGCTGGGTAATCCCACCCCAAGTTTCTTGCCTTGGGGAAGCAAATCAAGAGGTCTTCACGGCCACAGTGCAGAAATCCTAGCTTCACCCATGCGTGGCTAATCTTCCACCAGTAAGACACCCAGCATCTATGGTCGGGGTAACTGAGGACTAACTGGCATCGCAACAGGTCACTCTTGATCGACAAACATGCTAATTGCCCATAAATAACTGCGGTTAAGACCTTAGAGGCTTCCAAAAGAACTAACTAATGTCATAATGAATTCACACTAATGGAGGAGAGAGGCATCACCTCACTTCCAGCTCTCAATACCAGGACCGTTTCCCCATCAACTCTTTTAAGAGCTGGGCCCCTAAGGCAGGTTACCACAAAGTACAGGAATATCACTAATTTTCTACATCCGAATGAGCAGTGCTCGGCAGCCTGCTAGCCAGAGACATGGCGAGAATTGAATTTTATTCACCTGCTCTTCACGAGGTGCTGCAACAGGATTCAGTCACTGGCCTTTGTGGCAACAGCCCATTAACTCATTCTTACAACTCTCGGCAGCCATAACGGCACCGCTCACCAGCCCCTAGCCCTCTGCCTGCCTTTACTAGCTGTTTATGACAAATTCCAGGTTTTGCCTGTCTGCCGCTGCATATGGAAACCTGACGGATTTAAGCAAGGACTAGATCTAACAAGATCAATGTACTGTTCGGCAGGTGCAGAAACACAGCTATCCGTTTTAGGGATGAAAGCTAAGCAGGAGGGCCTGACCGCTTCTTGTCGCTAAAGCTCCTGCAAGAATTTTGCAAGAGCCCATGTCTCAGAGCTGCTGGTACCCGGCAGCTCCCAGCAGTATAATTGCACTCTGCTGCCAGGAGCTCGGCCCTACGTTGTTACGGGGAAGCAGTTGCGTATGCGCTTCTCCAGCGGAAGGTAATTGTCTGTTGTGAAACAGCTGTCCCTTTCTACTCCAGCTGTGAGCCTGGACATTTTGTCAATCCTTGCATTCTCTTTAAAAAGTGGGGTATTAGTGCACATTTATCAGGCAATCAGTGATACACAGTTTCTTAAAGGAAGAAGGATTCTGTCCACCCACTCCACCAGCTAAATTAGTTTAGCTCCAGCTTAATAGCATTTGTGCAGTATATTTCCTGCATGTGTAAGCAAGAAAGGTGTCACTTAAGGGTGCTGAGGGATTCAATTATATGTAACAAGACAGCTTTCTCTCAGTTTCACTCAGTTACTCAGAGGCTTGTCTTTGTGTGTGGCTTTTTTCGTAAGGTATTCTTACGGCCAGGAGCTGTGTTCCTCTGTTGTGCCAAGAGCTGTCCGTGTAGAGATCAACGCTTGATCCGAAGGGACAACTCCTGAAAGGAGAGGAGTGCGTGCCTGGTGCATACCTGCATTTCCGTGGGTGTTTGAGGAGGACAAGGCAGAGGAGAAGGAATGCAAAACTGGGGAAAGTGAGAAAGGAGATGGCTTTTCATCTCCTTCTGGAAGTCTCTTCTCCAGCAAGATGTACTTCCAGGTTTTTTAACCAACACTGCAGTGTATGACCTGCAGAAAGATGACGAGGGTGGAATAGGGCGCAGGAGAAACACGAGCCAGAGGGCCACCTCGTTCCACATCCCCGGGACGTGCTCTTGTCTCCAACTGCCTTAACTGATGTACAGTACCTGGCTACGTCCTTCTAAGAGCTGCTGCTCAGGCTCATGCATGACTTTCGAAAATACATTTTGTTCTTCTGAAGCCCTCAAGGACAATAATAAATAGAATGAAAACAAAACTACCCCGACAGCTCTTTAGCGGGTGTCCTTCACAGGCGTACCAGTGTCAGCTGCCCTGGGATTTCACCTTCACCTGAAGGGAGGCCTGTTTAATCATGCGACACTGAAGTAGAGGAAGAAAAAAAATGTTTCTTGAAGGAACAAAGGAAGGCCAACTTGCCCCTATCCTCATAGTTTTGCTACGCATGACCACAACTAACATGCTGCTTGAAATCTGCCATGTGCTAGAACATCACTGTGATGTTCTAGCCTCGAGGCCTGGCATTACTGTAAAACAATAACTGATAATAATTCTGCTTGCCCTTTACTGCTGCAGAGATGTACCGAATGCTCATTACTACGGTCCTCTTTCGGGAAGAGGAAAAGTCAGTGGGTCAGCTGAACTGTTGGAGTATGTGAGGTTCAGCTAAGGTCATCGCAGAAAAGCTGCCCAGGTCGTTCCGTTTTGGTTTTGCGGTCTTTGCCACAGGGGTTGTTAGAGGTATTTACACTCCAACTGAGCCCCATCTTTAACAGTTCTGTATACGACTAGTTTCTTTTCATTCCTTTCTGTGTGTTTTTCATTTCTGAGTTATATCCCCAAGCAAAAGATGGGCACACGTGGATATTCTTATAAACTGCCTTTCAAGAAGTCTTTGAGCAAGTATTTAATAAAAAAACTGTTACAAAATCAAAGGAGTCCTGAGTTGGAGATTTAAAGTTCTCTCATGGAGAACATGGCTCTACAAGACAAAAAGCAGAAAAGAAAGAATAATGGATCTTCTCTTAATATGGTCAAAACTTAACAACGGGGGTACTCGCTGCTGAGAATTTTGCTATGGCCTGCATATGCAATACATCAGCTAATGCATTGAGGAGAATGAAATTGTGAGAGACCAGCATCTACTGATAATGCAAAATAATCAAATCTGGACTATAAGGACCAGAGGATCCTCAGAGAGCTGAGCTGACACACAGCAGCCCAACAGACCACGGAAAGAGTTCAACCTTGTTACAGGCAATACCTATGGAGAAAAAATAAACTATACTCCTCAGATCTTACCAGGTTGTAAAATTAAGTATGGCCAGACAAGAAAAAAACCTAAAGTTACTGTAGGCAGATCGATGAAGACTTTTCTCTGAGGTACCTCAACAGTAGGCCAAAAAGTAAATGGAACATTAAGATGTAAAAATAATACTTGGTGAAAAATCACTCCTGTGCAGAGGCTCAGTGCGAGGCCAAAGCTCCAGCAAAATTTCATCTAAGCCAACAAAATACAGCTTACGTTGGATTTAAGTGGTGCCTAGACCTTGTGTGAGTCATTTCTCTCAGGGGTGGGTGAATCTCACCCACTGAGAAAAGTATTAATGCCACTGCATACGGCAAGACATACCTTCAGCTGGAATACTGTGGAGCTTTTCTTAAGAGTGAGAGAAGCACACACAGGTAATGCAAATGATTAGAGTCCTGGAGAGACTCTGGGATGGGAAAGATCTCAGAAAACGGAAACTGTTTAAAGAAGGAACAAGTGACAAAACACTTGAAAAACGCTAAGCAGCAAAACCAACTAAACTTGGCTTTCTATGTACGTGCATGCTGAGAAGGGGCCCCGGTGTATATTCTCTGATGGCCAATAAGGGTGACAATGCATCGCATTAAAGGGCATTAATCAGCTGTGTCATTTGTAGAAGAATTTGAGGTATTAATTAGTACCATAATTCTCATTTTACAGGCTGGAAACTAACTTGTAAAAAAGGCAGTGAACTGGACAAGACTAAGAAGCGTCCTAGTACTGAGCCTTAACCCCAGAACCATGCCTTGCTCACAAAACACATCCATTTGATCGCCTTGGGGAAAATCAGGCGTGACAACAGCAGAGAGGATGAGACCTGCTCTCTCAAACCTGACCCAGCCGGCAGCTACCCTAACGCTCATCTCTGAGGGGCACCAGCAGCAAATGTGCTACGAGGAGCAGCAATCCATGGTCCTGTCCTCCAGCTACTTTTAGAAGCCCTTTTGAGCCTGGTTCTGGTTGCTACCACCTATAAAAAGAAGTTCTACACCGTAACTGTCCTGTGTTTGAAAAAAATAACTCCTCTTCAGTTCATTCTGAACCCGTTACTAGTTCTCGCACTACAGGTTCTCAGTGAAACCTTCTCCATAACATTCACAAATTTGTAAACGCCCATCATATCCCTGCTCTTACTGTCTCTTTTCAAAGCCACAGAGTTTAGCCTATTCCATCTCTCCCTGCCGGGAGACCCAGAATTAAGGGAAGCAGCACGTCAAACTTCTACACACATAGATAGGAGCGGGTAAATTATGAGAGGGGACGAGCAGCAGAGAGAAGTCACTTTATAATCTCTCATCCAAATGAGTGCCTGCGAGGCCTGTAATTGGAAACACATTTCTGAGGGGAAAGCTATGCTGATCCCCATGCTGGCCAGTATGTCTAAACAGGTACGGGGAGGGAGCAGGAGGGGGGATAGGCACGGAGCCTGATCAGTAAACAGATGAGACGTAGAGCTATACCCTCTAGCTTACCCATTTCGGTACTAAATCTAAGCCGCCTAATCTTGTACCAGAGTATTTTTCTATTTGTTGTGCTTTCTTTTTTCGTATTGTTATTCGAGCCACTCACACAGTAGGAACACCAGTACTTGTTTTCCTTCACCCTGGAAACAAGGAGGGAACACAGCTCAGTAAGCTAACAACCTCTAAAAGGGTTAGAACAAAAACACAGAGAGTTTCAGCATGGGGAACCAGAAGCAGCATCTCCATCTTTTGCAATGACTCCTTCCTGGAAAAAAAATGGACAAAACGTGTCCCTGGGCCAGATTCACAGACTTGAGCTGAGCGATATCAAAATAAATGTGAGTCAGCTCTGGGTTGCTTACAGGAGGAATGCCTTTTAGAAACAGACATGCTGAGTATTGCCACGGTACATTCGGGCAGGATTTATCCAAATCTCAGTGGATTTACATTCTGCATTTGCTTCTGAAGTACAAAAGCATCCACGCTTTACAAAAGTGATAGTAAACATGAAGGCTGAAGATCAGAGCAAGTCATTCTCAAGAGCCAGCCTGGGTCGGGGGGGGGGGGGGGGAATCACAGCTCTTAACGTTAAACGGTAGCGACACCTTCTCCAAGTCTCTAGGGGATGGCAAAGTTGTTGTTGTGGAAGCAAATGGAGATAACGGGTGATGCCGTCACTCAGAAGGGGAGCTGTGCCGCTAGGACAGAGACCCAACCTGACGCACACTTCCTCATTAGAAGCAGGCAATGCCTTTTGGCTTTTCTGATGGTGAAGGAGCTGAGAATTGACTTTGTGTAACCTTTTTAGAGAGCACGCGGTGGTGGGAGGTAGTGTTTTTCAGACCGGACGTAGACAAGGACCCTGGCCTATCGTTAAGAAATCCCATAAAAGTCACCAAGCCTAGGCCACACTCGCTTCAGCTCAGTACTGGCTGCGCCCTTAGCCTGCCCAGCTGAAGTCTGGCATGTCCCGCTACAGAAACGACCTTCAAACTCTGTCCTAAACTTTCACTGTAGAGGAATGCCACTGCAAGAACGGTGACTTTGTTCCACCTCGGAGTTGGCCGTGTTTCAGCAGTGAGCTAAGTGGTTTGGGATCCTCCTGGACGACACTAAAAAGTGCTATATAAATGTCAGCTATGAGTAAAAACCTCCTCTATAATTGTACAGCCATTCTATAGCCATATGCTCCTCTTGAGGGTTCCCAGTGACTGGGTTTCTCCTTTTGAAAAGCTATGTAAACACATGCAAAACCAGGCCTTTACATAATACAATGGGGCGTATCGTTCATTAACGTGCAAATAGGTCGCTCTCCACTTGCCCTCCCACTCACTTCCTTTCCAGCTAGCTGCAAGCTCATGTAGCAAGAGCTTAAATGTAAGTCGCCAATATTCCTGATTTAGCACAGCAGGGAAAAGACATGACTTTCAAAGGCAAGAGGGATGAGCAGAGCACAACGTATTTTTTCCTGTCTCTAAGCTCCACCCCAAGTTACATTAAGGAAAAACCCAATCTGAAGTCAACAACCCACTGGCAAGTAAAACAGGATCAACGGTCCAACATCACCCATTAACTGCAGAGAATTTGGGGAGCGAAAGCACGTCCACATGATTTACAGGAACCTCGGCAGGGACCCATGCTGCCTGCCGTGCATCAGGCCTAAATTACGCACGGACAATTTCAGATGAACGCAACATGGGTTTCAGATTTACGTGCACCAAGCAGTCAGCGGTGGACGGCAGCGGGACAGCAGACCAAAGTCAAGGAGAGGGGAGAGTGTGTGCCCCGAGGTGGTGTTAAGGATAAAGAAAATGGGGGCGGAGGGGGGATTGCACTGGGGATTCTGAAGTCTCAACCGTGACCTCAGCAGTGTTCTCTGACATCACAGAACACACACGGTCCTCAGCCGCATGAGAAAAGCAAGAAAAAAAAAGGCAGAAGCAAAGGAGGAATCGCAAAGAGCACTGAATTAGCACTTTATGTGTTCAAAGTGTTGTACAAACATTAACTAATCAATCAACTAATTGCCTAATTAAAAGAGCAACCAGGAAAGGGAGATAGCAAAAGAGAAGCAGGAAGAAGTTGGAAGAGCAGCAGGGCACTAGGACATGGGGAGCAATACGTGCTCCTGTTCACCCAGGCCACATTATCCCAGGCAAACCTGTGCCAAATTGCCATGACAATAATTAGCCAGAGTTCCCTGACAGATCATTATGAGAACATTAACAGGGCATTAGCAAGAATTACCCATTTTTCACACATTGATTAGGTGCCATTGCTGGTTCATTAGAGTATTGGCTTTTAATAGCCCCACTCCAACTAGCGGCAGCCCTTCCTTCGCTCCCCCGGCCCCTCCGCACGGATCCAAACCTCTAATTCTGAGCGGGCAGCCGACCTGGCCTGTGCTGAATCGCACAAGCACATGGCCATATGCCGTGGAGAGGAAGCACCTCATTAATCTGGCTGGCTTAGGTAGAGCGAAACAGCGGCAGTGCACCATAGGCAGCCTTTAATCTTCCTCCTGAATCTATACTGCTAACGGCGAGTGGCACAGGGAATATCCCGCTCCTTGCCCAGAATCCTTGCTCCCCTATGCCAAGAGGGGCCAGCTCTCCGTCTCTTCTTCTCTAGGTCCTCCTCAAGCCCCGCACCGGGAGGGATGTTTCCCTATCTGTCATTCCCAAAACCTTTCTGCTGTACCCACTGACAACTCTCCTAATTATTAGAAAGGCTGGGGTCCCTGCTTCCACAACTGCTGGATTGTTTCTACTGATAAACAAGGATATGCAACAGGGAAAGCGGTCCGAAACATGCTCCAGGGGAGCCACAGGGGAAGGCCGGGTCAAGAGGATTATTTCTACCGCAGAAGTCAGGGGCTAAGTACTGTGTTTCTGGCAACAAGAACAAGACCAAAGCAAAAAAAAGGTGACTTGTGACTGAGGACTCTGTCCCCTCCCTTTCCTCTTGGGACACATCACCTGTCCACCTACATCCAAAATACATTTCAGTTGAGTCATGCTTGGGAAGATACGGCAATCCTCTTAGTGCTATTATACAACTGATTAGATGTCCCTAATCCAGCCCCGTCCAGCACAGATTCCCCACCCAGACCAGGGGCACTCCCCCAGTTTCTTTGCGAGGCTACACGTCAAAACCAGGCAGGCTGCACTGTGCAAGACGGGTTACTGACGTGTCAGGAGCTAAACCTTTTGCAGGGATGGCTGGATTATAGGGCAGCTGAGTGGGTGTATAAGTCACCGAGTGCAGCCCAGAAAAGCTGAGGGCAAGGCAAGCACCCTTCAATGCCAAAAGAAATGGGTGAGATAAGGCACAGAGCAAAGGAGACAGGAAGGTTCACTCATTTGACACTGAGAAAGCAAAGGAGAAAGTAAACACTTTAGAGGGTTAGAAAGACAGGAGAAAATACAAAGAAAGACCAGCCTCAGAAGGGCGTGGCGTTGCTAGAAGTAGCTGAGAAATACTGCTGAGACACGAATGGGACAAAGCAGTTCACAGAACGGTAAGGAACTGGAGGAAATACAGCAGGACTGTATAAAAGAGGACTCTATAAGGTCATGAAGGCAAGGACAAGGAACTTCAAGACCAAAGGGGATCAGACAGAGCAATGCAAACAGAAAGGCGATGAGTTCTACGTGGCAGCGAAAAAGGAGCAGTTTTAGCATGGCCATTTCTCTGCCCAGAGAAAGGGAGCTGGCTTTCAAGCAAGTAAGAGAAGCAGAAGATGTTACAATAATGAAGACTAAGGAGGGCTAAGACATGAACAAGGGGTCTAGGTGTTGAGAAAAAGAAGAAGAGATGGATTTTCTATATCTGGCAGAGGAAGAAACAGGTTGGGGAGAATACAAGGGAGAAAATAACTAGCCTCCATATTTGAAGAGTACATGACTGGAAGGATTTTTTCATCATTAAGAGTGATGAAAAGAGCAAAGTGAAGAGAATTCAAAGGAAAAGACAAGCAGCTTTTTAACACTATTCAGCCTGAGCTGTGAGCATTTGTTGACCGAGAGTTGTGAGAAATCGTGTGACAAGTCAGGGTGCAGTGTGTCTATGGAGTTGAACCTGGAGATAGCATTGCAATCATCTAGAAAGCAGACATCAAGGACCAAGTCCTTTGAGATCCACAGTACTCATGAGGACAGGGCACTGACAGAACACTACGTGTGACTCAAAAGTTAGAAGAAGAAAGCGGAATAAGGGAATGTGCTACGTAAAAAAAGGGAGCACCAGGAGAGCCCTGCCGTTTGCCACAAAGCAGCTGATTGAGGCACAGCGTTGCCCATAAAACACAGAGGGCAAATTAAAGAAGGTCTGAGGTGGAACAAGAGAAGAAAAGGATCAAGCAGCGACCGACTACACAATCAGTTCAGAAGTAAAGGCAAGGCAGAGATCGATGTGCCAGGTTCCTATTTTGTCTCAAGCACAACCACATGGTTTGTGTGACTCTATGCTGCCAAACTTGGGGAGTCAGGAGAAGACAACTTTGAGCTCAGGGGAAGGAAGCAGCGTGCTAAATACGAGTAGTCCATTACTGGGAAGTCTTACGCTCTCTTAATGGGACAGCTAGCCAGCTATATGGCCCGAGTTAGCCACAGAGCCACCGAACAAGTGACTGCAGGCTGTCCTGAGGCCAAGGCTAGGCCTGCCAGCCGCTCTGTTTCTCTCCTCTGATTAATATTAATCAGGAATTCACCTGCTGTTCATCAGGATCCTCTGGATACTACTGGACCCTAGTAAACAAAAGCACTGGCTCCATTTTTTCATCTAGGACATGGCTATGCCTGTGGAGTACAGTAGCATTGCAAATCCTTCTTCTCTGCTCCCGCCACTTAAGCAAAATTTAGGATGGGGGGGGACGGACACCCTAACTCCCAGCACCTCCTCATCCTTCGCAACGCGCCAACCCCAAAACAGTTAGCGGATCCAAACGTCCCTCAGAAGTCACCAAAGCGATATGGCGAGGAGCGCTCCTCCGAGCAGGGCTGAGGAATGCTGAGGCAGGTGTGCTGACAGGTCTGAGCACAGCGTGTTGCTGAAGGTAAATCAAGGCTGACAGCCAGTACTTTTACCTTCTCCCCCGCTTTCCCTGGCCTTTAGACTGAGCCAAACAGCGCGTACAGGAGGACAAAGGATAGGCGGATGGGTGGGAGGGAGAGGGTGAGCGTGGGGTAGGAGGAAGGGGCTGAGCATCCCTCCGCGGTAGCGGGTGGGAGTTTCAGGGAAAGCAGCAGACGGGCGGCGAGCTCTCTGTGTCGAGTGTAAATCCACGGGAGGCAGGCAGGGCACCGGGGCTGCGATCCTGACCCTGGGCCAAGGCAATCTGCTTTTTAACTGGCGGCAACTGCAATCCAGTCTGCGAACAGATGGTACAGAGAGGAAAAAATACGGGATACAAACGTATGCGCTCCAGTATCTGTTCCAAAACCAACCAACCTTCAGCAGGAAGGTGATTAAAGAAGCAAAGTAGTAAGGAAAAGCCAGGCAGACTTCCTCTGTTCGGAATGACTGGTGAAGTCGGATGCCACAGTCCTGGTCCCAAAGGACTCGATGGCTTGGGGCTCATCGGCTGAAATGCAGAAGCTGTCTCTCAGCCTCTCGCTGCTTCTAAGGGATGACAAACGGGGAGGGTTCGGTTGCTATTCTGGCCAATCCTCAGCTCCTGTACTGGAAACTCTTCACTCACACTGTTGCTTACTGTCCTAAGGCATTGTCAAGAGTCTTTTGCTATAACAGCTCCACACATAAAGACATCAAGTATCAGCAGGGAAGTGACCCGAAGCCCTAGCATGCAGAACAAAATTTGCAAGGTACCAGCATACTCTGAGCAGCAACAGACCCGAGAAATCCTGTGTTCAAATACTCAGAAATGTGCCCGAAAA
Organism: Haliaeetus albicilla; assembly: GCF_947461875.1. NCBI lineage: Eukaryota > Metazoa > Chordata > Aves > Accipitriformes > Accipitridae > Haliaeetus > Haliaeetus albicilla. The sequence continues at coordinate 42,377,072 of NC_091488.1, forward strand.
GTTCAGACCTGGCACTGAATTTTGCTGTGAATCCTCACTCCGTAGGAGGTGAATTCACGCAAACCTTTTGGTTCCTGCCTTCTCACTGACTTACTGGCATAAATCTGTGCTGTCCACGGTCACTGCAGCTGGTACCCCTGCTTACTGGCCTAGGTCATGTAGCCACTGGTCATTAGACTGAGCCAAAACCGCTATAACTCCGACTGCTTCACGGGTTCGGCTCAGATTTCAAATCCTGGAATCCACAGTTTTGACGGTCTGAAACGTATTTCAGAAATAGATAATCAAGTAATAAAAGATGGATGTGAACTACTGTAGTTGCTGGTATTAAAACACTGACACTGCTATACATTTGGGGACCATTACCAAGTACCAAAGAAAGTACTCAGCAGGAAATAGATAAAATCTGCCTACTATAAACACTTAAACAGTTTGTACATCATCAGTACCCAACAGTGCTGTGATACGTGAAGCCCTGAAAACACGATTCTTTATAACACTAATGGGCCTACTGGTTTCTAATGAGTTTACCTGGTGTCCTTCCACATTCATTGCAGAGAGTCATCCTTGCTGAAATGCCCAACATGCTCTACAGGTTCATGCTGACAGGCCATGGGCTCTTAAGTAAGGTATTTTTTTTTAGCTTTCTGAATTTATGATGCTTCAGCACTCGAGACAAATTGGGATGAAAAATGTAGATACGTTTTCCTGTGTAGTTTCACAACCTGAAGCTCAGCAAGTTCTTCACCCTTCTCCACTACTTGGAAGAGGCTTGGTTTTCCATCATAACAATTCACTCCCTGCCCTGGTCTGCAAGGGTACCTCCACTAGAAGTAGTATCGCCCAAAGCACAGAGACTTGTTCTGAAGATAGTACTTTGCTTTTCTGCGATATTTTTGTTACAGTGGTCTTCACTAACATGCGTGCCCATGAACGAGCCTTTCTGTGAAACAGAGAAACCCTGCTGCTTTCATACTACTGCGGGGGAAACTAAGGCAGGGAGAAAGCAAATGGCCATTTAGCGGCGAACTTGGAGGAGAACACTGATAGATAGTTAATGCCCGACATAAAACCTCTGAACTCGGAAAGGAATGCAACCCCTGGCAAGAACAAAAGCAGATCCTGCCTTGCTCTGTCTCCACACTGTGCTCCAGGCACGGCAGAACGTGTGCCACCGTCTCAGACTGGGAAACAAAGCAGAACTTGCATCTCCCATAAAGAAAAATGCAGGTGCATATGAACGCTTCCGAACGATAATGCGGTATGCTTTAATGCAATCCTGCCAGTGCTCTCCTCCTGCCCTGCAGCACCCCTACTCTCCCAGCCCTAGGTTTCCCAAATCCAGCTCTGCCAAAACCCTTCGTTCCTGCCCTGTGGCTCCTGGACATGCCAATCTCGGGTTGCCACTAGAAAGCTCTGCCAGCGCAAGGCTGGGCAGTGCTCTGACAATTCTCCCTCATGAAAAATGACACTTCCAAAACAAATGCTTCGGCTTAATGGATGTCAGGCTGCTGTAATTTTGAGTCATTACACTTGCAACTCTGACAAACACCCTCAGTATGTTCTTTCTAATTACCAGGACCAAGCAGATTTAGACAGGGCAAATACAGCAGGCTCGCCCATTTCTTTACTGTAGCCCGACTTCTTCTTTGCCCTTCCTCCCTCCACTCTCACCCTAGCTCTGCTTATTTATTGCACTAGCATGTGCTGTTTTGCCTTGCAAATCCTTTTGCACAGAGACATCCTCTCTCTGCCAGAGTTTTAACAGAGAAATTCTCCTTCCCCTGTTCCTCATTCTTTCCTTGCTCATTAGCTTTGCTAAGCCCCTTTGGCTGTGAATGTACAGCAGCATTTATACTGACTGACAGTGACCTAGCAAGAGGACATTGACATTACTGCCTCTCAACTTGCTGGGATCTAGATGTCTATCCTTCTGCTGTTACCTGGTGGTCTGTCCGTCTTAATTCCCTCTGACTTTATTGCAGCCTATTTGTGACCTGAGCCTCTCCTCCTTATCTGTATTTTCTTCCTCTCTGCTTTTATTTTCCCCTCTCCATCCCTCACCTCTCCTGAACCTTGTCCTCCAAACTCTCTGAAAACACCCCCTCAGAGAAGCTGTTATTTGACAACTGACTGCTGGTAAGCTGATGCAAACGCATATGCACTCGAAGACTGTTGGAGCAAGGACTGTCGCTCATTCTCCCTGCAAAGCGCCTACCCCAGTGGGGTCACATTAGACCCCCTCCTCAAAACACAGAAGCAGAGGGACCACCAAGATCAATGCATCTAGTCGTATGTGATAACAAGCAACAACATGGCAATGTTTAACGCAGAACGGTCCCTGATAATAAAAGATGTACAATTAACCATTACGCTATTCTGCTTTTCCTCCCCACTTACTCCTCATTCTCCCTCATTTCCAACATGCTTTTTATTTTAATATCCTCCTCCTCTCAATTCTTCATCCTCTCTCTTCTCCTCTTGCTTTGTTCTCTTGCTCTTGGACTCTACCTTTCTCCCCCTTGGCCAAGCATACATTGAATTTCACTGTCAAAAAATAAAATAAAGACCTCAAGGGTTATGAATTATCTGTCCTATTTTAATAATTAAAGATGAACACACAGAGCCAAGGCAGCTTAGGCATTTGTCTGAACAATCACATTATATCAGAAATGTCTTGCGTTGCCCCTAGTGAAATACATCAAAGAAATTCCCACCCCTGTATATACCGCAGTTGTCCTAGTCCTGCCCCGGGACCATTCGGCAGGCAGTCAACCTGGATTTGATAGGGGACTATATATTTAGTTTCAATGGATAGGGTTTGATGGGTTTTGATAATTTGCAACTTACAGCTAAAGAAAAGCAGCTTATTATTAAATGCAAATAAAATGAAATTAAGTCCAGCTGTCTGGATGCAGATAGAAATTACATAAAGCCCACGAGGCCCTCTGGAGATCTTAACTTGTCAAGAGAACATGGTCTGAGAGAGCAAAAACCCCTGCTTCAGAGGAGCTGCAGCCAGCAGTATCTCAAAAGAGTGACAGAGATTATAGGGTGACTTCAGAAAGCATGGGCACAAATGAAGAAAGGACTGGGAGAGCTGAGAGAGAAAGGGATGGTCAAAAGGTTTGGAACTTGAAGAAAGGAGCTGTCTAGTTTTTAAGAGCATCCCAACTTCGGTTGACAGCGAGCATCTTGCCCTGCCCCGCAAAATGACCAGGTTATATCAGAGATGTAGGAGAGTGCAGGACCTGCTGCCTCCAGCTTCTCAAAGAGTCAGTGGAACAGGAAGAAAGGGGGGGAAAAAGTTATAATGAACTTCCACTGCTTTAGGGAACAGAGAGAAGCAGTGACTACAGGCCCTGACAGGAGCAGAAGCTCTTTCAGAAAAAAGAAACACAAAGGAAAGGAGAAATATTCCTTGCAACCTCCCAATTACACATGGACCAGACAAAATCTATCTTTACCCATGGAGAGGGCTGACAGAGACCTTCACAACTCTGCTCTTCAGGTAGAGCTAAGTGCCATATGTCTCAACGGTGCCAAACGACGGTCTATCTAATAACTTGACCGTAAGGGCTATCGTGAAATGCGCTGAGTCTAAAGCAGAGAAAGCAGTGCCCTCCTTTTACCTAATTCCCTGCCTCCAGAAAGGCAGTCAGACCTGCTGCAAAACTCACGCTAAGACAGCAGCAGAGCCTGTGTGACAGACGTACGGTAGGCTTCACGGACTGCTTGGGAAACCACAGGGGTGCATAAGTCGTGCTCAGCTCCCCCCTTCCCACCTCTCACTGTCCCCCTCTCTGACAATGGATCGGAAACCATTTCACAGCCTCCACACGTTTTTGTTACGTGACTTGTAACCAGAGGACAAACACTGATGTTTCCACTGCCGGAGGTGAGAATACTTTGGACATATAGTTGAGTTCACGCTGACTGAGGGAGACTTTCAATTTGTCCTGACTCCAAAAGCTTCGTTACCAAGCTCTGATGCCAAATTCTTGTTAGCTTTTCTTGTGCCGTTATTTTTTAGAGAAGCAGCAGATCAGGCATTTGACCTGTTTGGTTTAATTCATCCAAATATATTAAATGCGTGCAACGGTCTGGGTCACTTCCTTCTCAGTCCAAACACATTTTACCCATTTTTCTCCTTTTGATTACACAAACCAAAAAGCAGGACTGAAACTGCCCCGATGTCAAAAGCCCCAAATCTGAACCTGCCTCACAAGCTGTTCCCAGAACTCCAGGCAGAAGAATTCAAGGAAACAGCCACTTGCACCTTGTTCTCTTTTTCCGTCGCTCTCGGCAGGAGGCAGTCAAAAAGTAGGGCGCTGAGCAGTGGGACCACAAGGAAGTGGGTGAGGTTGTCAGTGTTGAGCAACAACTTTCCCACTCCCAGGTAGTCTCCCTGCGTGGCTGTCGTGGTTCTTGCAACCCTCCCGACAGACTCAGCCGCCACATTTCCCACCCGCCGTGCCTTCCCGTCCAAGCGGGGCTGCTGGGGTAATGGAGTGGTCGTGCCTCTCTCTGTTCAGCCCTCGTAGACCCTGTTGCTTGACTGATGAAGGGGGAAAAAAAAGTTTTTGTGGGGTGACACAGAACAAATGAATTTTTGTTCAATAAATCATTTTAGAGAGACTATTGACTCTAGGACCTTTGAATGCATCGACCCATTCATAAAAGTCTCATCTTCTCTGGTACCCTGTGCACTTGCCTTCCTTTCCCCTGTCACAACCACTACACTTCATTTTCTTTTCCTTTCTTTTGCTGTTTCTTTTCTCTCTCTTTTTTTCCATTTTGACCCCATAATCCTATCTTAACCTTCTAATCCTCTCTGCAGTTCCCTCTTCTTCCCCTGATCTCAGCTCCATATCATTCACAGGCTGCCACACTGACAGGAGAGAAAGAACAGCAGATATTTACCAAAGTATTACCATAAAGATTAAAGCTAGCAAATACCACGGCTCGCTCCTTCCCTCCAGCCCCTGGCCTAATGAAAACACTCTGCACTCTTTCCTCTTTCTTGGAGACAAAATGACAAAGCCCTATAATCTCTAAGGTGGAAGAAAAAGAAGACCCGAAAGTGATTAAAAGGATAGAAAAGAGAGCAGAAAGGGAAATAGAAGTAGGAATAATATTATTTAGCACTTCTGCAGGACCTGACTGCTGATATTACACCAACCTGCAGTATCTGGTGCTTTCCATGTGCTCGCTTTCTGCCTGTACTTACCTCTTACCCCCGATACTTGGAGCATAAGCTCCCCGAGGAGGATTCTCCTTTTTGTTCTGAGTGTGCTCAGGGCCCAGCAAAAAGGGATACGGATTCATAGCCCTGCCTTGGAGGCATGGTCACAGCAGGAATAAGCAGACCTCGAGGCACTTTACGAGGGAGATGGCTATCACCAACCCCAGGCTTCGAGGAAAAAGACTAAAACCCAGCAAGATGGGGCAATTCAGGCATGGACATGGTTAGTGAAGTGGCCCTAGCAGGAGGAGAGCTCGGACAAGCCGCCTGCTGTCTGTCCTGCTGCCTCGCTGCAGCCAGGACATCAGCAGAAGTGGATAAGGGGAGACCACCAGAGTGAGGTAGGGAAACTAAACAGAGAAGTAGGGTAAGTGAGAAGACAGACATGGAGAAAGAATGAGAAGGGGGGCGGGGGGGGGAAGGCAAGCAGTAAAGGAAAAGGAAGATGAAAGGAAAAATGAGAAAGATGGGCAAAAAGTAGAAAAGAACCAAGCTACATGGGATCTGAGAGTAGAGAAGGGCTTCTCCGGCATATGGAAACAGACTGCTTGGAGCAGGGCAAGGGAAGGATTTTTGCGACAGTTGGAGTGAAATACATTGTCCTCTTTGAGGCTCACCTTTTCAAAATATGACTCTGAAATAACATGGCACTATAAACCAGGTAACCATATGCCCACGCAGGAGAGACATACGCATGAAGTTCAGACTTCTCCCTCACTCTGACATGTTCATCTACTTGCTTCACCATCCATCCGCACACGCAGAGACAAGGAGTACCATGCTGAGGCCGCAGGATTTATTGGCAGAGCAGATGCACTTGAGTCCCGCTATGCACAGAGGTTTACTACAGAGGTAAAATTACAAGGATCGCACAGATGACAACTGTATGCACAAAAGCTCAGCTCTGACCAACTCACAGCAACAGATTCTGACCAGTTTGGAAAACCAGTCTTTTCTGTGTATCAGGCTGACAACAACAACAAGCAATCCCCACTTAAAAAAAAACAAAAAACCAACCAACCAAACCAAACCAAACCAAAAAACCAAAACCCCAAACCCAGCCTGCCTGTCTTTTCCACAGATCTAGCCAATGCAAATAATTAGAAATAGGAGCTTGACATAATTACAACTTTGTCTTTCTTCACATGTAAAGTCTGCGACAGTGTTTTTTGCTGCTGGTCTCCCCCATCCAAAGAAAGGGGCTATTCACTGCAGATAAAGCTGATCAGTCAAGGGATGGATGTCACCCTCTCACTATGCGGGGAGAATCATGCACTTGCCTGGACTGCTTCCATCAAAAGATCTCAAAGCACTTGATGAATAGTTCATTAAAGCCTGGCAGCACCTTTGGGAGATGGGGAAGGAACAATGAATGATCACTTCAGTCATCACGGAAGGGCATCTCCCTTTAGACTTGAAAAGTGGAGCTTGTTAGCAGTGCACAGATGCACCACAAGACAGTTTAAGGAAGCTCTGAAGAATACCTCTTCCAGTTGAAAGTACAGAGGCAATTAAGTAGCTAACCAAAGGGAAATTTGGCCAGGAGACAATAAAGCAACCTCCTTTTCCCTAGCACTATTTAACACCTTTCATTCACAGAGCTCAAAGCACTTTTTGAAGGTGTTAAGTATTTTTATCTCTGTCATATAGTAGATAAAGGGAAATATAGGAAGGGGAAATGGTGCGCCAAAAACCACACACAATGAGTCAGAAGCAGAGCAGAGAACAAACCCTGGGTTTCCCAGGCTTGCTATCCGCATGTCATGCCACCTCCCACATTATCTCTGCTCACTGCATCTGGACACATCTGTATTTAAACCTTTTCACTGAGGAGATGAGACTCATGCATCCAGCTGGCCAATATCCATCCCAGGTTATAAATCCAGAGATAAAACTTACAGCGCGTTCCCACCGCAAACCACAGATTCCCCCATCAATCATCATCTTCCTCTGTATCTCCACAGAAGGCACAGTACATGCTTAACAAACATCTGTTACCAACACACCAGCATTTCCGTTCGCAAAGCTCTTGGCCGAAGGATATTGTAAAGAGCAGAACCTGAGCCAAGCGCCGCTGAGGCTCTGCTCTGCAGGATGCTCCAAGGCAAACTGCAGAGGTGTTCAGGGGCAGCAGCACGAACCGATTTCCTCAACTTATAATGCTCTGGTTTTTCGGGAACAGGGTGAGAGCACTGCTAGGAGGACCTGTAGTCCTCCTAGGATGTACTGCTTTTCCAGAGACGAGGAGGATCCCGACTGGCTTTGTGTTTTGACGGTAGTGGCGCAGAAGGGATCCTGATACAGAAGTCTCTTTTGGACAAAGTTGGTGTGCACCTGGGGTCATCAAAATTTGTTTTCCTACGATGCCCATGCCGGATAGTCAGACGAAAAAGGACTGCCTGGCAGAGCTGCACTTTGTGTCAGACAGACTTGGTTGGGCAGGCTCCAAGGTGCTCCTCCTCCTTACTCTTTAATTGCTGTGAACAGAGGTTTTAACAGAGAGAGATGCTATTTGAGACAAGGCTGGTTAGAGAGATAGCCAGGTCCTTGGAGTTAGTGATTAATTACCAGGCATTCTCAATCTTACGACATTAACTGCTTACCCTTTTAAATAGTAGTAAATTGGAGGTACGTGTCTAATTAGAGAGTTGTAAAATGTTTTGGAGGATTGAACACAGAGAGAGAACTTACAGAGATGGAGTGGAAGGCGAACTGCTCTCTGGGAGGAAAGGAGATGTGGGAAGGAGATGATGTTGTTACTATGAAAGGCTGTTTTATTTTGTAATGTACCAGAGTCCTGGTTATCTGAAAGGACTTCCTGCTCTGCCTGGCTCCACAGCTGCACGCTCCCAGAAGAGGGGAAGCAGGTAGCGGACTGGACATACACAGGATTGATTTCTTCCTAGAAGGTCAAAGACAGACCTTGAAGTCTGCCACTACTATCAATCTAGCAGATTTTATATTTCACGTCCTAATAGCAGGCATATCCCCATCCACTCCAAAGATTTTGGGAAGCATATACCAACAGGCCATATTAAACGCACACTAGGTTGGAATTACTGCTAGGAGATTAAAAACACTAAGGGCTCTTACTACAGACATACCTGGATTAACTGTTCTTCAGAAACCCGCTTCGAGTAACAACTCCCCCCCCCCTCCAATTTAAATGGAGGGGGGTGGAAATAGCAAATACACTATTCACTGCTGGATTTCTCTTGATTATCGTGTGATCTCAGTCTCTGCTACCAGCAACTTATTAGAGCGTATTTCAGGTCAAAACCACACCAAGCAGTTTTCCTGCATTTTGTGCAAATGCTTTTCATTTGCACATTTGTACTCTCCAGCGGGCTCTCCTGGGAATTGAGGTCAGTCACATGGTTTAAGAAGTTGTTACAAGGCAAAAGGATTTCTTGTTCTGTATGAAATAACATAGCTCAAATAAAGTTCAACTGAAAAAATCACAGTGATCTAGTAAGTAACCAAGTAACAGGCAAGCCCCAAAGAGTTTGCGCTAAGGGAGCGTATATTAAATATTCCTCCTTTTCTAGCTCTGATTTCTATGGCTACGTCTGATTCACCAGTCTTCACGCCCATTTCTTCCCATCTGAATGCTTTTTCTCCTACTTCCTCACCTGTAAAGAATAATCTATTGATCTTTGAAAGACACTGAAGAGAGTTTCATTCAAACAGTGTGCGGAGTGGCAGAGTTCTGGGGATGTTACCATGCTCTGGTGCAGCAGGAGGATGGGTTTCACAAAGGTTTTCATCAGGTGGCTTTGGGTTTCCTCTACTAAAAGATACTACTCAGTATCGTCTGTCTTCATGGCACTAACTGTTGGTGACAATATGTTCCTTGGGCAACACCTTTTGTATGATAAGATTATAAAGGAAAAGACCACTTATAATCAAAGATCGCTTGACACTTTTCAAAGGCGTTGGGTGCAAAGACAGTAGTCCTGTCTGAATTCCAATTAGTTTAATTACAAGCTGCCTTCCCAAACTCTCCTTGCAGTTCCAACTGGATACTTCCTTCTTCTTTGCTTCTTGTCTTAAACCTGCTGCCGTCTGCCGTTTAATAATTGCAGGGGTCTGCCTCAGAGGTGACTGTGCTTGAGCGACGAGCAGAGCACAGCGACCCCTCCATGGGTGCGTTCTTACACCATTACCAGAGGCAACATCTCGCCTCAAAGATTCCAGGGAAGGCAATGAGACCGCGTTAAGAAACAATGAATTTAAAAAAAAAAAAAAAAAAGAAAGAAACAAAAAAAAGTAGAGCATGACTCCATAAAACAAGAGCACAAATGAGCAGCGCATGGACTCAGTTTACAAAAAACTGAGAAAAAGCCGTTCTGCTGGGCTATACCCTGTCTTAAGCAGAAGCACTGACCAGGTACACGATGCCAGGTGACACACGTTCTAGGAGGAATTATCTGAGTTACCTTGTTGGCTTCTAAATTAACTGTAATCGTTCAGAAATGAAAATTCATGTATGGCAAACTCATTAAAATCCTCTGTTCAGAATGGGCAAAAACCCAAACATAACGATAGGGTTATGAAGAGAAGACGACATGAAGAGAAAAAACGAGGCCAAGTGCGGTACTGCACTGCAATACAATGTCCCACATCAGGTCATCCTATTTGCAAAAGATACAATAGAAATAAAAGGGGTTCAGGGACAGGTGACGGCAATGAGTTAGAGGCCTGACAAAATTTCTGTAAGAAGGAAGATTGAAAACACTAGGGCTTTTTGCTTCAAAGAGGAAACAAATCGAGCTAGACGGTGTAGGGATATATAAAATAATGAAGAGTACAGCAAAGGCAAACACCCTGGCAAAGCTAGGGAGCATCCTGTACAACTGAAACGCTACCCATCTGAGGCTGGAGAGGATTTGCTGCTTTCCTACTATGTGCAATAACGTGTGGGACTCACTGCCACAAGATCATATCCAGGCCAAATGCTATCCCTAAAAGAAGTACAATACAGTTATGCGAACTGCAAAAACGTCGATGGTCACTTTATACACGATGGGAAAACCCCTCCTCACAACCCCTTCCCCCCCAAAATCAGCGATATCAATCCTCCTGCTTCAGACTACAAGCAAGAAACAATCTCTCCAAGACACAGAAATTTCTCCTATCAGCAAGTTATTTCTATGATTTTGCATATCTGCCCACTTGGGAAGGTTTTATATTTTGTTATATAACGCAAATTAAAAAAAATGCAAGATACTGATGTAAAAGGGTTCTGCTATCATCTGCTGTTTCTTAAATTCTTCTGTTTGGGAGGAAATTCATATATGCTAAACAAGAGTCTGTTTGAAAAGCACTCTCTCTTAAGGATTTTAAAGTGCTCAGGCAAAAGAGAAAAATGATCATCCTACCCATTTTAACGAGCTCATGGAAGACCTGAAAAGAAATTTCCCTCTCAGATGGCCTGTGTCCCAGCAGCTAAAACTTCCGCCCCCCCGTACCATGTCACCCCTAGTGACTCTGAGTGATCTCCACGAAATGCTGGGTCTGGCATTGACCCATCAAGGAATGCGCTCATTCTCAGTAAACTTTTAAGGAACAGACAGCTTGTTTCATTAGATTTACAGTATCACTCCCTGAAAGGACCTGCCACAGACTAGATTTACAGGTCTGTCACTTCCTATGACCCCATCTAGACCTTCCTAACAGAGCCCAGTGAGCTGTTACACGCTTCGTAACCACCTTTTCGGATATCCTGCTTTACTCCTTTCCAGAAAAGCAAGGAAGTACATCAAAACCCAACAAAATGCTTTGCACTGCTATCTGCAGGTTTCTCTTCTCGACGTCCTTGCGTCCTTTAGAGAGATGCACGAATGTAGGTTCCTCCTTTACCAGGATGCTCATTCTCTGGACCAGAATCTCCATTTCATGGACTGGGACGCTAAGGTGCAAGCACCGGTCACTGATTTTCTCGGGAACACGAAAGAAGCTGAGTGTTCCCTGCACACAGCTTCGTTTCCACTGAAATGGAACTGCCAGCTCTGGCCTTTCTGACAACAACCGAGAAGAGACCATCTCCCGCTTTGGCATTACATTAGGAGACACGCGTGCCATATCCCGGTCCAGTAGCCAGTTAGGTACCACAGCTCTAAACGGGACCTATAAACTGGGGTTCCAGCCTGCAAAGATTTTGGTCACCTATATCTGTCCACTAATCTGCTGCGACAAATCCCCTTTCTGAGCCTCAGTTTCTCACACTGCAAAATGGGGAGACTAATAGTGACTTGTCTCAAAGGAGAAATTAATTAAAATACTTTGAGATTCAGAAATGGCAGGGACTACTGAGCTAAATAATCTCAAAGTAATTCCATGCGCTCTGGCATAGATCTGACAACAACTTATCTATGTATGCTTTTAATAGAGGTTAACATTTTCATTTTATCAGAGCATATTTTAGGCTCCATCACATAAAAGCAATGTCTACACGAGGCACCGACAAGCAGAATGCACAATCATTAATTTCTGCAAAGCAGCCTTGGTGTCTGTGAAAACACTCCAGGTAACTCAATAAATTAGAATAATAAACACAAAGGAAACCAGAGAACAAGCAAGGACAGGGCAGAAATCACAAACGCAGGCCGACAGCATAATATATGATACGACAGCAGTCCAAACTGGGCCTCCGTGAGGCACTGGGGAGCCGCTGGGAGGCACGCGCGAAGTGGAGGATATCCGAGGCTCGGTACCGTTCCCTGTTATTCCTTGCATCTCGTGTGAGCGATTTTAATTTAAGTATCACTGTGCATATGCCACCAGGGCCTCTCCCTGCAATGCCTGCGGGGAGATCTTCAGCTGGCAAGCACGGCGCAGCCCCTGTAGCCACAAACCCTGAGCGAAGGAACATTTGCTGATGCAAACGCCAGCCCCAGCAGTAGCAAGCGGCGCCTAAGGCTGTAATGGTGCTGCAGCAGGGGACGTCCGGCTGCTGTCAGCTGGACGGAGCCTGGTGTCAGCTAGGGAGACGGAAAGGGCTTCCTCTGCCCGCAAGTGTTACACGCTACTCGCTGCCTGTGGGCAGGGAGCAGGGGAGAGGGAGGATGAACGACTGCGCCTCTAAACAGGGTGCTTTTGGCTCCTCTGTGCAGCGTGTGTTCCTGCAGAAGCAAATCAACCCCAGAGGGGAGCAGAAGGAACCTTTAGCGCTGGAAAAGCATATTGCTTTCTTGTAGGAATGTTTGCTCGCTCTTAACGCATCTGTCTCGTGTGACAGTAGTGGCAGCCCCCAACCCCAGGTTCTCCCCACACCTCTCTGCCCCTGCACCCCTACACCCCTTCTGCTGCCCCAGACCTATTTGTTTCCCCGGCACATCAGGCTTATGCGTCTTAAATGCTCACTCCTGCCGCTTCTCCTATTTCAGTCCCGAGCCTCTTCTGAACAGAAAGTACCATTCATATAAAAATGACGAGGACGGGCAGAAGGAATTAGGTTGCGAGGAAGGATTCAGCAAACTTGTTCCATTTTCCGCCTGGATCAAGACCTGAACCCACGGGAAGCCTCCAGAGGTACTATCTGCTGCAAACGTACTGTGACATTTAAGAGACCTCCCGGCGAGTCCTGGCAGCAGAGGGATGGACTTCTAGGGGAAAGTTCTCTCTTTGCTACGCAAGGAATTGATGCTATTTATAACGATTCCTGCTGTCCCCAACTGGGCATGAAGACAATCAGCATCTGTCCAGGCCCTTGGGGAGCCTGCAGAACCAGAGATGTTCTACACGTATCTGCGCAGTGCCCGCTGCTACAGTGGGAAAGCGGCAGGGTGGGTAGAGAGGAGCTGTGAAGGGCTCAGCCAGGGCTGACGAGGGGCTGGGGGGAAGCGGATGGTACCAAAGGGGACTGGGTTTTGCACGTGAGTGTCTGTTACTTGAGATCGTACAGATGGTTTCTCTTTAGCTGCGGTTTTCAAAAGCCCCCCTGCCCACTCTGCTGGAGGCCCTTTCCTGCCAGAGCCAAACCTGGAGCTCCCAGACGCGGGAAGAGAGCTCAAAGGTCTTTGAAAACAGAGAGTGCATTATGCCAGCAAGCGGGGAACTGGAACTCTATACGGGTAGTATCGCACACCTTTGTCTGCTCCTACTGACGGGGCGAAGCCCAGGAGCAGCACTCTGACCTGCTCCTCCTGCCTGGCAAGTGGGTCCCCCCTGCCTGCCTCCATCACCCCCCCTCTGTCTGCAAGCAGCCCCCCTTCCTCCTACCCTCTCCTGCACAGCAATCCCCTGGCTATAACTCCTCCGACTTGAAGAGGGACCCTACCCGTCTCCCCCGACTCCTGCTGCTCCCTCCCTGCTCCCAGAGAAGTTTCCTCTCCCTTGCTTCCCCCTCCGAGAGACACATCCCAGATCCCTGCAAGGGGAAACCCCCGTGCTGCGAGGCCCCTCTGGGGCATCGGTCTCCTGCTCCTCTCCCCTGCCCCAGCCCCGGCACAGACGATTGTTTTCTTGCTCCATTAAGCCAGTAAATGAGGCCGGCTTAGCTCAGCACCGTGAGCCGGCGCTTGAGCCCAGGATCTGTCTCAGCACGAGAAGTAACACCAATGTGAACGCAGGAGCGGAGGAGGGATTGGTGAGTTTGGCACCACGCTCTTCTACCCCCAGACACTGAGGAGAGCAGCTTCTCGAGACCAAATCAAGCAAGCTAATGTAGCCTGCAAATGTTTTGGGGCTTGGCCAGGTGAGCGTGCTGCCTTCTTTGAGGCCATCCACCTTGCTCCAGGAGGAGATAAATCAATGCAAGGCAACATCTGCCAAGATATTGACTTTGGCTCTGTTCACGGACTGCCTGCACTTCAGAGATGGGTAATATTCAGCTTGATTATCTCTCACCGCCAAGAGGAAGTTTCTCTCTATGCTTAAAATCACTGGGATGAGCCAAGGAGGAATCGATCTGTGGGAGAGAAATGCTGACAAGAAAACATGAGTCGGAGACAGGATGAGAGTGGACGATGGGTGAGCAATGGAGACAGCCTCTGGCACCTTGCCTGGCCAGGTTAGCAACGGCCTGGGTCACTACAGCTGGAGAAAGATTAATACCAAACACATTCATCCAAACCTTACAGCAGGCCCCTGTAAGCTCTTCCCTGCTTCCCCAAATAGCTTTTTCCTCTCCTAACTTGCTCCTCACTCTCCTAAAACATGCTTTCTCTACTCTCCCCTACGTCCTCACCGCACTGGAGTTTTCTGGTTGCTTCATGTGTCCCTGGAAGTCACCCAATTCACCGCTGAAGGCACGACACTCGGCGGTCGCGAGGCTCGCTGCCTGCCCCGCTTTGCGTCTTATGTCACGGGCCACCTCCCCGGTGGTGAAAAGCCTCAATAGCGCTCATACACCGTACCACGTCCACCCCTCAGGTAGACCCTGAGTCTCATGGGCTCGTATCCCAGCGCACAAGGTGATGTCACACCAGGGAAAGGTGACATTTCATGAGCAGAACATGCTGACAATGCCTCATGAGGTGAACATTCAGCAACATCATCAAACTTTCCCAGGATAAAACACTGAGCCTTCAGCTTGTTTTTCCTGTCCACACTTGTGGTAAAACATCCTCTAGGTCCTGTGGCCCTCCAAGGGCTGCAGATGAGAAAAAGATCCGAGTCCCTCCAAAAGAAAATCAGTTTTAGGGATAGTCTTGACACCGATTCCTACTTCTGTTTGCCAGACAGGTTAAGTATCTCACACTTGGACTAGAGTAGCACTGAGTACAGACTCCGTGGAGCACACCACGCTCCTGGGATGGAAGGGAGAAGGGCAGCCACAGCAGAAGAAATGGAGGAGGACCACTTGGCTTCTTGCTGAGGCACTTCTCCGAACCTTTCAGCTGTGTTTCTGCCCATGCTCCTGCCATTCTCTGAGCCTGAAGGCTGCACAGAATCAAGCAGCAGAGGTGGAAGAGACCCATAGGAACCATCTAGTCTGTTCTTCTCTGTGAAGGATGGATCGGCTCTACTTCGTCATTTGTGGCATCTGTCACTCCTCGTACACGTCTAGTCTGCCCTTAAAGCCCTCCAGTGATGGAGCTACACAGCCTCCCAAGGCAATTTGCTTCAATGTTTTGCTATCTTTACTGTTGCAGAGTTCTTACTGACATTCAGCCTGTCTCTCTTGCTGCAATCTTAAACCATTCCTCCTCATCTTCTCCTGCAGAAGACATTGTTCCTTTCTTTTGTATCTTACGTACCTGCACGCTGTTATTCATATCTCACGCTTAGTCCTCTCTTTTTTAGGCCTAACAGCCCCATTTCCATCCATCTCTCCTCACTGACTATGCTGTCTAGACTTCTGATCCTTCCCATTTCTCTCTTCTGGACTACATCCAACCGGTCCACATCTCCCTAGAAACATAAAGTACCCCAAATAGGCACAAGACTCTACTTCAGTGTATACAGTGATCTGCAAGTAGCCAACACTACCCCCAAAGCAGGGACACAGCTAAAGCAGAACACAATGTGGCATCCAGGAAGATACCAAACTATGCTGTAAAACCTGCTGTGTGCCCTTCCTTTTCTCTTCTCCGGGAGTTGGATGCTGCTCCCATTTTGAGCTCCACGTGAAAAGAAAAAAAAAAAAAAACAAAACAAAACACCAAAACTCCGCATTTAAAAGGCTAACTGATCTGACTACGTCCAAGGTCCTTGACCCACCTGGCCTGCATTTAAGCACCACTTCCCCCAACCCAAGTAAGAAGCAAGCTGCACGTGTTCCTCCACCTTGGGACACACTTTTCAAATGGATAGACCTGCATGCCTCTGACTCATCGCCAGTACTGGAGACCAGCCAGGAGAATAGGAAGGGAAGAAATGCCACTCTAAAGGCCAATGAATACGCATGAAGCATGTTACGCAAGAACCCCTGTGGACCCCCTTGTCCGGGCAAAAGTCCTACAGATGGCCCATCACTAAGCACAGTTGATGCAGTGGGGAGGATGTGTGGGTGGACAGATAAGTTGATATTTAGCTGAAAGAACTAAAACGGGTTTAATGCAGTGCTAGGAAGACAGATTGCCTGCAGCACCTTCTGCTCCTGATTATGGATGCCAATCTCAGGTTTCCCTTAGGTGTAAAAGCAGCCAGGATGGGTGTGTTTTCACAAAGGCTTCAGAGTCCCAGTCTCACAAAAAGGAAGCACCACAGGAGGGTAATAAAGGGTGACCAGCAGCGAGGAACATTCCTGCTACAGCACCAGCAGCTGGCTTTAGTTTTCTGTAGCATCTTATGGTTCCATGCCAAACATGTGGGGCTGTCTCCAGAGTTCCTGGGAAGCCTTTCCTGCAGGCAATGGAGAAATTTGGCTGAAATGATCCTAACTCACGAGATAAAGACCTGCTGCTTCTCTTTAAGGTCAGAGAGGTCTGGCACTTTGAACACCAAGGACTTTCCATAACATTGCACCACCGCTGTCTCTTAAATGCATCTGCCGCCTTTGCCACCTGCACAAGAAAATCTCAGGTCTGCACCCCAGCATTGCTCGGTGTCACCCCACGTCAGCATGATGCAGGAATGTCAAAACTTCTCACCCAAGAAAGAGCTACAACGGAAGGAGGAAAATAGCCCCCAGCTGCCCCCTTCCAACTTCCAGCGGTAGAATCACAGCATGCCAAGGAAGCCCTGCAGCACGTTCCTCTGCTGACAGTGCCAAGGTGGCTTTCGCACCAGCCCGCCGCCTCAGCTCTTGCCTGTCAGCCACCTCATCAATGAATGAGGTCTCCTTCCACTCTATTTCCAACTTGGGCTGCAGCTAAAAGCAGGAGAAGCATATCACTGGGATGCAACAGGCAGCCAATACATCCCTGCTAGGAAGAGAAAGAGCTTTACCAGTGACGCAGCCCCCACTCCTTACTAGCCCTCCCACACACCCCTCTTACTATGAGCTCTCAGGACAAATAGGCACCAGGCATTCTGTGTAGGAACAGAGAATAAATACACTGGGAATACTCTGCAGGCCCAGCCTGAATACAAAGCGCTGATTGAGCGGCCATGCCCAACAAGAGAGCTCAGTCTGCTCTATCATCTACAGCAGAAGAGCCAGGGCACTGCAGTCGCTGTGGTGCTCCCCCATCCTTCTCTGCTTTTCCCCCAGCCCCCCCATTCATGCTCCCAGGTCCAGAAAGAAGGAAAATTCAAAGGAGAGCAGAGCTGAGCAAAGAGAGAGAAAGAAAAGGAAGAGGGGGAAGGGGCTGGAGTCAGGAATAAGGACATGTGTTGGGGAGGGGTGAAGGGTGGCGAGGAGATGGATTGAGACAGAGGAAGAAAGCAAAGGAGGGAGGGAGGAGATGGAGACGGCAAGAAAGAAATGTGACAGACAACTTCATCGAGCAAGGTGGCAGGCTGGATGGGGGAGTGTGCCAAGCAGAGGGAGCTGGGTGCGATTTGCAAAAGGGGAGACAGGAGAGAGAGATTTCAGCTCTGTCTGATGAACTTATCCATCCTTTCTCTCTCAGTGGACGAATCTCTGCAAATACACTCTTCCCTTTCCTTGCTGGCAAGAGACAGCCAAGGATAGCAGTGGAGAGAAGGCAGATGAGGTACAGCACGTGCACAACTCGAAGGCTTTGGGCACACTCCAAGTCACAGCAGTAAGTATAACAACAACAGGCCCTAAGGAGTGGGTCTAGCTGGTGAAGGAGGCAAGTCCTTTTCTGTTCCTCATTAGGATGGGATCTCCTATTACTGCTGCCCACATTCAGCACACTCTAAGGGGTACTGCCCCCATATGCTGCCCTGAACTGTTTGTTGCCTTATGTAGCATACAGGTGAGAAAGGCAATACATATTTCTTTATGCTTTCTGTCTTGGGTTTTTTGGGTTTTTTAATACATGAGGAATGAGTGGCTGCATAGTGCTTAGTTGCTGGCCGGGTTAAACCACGGCAGTCCAGTACTACCCGGAGCCTGCCCCTATCCATACCCCCCATCAACAAATTGATCCATTTCAGACAACCGCCACTAGTGGGAAAGTTGAAGGGGAAAGTCACTACAAGGGGGCTGCATTTACTTAGCTTCTTATCACAAGGTCTGTGGTTCACAAGACCTGAAGTCAGCTATTCACAAGGTACTCGCTTGCGTGCGGAAGGCCCGGCTGAGCACATAGCCAGAGCTCCCATCTCAGACCCTCCACACCTGGGAGTGATTTCAATTAAATAGCAGCGTAATCTGAGAAACAGACAAATACGCCTGTGCGGGTGTATGGCTGATGCGTGCCAGCGACTGTACGAATGTGTACGTCATTTTTCCATGGCGTTTCAAAGGACTCTGGAGACCAGCTTGCTCTCTCAACGTTTTCTCCAGCCCGGATTGCCTCTCTCCGGTGGTGCCAGTCACCCCAACGGTCGGCGGCACGGGGTAACTGGGTGGCGACAGCAGCGACTGACTTAGCAAAAGTTAGCCAGTGCATCCAAAAGGGGTTACTTAAGAAGAAGAGGAGCGATCTGCTGTGGCCGAGGTTGAGCGCTGGGGTGGCGAGGTCCCTGCAGGTTCTGCTGCTCAGGGAGCAAAGAGATGGTGGTGGGAGATGTCCCCGTGGCAGGGGAGATGGATGTGGGTGCCCGGTAAGCTGTGGGGCTCCGAGGTCCTCACCCCGCTGTCAGGAACGAGAGTCCCGCTAAGCGAGGGCAGCCAGGATAAGTCTGTGGGACCAGCCTGGGGAGCTAAAGGCAGGGAACAGGGTCAGAAATGGCAGGGGGCTGTGGAAGGACCATCCCTGTCTAACCAGCATGCCGAAGGCTCAGGGGCGCAAGCAGATGGGAAAAGGGGGAGGACAGGCTGCAGCAGTCCCTCCCCATCTCCTTCCACCGGCTTAAAACCTCCCCTGTCCTTTGACTCGAGGGGACTGCTAATAAATCTGCCTGCTCTGAGGGGACAAAGAGGTGCCACTGAATCACGGCTCACACGTGCCTCTGCTTATAGGAGATGGGGGGGTCAAATGCCCCTTCCCCCCTAAAGCCCCAGTAAACAACTGCCTCAGCTGGCACAGGCTCCCTGCTCTATAGCTGCAAGCAGCGAGACTATAGATCATATTCTATTGTATTTGACAGAGAGGGGACAATAATTTTTCAGGGAGTAATCACTCCCCGAATCCTGCTTTTCTCCAAACTCGGAAGACACCCTGGGACAAACAGGGGGTTCCTAACATCCCCGGTGCTACCTGCAGCACTCAGTAGCGTTGCTACCTTGTAGTGGTGGTGTTCTTCTCCCCTGTTGAGCATTTTCCTATTCCAGCATGCTTATTTATGCTTGGTCCCCTCTGTCACATGCTCTCCTTTCTGTTTCCCGACAAGATGAACATGGGGCCTGACTGGGGACAAATTCCTGCAGATTCCTGTTGGGAATCTGGGCTGGGGGTAGGAATGGGGCTTACTATGAAGGAGTCAGCTAGGCTTTGTCACTGTGGCTCCTCTCCTCCAAAGGAAAAGAAAGAGATAATGATGTTAGAACATTTTAACCTTTCTTTTTCTGAGCTTGATAGGCTTGGCCCGAGGCACCTTTCCTAGCAAAAACAGGCTGCTGTAAGATTGATTGGTTGGGTGCAGAGTTTAAAGGTAATTTTCTCTTGTCACATGCACATAAATTATTGTGGCTCAAGCTGTGATCAGCTCCACGTCTCACTTGTTCGACTGCTTTTATGCCTGGGCTCTGATGAGGGGTCATAAGAACCACATCCAGTGCTCCCCAAGCAGCATCCTATACAAATACATATCAAGAGCACCACAGGCATATGCACAAAGTTAGTGGCTGGGTGGGGTGGGGGGAGGAAGGGGCACACGTCTGCAAATCTGTACAGCCAGGGGTTTCCAGCTGCACAAGTTGCAGCTAGAGCCTTGTTTGCTGATCTATGAACCTGTTTAAAATGTTCTGTCCATGAACACCAGGGCAAGGAAAACTCATCCACTCAGATTATTCACAAGGGGGAGAGAAAAAAAGATGCACATGCACACACACAAAGGAAGCACAGCTGCAGCCAAAGTGAATTCATTTTTAACATTCATGAAAATATTCACAGAACACTTCAGTGCTATTTGCCTAAATTTTGCTGTTTGGAGTAAACACTTGAGCCAGCCCAGGCTCTATGTTCTAGGCGCAATACCGCATCGGGGATTAGGGGTGGCTCTTGGCTCCAAGTCACAGATTCACACTCCATCCCCAAGAACATGTGGCCCCCTTCTTTTAAGGCACAGACTCACAGCCTGGCACCACATAGTTCCTGACTCTCGGGTCGTCGCAAAAAGACTTTGCAAGTACCCGCAGCCATCACGTTCCCCATCCCTCGCAACCTTATGCAACAAAGGCACACGTGCTCCGCCAAATTTAAGCACAAAACCAACAGCAAAACAGCTCTGGCGAGCGCCTGGTGTGGGGGAGCAGACCCCGTCCCCCCCTCTGCTTTCCCCTCCCTCGCCTCAACTCATCCCCTTCATTGGTTTCTTTCCCTGAGCGTCCTAAGGAGCTCGCACAAGGGAAAATGCTACAGCACACAAGGGAGACTCAGCTGAAGCCCTGAAGACAAGAGCTGTGTGCGTTGTCTCTTTCTCCTCCATAAATACAGCTGAGACGACAACTGGATAATTGGCTAAGTGCCTGTCAGCTTAATAACAGAGAGAGAGACACACAGGGAGGGAGAGGGAGAGATTTGTATTTACTATTCAAAGTCATGGATGCTGCCTGCCAGTGGATTTCAACATGGGTTTTGTTTGCACAGCGAGGCACAAAAAGTGAATGGACACGCAGCTCGGAGTCACGGTCTCCCTTGCCCGGCCTCACGTGGGGGTGGACAACCAGCCTGGGATGGAGGGAGTGAGAAAGCAGAGCCTTGAGGTAGCTGCTACCCTTTCCCTCCCCCTTGTAAATTCAGTGCTCTTCTAGGAACCCATCTAAGGAGAGCACCTGCGAAGAGAAACCATTCGGGCATGTTTCACCTCTCAGAGGAGGGTGGGAGGGAAGGGGGTATTGGCCAAATCTACCACGGTGTTAACCGCTGAGCCTCAGAAGAGGAAGATGCAATATTCTGTTTGCTCGCTGCTTTTTCCCTTAACATCTGGAGCAACTGAGGCACCGTGAATCTAAGGACACTTACAGCATTAGAGATGATTACCAAGGCCCAGGAGTCAGAAAACGCCACGCAGATCTCCAAGCAAGCAGTCTGCTATCCTGTCCGTGGGATGCTCACAACTTCGCTGAGTATACAAACATTTGTACAACTACACACGAAAAAACACTTTCCGCTTTTAAGCGGGAGCAAACATAGGGAAACACATTTATTTGCGCACAGGCACACGCAAGCACGCATACCCCAAGCCTCATGCACATGTGTTATCGCAAAGTACCTGTTGAACTCCGGCCCAGGCTGAGCAGGCTTAATTCCATCAAGTTAGCTCTGACCAAAACCGCCCAACCCCAGTGAAATCCGTAGAGCTGCGGCAGGGCTATTTCTCCTCTCTTTGCATGGGGCCGAGCACCGCGGGCGCACTCTGGGGTCACAGCCAGCCTCTCCCACACAACCCAGTTGCTCCTAATAAAAATCTGCAGAAATACACACGCACGGGGGAGATATTCAGCCTCACAGTAAGGTTGTCGAAGCCCTGCCGCTGCATCAGCAGCAAGCTGTGGCCCCGCAGCTCTGTCAGAATCAGATGCCTATGGGTCTGGATATAAAAGGGCAGGTACGCGTAATATATATTTTGAAAACTTATAGTTATGAGATGGCACATTCCAGTAACTGCGAGCTATTTTAAGACTGAGTCTTTCCTCATGACCTGCTGGGAAGGGGAGCAGAGTGGAAGAGATTCTGAGACACTCCAGGTAACACATACTACTATATAAATTTTAATGCCAACTAAGCAGGAAAACATATGGTACTTAGCTGCAAACTGAAGTGTGTGTGCAGACTCAGGGGAGAAGGTTAAAGCCATACAGTCTGATACTGTCTCTCCTCCTCCATCTTTCTGAATGCAAATTATACATACAGTGTTATTAAACATACATAATTTCTCCAAAGAAAGAGCCTTTCCTTTTCTAATTTCCGTTCCACATTCGCTCGTGATGGGTTAGTCCCACTTTGCAGAAGACGCGGTATCGCAAAGGCCCTGCTCGCTACTGGGCACACCACATATAAATATTGTGTGTGTATAAGGAGAGATGCTAATCACCAGCCTCTGACCATATACATATTGCAACTTCCTTTATCATATGTATGCATACACACTCACACATCTATGTATGCATGTGTGCCTTCATATAATGGCACCATCTGCTGCCAGACCTGGAAGTTTTGCAACATCATCTGTTACTACATTTATACATTTGGGGTTTTTTTAGTTTTTGTTTTTTTCCAAGGGAAGTATCAGCCGAGTACAGCCCCTTTCGCACAGATCCCAACATACCCTCTCTCGACACACATACGCTAGATTTGATAACGAAGGCT
The DNA here is from genome assembly GCF_947461875.1 of Haliaeetus albicilla. Taxonomy (NCBI): domain Eukaryota; kingdom Metazoa; phylum Chordata; class Aves; order Accipitriformes; family Accipitridae; genus Haliaeetus; species Haliaeetus albicilla. Next base: position 42,399,752 of record NC_091488.1, read on the forward strand.
TTGTACATACTGGAGAAAAAGAAGAGCATTTAGGACTTGTAGCCAATACGGGCGCAGATGAGGACGTACTAGGGAAACCTCAGTTGTCGCATTTGCTGGGTTGCCGCGTGGCTGAGCCGAAAGGCAACCCAAGCTAATGGATAGGTCGCTAGGTTGGGTACGCCGCAGCCCTGCTGGGCAACCCTGGGCGAGTCCCTTCACCTCCGGGTGCCTCCTGCCCACCCCCGGCCTCTGCCCGTCCCTGCAGAAGAGAGGATCTCTCTTACTCCGTGCTCGCGCGGCACTTAATATCAAGGGTGCCTCAACTTAGTGGTGGCCTTTAAGCGCCACAACAATACTACTAATAATCAAGGTTACAATTTTACTGCCAAGACCGTATTATTATGTAGCATTATACCTTTGAATGTGCCTATTCTCATTTCTAGCAAAGGGCTCAGCTCAGTGCTCCCTGTTATAAATCATATGCTAATTGTAAGGGTAATTCTGAAGAGCTTTTACTTTTCTTTTAAAATGACCATATAGGGCATAAACTTTGTTGTGATGCTGCGACGCTACTCTGCCTGAGCTGTCTTTGTCCTCTAGCACAGCTCCACGTGTAGGGTATCAGCAAAATACTAGGAGGCCAAGAACAGAGTTTGCATTAATGGCTTATATTGCAGGATTACACCAACAGTGCTATCGTTACTGCTGGTAATTTGATTCTAGCCCATCCTTCGACACACGTAACTCGAACTAACTAAGTACCCATTAGGATGGAAGTTCCTAAACGTGCTATCAGCCTGAAACTTCATATTATTTAAAAATACCTGGTAAAAATGGAAACTGCACACTCAGTTCAATGTTGGTTTTCATCAGTGCATCAGCATCAGATTGATTTAATTCTTGATGAAAAGTTGATGCTTGGAAAAACTCAGGAACGCTGAGCCAAATTCTGGCCTTGGCGAGATCCCAGTTCTCCAACAGGGGCTGAGCATCATCTGAGCAGCGCTCAGCAGCTTAAGCCCTGTATGAGTCACTTGTACCTCTTTATTAGCAGTCCCTGGGAATCTGCCCCAAAGACAAATGTGGTATTTTTGGCAGTGCCCTTGGGCTTTGGTGAATTTGTACCGGTATAACTGAGCGGATGGGAATGGGGATGTGACCCATTTTGGTTCCAGCTAGTGATGAGCTCCATTTCAGAAGTCATTACAGGACTACTAAAAGCCCTGGGCAACCTGCAAGTCCCACCGACGCCCTCAGAATAGTGCTTTAAAGACACTTTGGGGTGAGTTTAAGCTGCTGTGATAGTTCCTGAGAGAGCTGATCTTTCCCCCTGACATGCTGTACAGGTACCTGATCCCACAGCATGGACTCCATTGCCATTTTGCTTCTAACCCATCTTAAGGGCCAAACAGAACACAGAAGCACAGTTTGCGGTAGCTGCCCTTCACTACTGCACGTATCCCGGCTTAGCCAACGTCCTCCTATTTCTCATCCCGTCCCTCGGCTGAAAGCATGTACCAAAGCACAGGGTCCCTGCCTTTGCTCATTCAACACTCCCATAGCAAGTGAGGTGGGAAGGGATGCTGGAGGCAGGCAAACAGAAGGAAGATTTGGGGTTGGGGTTTGTTTTTCTCTTCCCGTTTTCATTAGTTTTGGGGGATATTTTCTGTGTTTGTTGTTTGGAGATTCTTTTTTTTTTTTCCTAACGTCAAGCAGGGAAGTTGCATACAAAACCTGACAACCTCATGACTGTGATCTTGCAAGTGAAACATTGGCAGGAATTGTAGCACACGGCTCCTTCTCAATACTGAAAATAAGGTTCAGTGTCCTTCTTTGCTTGCTGAAGACAGAGTTAAAAAAGGAAACCTTAGTAAGTCTGACAGGCTCTCTGATATACAGTGTCATCTCTGAAACATTCTGCTCTCTTTTCTTGGCTGCAGCTGGCCAAACACCAGAAACTCTGCTCAGCCCTTCTTACCTGTTGCAGCTTTCAGACCCCTCCTCTCTTTTCAGCCTTGCTCCAAGGAGCGGATCATTACCCTTTTCCCTGTGGATAGTCTATCACAAGCTATTTTTATTCTCTCTCTCTGCAATTCCCTGACTAACTTGCCCATGCCAAATACTCACTAAAAGTCATCAACCTTCAGCAAAGCCAACAAATGAATCAAATCTGCTGCCAGGTCATTTAGGAGATGAGCCAATAGAGTTAGGAACATTTTTTAAAAGTCCATAGCAAGGGAATATTTTAAATGCCATAGCTTTAAAAAGTCATATCCAAACTTCTCAGAATAATTTTATTCTGAGTAACAAGCTGTAGATGAAGCTCCAGAGAAGTGGCTTCTTTTAGGAACATTAGGGCTTATCATAAACTCTTTTTCTCCACTTCATAGATCAGTCCACCCACCCATTCTTCCACCTACAAGCGTAACACTACACATAAATGTATAAGGCCCCAAAGGAGAAGAGTCATTCAGAATACCCTGTCCTTGGTGCTTTGCTGAATGACTTGCACCACAATTTACACGAACAAAATGTTTTTAGTTATCTTATCGCTATGTACATTGCTTTTATTTCTGTCCAACTACGTATCATTTTTTTCTCCCTCCTACATTTTCATTTCCCTTCAAGCTACAGGATGGAGCTACTGGGCACTGGTAAACCGCCGCTGCACGCTCCCTCTTCCCTCTGAAGTAGATGCATAGCAAAGATAGGTGATACGATCTCTGTATAGAAATCTCTTGCTTATCTCTCTGTGGAGGTAAAGATCTGCTCTGACCACCGTCAGTATAGATCATCTAATGGTTTTTCCCCATCTAGCTCTTCCCCTTGCGTTGTCACTGGTGGATCTATAGGCAGGGAGAGCGAGATGCTGGGAGTTTTTCAAACACAAGGCTGTCTTAAAGGGAGTAATGTTTTGGAGCGGCAGGGACAGCGGCTTGCTGTCAAGGGGGAAGCTAGCAAACCAACCCTTGCTTTAAAAGTGAGGGAATGAAATGTCATCCTGCAGGACCTAAAGCATACGGGACAGAGGGAAACCTCGTCCCTTCCAGCCCCACACGACAGTCCTGCCTCCCAGAGTACAGCCTGGCTTCTGCCTCTCCTCTGAAGGAGGGACCGATAAACGTCCCAGCAACCTGGGGCTGAGCCCAGGGAAAGGGAGGGGAGACACCTGCCCTTCCTAGGAAACGTGGAAAGCATACAGCCAGCCAGCTCTGCTTAAAGAGCTTAGGAAGGTGGTCGAGGGAGGGAGAGCCTGCGCACCGGCCAGAGTCACTCCCGACAGAAACGCAGCCTGCCGGGAACACCGTATTGCTCGGGGCAAGCAGTTCCATGGCCGGGTGGCGTGCCGCTCCTGCAAACTGTGTCACTTGGCACACATCTGGCTGACACAGCTGGATCACCTCACTCAGGTGTTTTGTTTTAGTGCCTGACATAACACTGGCAAGCCACACGCTCCACGCACAAACACCGAAACCGCTCTCCCATGCAGCCCCGTTGAGCTTGCTGACGAATGCTTTACACGCAGCACATGCGGGCACCATCTCCACCATCCGCTCAGCCCTCTCTGCTGCAAATGCAGCTTTAGCACACAGTGTCTAGATAAACTCAAAAGCTTCAAGGTTAAGTGGGAAATAGAAATCCAGTGACCCCTGTCTGGGCAAGTGAGCTTAATGACTTGTCTGCTGCTGTATGTACCAAACATATGCCAGCAAACACCTGCCTGAGCAGCCCCTCCAAAATAAATGATTGATGGCAGTGATTTGCCTTTAAAAATGGGATAAGTCAGCTGGGAGTCCCGCTAAAAAAGGGTTAATGGGCTATATGAATCACTAGTGAGTGGAAGGGAGAGGAGAGAAGCCGGGAGTCAGAGGCAACACTCCTTGTTAGGTGTTTACCATGTCGCATCTAAACCCCTTCCGTTGCATATGCAAGGCAGATGAATTACTCTGTAAATCCTATTACTCCATGTGGATAAATCTTACATGCGAGTTAACAAGTCTGGAGAGCTGGGGAATGGAAGCTGCTGAACGGATGTTCCAGGATCAAAACAACCCAGCACACGGGAGCTGAGAGAAGCGATACGCATATACACGCACACACACATCCCTCTTCCAGCATCCTTCTTCCCTGATCCCATCTTGCTAGCTCACATACCCCTCTATCATTAAATGGGAGGGATGCAGGACACAGGGGATCACGTAGCAGACCATTCGGTGACATCTAGCAGGATTTATTTCAGAGGAAGAGAAAGAAAACTTTGCTGCTGCTGTTAGTTTTGCTAGGGGATTGCTCCCTTGATGCTTCAGGGTTTGTGCACTATCAGCTCCTCATACAGATTACAGACTTATTTTAAATTACGTCCAGTAGTTTTATAGCCATAATACACAGTGTGTGCACACACTCACACGCACAGGATGTTCCTTCAGTAGGGAAGTGACTGCAGGTAAGTTGAGCAAGGCAGAATTTGAAAAAGAAACCCATGAGAAAAAGATGACTGCATCTCAGCTATTTGGGACGCTCCTAACTGAAAGCCCAAGTAGGCTCAGAACTACGTTTAGAAAACCTGCACGATGAATACAGAAACGTAACACTCAATACTGCCAGTGAACAAGGCTTCATGTGTAAAGACACCCTCATCACAACCACTCGGACACACACGGGCACAGCATACACCCGTCTACTTAGCCCTGCGAAGAAACCAACACAGCGAATGAGATACAAGCTTCATAAATGTTGGAGCTCTTACACCATTTTTTCACCAGCCTTTTCAACTACTGTATCCATCTCCCCTCCCTACAGGGCAGAAAGATAAATAAATAGAATTAAAAGCCAGAGTTTCCCAAAAGAACTTGCCTGAGAGTTCTGGCAGCACCAAGGATAAAGTTTTTGCATAGGTACAAAAAGAAGTATGGGAAGATCAATGGAACATCTGGCAAGCACAGCTGGATCCCTTTTCAATTTCTCTATTGATACTGCAGGGCTGGTGGAAAATGTACGTTCACGAGAGCTGGCTAACGCAAACAGATCTTTCCCTACTGAAATTCTTTTGATCCAGAGCACTACACAGAGGAGAGTGGTGGCAAGAAGTGTTCAAAAGCTTTGCGATTTTTTTTTTTTTTTTACATTAAAGCAGAAACACACACGCAGAGCTTGTTTGTAGCAGCTGCTGCTACTGCAGTTGGAGAGGTAAAATAACACACGCTCTCACAGAGGCATATACACACGAATCCGTATCGCATCACATGTGTACGTTGCATACAGAGAGAAACACACGCGTAGAAAAGGAAAAGTTGGCAAAATGCCCTACCTGAGGATGGCTGTGTCCCCCTGCCTCACGGTGATGTTATCGGTACCTCGGGTAAAATCCACGCTGCGGACTGGCAGCCCTGTAGGGAGAAGGCAAAGCAATCTCAGTAGGACCAGCGGTAATTGTTTCCGATCAGGCTGAGCCCTTGCTACCATGGCTGGTCTCGTCGAGTTTCGCTGTCTGTACTTGGCTCTCTCGCTGCGTGTGCGTGGGGATAGATGTAGAAAGAAAAACAATAAGAATAATGTACAACTCTCGCTCTGATCGACAGCCCCAGAAAGGGGAGGTGATTTCACAGTCCTTCTTAGCTGCCACTTTCTCTTGCTCTTTTCAGTCTCTTGCTGGCTTCTTTCCCCCCCCTTGCCTTTTTTTTTTAAGGCTTTCCAAAAAAAGTCTTAGCACAACCTTCAATCAAAAAAGAAAAAAAAAAAACCAAGAGGGAAAAAAGTCAGCTAGCAAAACAATTCAAAAATAATAACAATTAAGTCGACCCGTTTGGAGTGATGGAGAGAGGCGAGGGGGGAAAAAAAAAAAAAAAGGAAAAGGAACAAGACGAGTCCTGTGCCACCGGGCTGGGCGAGCGGCTGGTCCTGCTCCAGTGCTCGGCTGTGCAGCCTCCCAGCCCCGAGCTCCCTTCCTAACCCACTTTCCCAGGCGGAGCGAGGGAGGGAGGGAGAGAAGAGGGAGGAGGGAAGGAGGGAGGGAGGAAGGGAGGCAGCCTCACTCGTGAGACGGCAGCTCGGCACCACGGCGGCGGCAGCGAGGGCGGGAGGGGACCCCCGAGCCGCGCTCCCCGTCCTTCTCCCGCGGCCGCAGCCCGGCCCCCCCCGTCCACCCCCTCAAACCAGCCGGGGGTAAATGGCCGGACCGCGGTGGGGAAGGGGAGGTGTTGGGGGGGGGGGGGGGGGGGCACTGCAGCAGGGGGAGGGGGGATGTGAAGGGCTGAGGGCTGGGGTGAGCCCCGAGGGGGCTGGAAAGGGGAGGAGGGAGAGGCAGGGAGGGAAGGGGATGGGAGAGGAAGAGGAGGGGGGGGAGCGGGGAATTGGAAGCCGAGGCAGAGCGGGAAGCGGAGAGGAGAAAGCAGGAGCAGCCGGGAGAGAGGCACAGGGAGCGGGGCAGAGAGGATGGGGGATGATACGGCCAATATCCACAAGAGAAAATAGGGGGCGGGGGGGGGGGAGCAAAGAAGCTGTTTCCACTTTTGGCCACAACTTGCCATTGGGGCCTGAAGCCCCCAGCTAACCGCTTTACAGAGCGGCATTCTTGGCCGCTGCCTCCGCAGCCTCAAACCTTGCTTTCTCCCCCCCCCCGACTTTCCTCTCCCCAGATAAACACTTGTCCATCCCTCCCTCCGCCTCCTTCCCACCTCTCCCCCCTCCTTTCCCAGCCGTTGAGGGATGGACGGCGGACAATGGTGGTATTGAGCTGCCCGCAGTGAATACTGGGCCTGTCCTCCCCCAGTGCCAGCGCCCGCAGCTGAGCCCCGAGCCCGGCAGCACCCGCTGCCCACCCGGGCACGCTCCCCCATCCCAGCACGGGAGAAGGGAGATTAAATTAATGGAGAGGAATCAGCCGTACGTTTTACTGCCGAGGCCGGCCTGCCGTTCTCCCAGCTCTGCTCTCCTCTGCCTGCGGGAGGGATGGGGGAAAGCTGCTCTTAGGGATGGAGGGGGAAGCAAAGAGCTTGGTTGGGGTGGCAGAGAAGCGGGTGTGAAAGATAAAGCTGAGGGAAGCTCTGCTGCGAGTTGCTGTCCTGCGTGGTCACAGCCCTGCTGCCCGAGTGTGCAGGATGGGAGAAAACGGGTCTTGGATGCTGCCTGCTTCGCCTAGAGCCTTACGGGGATACCCAGACTGGAGAGATGTACCAAATGGTTCCATGTCATACAAGTGGCCGCACGGGCTGGGATCAAAGGTCCCTCTAACCCTGGGTCCTGTCTCTGAGCACAGCCCCAAGCCAATGCCTAGGGAATTGCACAAGCACAAGGCAAGCGTGCAGCGGTACTGCCCCAGGGCACTTCTCTCATTTCCAGTGATTTGTGGCTAAGGCATGTCCCCAGCCAGTGGCAGTGTCTTTGTAGTTAATGGCCCTCGATTGATTTTCTTCTTCCAGGAATGTATGGAAAGGCCGTGCTGTCTATGAGTACTTAAACAATCCCTGCATGTGTTAAAGGCCCACAAATTAAGGGCTAAGGTCACGACACTACTGCTCCAGTGCCAGGCATGCAGCGGCAAAAGAGACGACTGCTTTGTATTCAAGCCAAGGAGTGAGCCCATTCAGACGTTTCCCCTGCAGGAGACTTGGGGAGGATGGCACCAGAGAGGGGGAGCAACGAGAAGGAGCTAAGGGGTTAATCCGCACACTGGATGTTCCCAAGCTGCTGCAGAGAGAGATTTCACCTGACAAGGGTATCGCTCTGAAGACGACCATGCTGCTGATGGACTAGTAGCCACTGCTCTAGGGCTGTGGAGAGCACAGGGGACAGAGAGATGCCCTCAGACTGCTGGCATGCCAGACGATGGGCATCACCAAGAGGAAACCTCTGCACTCTTGTGACAGAGTTCGAGTACAGCGAAAAGACCCGGTCCCATACGAAGTTACCGATGATAGAAACGCACCCCTCTCGCGAGTCAGAGTGTTGCATGGATCCTTTTTACAAGGGTCTCCCACATATGTTTCATCTACATTTAATAAGAGCTATTGTATGTTAATTAAATGCCAGTGGAGTAAGGAAAACATATTTGTCGAAGATTAACTATTATGCAATGCAAGAAGCATCTGCCACCCAACTGCTAGAGCTCACTAAATATTTCCTTATCTCAGAGTATTTACTTAGGAGGCAATAACTATCCAGTTAAATCTAAATTTAATGCTTAGTTAAATATAGTTCATGGAAAGTGGCACCAATATGTTTTACACAGAGAACGACAGAGGGGGGGTTCAGGGAGGGAGAAAGAAGGAATCCTGTCCCCAGACTCCGGTAACACCCCGACTCGAGGTGGGACCGCATGTGGCCGTGCCTCCCTACAAAGTGGGGCACATCACAGCGGACTTGGAGGCACCTCTCTGCTGAGATGGAAGCACAGGGGAAGCCTTCATCTTCTTCAGCATTTATACAACCCTCATTAGAACCACCATAGCATAGCTATTTAATAATAATAATCATAATAAACAGAGAGGCGAGGACAAAATTCCCTCGAGGGTCTTGTAAACCTGGGGAAAAAACAAAACAAAACCAAAACCTAAAGCTGATAGGTCTTATTTGCTTTTAGAAGCGTAGAGAAACAAAAGGAAGGGGTTGCCTGGGTATAAAAGGCCAAACAAGCAGGAATCACACAAATCCTAGGAGAGAACCTCCTGAGTAAAATAAATAATGTTATTTTTGTACGTGTTCCCAGAAGAAATAACTCTCTGGACCCATCTCCCCCTGCTGGAAGCAGATAACAAAACAGCAGGTCTGCTTTCTAACTTTCCTACCTTCTGAAAACTTAAGAATTCAGGTAAACAATCAGAGCACAGACACCACAAATCCATACTGCCATCTTTTAATGCCATTTACCAATACTCCTGGTAGGTGCAGGACTGGCAGGGCCAGCCTGACTGAGCAAATTTTGTCACTGCGCGGTTCGGGAATGGATGGGGCAGCATGAGCCCAGCCCTACAGGTACCACATCACCCTCCTGCAATGCAAACCCCTTACACCCTGTTCAAAGGGAACGTGGCCTAGAGCAGCACCCTTTGATGAGCGCGGGCTGTACGGCACCACTAAAGACACGACAGAAACCCTTGGATGACAGGTTTAGGAAGGTGTCTGCGTTTCCACGCTATGGGTGTGGGATGGCTCTGCATGGAAGCTGGAGGGAAAACAGCAGCACAAGCGGACACAGCCTGGCTTAGCCTTACTCTCCCTGGCTTTGAGGGAAACGTGCTGGAGACATCACAGTCTGGGCATCTAAGCCAGCCAAAGGAGAAACCCTCCATGCTGGCCCTGGATAGGCAGCTTCTGCTGAGATATGCAGTGCCGAGATGCTCTGGGACTGGTACTCGGGTCACCTCTGCCTACACGTGTGGCAGCTCGGTTTTACAGATACTCAGGGACTGATGCTGTGAAAGCCTGAAGTGCCATCTGCTTTTCACGGAGAGCCAACAGACACTGAAAGCATGGACTCTGGCCACCAATAGGGATGGGGTTTTTTTTGCATTTGAGGTGGCTAAAAGCAAAGAGCAATCCATGGAAACTTCACGAAATGCCAACTGCAGCAGCCATCTGTATGATGTGGATGGCTGCCCTCTAGGAGCTAAAATGAGGCTCATCAGCTCACGCCACAAACAGCCACAAAATGGCAACTGTTGTCACTTGACTTTCATTCACTACCAACCATACCAGAACTGGTGACTTGTTCCCAAATATTGCTGGATTTGGGGAAAAGACATTTCTGAAAAAATACAAAAAGAGAACCGCTCACACAAGTCTCCAGACCCTTTCACGACCAACACGATTGTTTTAAGGGGAGTGCATAACTGCTCTGCCAGCAGAGTCCAAGCATCTAGGGACTTTATTTAGGGTATCTGCAATGATGAGTGAAAACGTATGATGTTTTGTGAGCTATAACGTGTTTAGTCAAGATACACTGCTGTCTTCAGCAGCAGAACCTGCTCAAAGCTTCTCAGCCATGCAAGGAAAATGCAATTTTGTTGCATTGGCAGAGGAGTTATGGAGAGGAACAGGGAAGAGCCAAAGGGGTTTCAGCACATGGGGAGGAAGATTAAGAGACCGTGGCAGGGAGTGATCTCACCTTCCTCTCTTCCTTCCTATACCTGCAGCTCCTACATGCACACATTTCTAGCCTGCTGTGTAAGGGCAGCATCCTGCTCCAATTTATTAAGCAGCTACGTTTCACTCTCCTTTGGTTCCTCAGATATAGGGAGCCACAGGAGTAGAAGAGGAGGAGGAAAGGCAGGGCGAGGAGAGAGGTGGAAAATCCTTTGAATGCAGCAGGTGCCTCTAGAGGCAGACTGAGGAGGAGGAGGCGGCCTTTCACTGGTAAATGCCCTTCTCCTCAGACTCCAAGAGAGTTCCCGTAGGTCACACTCTGCCCGCTCCTTCAGCTACACCTGCCGGATAAAGGGGCCTCCATCCATACCAGGCCAGAGTCTGCTGGAAAGGGCGGAGAAATAATTTCCATGAGTCGACTGAAAAGAAGAAAGTCTGCTAAGGACAGGATGCTGCCTACCAAACTTGATCCTGTGCCGACTGGAACATCAATGCCTCTTACTCATATCCCCAAGGCACTTACGGAAGACACGTTCTAAGGAAAAATTCTGCAGTTTGAGAAAGATGTATGTGTATGATGGCCCTAATACTAGAAGTAACCGTTCCAGCATATGCTTTATTTTAAGAAAGATATATGTTTTATGAATATTTTGCAAGTCTATAAATTAAACTGGCTTTTGATGCTGAAAATCAGAGCCAGCTTAGGCCTGAGACTCCAGACGTGTAATGCAACAAGACCAAGCTTCCTCTGAAGTAAGGACCTCATTAGGTAGAAGGATTTACTACATCGAGAACACCCAGATAGGACATAACTGTGGATGATACTATGCATGCACAACACCTCTTTCTAAGTGCGGTCACTGAGCTGTAACAGAACTTCCTCCTTTACAAGAATAATAGCTGATTTCCACCAATTTGTAACCTTGTTACTATGCAATCGATCTAGTTTCACAATTGATCAGCTTGGTGTGGACAATTTAGAGGCCAAGGGCCAGGTTCTTAATTGCTGTAAGCTGACATATCACCACCGCTGTCAAAAGATCTATGCTGACTTCCACCAGCTAAACACGAGGCCTTGAGTTTTGAAGTTCATCTACTTCTCTGCTGTGTGGGTAGAAAACTGTGTTAAAACCTTTGAAAAAGAAAACCTTGTTTGACTGGATAAAGAGATTTTGTGCTCTGACTTTTCAGAGAGTTTCACCTTTAGTTAAAGACCAAATCTAAAGCTTGGGCAGGAGGAAAATAGCAGCCTGAAGATGCCTTTTTTTCAGCAGGATACGACCAAGTGGGATTAAAGAATTAGCACTGCAATTGGTTTGTGGCCTTAATTACTGACTGCTACCGCAGCAAGTGCTTCTGGAACTACAAAGTCATTGGCAACAGGTCCTTCCTACCTGAGAGGAACGAGAAACAGAGAGCACTTCCCTTTTCATTAAAACAAAAGTTGCCTTTCCGACCTTACAAATGCAACAAGCATAAAAGCCATCAGTAGCATCGAGAGCATGGCGCTGCCTTTTCCCCTGAAAGATCACATATCATCAGCGACTTCCTTGCCGACACCTCAGAACCGAGCTCTGCAGCTGCTGTTTGTCAGAGGGTGTCAAATCATTTCGAAATCACGGGAGGCCACACCGCTGGGCGACTGCTGCTGCGTGGCGGGGAGCCAAACCTCCTGCCATCTCCCAGCTGAGTCAGCAGCCCCGGTGGGAAACTGCGTGACCTGTTCTCCCACGGAAGGCCGGCTCATGGCTTCGGAAGCAGGGAAGGAGCTGATCCCAGTTCTGATGTTTCGCTCGGAGACAAGGTGTTACGTTGACCTGTATTTTCCAAACGTGGCTATAGGAGTTAGGCGTGCAAATCTAGACAAGCAGTCCATACCTCCCACTGAGGACAGCTTCAAGATCTCTTTTCTTTTTATATCTGGGAGTGAAATCATTGTTTCACCAATGTCAAGTAACTCTTGATGAGTCAGGCGGAGCCAGGGTTCAACCCTGCAAGTCTTTCAAGAATTCAGTTCCCATAGGAAGGCAATCGCGCTCTCTACTTAGACCTATTATCCCCAAAAAACCTTTCCTCCCAAGGCTGGCGAATATTTACGGCCCTTAACACAATTAGGATTGACTTCACAGAAGGAGGCTAGAAGAGTTAGCACTCCTTCCCAACACACAAGCAGAGAGATGACCCAGAGGTTGGGATGTTCTAGGAGGACTTGGGAGATATCCAGTCCCAATTTCCTCAGTGAATTTGGGTAAATCACTTAATGAGGCATTCACAAAGGCGTAAAAAGCTAATCTCCCTTAGGCTCCCTCTGCCCTCAGAGAGATAATCTTCTCTTGAGGGCACTTCAGACCAGATGCCTAATTTAGCTGTTTAAAATTGTCCTGTCTCTCAGGGCGTGTCAAAGTTTCCAGCTACAGAGCAGAGATCCTAACATACCCTTAGTTTCCAATAGTATTCAAAGGATGAAGCACCAAAGACTGCAGGGTGATCTGACACTACAATACAGAAAGCCCCTGCAAGACAGAATCTACAGAACACGCCAGGCGTGATCTATTTCTAACGTACTCATTAACAGGCCCCAAAACAACTGCCTGGCAGTTGCAAGGGATGTTAGGATCGCTGCAGACAGGAATTCTGTACAAGTAAGAGGTGATCAAACCCGTTCTGCTGAGCCTTGCTGCATATTCGATGACCTGCTCTGGCATGGAGTTCTCAACACAATGCTAATGGATGAGAATAATCATTCTGACAGTGATGATTCGGAAGAGAGCTCCAAAGTCTTGCTGAAATGATACATGCTACACATTCATCATCACCAGAGAATTAATTTTATTGTGAAGAATAGAGTGCAGCAGGCTGTTGTGCTGCGCATTTTCTTGTCCATTACAGAAGCTCCAACATAGCTTTTATGAAACTTAAACTGAGGCCTTCAGCGAGACAAGAAAGATTCTCAAGATTTGTGATGCTATCAGGAGACCAGGCACTGTCAGAAAGCCTCACGCGCAACAAGACGAGAGAGAAATTTGTATGCAGAAATTTGGAGAAGGGTCCCTTTGAAACTATGACCTGCCTGAATTCAAGCTTCTGAAAACGTTTCCAATCATTTCTCCGCATTCAGGTCTGAAAATGAGGAAAACACATCTTTAACACGTCCAGATTTTCAAGATGACAAGCCAGGAGAACTGTCTCACAGACGCAGGCTCAGTTAATACCATTCTTACAGGCTATGAGGTCTAGGACATCTCTGCATCAGCATTTGGAGTTAGTGCCTGCCTACTCTTTCAACATATATTTTCTACTTTTTCAGCTTTTCTTCTCCCCTTTCCCACACTACCTCTCTGCTCCTTTCTCCAAACTCCTCAGCCTGGTATTTTCAAGTTTCTCTCCCTTTCCTAGGCTGCTCCCATGCCCCGTTTCCGTCAGGCGCAGTCATATTCATACATTGTAAAGCTAGGAGGGAATTCTCAGATCATCCTGTCCAACTGCCTGCCCCAAGCCACAGAAACTCACCCACTTCTTCTGGCAAGAAGCTACAACCAGTGGGTCAGCCAGAACACCTTGTTAAAGAAAGGCTCTCGGCTTTGGTTTAAGCAGGCCCAACTGCAGAGATCTACCCTACGTCAGTGGGTTTAATGATTAATTACCACCCCAGGTTAAGAATTTTTCATGTTGTTTTAAGCACAAATATTCTTTCCTTTATCATCCAGCCACTGAATCGAATCATGCTTTTGTCTGCTTAGATTAAATGGTCAGCTGTTGTTAAATACCACCTCCTCGAAAAATTATGTTGTACCTGTTTGAGCCTCACTTTGTACCACTTTTGTTCCTAGTCCAATACTTTGCCACAAATGCCCAACACCTGGTGCCGGAGAGGGAAATGGGTTGTTTTCAGCAGCTTCTAAGAGAGCCGGCAAATACCAGATTAATAGCACTGTCCTGGAGATGAGGCCAGATAGCACAGAAGTAGGGCCAGGAGTGGGAATTTTAGGTCCAAGTCTAAGCATGGGGAAGGGGGAAGTAGGAGTTGGGGGGAATTATAGAGGACCTGCCTACCAAGAGGTGTAGGAATAAAGTAGCTTCTCAGGGAGAGGAAGCATTTTGCTGGAGGCGATTTCAGCAGCTGGTTCTGTCAGACAGGACCGAGGAGCCTCCAGCATGGTCCCGTGCTCGGATGCGGGAGCAGCGGAGCTGTACAGCCTCTGGGCTTCACTGCTTGGAGCAGAACCCTGTCTCAGAACCACCCTGCTTCAGTCTCATCCCAACTCATGTTTAAGTCAACTTGGATAAGGCAAAACAAACCCGAGTGCGGGCATACTTGCAAACCGCTCAAATGAAGCGATACCTATCAGAAAAAGCAGTATCTCTAAAGGGACAGAAATTCTTCTCTGAACCGCTGCTTGCAACGCTGCTAAGGCTGGGCTGGATGAGGGATGCACATGTCCTGAAACAGCTCCTTAAGGCAGAGGTCTGGGCGGGTATTTATAAAAGCTTCCAGGCAAGAGGGAGAATAGGCAGGTATTCTCCTGGAGGGGTGTAGAATCTCTGTGGGAACTTGACCTGTCAGAGCCAGGCTCAGGCCCTGAAGTGCCAGCAGACAGCCCCCCCTCTACTGACAATTTACTCAGCTCCAGCAACCTGTTAGATTCAGCAGCTTGTGGGGCTTTATGAAACAAAGAGCGACAACCTGAATGGGAACGGAAGCATTGCTTCCTATGAAACCCCTGGGGATTTGTGCATAGTCCTGGTCTTCAGCGACACTTCACTGCCTTCCTAATTTTTATACCACACGCCAGTATTTTTTGAATAATGTAATGAGCCTGCTAGCTTCTTCCAGCAGGCAGAGATCAGGGAAGGACAAAGAGCAGGTTGGTCAGAGCACCCTAGCAGCTGGCTGAACAAAGGCAGGGGATGTGAAAAAAAATCACTACAGTTGGATCAGACCAGAGCAGGGTAACAAACAAACAAACAAAAAAGCCTAAAGAAAACCTTTGACGATGAGATGGAGCTCTGAGTAGGGCTCTTCCACACTTCATTGCTTGCCCTCTGATACAGGAATGGACTGGAAGATGAACCCCAGATACCAGACCTATAGCACTGGTGGGTGAGGCTACCTCGAGTGTCCTCAGGGAATATCTATCACTGATTGCTTTTTAGTCAAAGTCATTGTCCATAAGAGCATTTCACCCTATTCTTTCTGTCTGCAAGGAATCATCCTGTGTTTGCCAGACATAAGTGGGAATCTGGGGAGGGGGGAGCTGATTTTGTGAAATGGAGGGCTTTGAGTCACTTGAGCATCTGCTTCTGAGCTTTTGGTAGGACAACCACTTTCACATACCGTCATGAGAAAGAACGGTAAAAATGGTTTACCAGAGCCGCTTTTCGGCTGGTGAGTGTATAGCATGAAGGAGCTATCAGGAAAGCTTTTTACAGGCCTGGGATGATAAAACGCTGCTGCCAAATGCATGGAGTTACCTGCCCAACCTACTGATTTGATGGGAGTCTGCGGGAGAAGGAGCCTGAAGCTCAAAGACTTTTCCCATTCAAGTTGTCTATCAGCGTCTGAAATGTCAAAGGCGATCCTGACAGGCAGAAGCCCCTTGGACGAATCCTGGCCCCGATATAGTCAAGTGGAGCTTTGCCACCAATTTCAGTGGGGCTACAATGTCACTTCTTGATTCTGCCTCTCACCCTCATTCCCTGTAAACTCCTCTTGGCTGGAGAATGAGCGGAACACAAAGAACAAAGCAAATGTGGAAATTAAGGCATACCCTTCAAATTCACATCCATTTAACTGAATTACAACAATTTTCCAGTAAGCTTATTGCTCATCAAAGTGAGGAACAAACAGTTAATCTGACTAGCCTCAGACAGACCCAGCATAAGAAAATTAAGTGTAAATTTCTCCTGCTCCCAGCTCTGTCAGGACACCCCTGTTCTGTCCATCAACATGCCCTGGTATTCCTGCCCCCTCTCCCCATCTGCTGATGTAGCTAAGTCCTGAAAAGAAGAAGCTGCTATTGCCCATCAATTTTTAATGTAGCAAGGAAAAGGCTGCAGGAAGAAGAATATTTGGTGGCATTTACTCCCTATGATCAAAGCCATTTCATGTCTCTTGTGTGATATTATTAGAACACAATACAAAGCGAAAGCAGCGTTCAGACTAAGGTCCCTATACAAGAAACACTTTCTGCAGAGGAGAACGCAAGAACCAATGCCAGCAGGAAGCCCATATTCTTATAGCATCTTTCTGCCCATGTCTATCTGCAGGGAATTACATGACAGAAAGAGCCAAGCAGGTACCTTAAGTCCAGTCCCCTCTTCTCACAAGCACAATGTTCAATGGGACATCCCCACTCACCTTCCAACACCCTAAGGCACATGTATGGCCAGCAGTAAGAGACCCAAGTCTAAAGAGATAAGATGCCACAGAAAGAACTGTATTTTAGGTCTCTGCTGTCGCTGGTATTTGTTAATTAAAACTCCCGGGGATGACAGGAAAAAGACTATATATCAAAAGCAAAAGTCAACTGCTAATAGGAGTAGGGTGCAGCTAACTCTAGGTTCTCCTGTTCCCAAACCCAGCAATTACTTCTGTACTGACTGCGTGCTTGCGACACACCAAGCAACCACCCGAGAGAACGTAATGCCAGAGAGAGACCTGACATGACCTGTCTCTGTTCTATCACTAGCTGGGCCAATCCTCCAGCACCAAGAGGCAGACGAAGGCCACGCAGGAAGATCTGTTAAGCACCCAGAGAGGAGAAAAGGAATTTTTAGCTAGCAGGAAAGAGGATAGTGGGGTTTAAACAGATTTGGCTCTCTGGAAGTCTGGATTAGTTCCAGACCTTTCCTTTTCTTCCCTCTGCTAAAGAACATAACGGAGTACACACACCAATACAAGTTTTTGAAAAGCTTCTTCCTCTGACTTCAGACAAACTCTCTGCATACCCCTGACAAACATGGACATACCAGAATATTTCCCTGGGAAATATCTACACTAGCTGAATATGCTGTAATTACAAATGGCGACGTCTTATCACCATCATTCAAACAACAATAAAACTCAGACACCAAGAGGCCAAACTGATCAAACTCCTAGCCATGAGCAATGTATCCCATGCAGATCACCCCCACTGTTGTTTGAGACCTTCTGAAACAAATCTGGTAAGTGTTTGATGAGCACTTCATGAAAAGCCAATGCCTTGTTCACATTATACCTCTGATGGCGTTCAGGACACATTGCTCATACCAACTGTCCTTTTCAGCCTCTGTTCCGTGGCTGAAAGACTGAGATATCTGTGAGCAAGCGTCAAGGTTCAACAAGTAGCAGGGATACCTGTGCAAAAATATTTTCCTATTGAGTCACACTGCTGATACAAGACTCTTGACTGCTCGCTGTAAACCATCGTACCAACACATTTGCACTAACATCACAAAACCAAAGTCATGGGAACTGCAACTGAAGTTCAAGTGAAATGTAAGCATTTTGGTAAACATCATGTCTGTGACTGAATGCTGACAGCAGTCATGCAGATGTTTACAGAGGTAACAGAAAGCCTCTGAATAGCCCCTGCTGCTTTTACGTTCTTCCGAGCTGGGCTCTGATGAGAGCTCTGTACTGGACAGCTCTTTCTATGCCACCGTGCAAATGAAGCACTGTCGACTGAAGCAGAGGAAGACTGTGAACACTCAAAAGCGTCCAGAGAAAACTGCAAGAAATCAACACTCCATATATAACATGGTTGCAGTCACTCAAAGCTTTGCAATGAGAAATCTCCGTGAAGCAGAAGTTCTGTTTATACACAGGAAAGTGGGAATACATTATGGCTTAAATCTTTGGACTGAAAAGGTGGTTTGCTTTTACTGGCACAGAGAATTGCACAAAGGATTTAGGTTTCACGCAGGGCGAACTCTCCCCACGCCACAACAGAGCTGCGGGTGATGTACCAGGCACTGCAAGTCCATAAGGAAAGAAACTTTGGTGAGGGAGAGTCAGGGTACAGTCCTCTGGGGAAAGGGCCATAGCACACCATTATGCTCTGTGTGTGTGTGTGTGAGCAAACGAAGTGAGACTGGCATATGTGATATTCCAACCTACTGGAATGACTGAATAGGAAAAAGATAAAGTTTTAAGTTCTGTGGTCTTTTTGTCAGGGAATAATGCTTACAACAAGAAGGCCTTGACTCTGTGTAAGCACTGCTCAGCAATAACTAAAACATCCCTGAATTATCAACACCGTTTTCAGCACAAATCCAAACCACAGCCCCATACTAGCTACTATGAAAAAAAGTCAGCCCAGACAGAAAGGGCAGAAAAACCCTGTTTCATCTGGAGATCAAGTCTTCCTTATAATTTCCAGTATGATTCTCAAGCTTTCTAAAGATCTCCTCACTCCCAGGAGCTAAGCTTAAAACACACAGTTTGAGCAGTGCCTTGGCTAGGGTAGAGTCAATGTCTTGATGACTGGGGAACATGCGATGTACTTCTAGTTTACTAGATGTATTCAAGTCCCAACAGAAAGATTCAAGATGTCACCAATATTGGACAGATGACCCTTAGCTCTGCACTCAAGAGCTTTTACGACGTGAAGCCGGGGCCCGTTGTTTCTAGTTCCTGTAATATCTTTCCATAAAGCTGCCAAGTGTTTGGATAGCTGTATGGGAGATGGATGGGGGTTGAGTATACAGAGAGAAATACTTCGTGATTGGAATATGATTATCGAGCTAATGAACCTCTAAAGGCAAATCTAAAAAGGATGCGCAAGCTGCTCAACTTTGTCCAATTCCCTGAATCTAGCAGTTCAGGATAACTTTCCCCAGCAGGTTATAACTCTCCTCTTCCTCGACTATTTTGCCAGCGTGGAAGGGATTGCCAAATTCTAGCATCCCCCTGAAAGATGCAAAGCTGTTTGGATGACTCATCTGGCAACCACAGCCACTAAGTCACATTAATACTAAGTCAGAATAGAAAACTTTGAAAAATTAAGGTAGAGGGAAATAAAGTTTCAGACTAGTAAGTGTTTCAGGAAAAAAACCCAAAGCATTCAAGTGTTATTTGTAGATGCTCTCCTTTTGTCTTAGACCAGCCAGAGAAATGGTTAATGCTTTCTGATTTTTTCTTAACAACACTTGGAATATAAGCAATGAGAAATAAAGAGGAAAAAACAATGTAAGAAAAGTTTCTTCTTATTCCCTCATCAGACTTTCTCAAAAGGAAATAGAGGAAGCCCACAGTAAGACTTCTACTCGTCAAAAGGAGGGGAAACTCCAACTGGAGACTGCATTTAGGATTTAAACTTGGTATAGATGTTCTTTTAAGAAAATTACTCTTACTTGCCCTGTCCATAGTGGGATTTAGGAAGTGCAAAGAACAAGTATTTAACTAGCTAACGTGTATTAACAGCTTAGCACAAATAAGGCAGTATGCTTCCATGATGTATTAAAAGTCAGTTAAACCTTCGGCTACTTCTTGCCATTATGCTTAACATGTTAAAACCATACTGCCTTGTTTTCATTAGGCTGTTAATACATGCCCCCAAAGACAGCTTTGCCTTAAAGCTCCCATGAGAAAGACCTAAAGGTTTAGCTACGTTGGCAAACCCATCTGAAGTTGACATACTGCTGATGTGGCTGTAACGTACTTCTTATCTCTCCATTCCCCCAATAAACACCCTTGGCAAAAAGATTACAAGGCCAGGGAGCTGCACCTGCACTTCGGCTCTTGTGTCGCATTCAGCATTGCATTCCCTCCTGCCTACAATTAGAGTAACAAAAGTTTATAGCATGGACCTGATCCTGGACACAAGAAAGTGGAGGCCTGCCGGCAGGTTGGCAGAATTTCAGCTGCTGCACGTCAGTTCACACAGTCAAAGTGAGGCTCGTCCTGAAATTGTCTTGCTTTGGTTCATGACTTCTGCCCATAGGGTAGGAAAGAAAACGCTACCTGTCCCAGTACCTTTAGGAAAGAAAAATCAGGCTGGATTCACAAAGGGAAGCATTTGGTAGGATTTCCCCAAATCCGCAAGCTGCCTTTGCATGACTCAAAATTAGGTTTTCAACATTAATTCCAAAAGAAAATTTCCTGCCTCTGCTGAACCATAACGCTTTAAATGTACCCACTGCCCCTTCAGAGTAAGGGCTGGTCCCCATATATTCTCCACTTCCCTTGTGCTGTTTCTTTGTGCAGCTCACTGAAGAAGAAATTATATTCTTTCTTCTGCCCTTTTCCTTGTTCAGGCAGGACAGTCACCTGGATGTCACCAGGCCAGAGATCTAGTTGTCAGGCACCAAACTACCATCAGAGAGTATAAAAGAGGCTCTTGAGGCCCTGGTGGCACATTCACCATGTGTGCTTCCTCTGCTTTACAGCTGACTCACACGGAGAACCACCAGGCTCTCTCCAGGACAGGAAAAATAACTGTATATTATCTGTTTAAAAGCCTCCTAATCCTTAGGCAACAACTGAGTAGTAACTGCAGTGATAGGGCAAATCTTTCTGCTTCATATTAATAAACGCTAATGCAATATTACCACTTGCTGTATCAAAGGCTTTTATGTAAATGACTTTTTTTTTTTTTTTCTAAAACAAAGAATACATGTGTGGAAGGACTTGGATGTTTAAGACTTTGCTTAGGTTTCCATTTGCTGCATCATGTTGGCATTGAGGAACTAGACTACATCACTGGAAATAAACGGAAATCGAGCAAAGAGTGCAAATGGGGAAAAAGCAAATTACCCTCTGTGTCTTAACAATCTGACACATCATTTGCCAGACCAGGGGGGAAATTCTCTTCTCCCAAGGAGTATCATTGTTATCTTTTTAAGGAGACCAACTGCCAAACGTCAGTTTTGGAGTCACTGCTTGCCCTAGATATCCGTTTGCTGACATAGGGACACACAAAGTCATGCCAGCGAGGGAGCGACCCGCCAATGCCAGTTGTGTCTTCTGCAAGTGCGTTTTCTCTAGAAGGCATAATGCAATTACGAGAGATTCTGCACAGCTCCATCTTGTTCCCATTAATTGCACAGACAGAAAGAGCCCACACCAAAACACGGCACCTCTGGAGCCGAGTTACCCACTCGTGTCCACTGACGTCCTTTCCATGGGCAACTTCTTGTCCCATGGGGGATGGCTGTGTAATATGACTACCTTTAGCCCATTTCCACAGATGCCCTGGTTCACACTTGGGTTGTAGCTCAGGTCACTAACAGCCCGGCACTCCTGGTCCTGCACGGTTCCTTTCCCTCGGTGAAATCACGGCACTCATATTTCCACCGTGAGAACAGAACACCCTAGATAAACTTGTGCATATTGTTTGCCTGGTCCTAAATCCTCACTTAGGAATAGCCTTAAGCTCCAGCCAGTACTTACACTGCTCTGGCTGTGTCTCACCAGGTACTCCGTCTTCGCTAGCGTACCTTCAGTAAACCACCCAGATTTTTGCGGGGTAGTTTCGTAGGGATAAACACATACCTCTAGTGTAGCCGTGGGACTCCACTGACATAGCACTGGCCTTGGATGAGGCAGTGATGCCCTACGGGGGTTGTAGCACAGCCAGGCAGAATGGCTGAAAAGAGAGAAGAGCGCTGAGGCCTTTAAACTACAGCTCCCGTGAGAGCCAGTGATACTGCCGGGTAAACAAAGTTTATCTGCGAA
This sequence comes from Haliaeetus albicilla, assembly GCF_947461875.1. Taxonomy (NCBI): domain Eukaryota; kingdom Metazoa; phylum Chordata; class Aves; order Accipitriformes; family Accipitridae; genus Haliaeetus; species Haliaeetus albicilla. Next base: position 42,421,470 of record NC_091488.1, read on the forward strand.
CTGGTTGAATTAAACAGTTCAGCTCAGTTGGTTTGAGCTGACTGAAAATACAGTACTTCATTTAGAGCTTCCCAGAGAAAGAATAAAATGTACTGCAAGTAAATACCAACAATAGCAATAATAAAAGAGGTGAAAACCACACCTTTCCCAAATGTTTGGAAACCGCACTTTCCATTTTAAATTATTGTACGCAGCAAATTGCAGAGCGTCTCACCCTTGCTAGTAGTTCCCACTGTTTTCTCCTTAATATCTAGCAAATGGAGCTTTCCATCTCCTCTCATCATTATCATCCTGATACTAACATCCTGTACAAATGCAGACAGATTTGAACTTTCATCAGAGAATCGTAGCAGCTGCTGAGCATGGAGAGGATTTTCTCCCCCCCCCCCCCCCCATCTTTTAAAACAATTAAAAAGAAGTATCGGACTGTTTCTATGAAAACTGTGGACTGGACAACATCTTGTAAAAAAACCCAATGCTGGCTGAAAACTGGCAGTCGCTCCATCAGTATGACAGAATAATTAAAACCAGTATGACAATAATTAGCACTTCTATAGTTCTTTTCATCCACGGATATCAAAGCACTTCACAGAAACAAGTGCAGCTACCTCAGTTTTTAAAGCTGAGCTCAGAAAAAAAAAAAAACCAACAAATCAGAATTTTTTCCTTGTGGAAAATTCCAACAACTTCATCACTAGTTTTCATCCTAAATTAGAGTCAAGAGTTGAAATATTTTTTAAAAAATTTCCAAAATGAAGAGTGCTTTAAAAAAAAGCGCTAAGGTTGATTAGGAAATTTTGGAGTTTTCAATGGAACCAAAATGTTTTACCATTCTGAATTTAGTGCATTTTGTTTTGAGTCTCTCAGCGATGCGCTGCATCTGCCTCTGGGAAGGGAATGCCTCCTGGGAGCTGTAGTTCAGGTTTCCCCACTGCACTTAATAACTCTATTAGTTAGGCACCGCCTGTCCCCATCCTCCCCTAAGGCTGGGCCTGCCTGTCCTGCTGTTCTGCAGAAAAACATCATCAAACTATTCCTTACTGCCTCCACTGAGCTCGTGAACGGGAAGCACTGACTGCAGCAAGGAGGGCTGGACAATTTAGCGAGGAAGTAAAAATAAAACCCTGCAGCCCCAATGGACAATTTCATGCTTTAGAAGCCAGTTCGGCTCTCCTCCTATGAGTCAGTAAAGCATCCGACAGTAGATTTGACTTTTTGGATTACTGCTCTTTTGGGATGACTTCCTTCAGGTCAAGCCTGTGTCCAGGGAGATGAAGGAGCAAGTTTCTGCTGCCTTGGGTTTATGTCCGCAACTAATATGGCCATCATGTCCTTATGTCTGCAGCTTACAGATTTGTTCTTTCAAGGACCTGCCTGTCTAGAATTGGTGGGGAAGAGCAGGGCAAGTCACGATTGCTACTTACAGACATCTCGCCTCAAACCAAAGCTGCTAATGTAACTTGACAGAAGCTCGCGGTGGGTTACATACCTGGGTGCTTACTGATAGGCACCCATCTTCGTAGGTTGAGTAGTTTTAATACTGGCAATGGCACAGGACTCCGCTACCATGTCAGGTACCACGAAGATCTTCCTCTCCAGGGAGGTGGGAGATGTGCAGGGGACCAGAGGGAGCCTGAACAAGCTAGTGCTGTTCTAGGAAAGCCTGTTTACTGCATTTCCAGAGCTGGCCTGAACGTTTCAATGCCTCATTTGCGCTCCCCTTACACACACGCTAGGGCAATTTCTCTCGATGGTCCCAACTACTAGGATACTTACTGAAGGAGGGACTTTGATGACTAATCAAACACGACTGAGCTGATTAAACTTTTGTTATTTTCTCTGACTGTTCCTTTAATAATTTCAGAGCAACAAACCACAGGAAGACTGCAGGTTCATGAGGGAGAAATCAAGGGGAAGCAGTTAACGTTGCTACCAATTTAGCTAATGTAACTAAAACCAAAATAGATGTTTACAGGCACAGAGCATGAGGCAACTGCATAGTATCAGGTTCAGCCTATTATTCACGATCACACATACAACCCAGTTAACTCTTTAAACCTGACCTGGTAAAACGACATGGCCAGATGTAAACAAACATCACCCTGGGGAAAATCAGGTCCAAAGTCTACCCTTACAAACATGCCTTTTACCTGTATTTTAGTGTACTTTACAGATTTGTTTTCTTCACAGATGCTTCTGATACTGTGTCTGACTGTAAAACCTGACATACGTTACAGTACCTCATTCCCAGATGCTTATCATATTAGCCATTTACATATATGTCAGATCTATGCCAGTACTTATTGACTCAACACCCGAGTTACACACATAGCACAGCTTAACCTCACTCAGCGTTACCATCCAAAACCAATTCCAGTAAACAATCAAAGCATTCTTGTATTAAAAAAAAAAAAAAAAATTTTTTTTTTTTTCCTTTTACCTAGCACCTAAGGATACTGGAGTTTTCTGGGTAAAAGCCTAGCTCGTCATAGGCCTCTCAGGCCTATATTTCCCTACTTGCATATTTGCACAACTGAAGAAAGAAGCAGGACTCTCCCCAGCTTTACCTGTGAGTGACATACTCTATCACCTCCAATGCTGATAGCTGCAAAGAAATGGAAGAGAAAGACAAAACTTCTCTGATGACCTGGGACAGTAACAGAGACTGGTCTGGCATTTTTCAGTTGTAGGACGAAGTTCCCAGACAACTGTGTAAGCAGGGGAGGATTGTTAACCTTTAAGGCTATACACTCCGTAAAAAGGCAGTGCTTACACGTACTGAAGGTAATTTGAAAACCTCCTTAATTTCTAGATTTAACAAGGGCATAACAAGCCTTTATGCCAGGCTCAGACCTTTAATTCTCAGTTAAGAAACAGGGAGCGGATGCTGATGCACAGAACCGTCTTTTATGCGCAATGTATTAATATACATTCCTCTGTCAAAACATAAATAATGTACAGGGACAGTGTCACCTTGTGGTTGTTTGCTGACATAGCGGCCAACTGAGAGGGGATACTCCCTGTACCTAGCCCCCTCGCCCCCAAAAGCCTTCACTCAGAAATGTCAACCTTAAAAACTTCCTTTAGGGTAAACCAGCCCCTCCATGATCTGCCCAGTGTGCATCTTCCACGCAGGTGTTAGCAGCTTTTGCGTTAATGCAACCTAAAAGCCTTCACAGAGATACGAAGGCATTAAATACCTGAGCCAACTCCGCAACTTGCGCTGGCTACAAAAGTCTGGGAAGCGGAGATGTGCGAGGAAGGAAGCTGCTAAGTTCATAAATAGGAGCTGTAAGGCTGAGCAATAAAATTCCACTTGTTCCTTTGTGAATCTCCTGCCTTACAAAGTAAATTCCAAGAACTGGCACATCTTCTTGCTCCTAGCGCTCCAACCCGACAGAGAAAGAGGATTTTGAAAACTCTATTGTGTAGAAAGAGGGAAAAATACAGCCCTAATTCAAAGTTAGTACTAAGCAAGGAAATTCAGACACCAAACTGTGCTCTTAATGGAGAACTAATGGATGTTAATTAACCACCAATTGACAAAGAACATATTTACTGTAGTTTAACAGCTCTGCAAATAGACACAAACTCATTTACACATGTTTAAACCTTAATAAATATATTTGCAGTCATTGGTCGCTTAAGTTGATGTTCAAACTGTCCCCTATAGTAAATCTAGAGGGATACATTTGGTTGCAAAAGTTATTGCACATTAATTAAACATTAGCTCATTGCAGAAAACCAAGTAAGTTGATGGTAAATGACCTCTTTCATCAATACCGGTTTATTACACAGCTATTAAAAAGCCGTATGCAAAAATGAAGAAAAACCACCCTGCCAAACAGCTTTCTCTCTGCACAGTCATCCACACCTTTGCAAAAGAAACGTACCAGGGCCTCCCTGATAAGGGGGAGTTCCCCAGATATCCTGCACCGGTGAGGAGGGCCAGGGTAGCACGCAGTAACGTTCCTGCAGGCGACGCTCCAAGCAGCGGGTTTCTGACAGCGACTGGATTGTGGTGAGCATGCAACAGGATTTAGAAAAGTCCTTCTGAGCAGAAGGCACGGGATAGAGGAACGCGTGGCGACACTTAGGAGGAAAGGCGGTGGGAAGAATACTTGCAGAGTTTTCACTCTCTAGACTTGTATCAGGCAATCCTGTGAGCCTTTCATTTGATTCCTTTCCTAGCTTTCTCTGTTTGGACAGCATCATCTTCCCTTCTGCTACTACATTTGCCATCCATGCAAAATGGTGCGAGAACCTTCTCCTGTGCAGCTCTCACCGTGATCCTGCATCCCTCCTCCTCCTCCTCCCATCCCATCCCTCAGTACATCCCTTAAGGATGCTTCTTAACTGGATCCACATATTTTGGTCTGAAAGCACTCCACTTGCTTCCCAAAGGTCTGTGATAAGGGTTAAGCCCTTAGTGTACGTCAAATGCTTTATTATCCCCTCACAGAAAATGCTGGACTTAAAGATAAACACTGCCTTCTTCCTTTCACATACCTCTTATAGGAATGCACAGCATAAAACCAAGTCAAATTGTATTTATCCCAGGTTGCTTCATTCTCCAATGCTGTTGCAGAAGCCTCCAGTGGAGGGAGCTTAAAATAACTAAAAAAAAGCTTTAGTTTCAAGAGACAGACTGACTCAATTAAGCCATTGTTTTGTACTTTATACAAAAAAGAAAAAACCTCAGGAAAGGAAAAAAAGGAAATAATCAGCATTCATCAAATGGGAAAAGTCCAGATCAAATGGTGAAGAAGCGTTTTCAGACTTTGAGAGAATACAAATAGTGGGAAATAGAAAACACAAATTAAATTAAGAATCATAAAATTTTCTCTGTTCGCACAGCTCAGGCGACACTGTCTGGGGCCAATTTATTACCAGGCTCAACAACAAATAAGCTCACACGATTCCCACGCTGAAATAACCTTTACTCATTTCACAATAAAACTACCATAGGGGTCTGGTAAACAAAGATGAATTATAGCTGCCTGTCAGAAATGATGATGATAATCCTTTCCACTCCCATAACATCTGGGGATTACAGCCACCTTTGCAGACAATCCAGCAATCTCAAATACACAATGTAACGTAATGGAAGTATGTCATCAACAATTTCATAGGTGGTGAAACTGAGGCACAAGCAGAGGAAGCGAATTGGTCTGCAGTCACAGCGAAACTTTGATCTCTCTTCTCACTTTGGCCTGCATCTCATTGCAGCGGAAACAACTCCGCTGACTTCAGTGGGGTTCTTCTGTTTTACACATCGCTGTTATCTCAACTGATGGAGCGCAGCAGCACTCGGGTTCTGTGATTACGGGCCAGGGTCCTCTCGTGCCAGGTGCTACACAAACCAAACTGAAACTGCTGAACAAAAAGGGATTTCCCTGTCCCAGAGTTTGCAATGGAGGTGAGACTGCATCCCTTTGTATTTGACATGGTAATTGTGTCTGGGAAGCATAGATCTGTTAATATATGGCAATCCTCACAGATTTGAGGACCTTGATGGCTGAGGTGAATTTTCTCTGATGTTGAGGGTCTATGTTACATTGTAGTGATTGAACCTAGGAAGAGCACGCAGGCTGAGCTACCTCCTCCAAGCTGAGCAATTTCCCCTTCAGCTTAAGGGGGCGAAACCCATAGTTACGGGAACCGAAGGCAGCACAAAATACAGCAAAAGCCTATTTTTAAGCCCTTGCGCACATGCGTGCGGAGGGCTTTGCCTCCGGTAGAGCCTTAGCGCAACACAATCCTGGCTAGCCCGCGCCGAGTTCCCTCCAGGCAGCCACAGGCTTGGCTGCAAACCCTTCTCTTCGATAACCAGCATGCCCAATCCAAACCTTTCCTAACTGTGGCCCTATCTCACATCCAGCTTTCCTGCTGAGGCTATAACATTAATAACGAGAAGGAAGCAGAACAATAGCAGTGCTTCCAGGAAAGCGATACCTCTGCATCTGGTGTACTTTGAAGGCACCAGGCTGTTCTACCTTCACCAGGCACAACTCGCACGGTATCTGTCAGCCAAAGGCATCCAAGTCGGTTGTGCCAAGATGCCTTTTTCTTCTCAGCTACAGGCAACTGTGAGGTCCCTCGCCTTCCCCAGATGTTCTTGCATGCTCCACTGCAAAAAAATACGTGTCTGTCAAAACCGCCCGTGCCTCCTCCCAGGGAAACAATAGCCAGGGGCAAGGTGTGTGTCTGGATCCTTTTTAGAATCTGCAGCTTCATTAAAGTAATTGGCATCTGGACTCGATTTTGGAAACCCAGTGCTAAAGTGGCTGATGGGGCAACTAATGCTGTGGAGTCAGAGCCAGAACCTGCACAGCAGGCTTTTGAATATGGTCTCTGGCAAGTTCTATGCAATGAAATGACATTACGGCTTTGCCATACATTACATGCAAATTAGAAGAGGCTGGCAACCATGCAACTGGCATAGCATAGCAGCAATCATCCTTACAAGATGTAGAAGGCAAGGCTATTCATCCTCAACCTGGCACAGGGCTGGGATAGGGAAGGACAACGCTCCTGCCGTACAGCCGCTTGCCTCCTTTCCCCTCTGAGTGACCTAATGGGGTGGAAGACTCTTCCCAGTGCCCAGCCCCTGGTGTTCCTACCTCATTTTTCAGCTTTGCCAGAAGGTGTCATTTTTTTTCCTCTGCCTACCCAAAACTCCCTTCAAGTGTCTGCTGTTCTCCTTCTCCCCAAGCATCCTCACCTTAGTGCCAGATAGCTGTAGGATATGCACAACAAAATGTCTGTCTGCAGGTGCTGAGCAGTGATAGATGCAGACAGCTGGCTGGCCAGCCGGGACTTCACCTGCTTTGCTGTTGATGAACTACTCTTTCCGTACATTAATTGCTTTTAATGGTTTTCCCCCCATTTAGGCAGCCATCTCCTCCTTTTTAACCTTTTGGATTTTCTCCGAACTGTTTGGTCTACAGAATCTACAGCAAAACTCCCCAAGATCACATAGCGTACTCTGATGAGAGAGGACAGATGTCAGCCTCCCGGCCCCCTATTTTCAAAGCGATGAGTACTAATAATTTGGGCAGATGTTAGCGAAAGGAGCATTCATCTTTGCTATAATTTATTGTTCTTCTAGCATCCCCGTGACTGCAGGGACTCACAATTTCTATGGTGCAGAGAGACAAACTAAGGCAAGAACATACAGAAACGTAAGTCAGAGCTCTTGCTACTAGATTACAATAGACTCACCCAAAGCCAAATGACATCTTGGTGTCAGCAATGAGGTAAGAGCGATGGTATTCCTTGTTCATGTCCTGTACTCGCTTTAATATTATTTATTATTAGGCGGCTAAACTTGCCAGAGCATCTCTTTCAAACAAAGAAGGTAGGTGGCATTAATAAAGGACTTCACTGGGGGTACTGTAGGTTTGATACTTCCAAATGTCCAGCCTGCTACCCAGCCAACATACCCCAACACGTCCTTCCTCACTCCACAGGGCTTCACAGTGCAACAGTCCCAAACAGTTCCACGGGCTGATCACAGCCAGACACTATCACACACCGGGACTCAGGTTTGCCATTTGCCAGACAACTCAATGACCTTTCAAACTGCCTGCTCTCTGCAAGACACCACTGAGGAGTCTCAAGGCAGAGAGAAGGCAGGAGGCAGTAGTAAGCAGTCTGAAAAGAACTCTTATCGTGGATATTCAACACAAACATTACTCTGTGTCTTGGATTAATGCACCTAATCTGTTGAATCTGATCCAGCTATACTTTTCTTTTTTTATCCTACTGACTGCAATGTTGCTGACTAGACTAGAAAGCAATGTCGTCATCTAAACCAGTTTTGGTCTATTAAAGGACCTCTGGACCAAGTCTAGCTCCTTGTTACTGCAAACAATTTCATCACAGACTTTTTCAAAACTTGTGATGGGTAGTGAACTGGAGGACTGGGAGGAGCTAAAGGAAATAAAATCCTGCTCCTTTCTTACGTCAGTAGGCACACTGTTGCCTTCTGGTGGAGCAGCCAACAGGATAGGTACTTTGGGATGCTATTCATCAGAAACAGCTTGTGTAGCAACACCACGGATTCCTCCCTGTGTCCTAGTCTGCTCTTCTCAACCCGTTTCCAACTTGAGCAATGTCTCTGTACAGTACCAGCAGGGCTGTGGCCACCTAACAAAACAAACCAAAACCAAAACCCAAACGAAAACCAAACCAGAAAAACCCAAAGCTCCTCAGATAACTACCTTCACATCCAACAGTGTTTGTGCCTAGACATTGGTGGAAGGAAAATAGCCCCAAAGGGCAGCAACAATCCAAGTCAGCTTAAGTGAAGAGTTATGTTGCACTAGTCACACTGATAGATCCAGAGAGAGGAGATAGCCCTTCACTAATTAAAAGCAGTATCTGTTTCCCAGATGAGATATAAAATGACTGTGCCGCCGAAGTCTATAAAAAGAAGTATGAAGTGCCCGAGTATGTATTTTACCTTGCATCATACGGCTAGAGAGGGGAACATGAAGAAGACATGTCAAGCAAAGGCTGAAGAAGTTAAAGCCCATTTAAAAACTGGTTGAGTACCATTTAAGAGCTAGGTATTTCTACAAGGATTAAAGGTTTGTACAGTGGTCAAGTGAAAATTCTCAATCGGTCTTGCCCAACATTTTGGGCAAGACTGACACCCCTGATGGAGTCAGGAAGGCCTTCATCCCACCTACGGAGGTTGTATTAGGTGTAGGAGTGGGAAAAGGGGCCCTTTGACCATTCCAGGCAGCAGGTTGCTAGACAGGGCCATGGCAGATGCGACGTTCTGGAGTCATACAAAATTCAGAGACTATTATATTGATATGTGACAGATGTTATGGAAGCATGGAATATTCAAAGACCAGTGCATTAACTTTATAAATATTACATGCATCCTTATAGATTTTTTAGTGATTATATCCTTGGTTCTATAGGTAAACCAAGGAAAGTTTTCTGTACGTAAGAGACCCTGCAGGGGGCTTAACACAAACCTTCCCAAGCAGGAAAAAAAAAAAAAAAAAAAGAAGTAAAAAATGTCATTTAACTGTTGACCAATGTCAAGAGAACCAACAATACCAAACTGATGAAACAGTAGATCTCCTGGCCTGACTCAAACACGTCTGGCTTGAACTATCTACTACAGTCTTTTTAGGGACATAAGCTCTACCAATACTGTGGAACCTGAGAGTTTTCCCCAACGTCCAGGGTGCATGCTCAAGTTGTGACAAGATACACACACACCATTTTGCTTTCCTCTGTTTGATTTTTTGTTAGTTCACTCTTTTTTTTCCATGGAAAAGACAGCCAGGCAAGCAGGCAGATGAGACCTATAGTGCACCTAGGACAAGCAGAGGGCCACAGAACGCGTGTGCCCTGAAATATTAGCGGTTACCTGCGGAGCTTTGCAGATTATTATTTTAAGTTATGGAGCTGATAATGATGGAGAAGACAGTATGCAACAGCTGCACAGCATCAGCGTAGAGTAGATTTCAGTGGCAGTCAAGGTCTTGTCAAGAACTGAGGAGTCATTCCCACTGGCAGCACCTGGGCCAGCCTGGCGTCTCCCCTCCGATTACTGGCCGCGGCTGAATCCGTGGGTCCGACCTGGCTCTAAGCAGGGATGGGCATGTGGCATAGAAAATGCTCTGCAAGACTCAAACCTACTCACAGCCTCCCCACGTGCCGCACATTGTGCTGGCGGCTGAGTCATCATTTACAAGCGTTATCATTTCCACAGGCTGCTGCTTTCCAGCTGACCTCACCCTGACTCCTACTGCTGCACCAGATACCCAGGCAAACACAAGCTTTGTCAGCCACGCAGAACCTACCTTCCTTATTGCCCATTTCACATTATTAATTACATACCCACACATCAGCTAAAGAGATGTGATTGCAGCCAAATTCCTCCTCCAATCCAAAGATTCCCCTGAATTTCATTAACATTTGTACTGTAACTACTGTTGAGCTTGCCACATTTCCAGTCAAGATTTCATACCAAATGAGGTTACCAAATAATGACTTAATAGCAAATGCAGGGTAATTTATATATTGAAATTAAAGATTAAGCCTTAATCTTAATTAAATCTCACAAAAGTTCAGTAAAGCTGCCCAAATTATAAAAAAATAAAAAGATATATTGATTATTTGAGAAATGGAAATCACATTTAATAAATACAGGAGCAAGCCATTAAGGGAATGGGGAGACCAGAAAAAGCACTAACTGGTGATTAAAAGAAGATAAATATTTATTAAATGTTGCTGTGATTTATTAAGCTGTGTTGGGCTAAACAAATGTAATTTGATATCTGAATCATATCTCATTCTGATACAGCCTTCATTAAATCTGAAGTCTTGGCTTTAAATGAATATCATATGTTCCCTTCAGTTCTTAATCTCTTTGAAATATCAGTTTGATGCCGCGGAAGACGTTGAAAGTCAGAGACTGAAGTCTCCTGCGTATCAATGAGGTTGTTTTGCACTACAGGTGAGTAGTCAACTTCCCATTCCTCAGTGCTTTCTTATCCAGGACCTGTTGCAACCTTGCATTGTCCCTTGGTGACAGGGCAACGTTCAGATTTTAAAACCGTTCTGGCAAAAGGCCAGACAGGAAGAGCACAACTTCAAATTTCAATCAGTCCTCCAACTACCAGTGTTGTGCAGGTCTGAGGCAGAACACCCTTCGCTGGTTTTAAAGCGGGAAAGCCAACTGTCACGCTAACGCAGCTGCTGCCCAGCAGAACATTAGCGGAGGTCGAGTATGCGAAAACATCTACCCCCTTGGCAATATGCAGTAATTAGTCTAGCACCAAACAGCTCTGTTGATGCAGCATTCCAGCTGAGATGCTAATCATGCAGGAGCCGAGAAATTCGTTCTTCCAAGGTTCACGAACAACCTTATCTCGGGCCCCTTGCAGAGGGAGGCGAGGGTCTGGTAGAACATGACGCTCCATGCGCATGAGGTGTTTGAATGGGAACATTTCTCGAGGTCAGACACCAAGTTGTCTCTGTCTTAAATGCATTCTCACGCTCTCTTCTCAGCCTCTGTTTAGAAGAAGAGCTTCTTGTTGAAAATTACCGGCATAAACTAATTGCTGCTGATAATTAAATTTGCACAGAGTTAAAATTAAGTTACAGTGCTCTTCCCCAGTGCTACAAGACTGAGTTATAGACTGCTGGTGAGAATCATTGCCTGTTACACTGCGAAACTGAAAAAAGGTTGTGTGGAGAAGTAGCATTCAACTTTTGCAAGTTTGCTTGAATCTGAACGCTGCAAGAATTCTAACTTCCCTCCCAACTCCCCTGCCCCACTCCAAAGGAAAAAAAAAAAAAAAAAAAAAGGAGAGGAAGAAAGGATGTGAAGTCCCCACAAATTGGAGGGCAGATGAGACAATCACATACTATTCTTTTTGTCTTTGCAGGAAATGGGGAACAAAATCAGACTGAGCTGGGCTATGCAATCTATCGTACCAAAATCAGAGTTCCACCTCCCTCGTCTCTAGTATTTTCTTTTCTGCAGTCATGCGAGTGCAGAGAATTGCAGCAGTGGGACAGAAGGGCGTAGAGAGTGCCAAAGCCACTTCAGATCTAAGAGGACTTGATGTTTTGAAGGTAAAACCCAATCATTTCTTTTGGAAGCCGTTCTTACTCTTCACTGACACAGGCACCCTGGTGAAAGCCAGGGTCCAGCCTCAAGGGCCAAGGAGATTCATTAAGCCAGATTAAACATCTCATTTTATTAAAGAGCAGCTGTGAGCGATGCCTTCGCATTGTATACAGCTTTCCCGTAGGAATTTCATGATAGCAAACTCCTGGCACTTCCTCTCCCTTGTGCAAGCAGGAGTCGATCTAGCACAAAGTAATTATTTTCAATGTGTTTAGCCAGAAAAAAAGGCCTGACTTTAAAATCCTCACTAGCAGCACAGCCAAGCAGATTCTTGTTCTGGAACTCACTTTTGGGTTGAAAACATGAGCAAAAAGTTCAAGCCTCTGAAGCAATTGTCTCAAAGTTTTAAGCTACTGAAGATAGTGCATTTAGGACCATAACTACAATAAACACAGCAAATAAATAAGAGTCTCCTGGCAAGAATAAACCAGAATTGCAGAGGCTGATGTTGCCAGTGAAAAGAACAGGAAGGTAACCAAGTGAAGAAACAGCATGAGGAGGATTATCCTTATTTGGAAGGAATCCATTCCAGCAATAAATTAAGCCAAGGATCTCTGCATCAGAAAACAGCAGGGCAACCTATTAAGCTAAAGGACAATCTGGTTTTTTTCTGTCACCTTTGAGCCCTGACTGAACGGCGAGAGAAACAAACATGCCAGAGACCAAAACTTATGTTATTTCAATAGCAGTAATGGTCAGCTGGAAGTTATAGAGACGGTGAAATTCTTTCCCTGCACATTCCTAGCGCAAGCGCCTGATCTTCAGCGACAATATTGCTAGATTGCAATGGTCAGAAAGATCAACTCACAGAAGAGGGCTGGGATGGAAGAAAAATGATAATTTGTATTTTATGTCAAAACCATAGCAGCTCTCACCCCAGCTGCTGTGATGGGATGAGATCGGGTGAAATACTCACTCAGTGCAGACCGGTGAAGCATTTTTCACAGTGGTATTAGAAGACATAGTGGTAAAAGAGGAAAAAAAAAATTAAACTCTATACACTTTTAGCTCAAAGAGGTCTCTGGATCTGCCAGCTGTAGCAGCACACGACAGCGCGTGCATGCTGGCGTGTTCCAGGGTCACATTTACTGCAGGGAAGCAGCATCCACAGTTAAGGGATTTCTGAGGGGCAAACACAGGCTCTGTTTCACAGGGGTTTAAATTACAGACAAGTGGTTGCTAAAATGAATACACTGTACAGAAGAGGGAGCATACAGTTGAAAGAAGAGTACTAGCAAATCTAAAATGGATATTGGCCACATACATAATGTGATCAAAAAGAGATTATTTAGATTTTGGATGGTGTCCCTCTACACTTCCAGGTAGCTGCTCCAGCTATCAACAAGACTTCTTATAATGCCTCTTGCTCCCTTTCTGAATAACAGCCTGGCTGGTGCATTTTCATCTTTACCTCCACTACCAGCTGCTCTTCTAGTCAAAAGGCCCCAAGAGCTGCCCTGACGGAACTCGGAGCTGACAGGTCGCTCCCTCTGGTCTCCCAGTCCTCGGCTTTCCCAAAGAAAGAAGAGGTACCCAACGAGCCCAAACCATGCACGCTCCATTTGGTGATGAGCGCAAACAACCTTTACCTGACAGATACTCAAGAATCTCCAGCTTCCTCTAGTTCCCACTGCGATACTCACGCTGGTGCAAAATTCTTTTTTTAAAAGCTCAAATTAGGCTGACAAACACAAACGGAACGTGAAAAGGGCAGACTGTCAAAAAAGGTTCCTCTTTTAAACAACACAGACGAAACAAGTGAAGTAATTCCTCAATGCAGAGTTGCCTCTAAAGCGTGCTCTCGGTTACATAGTACTACGACATCTTTTCTCAGCTGACTTTAAAGCCCAGCTGGCACTAGAAAGAAGACCCAGAGATGCTGGTTGCTCCTTCTCCTGTTGGTAAAAGGAACCCAGACCCAGCTTGTGCTCTGCTGACCAGGCCCAAACACTTTGCTAGTCTGTACTGTGTTGCCCACGGAAACTGTTTTGAAGGGAAGATGCCGGCATCAGGCGAATAAGTCATACATGATCCCTGGCTACGTTATCAGGCCCCTCCTGGAATATTTCTACCAATGATAAAATGTTATTGCTACCATTATCAGGCACTTGGTCTTTATCTGTCTACCCATGACAGGCCTCGTTATTCAGGCAGGTCTTGGGACACCTTCAAGGGGAGATCATCTCATCCAATGTCAAATACACCAACTTTCTTGACTTTTTCGATCCTCCTTTTTCTTTCAGCCCCTCCTAAACTGCCTTGCAAAGGAGATACGTGCAGCCCCCCTCCAACAAATCTCAGGGGGAGAGCTGAAGGAACTTGGTGTCACGCCATGTCTCTGACCCTGGGCTACCACAGGACCCTCGCCAAGTATTCAATCTGGATTTTACAGAGCAAAAGCAAGTTCCTGATCTTTCCATACCAGTCTCGATAACAACACAGAAGAAGGAGATAATAAAAAATTAAGGAGACTGGGCAAAACCACAAGCAAAATGGCTGAAGGAGCTGCCCTGGATTGAGACTTTTACAGCCCAACCACATCCACGTTCATTCAAAACAGCACAGCAGCTACGCTCGTCTTCTCCACGTCACTCAGCGCGTTTGAAATCCTTGGCACCTCCACACAACTGGCGTGCGATGACTAGTAATCATATCTGATTCAGTATGTGCTAGCCCTCTTTCCTTTTAACGAGAACGTCTCACCTTCCCCCCGGTGAGCATATGAGCATCACTGCCACGGCATTGGTAGCAGGGCATGGAGGGTGCCCCATGTGGGAGAAGTCAGGGCCTGCCCCGTACTGGTCCCAGTCAGTACTGACCCACACTACCACTATGCCACGGCCAGTCAGAGGGGCCCCGGCAGGGATAGGGGAGGGTGGCAGCATGGGGGGCAAGGGGCTCTGGAGGGGACACGTGAGGAAGCACAGGAGGACACGCAAAACGAGATTTTTTTTTTAAGAGGAGGTACATCTCTGAGGTGACTGCAGCTATGGGGGGGCCAACAGCGAAGCAGGGACACCCCCGAGGGACCATGGCTGTGGAGAACCAAGGCAAACAGGGAACAAACAAGCAGGAAGGAGCAGGGGAAGAAAAAAAGCAAGAAAGCGGGAGGAGCAGCAGCAAGAAGCCATCATGCACCAACCCAACCTCCTGCACCACCCGTCACCTCACCCAAGGGGTAAAAAATAAAGCTGAGCCTGGGGAAGGGGAGGACGGGATTTTCTCCCCACGTTTGTTTCATTGTTTCCTTTCTTTGTTTCTCCATACGCAAATCAGTAATTAAAAGTCTATGTTAACTGGCAATAAAGTAAAATTCAGTTAAATTCCCCAAGCTGAAACCATTCTGGCCCATGACAACGGAGGCAAAGGAAAGTACTTTCCTCGAGTGCAGTAAAAGAGCCCAAGTAAACATGGAGGCAGTTGCCAATGATTGAAGACAGCAATATTGTGGGAGCGTGGTCTCCGGCAGCACAGCTGCCTCCTTGCTCAAGCTTAGCTCTAGCCAGAGGCTT
This sequence comes from Haliaeetus albicilla, assembly GCF_947461875.1. Taxonomy (NCBI): domain Eukaryota; kingdom Metazoa; phylum Chordata; class Aves; order Accipitriformes; family Accipitridae; genus Haliaeetus; species Haliaeetus albicilla. Next base: position 42,436,647 of record NC_091488.1, read on the forward strand.
TACTCCAAGTGCTGATTGCTCACAGAGATTTGAAGAACAGTTATGGTGTTGCTTTCAGCAAGCAGAAAGATAAGCTGCAGTTGTTTGGTATCCACCTTATATAGGTTTTTTTATCTCTCTTGTCTCAAAATTTCTCTTGGGAGCTCACCTAATTTCAATAGTTTGAAAGGACAAGGTGCACGTCATGAAAACTCTTTAGCTAGGAATTGTAGAGCAGTATATGCCATTTTTTCCGTGTTTGACCTACGCAGATACGGTACAGCCCCTGCTGTGTGTTTCTCTTAAATCCTGTTCTGTTTCATAAGACATGATGGTCATCCAATGACTTTGAAGATCAAATGATGGAACCAACCCAACTCCCTGCAGATGCAAAAATGTATGCCAATGTCATGCTTTTTAATAGCAACATCAGAATCCTGAAAGGGAACTAATAGATCTAAAACCCAAAACAACAACTAGCCTTCTGGGGAGAACTTCAGCATGGAACAGATGAGTGGCAAAATGCAGTCAAGGAGGCACCAAGTGGGGTGCAATACAGAAATCACGCCTCTGCCCAGTAAGATGCTTTTATTACATGCACAGATGTTAATAATGTACAAGTCGTGGGTTACAGAGGCATTTGATCCTCTCCCCTTCATTCTAGAGAAACCCACTGACATTCTTCAACCCTGCTACAACTATCTAACCAGCAAGCACCCTAAGTAAAATGGAGAACTGGCAGAAAATTAAATAAGATTGTCCTTCTCCTTCCTTCTGCCTGACAACTTCTAAAAAGTTGTCAGCACAGGAAGGTCTATCACATTTGTCTGAGACAGCGGATGTTTGGCACCAGTGCTTGCAAAAACTGAAGTGTGCTATATGGGAACTCTACTAATCACAGTTTAGGATGAAAACAAGAAAATCCCTAGAGGAATCTGAGAGGGATGGATACTTAGAGAAACTTAATGTAACAAGCATTCTTTACTTTAGCATCCAACGCGTCCTTCCTTCCACATCTGCCAGCAGCACATCTTTAAGACTCTCACTATGACAACTCCTGCTCTAGGTAAGCTTAGACTTTATTATTATACTGATTTTACAAGTGGAGAAACTGAGGCAGTGATAGATGAAACAAATCATAGCTATTAAGAGAGAGGGAGAATCCAGGGTAGAGTGCCAAATCCCTTGTATGCTGCCTGCTGGACTCTACCAGAACTCGCTGGGTACAAACATCTCCCCTGGAGCAGCCTACTGAAGGACCCGGTCAAGAACAGGGACTCTCAGATTAGGTTAGCGATGTCTTGGGAGTTAAGGTGACAAAAAGTGCTGTAGGGAAGAAATAAAAGAAACCTTACCCTAGCAACATTACTCATAGCTGGAAAAGAAGAGAACAGCTATACCATGTAAAGATCAGAAACAAGTAGAGAAAGGGAAGCTATTAAAAGTCAAGTCCTAACTGGGGGAGGGACAGATCTTGGGAGTATAGCAGCTAGGTTTGCGAGCAAAGACTAAGATGCTGGATTTAACCAAAAAATATGGGCTGTGCTTTCAAGGAAGGTGCCTCATGACATAACTATGTGGGCAGCACTAGGTCTCCTAGCTACTGCGAGAACCAGCACATCTTTCCCCACACCCCCCTGCCTGAATCCAGAAGGATCAAATTCAACCTTCACAGATGCCAAGTGGGACCTACCAACAAACACATTTTTCAGACACTTTTCAGAGAACCACCACATTATAAATAATACATTAATTGTCTTTATACACTTCACTAATTATTATTCTCATTTCCTCATAGGTCCATTAATCTCTCCTTTGTACCTATTGCCAGAAACCTCTGGCACATGCTATTGGCATTGCTGATGCGCTTAGTGTATGATTGCCCTTGATCATCTTGTCTTTCTCCTCCTTTTTTCATAAAAACACAACCTGCGAGATTTGGTTCCAGGTTTTAAGACCATTTAAAGTTTGTGGGTGTTCTGACTAGTCTGTTCTCCTTGCCACCTCTTTTATATCCAGACAGTTTCATGTTCTCACCTTTACTCACAGACAGAAAAACTACTTTGCAGATACTGGATAGCTGCCTCCTAACACACTTTCAAGCCTTTGCTGTTCAGAACATGCCGAATTTGGGACAGGAACTGTATTTCACCTCTAGGCGTTATCCTAACACTATGAATAATATACAAAGCGTTGTAAGGATTTCAATATCCTTACTTTTCCCTCTAGACTCTTAAAACTAGCATCTGAGTTTTTAATAATCTACTTACTTGAAGTTTTGTGTCATGTCACTCTTCAAGAGATTCCCCTGGGAAGACAGCAGACTTGGCCTATTCAAGTCACTCATAATGATTGAGCCACAGTAAGCAACACTGGTTGGAAAAACCTCTTTTGGAAAAAAACTCTATAAAAATGCCAGTTTGTGGAAATCAAAGCGTTCTGCAGGTACGTGTCAATCTCATCAAAGCTTTGGACTGTATCATACTCAATTTCCTCAGAAATTTTCCTAGAAATTAATTTCCCATCATCTGTTTGTTCTTGCCTTTCCAATCTTCCATCCTGATTTGTGACTAATTTTTATACTTTAAAAAAAAAAAACCAACCAAAAACAAAACAACCAACAAAACAACACAGTGGTTTTTGTTTTTCTTTTTTTCTAGAGGAGAGAGGAAGAAAAAAAGAAAAAAAAAATACTCCAACCAGATACAATATTCTGTTTCAGGACTAACATTCAGAGTGCCTAAAATGGGAGCCAGTACTCCTTATTGTGCATTCAAGAAATTAGCTGCTACAAACAACATTTGCTTGAGCCTGATAAACTGTTTCTCCAGTCCATGTGCTGCTGCTATGTGTGTTCAATTTCAGTTTGGATAATTCAGAGTAATCCTATTATAGAAAGGCACAAGCCACAAAGTTCTGTTCCAGATGACATGTCGAAGTTCAGCAGCACTCGCAATTGGGACTTCTAACTTTGGTCCAATTCTGAATTAGTATAGATTTAGGTTCTTTCCTCAAGTATCAAAAGCATGGCTTTGAGTGTCTCCTCGCTGTGGTATTTCAGAGGCTGGCAAACAGTTAACATGCTTATGTCTTCAAGACCTGAAATCTGTCTTACTAAAGGCTCTATCAGAACTGGTATTTCGATAGAGCACCCACAAATCTACGCAGAATGCTTGTCTGTGACCTTACCACATTTTTCTCCACACAGAGACAGAATGTACGGTATCCCATTGATTTTTCCCAATCCAATTTGATTCAAAATTGCCATTTACTCTGTTGTGTGTTTGTATTTTTTTCCCCGATTCTGCCTCACTTATTTCTTTAAAAGATATTTAGCCCTGGGAGTGTATCCTAGCAGTCTCAATAGAAAAAAGAAAAAAAGAAAAGTTTTCTTCTCATGTGATTTAGTGTGGGAATAACAAGAATACGAGGGCTCATCAGTAGGTACGCAAACAGGCTGAGCAAATACAATCAGGTTGGGTAAGGGAACATATTATTATCCATGTATTACATTTTCATGAGTATAACTAGGGCTCCCTGCTCTACAATTTAACAGGAGGGCAGATAAAAATCTATGTGAGCTAACGCAGGGGAAATAAACCCTCAGACTCCAGTTCTCTGAGCCCCCATAGCTTGGCCCTCTCCCTCAGTTCTCCACTGTCTCCTGTGCTTTGCAGGTTTCTGAAAACTTATTTCCAATAGCATTTTTAAAAGGCAGTATGTAATTTGAGACAAGGGTTATGTGTGTGAAAATGTAGTGGGTTTATCCTACAAGCCCAGAGCAGATGTACCTACGCTGATACAAAAGAAAGTTATACTAGTGCAGATCATTTCCGTTCCTGCACAAAAGGAAGGCATTCCAATACAAACATACCCCAGGTGGCACAGCCATGCTCGCGTGGAGGCTTGTAACACTTCAGCAGAGTGTGTGTAGACTAGCTGTTATTTGGACTTCCCCACGTGGTATCGAGTCACTCGATAAAGTCACTCGTAATTTCATTTTGCTGAAATTTTGCCCCTGCTTTGAGCATTACTCCTTGACTATCCCTACCTTTCCAAGCTGTGATCCTGTTGAGGTCCCCATACATTATTCTCAGTGATAAAGATTTCATTTTCAGTTTTGCTACCACCATTGGATTTTACCACCTGTTCTGAAGGCTCCTCAGCATTTACTAGCTTGGCTCCACACCACTTTTTTTTTTCTTTTGCTTCTAACAGCACAAAAGTAGGAGTTTCCTAGAAACCAACTCTTCTGCCTTCCTGCAGAAATTCTTTACTATTCATTAAGCAGCGGCTGCAACCAGCTAGAGGGAGAAATTAGCCAAAATGTATGCATTGGCTAGAGGAAATGTCTGCCAAGGGAAACCCCAAAGCTCCCACAATTTGTACCTGCAGCTTATACCCAAAGAAGAAAGTGGATATATCTAGATCCTTGGCATGAAATCCACCTGTTAACACAGTGAGTGCAGATGTAAGAGTGATTTCAGGCATATCTAGAGACGGTTCACTCCTGACGATGAGAGGTGAAGTAGCTTTAGTGCCTAGGTAGACATACAGCCTTTACTCCAGCCCTACAACAGCTCCAGAAGAAGTCAGCCATTAAAAGCTAAAGATGACTCTGACCCAGGAAACTATTCACCCAGTTTCTACTTTACCACATCAGCATTTTCTAACAGTTAGATATCTATCCAAACACACACTGCCTTTTCCTCTGGCTCTGCATAATGAGCATTAATCAGGCCCCTCTGCATTAGCCAGTGAAGTCCCTGTGAGATCTGTCCTGTTGCTGGTGTGGAACCACGAGTTTCACTGGAGCTACCCAGGCCTAAATAAATTCCCCTTGTCCTAATCCAGCCTAACAAAACAGCAAGAAAAGAAAAAGTAAGGGAAGGAAAAAACAAGGAGGAATAAAGGAAGAAAGACTGAAAGGTTCTGGAAATAGCTGGGATTGTTCATGCTGAGCCATCGGGCCCTGAGATTTGAATAATGCATGTTCCATAAATCTAAGTGTCCCTGCTTGCCACATTTTAGAACAGGGAGCAAAAATAATAGCTACTGTCCACACTTATCACCAATAATAAATTACAGGGCTCCTGTGTGTGGCAGCGATTAATGCAAAACGCAACCCAAAACACATAACTAAATAAATAGATAGTTTGACTTTCCTGAGGGTTATCTCTTTCCTTTTCTACACCCATCTCAGAGTCTCCTTCCAGCCAAAAACTATACTGGGAAAGACCCATCCTTACACTGTATCCCCTTCAGACAGACAGGCAGACTAACTCATGGTTATCTTCAGAATATACATCAAGGCAGTCAGTGGTGCGTATGCACCTGTGGAAACAGGAGACACCAATGCACTGCACCGCTTTTGGTTCTTCTGGAGGACTAGAGTCTTCCCAAAGCATCATCTGCCCCTGAAAACAGGGCACGCACTCATGGATGCGCCTCTCCAAATGTAAGGTCCACACTGCTTCCTAAGGGAATGCCGGCCCCGAAGCAGCAGTATGTTGCAGGGAAGTCACTTGAAAATGATGCAAGGATAGGATGCGAGGAGCAAAAGGGGCTACAGAAAGTCCATTACAGAACCGGCCTTTCCAGTGTAAGACTTCCCTGTAAGGACTCCACTGTGCCCTCATTTTCACCTGGTCTGGGAATTGCAAGCTCAAGCAAAGCATTACTCTTCATTACCCACACCTGCTCAATAGCAATGGGTCACCTTCGCAGGGATAAGAGGAAAAAAGAAAACTCGACAGGCAATACAGACATCCAAAAATAATTAGTAATTCAAAGGGAAGGTGTGTGCAGCTACCCAGGCTAAGTATCCACCTTAACATTACAAAAAAAACCAAACCAAACCAAAACCAAAAAACCATCCACTAAAGAAATTTGTCTCCCTCAATTTTAAAGGATTAGATAATTGAGACAGTGCTGGAATAGGCAGCCATCAGAAGCTACCAAGCACTTAAAGAGAGCTGTAATCAGTTCTAGACCACGGCAGTTCGCAGGTAACTAACTGCACCCTATTCTTTAACATTTTAATTCTGACATATACAATTTTGGTGGTAACTTGTTTTTCCTTTTACTTAGGCTGCCTTCTGTGCTTCGTCAGTCTTTTCCCTCTGAGGGAAGGGTGATCTGTCTTTAGAGAAATCTCTTGCGAGTAGAAGCAATTTCCCATTAGAGAAGCCATCCCTGTTTAGGGCATGGGCTTCTGCATAGAGCTGCCCTTGGCATCCTCCCTCTGTAACTGTGAAGCAAGAAACAGAGCTGGAAAGGTCACAAGAATCAGAGCAAACCGCAGGAGAGAGGCTACTGAAACATCTGTAAAGGCACCTCGGGTGGAGCTTGAGACCCAAGGTACACCACTGTTATTTGACCTGACCGAACATCTATGCTGTCTGTCATATGCCCTCTTCTTCCTGTAAGGGCCCCGTGCTCTCCTCCAGCGTGTCAGCGTAAGTCTTCTTGCTCCGCTGGAGACACTCCAATTGACAAAAGCAAAATAAGAAAAGAAATTGTGGGCTGAAGCCACTGAGGGTGAGGTAACTCACACGAATGAGAGCGCGGGGGGGGGGAAGGAAGCTCATACACAAAGCAGACACTATTATTATTATTATTATTATTATTAGCTATTCATTACTCATATGTTGGTATTATAGCAGGATCCAAAAGCCTCATTCAGTATCAGGGCCCCATTGTGCTAGTCTCTATGCAAATACAAAGAAAGCCAGGAAGAGCTCACAGTCTAATTTAAGACAAGACCCCGCAGGTGAATGTAACAAAAATTGGAAGAAGGGAGGGTAAGAAGACCGTGTGACTTCACAGGCTAATGGTACATTGCCAAACGCTCATTCCTGGGAGATCTGAAAGGTTACCGCTTAATAACCCTCAGGGATGCTTCTTAGGGCTTTAAACTGTGAAATCTCTGACCTCCTGGGTACCCACAGTGCAATAATATTTCCTTTAGTTAAGTGAAAGTCTAAAACACGCTTCATCAGTAGGCCATTAGCTCTCCACTTGCCTCATTAACACGTCTGTGGAACAGGTAGTGCTGTCCCATGCCCACCATAGGGTTTTTTTACATTTTGGTTTCAAATGCTGCCATGCAAGGTGTAATGCCTTGGAGTGCCCTCCCTCCAGAAACATCTTATTTCACCAGTCTATATGTTTTAAACATAAGGCACTGTCCCGCTACAGGTTTTCTTGGAATTAAGAGGTCTCCTCTGCTGTCTGCTTGCTCATAACCCATTAACAATTCTTAATTTTTTTTTAATGAAAAAATTTTATTTTTTTATTCATAAATGGTGGAAAGAAGCCAATGGTTTACTGAGCAAAATGCCAGCACTGGTGCTTTTGGCAGGCTAAGTCTTCCCCGGACCCTCTTTAGAGAGTATCTGTAGCATGGATCCCACTTGTACAGCCCCTATGATAGATTATGTGCTGTCAATTAGACTGACAAAATTGTGATCTTGACAACCAATAAAATATAGCCTTTACATCCAATTCACCTGTGCTTTATTTAAGATTTCAAAAAAGGTCAGTCCAACTAGACCAAACAGAAGGCTTACCTACTCCTCCCACCACTTTCAGCAAGTCGTGTCAGTCCTAGTCTTCCTCAAATATGAAGTGAGGATAATATTCACTCATCTTTCACAGCCATTAAAAATTAATTTAAAGGTGCATGTGAAGAAGTTTGAAACTGAAAAACACTCGACATTCTTAAACACGGCATGAAGTTCAAAGCAACCCTGATGAAAATAGTTTGAGACACTTTTTTTTTTTTTTTTTTGCTGGTATTTTGACTCCTGCATCAAAAAACTGCTTACCCTTTAGGTCTGTGGCATACAGAGTGGGGCTCATAAATGCTCAATATCTAAAATGTAAATATGCTTTAGCTGAAAAGTATTTGGTGCTGTTTCTGTGCTGGTTCTTCTCTACCCTTTCACTGGGAAAAATCAAAGCAACTTCCAGTAGTGAGGCAATGATGCGACTAACATCTGTCATGGATTGTTTTTTCATCTCCTCATTTGTTCCCCTAGATCAACTGTGGTACATTTGAGGGGGGAGGAGGGTTGCTTGCCTTTTTTTTTTTTCCTAGCGCTCTTTTATGTTTTTCACTGATTGTATACATGCAAATAACACTCAGAGAAGGAAAGGCAGAGAAAGTTGTATTACACTTGGAATAGAAGCTTGCGAGATTTGCGATGGCCATTAATGGCTCTTGACAAATTAACAGAAACCAACTATCTCACACCCCAACCAGCTTTAAATTTGCAAGAGAAACCTCTGCTCTGCCTGAGAATCAGAGAGGCAAGACGTGGCTTGCACCTTGACAATATGGCAGTCATATTGGTTCACCTTTCGGGACAAATATCAAAACCTTGATCGTGACTTGATATTGTGCAAGAAAAGCAAAGCTGATTTGGTTGCCTCTGCCTTTTCAGCCCTAAGTGAGTAGATGGAGCTTTGGTCTGGCCCCTGGTCACATTCAGCTCCCAGCCAGCTGGTTTTGTTAGTGCAGTCGTCTCAGCCAAGAGCTGAAAACTTGTGTCTCAACTGCAGGATAACGGAGTGGCAGACCTGTCACTTGAGTTCATTTAACGATTGCACAGAGATGCCGAACAGACATTTAGCAGGTGTATACTCTCCTACTCCTCCAGTAACATCCCTGAGCAGCCGTTAGCACAGGGAGCCATGTGGACTAGGCATCCCTAAAAGGTCTAGTTCAATCAACCATGATATTCAGATAACCTCAAGTAAACCAGAGCTCTAGATACATCCATTTTACGCTAATTTAAGAACACACTCTTTCCCTACAAGACAATAGCATAGGGGATGTCTATCCTTTACACCCAGGCTTACCTCAGCTGAGAGGCATAAGCTAAGTCTGGGCACCTTAGATGATTCAAGAACGAAGAGGGAAACAAACTGGCTGCAGGACAGCTCTGTCACTGTTACCATCAAAAACACTTCCACAGACCATCCTCCTGAACTGGATACTTGAACTTTACACCTGAGGTTTGTGTAAGATAGCTTATACAAAGTTATAAGCAAGCTTCAGATAAGTCTCTGAGGCTCAGATACAGAGTATGGTGGGGAGAAAGTCACGTTTCCTCTGGGAGGTCAGGGCTTTGCTCACTATTTGGTCTGAATCCAATTTGAGCAGCTCCTCCCAGCCTAACCACCATGAGTCTTCACTTTTTAAAACTTTTTTTTTTTTCCTTTTTAATTTTGGACTAGCAAAACACATCTAGCCACATGGACCAACTGGCAGGAGCAGAGGCTTAAAATACTCTTTGTCTTCACGAGCACGCAGTAATGAATGGTTTCTCTTTGCTAGGCTCTTTCTCCGCTGTTTTCTTTGAAAGCCAGCCAGCCCCTTTATTCTGTGAATTGGGTTTGCTAATTTGCAAGAGGTTGGAATCATTTCTCATGTATAAGAACCTCAAGATAAACATGCTGTGCTCTCTCTCCCTTTTTCCTCTTTCTTGATGATTTCTTTAATCTACAATAAATGCCATTTTGGACTGAAAGTCCTTGTTTAGAGCGTGGAGACAGAGGCCAGCGTGGAGAAGTGGACTTGCAGAGTCCACGCTTCCTAGTTGGACACATGGCAAACAGCCTGGAAGTGGAACTGGGCAGTGAAGCTCAGAGGCGGCATTCTGGGAAAGCACTTCTCTGTAACGGGAAAGGAAGTTTCAAGCTTCCCTCAGTTCTGGGCAGGCTGCCTGAGGCAATGGGGACCACTGCAGCCCAGAGCAGCCTTAGGGAAGCAGAATGCTGCATTTTTATCATTCCCTTACTGCTTTTCCCCTACTCACACACTAACTTTTTATTCTAGTTTTTTCTTTTGTAAGGAAAAGGGAGAAAAGAATTTTTTTTTTTTTTTTTTTTTTTTTTGGAAGACCCTAAGCCAACCACAAGTTTGGATCCAAGCAATCTGGAACTGTAGAAAGAGGCAAAGCCAAACCTTACCCCCTGGCTCTTCGCTTCAGGGTAGCTCCCAACATAAGTATCCTTTAGTATCTTTTGTCTTTGGTGAGTACTGAATTTTTCTCTGACTTGTGCAACTTGAGGCCTTTTCATTGTTTTTAAACAATGGTCTCGGAGGAAAGCCTGGATCTATGGTGTGCCTTGCACTATAGGCCTCCAGACTTCTGTGGCTGACTTGGGGCATTCACTAGGCATTGTAAAGACTTCAGCATTTCTTTTTTGCTTGCAAAAGGGCAAATGCCAGCTTGAAAGACACAGATTCCTGTAAAAGCTCTATTGCTTCTGGATATACTACACCCTGGCTCCAGCAGTGCTAAAAAATAAAATAAAATAAATCAAACACATTAAACAGACTTCCTTGTCAGGAAACTAACAGCACAAAGCCAGTGTTCCAGGAAAATGTGAAGTGCTTTAATTATGAAGGTCTGTTTTAAGAGCATTTCAGCATCTTCCATGTGCAACTTGGTCTGAGTCTCAACTTCTACCTTCAGTGGCCTCATTACACAAACAGAGGTAGAGAGCTTGGGCTTCTGCACTGTTCTACAATTGCTGTACAGGAACAAAAAAACCTTCCAAACACTTTTGCTAGTATTGGGCTGCTCAAAGCTGTTTCCAAGTAAGCCAGCAAAGGGGTTATAGAGTTTATTAAAAAAAAAAAGTTTCCTTTTCTTCCACAATAGCTCATTTTATTTTTCTAGTTAGTGTTCTGTAAACAGAGTTACCACTCGATAACGCAACATGTGCAGGGAATAAACACAATAACACCCTATATCTGCACGCTACAAGAGCGGAGGAAGGCACAAATGGACAGCGCTGCAGAGATCGCACAAGAAGGTACAGAGCTGCGTGCCTGGACCTAAAATTCTGCCTCACAACAAGCTAGTAAGCATAACAAAGGGAAAGAGTTGCAACGGGATTTGAAAGAAGGAACAAGAGGGAATAAAGCAAAGCCAGGGGGACTATGTGTCAAAACCACACAACAATTAAACCATGAGATTACATGGAAAATATTTCAGAAAGTAGGAGAAGGGTCAGACTGCATAAGCAGCTAACAGTGCACTGGAACACCTCTTCTAGCAGCACCCAGCAGAGACTACAAGACTCTTCAGCTCTCCATTTAGCAAAGTGATAATCCTTACGGTTACAAACCAGTTCTGGATTTTGTTGTATGGTGGGGTTTTTTTTATATTTTATTGTACCCCCGTGTAGCTCTACCTTATCCCTTTGCAAAAGAACTGAAACAACAGCTATGATAAATACCAGCTCCTCTCACAGGTCTCTGTGGGTATTGACTCTGAAGCCTAATTATGTCAATTTAAGTGTCGGCATTGTTAACTTGTTTTCAGCCATTAATTTCAACAAAACAGCTGTCTTCCCTAGAATAACGGGCAGAGTTTCAGATTGTGGACAGAGCACAAATCGAATAACTGACAGTGTCCTCCCACTCCAGCTCTGAGGAGAAGCCAAGATAGGTGGGAGCCTGAATAAGGAAACCTAATGGTAAGCGCATTGGTATGGAAACCTTTGATATTCGGTTGTCACCAAGCATTACAGATGCTGTGATTGTTCTGCCATTGTGCATGCGCTGCACGCTGATGGCTGGGTCTCAAGGGAAAATGCGGTGCCTGTTCTTACTAACATCTAATAAGGCTTTCCTGCTTGTCCAAGCGCTGGAGGTCAGCCTTGGTGGTCCAAAGCTCCCGTACATCTATTTGGATGCTGCACACTGCCTGGTGAGTTTGTTGATTAGACTGCAAGCAGGTATTTAATAAATCCTATTATTCGCCTTGCCACTGCCTGAACTTGCTCCCAGATGTCCTCACGTGTTAAGCCCCAACACTCTCCTATATCCAGTCTCCCAGTAATGCAAGGCACAAGTAATAAAAACAGTCAGGCATCACTTCTAACATGGAAACTGGTCAGGCCTGAACACTTGCTGCTACCTTTATGAAGACCAAGCCATAGATCAGATCAGGCCTTTGTCCCTTCCCGGAGAAGAAGAAAGAAAAAATAAAAATTAAAGATAAATCAGTGCAGTAGACAGAAGAACAGGCCCGAAGTTCTGCAAGACGGTGGGCCATCTTCCTCGTGCTGTGCCTGCACACTGCCTACCACAAACACGTCCTGGCACCTGCCTGCCCTCCTTCGTGTAGCGGTAATACGTACTAGCACACGATGCTACTAAAGGCCAGGCAATCACATCAGGTGTGCTTTCCTACAGGGCACAGACTACAGAAAGCACGTCAGACAGTCTTTCTGTTCTGCACCAAGGTTCAGGTGTCAAACGGTGTACATCAGAGAAGCCAAAATCGGACAGGAGGGAATGGTGCCTACCTCAGCCCTGATGCAACAGGAGAGCTCACCTCCATTCTTTCCTCCTCCCAGCACTGGTCCAGGTGATTTAACAAGGTGGCTGGCACTGGGATACTCTCCTCCAACTTCACACACATTTTCCGTGTCCTTTAAGAGGATATTATAGCCAAAGGCTCTAGTAATATCCTTCATAGCAGCGTTCACTAGATTGGGGATTTGAGGTGCAACGACCCATCCAGGCTAACACGATTCCACCCAGCAAAGGGCGCACCCCTGCATTTTGTAACAGGCTTTGCAATTTAGGGGGTGGAGTAGTCCCAGTGTCTGCTTCTCAACTACTCTGCTCTGCGTGCAGTTCTGACAGGGGAAGAGGCTTAGCTGCCATTCTTTTTCATCTGGATTTGCTGTGTCCTAATTTTTCTACAGGATACACAGGGTTTGTTTCAAATTAATTGCATCTGCAAAACACATTCTTTAAACTTGTAGATGCGATGGAAATAACTTTTGTGCGTCAACAGTTCTGTTAGGTAGAGTCATCCATTGTCAGTGACAGACAACTCTGGTATTAAATCAGAGCACACCGTTTTACAGGGGACCGAGCAGAACAGAGATCAAGCACTTTCTTTACTGATTTATAAAAATGTACATTTTGCACTTACAGAAAATAAAAATCGTCTTCCCTGAAATTCAGATGGAGACGATTGCTCAGGAGACAATAATATGTAAAAAAATGAAAACAGAAGCTAGTTTAAGAAGAAAACCCAGTATTTTCCTTGTGGCATTGACTTGCAAAATTAATCTGAAATAATATCCACACTCTCAACTCTCATCTCTCTATCTAAAGCCCTTCTCAAAAACAATTCAGCCGTGCTGGCAGTTGCCAAATGTCCTCAGATGGAGAAGACCCTCATAGCAGGGATGTTTCCAGCTGGTGCAGAGTTGAACCCGATGTCAGCAGATTCCCTCTGCAGTCCACGGGGTAAGGGAAGCGCGGGAGGTGAGACAGGGTGCAGCTGGAACACTACTGCTCTTTGGCTCAGCTCGTTTGTCACCAGGGCCCCTGGGGTCCTGGCCAGATGGTAGACTTTAAAGGAATTTGTGGGCTAGTATTCCCTCAGGCTGCTTTTAAGTTATACACGGAGGTTAGTGTACAATTGACTCCCAAGCAGAGGAGCCAACCACTAGCTTCTTTGTTAACACCATCCTCAGCTGCAGACTCTGGCCAGAGTGGAAAATCTGTGCCCATGAGCGTATCTGTGCAGCGTGTCTGCAAGTCAGGCTTGAACAGAGGGGAAAAAATCCGAGTTTTCATAACTTGACTAATATCCCTCACCAAGTCAGAAGCAGACTTGTGCCTCATCTTTCTTAATTCCCTGTTGTATTTTCAGCCAGAGAGGTTTTTTTCCTTAGCTACTAAAGCCACTGCACCTGCTGGAACAAACCAAACCCTTTCAGAGCTGCAGTCACAGAAGGCTGGATTTTATTTCCTTTCAATCATGGAAAAACATTCAGGATCATCACAGCCAACTCCAAACAGACAAAAAAGTGAGAGTCACCTTTGCAGTGAGGTGGTTTGGGTTTATTTGGCTTATTTTGAGGATTAGAGAAAGCAAATAATTTCCAATTCAAACATGCTGCAGTTATTGCCACAGAATTTTAATGCTCATATCAGCATGTCTCCTTAATTTTTATTTATTTATTTTTTTCTAAACTGGGGTCTTGAACTTAAAAAGTCTTCCAAAGATGGGGGCTAACTGGAATTTTTATTTAGACATTTCAGTGAACTAATGGCTCTTTATAGCACTACAGACACACAGAGTGAATTGAGGTAAGGCGGGGGGGGGGGGGGGGGAGGAGTCTAGCTGTGCTCCATTTTACCTTTTATCCCAATGGACAACATTGTCTCCTGGGGCAGGACACAGAAATGCATGCTCATAACTGGCTGGGCAATTCAGAAAAGGGTCCTGGCCCCTACTGCTTGGGCTGAAGAGTTAGTGACGGCAGTGTTTGGTGTGGGTTAAGTGGGAAGAACCACCATGGAACTGCTGCAAGTTTGAATTTTGCCTACAGAGCAAAGAGACATCTCTCTGTTTGGATGCAAAGTCTCAAGTCACCTTTGTGACCCAAACTTTTCTCATTTAATCTCAACACTGTCCCTTCGCATGATTTTGGTTCTTCTTAGAAGAGACAGGAAACCTGGAACCTGTTTGCTTGGTGCCTGCTGAGGATTGTCAGGGAGGGATCCATTTGCCAGTGCTCCTTATAAAAAGGGAGGTTGCACGAAATGGGCCCTGGCAAGAAGAAGTGCCAGGCCATGCACACTTCCAGCAGGAAATCCTGGGCAGCCAGCTACTGGTAATCATGTCTGACTAAGATCAGCCCACGCTGGAGCTGTATTAGTGATGTACAGGATCAAAGTACCACAAACATAATTTTTTTTTTGTTCTGCGGTGGCATTGTTCTCTGTACAGCAGTATACACACATCTCCACAGGGTTTCTCTGCAAACAAATGAAAATCCCATGACCACCAAGTCACCTTCATGTAGAGGGCCTCCTGCTTTATGCTTGATCCCTTCTCTCACCTTGAAGATTTCAGCTAGCAGAGATGACATATTTGCCCTTCTTTCCACACGGCAGCCTGGGAATACAGCTCATTCTCGACACTGCATTAAATCAGAAGCAAACATGGGCACAGGGGACAAGTAGCCCAGAAGACAGAGAAGGGACTAACACAATCCATCAGCGGAGAAACCATCTTGGTCAAATTTTCAGAGTGCGCTTTCTGCAGGCTCTCCTCCCCTGTAGGAAGCAAGGGGCAGGAAGGGACACTCGTGTCTCTTGGGAAATGCGAGGGGACCCCCATAGACACACTCTCTCGACAGAGAACAAAGAGCAAGGGGCAGAGAGAGGAGACCAATAAAATACATTCCTCCCAAGTGGGACTGATGGGGGGCATTTATTCCTCAGAATGATATTTACTGCCTTCCCACAATGTTTGCACTGACTGGCAGCTCTGGCTAGCTAGACTGCTGTGTCAACATCTGCAGGTGCGAGCATGTGGCTATGCGAAAGGGAAACAGGAGAGAGAAAAAAATTAGAGGGAAAATGTTTTTACTTTTTGCCTTTTTCTGTATGCTTTTTGCCTTCTGTAGAGTAGAAACCTTTCTGTGCTGATACCAGGAGGAGATTCCTAATGATTAATTGATTTTGCTGTCAAACACAGGATGCATGTGAGCAAGCCATGCATGTGTGAGGGGCACTGGCTATTTTTTTCCTAACCCTAAAACTTTTTTTTCCCCCCTGGATTCCCAACAACCTGCAACAAACATGTGCACAAACAAGGAGAGGAAGAGAAGCAAACAAAAAAGTGTAAAAACCCCAAGACACCAGGAACACAGCCTTCCCTGTAATTCTGGAGAAGTACAGAATTTGCCTTGACCTTTACAGGTTTTCAGGCTTGAGTGAAATGCAAAAGCTAAGAGAATCTTGCAAAGCTTCGCTGCTGCCAGATTACAGCTTCTCCTGTTGCACCATTCCCAGCAGCGTTTCTAGTCTCACGCTGCCTCACATGTGTCCCAACAGAAGCACCCTATTTCTCCATCTGGAACTGCAGAACATGCTTCAGGGTCAAAATCCTACTTTGGTACCGCCAGCCATGTCATGAGCAAGATTCTCTTCTTCATCACATGAACTCAAATGCACTATTCAGGCCAGCAACAGCCTACTGCAAAGAGCTAACAGGATTTCTGCTCTGTTTTCCTTCAGAAAAATGAAGTTCCAGTCTCATCTTTGCAGACACCCCTGAGAAGCCAACCCGGTCTCATCTTTGTAGGTACTCGCAAGGACCTTTAACCTCTGGTGTCCCAGCAGTTGTGTACTGATCCTCATGACACCTCTGACAGGCAGGGCAGAACTAAGCAATCATTCCTGGAGAGCTAATTGCTAGATCCCTAAACAGACCTTGAACACGTAGGTGCTATTGGTGCTCATAAAACCTCCACCTGACTTCTGCTCCAAACCCAGTTGGCACCTAAGGTAATTCTATTGGTAATCTTTATGCTCATACATTATTGAGGCACCTATATTTCTGCAATTAAGCACATGTATAACCATTTAAAACTGGCAGATGTTCAGAACTTCCTTCACAGCTATACTCAGGCTGAATTTGCATACGAGATACTCCCTGTCTGCCGCGTCTTCAGGGTCTTACACAGAAAGTGTGTTTCTAGTGTCTTAACACATCCCTTCTTTCTTCCTCATCCCTTCTTCCTCAGCAAAGGAGGTAAGGAGAACCCTGTCTCCAATGCAGCAGCACTCTTAAAGCCATAATCTAGGCTAGAACAGGCCTGGTTTCAAATCCCTCTTTCGCTCAATTAGCAGTAAGGATTTAAAATCAAACCTACTGCCCGAGGAATAAGCAGTCTCCTAGCTATTCAGCAAGTGGAAAGAGTAGAGGGCAAGCAAAAGAGTCTTCCTGTTGTCCTCCACTCTCCCACACGGCATCCTCCCCATTAAAAGAAAAGAAAAAAGAAAAAGGGGAAAGAGCAGATCTTCCTTAAGGACCTTTGCAATCTAAGAAACGACCAAGAACTGCAAGGGACACCATATGGCCTTTAAAGGGATTTTACAACATCCATGACCCCCTTAGTAGCTTACTAAGGACACCTAGGAAGCCTCCAGCAAAATATGGAGCCAAATGCCACTCTGAAGTGCTAGACTAGCCAGGTGTACTCACACAAAGGTGGTATTCTAATAGTGGGACTAAGAGGATGGCTTCAGAGACTGATGGATATATGGATAGGGACATTAATAAGCTGTGATTGAAGAGAAATTGGATTTATTTGGGTCTTTTTCCACCCTCCACAGCAGGCTTGACTCCAGCTTTCTTGGACACTATTATCCTACTTTTCTAAGTTATCTAACACAGCAAGATTCTGATCCCTCTTCTGTGCTCTAAACCTTTTCATATTCTTTACATGAGGCCATCACTCCTACCTTCTCTTGACCAGACAATTTGAGTGTTCAAAAATATGGTCACTTAAGAAATAGCTGGACATTATATGCATTCACATTTTGGTCCTGCATCCAAGACTTTTAAATTGGTATAAAAAAAATTGCCCCATCATCCCAAGAAAGTTGAACTGTTTTACTTTACATGAGGACATTTCTATTTCCAAGGGTAGAAACAGGGATAAAACAAAAAGAGAATGAAAAAAACCTAGAACTTTGCCCACTGAGAACTCCAGTTTCTGCATTTAGATTTATCATTCAGTAACGGGAGAGAAGCATTTCACATGACATTTTTGTAGTAAGAGGAAAATTTTATAATACAGCTAACCCTAAGTAGATGGGCTTTTGTCATAAAAAGAAGCATAAAAAAAATAAAAAGACTTGGGATATCGTCCTATTTCCTCTAATAGCATTGGAAAAAAACCTTGATTCCTATAGAAGTAGCAGACAAAGATTAAAAACTCAGCTCTGTTAAAAATCGACGTACGCTGACTTCCTAAGCGTACATCCTAGATGATATTTTCTGCTGCTCTAGAAATGGGAAGGAATTGGGTGTCAGGTTCCAGCAGACTTATTTCAACTTCTTAAGCACAAGGTTTGGAGGAGTGTGAATCTAGAACAGAACTTAATCCTCAGTTACCTTCCACACCCTTCAACCAGAGCCTCACTGGCTCATTTTAATGGTTGAAACTCTTAAATGCATTTATACAGCACCCAGAATCTTAGACTCAATAACATGCATGTATATGCTTGCAACACCTCTTCTGATTTAAGAGAATGTTATGAACCCCATTTTGCAAAAAGTAAAGGACTCATCTGAGAGCTAACCAAGAGCGTAGAACCCAGGTCTTCCAAATCTCAGTTCACTCCCTAACCAACACATTCTCCCACCCTGCTATGCAAAGTCTTGTATAAGCACAGCCTTACACCAGATGGGCAGCGACAGCAGCTGCCTAAACATTTAGTATATCTTCTCTTCAGCTCCCTTCTCATTTGAAGAGTGGATGTCAAATTTTAATCCAATCCAAATATGAGGGGGAGGTAGAAGAGGAAGGGAGAGCCTCCCTGTTGTAAGATTTTATATGACAAGAGTCACAGCCCATAGGCAATGGATCAGGCTAGGGAGGAACAAAAAGGTTTTCATTGAAGAAGGATGTCTAAAGCCAGAAGTGCTTTGGGGTGCCAGTGATGTAGGGTTTGGGCTTTTTGGCCTTTCATGCAAATACACTGTCTAATAGAGACAGGTTTCCCTTGTGGAAAACCTTTATGGAACCAGCAGAGTGGGTAATTCCCCTTAGGGAAAAGACATGGGGAGAGGGAAAACAAGCCATCCTCTCTACTCTCAGCTGATGTTTGAGCTTCTAAGCATTTGCACTTGAAAGTCTTCAGGCACCTTTGAAGTTAGATGTGAGAGATTTTCAGGCTGCTTTCTCTACCTATGGCTCCAAGGACCCCAATTTTTACAAGGCGGTTTCTAAAACAAATTCCTCTCCACAGCATCCTCAGTTCACCCCGCTGAGGTACATAACCACCCGAACCCTACAATCCCCCTTGCCATACTCCTCTCCCAACAGCTCCTGGGTATCCAACTTCCAGGATCCAGGTACTCTATGCAGAAAGTCCTTTTCACCCTAGAATTCAGCAGAAGTAAATATGCATTACCCTGCACTTAAGTGGTTTTGAATTTGGTCTTTGTGATAAACTTTCCTCTCTCTAATGAGTTATGAAAATGCACAGACCATGATGTCTGGCTACAGAACGGTGGACACTAGGAGCCCTAAAGGACACAAAATCGGTGTGAGTGGTATTCAAGGAACAAAACTCAGTCATCAAGATCTAGACCTGGCCACATATATAGATAATTCTGATACAGGTTTAGAACACCTCATGATAAGGAGTAACTTTTCTACGGCCACATGGCATTCGACACAGTGAGTTACCGAATTGCCAATTCTATCCAATGAACAATCCCACGGTAGTTCGCGTCTGCTGCTCCCTCACATGCAGACTCTTCTCTCCCTACGACAGCATAAACACACGAGCCTGGTTGTGCAACGCGAGCCTTTCTTCCCCGACTCCTTCCCTAATCATCATCCTTTTCCTTGTAACGCTGCACACAAGTCCCTATACACCAGTTTGCGCCACAGCCATGGAGCAAAACAAACAAGTGAGCAAGAAGGACAGGACAACTACAAAATTATCCCAGAGCCTTGAAAATTTCAGCCACGGTCTTTGAGTCTCTGGTCTCCTGCAGTAGAGCAAATTCCACATGCCCTCCAAGCACTGCAGGGAGGAGTATTAGCGTATTGGCAGGTATAGCCCACAGTTTCTTTTGCAGAACCCAGCTGTGCCAAATAAATAAATCACCTGCGGCCATTTATGTGCAAATAACCTGTGCCAAGGGGCCTTTTGGAAGGAAAGCTTCGATCTGTGTTCACAGCAGCAGTGTCATAATGGGAGCAAATAAACATGCGTGCTTTCCTCCCTGTTCTCTCCCCTCCCACGGCGCTTTTGTAACGCAGCACTTTGCCTCGCTGAGTTAAAGCTGAGAAGCAGCATTTTGCATTAAGTAGTCGGCTGTTACAGAGGAAAAAGAGCCACAAAGTGCACTTAACAAAACCCACCCTCTACTCCAGTGGTGGGACGTGAAAACCAGAGATGAGTGAGCATGTCTCATTTCCCCATCTGTAGCCAATTCCCCTGACAGGCCCCATTAAAAAGCCAACCAATTCTGGCACTCCAGCTCCCAGAGGAGCCCCACGACACAGTTATTAAATAAAGTACACCGGCTTTCATTGTGAATGGGGATTGCTTAACATAAGTGCAGCACTTCAAGAGTGAGGGGAAGCAGAGACACAGAGGGTTTGAGCCTCCGGATTCTTTCACAATGGGCACCCACTCTCCTCTGCTGCTAAAGTCAAAGCCCTTCCTCTGCACCTCCCCTGCCATCACAGCTCCAGGCCTTCCTCATTTTCTTTCGACTCTTAGCTCCAAACAAGCCAAATTCAAAATAATGACACCACCCATCTCAGGATTTTCACTCCCTGCGGGTCTTACAAGTGTGCTCACACTAGCCACAATGAACACTGTGATCCTATGCACACACACAAGCTCCCATCCAGTCTTTTCTTCCAAAAGCTGAGTGGATAGTAAAAGAAAACCACTTTCCATAAATAATTTTAAGTTTTAAAACCAACTGTGCTTTGGCTGTGCTCATGCCCCTGATGTGTCTGCTTTCCATGAATATTCTGGTGAGTAAACTCTTACCAAGTGGATTCCTAGAAACACCAATTAACAGAGCACATACAAAAGAAAGCTAATTCCAGAGCCCACAGGTAGCTGCTCTGACAGTTTGCTCCTCTGATTTTATTCCCTGAGTGGGATGGCATGAAAGGCAACCTGAGGCCTCAAGCTGCTTTTGTATCCTTGTCATAAATTGTTTGTTACTGGACCAAGAGTTACGCAGACATTGCCCAGCGAGTTTCAAATCAAGAGATTCATCTGGGCAGATTTCTATCTGTCTGTGACTATTTCCAACTGGATATTTGTCAGGCTCACCAATATCCACTCCCCCCACAACAACCACCACCCTTTGGCAGTGCCAAAGCTTTCTCACGGACCCGGATCCCTTCCTAAATGGGAAATTCAGAGCTTGCTCCGAGTTGCTCTGCGTGTTCACCTGCTGAGGCTGTGCTGCTGCACGCACGACATCAAACTTCACCCTGTCCGAGTGGTGACCCGGTAGCCCCTAACTTGGACTTCGCTCACTCCTCGCTCAGTGCAGACCACTCTCCCCATACCCCTCCCCAAAGTACATGCCTGTAAGAGGTAGGAAAAAAGTAGGTAAAAAACTTTCATTTGCATTTGCCCTACCCTCAAACACAGCCTGCCAAACCAGACCACCAGCACCACAGCCTGTTCAAGTCCACAGTTCCTCCGCTGCCCTAAGCACATACAGGGCTCTGGGGTTCTCTCCAGAAGGGCAGGCTTAGCAAACTTAGAAGGGGCCAGATAGAGGGAGATGGGATTCCCCTCCTTCCTCCCCCAAGGAACATACCCCCCTCCACTTGCATTCACATATTTATCAGGGTGCTCAAAAAACGGCAGGATGAGTGGGGGAAAAAGGACAAGGGTATCTCTGGAATCTCTTCCTCAGCTGATTGCACATCCCTACCTGCATTCTCCCAGGCAGAGTGTTTTCCAATGCAAAATGAGTATGGTTAAAGAAAAACAGTACATAAAAGTTAAAAGCTAGATTTTAAGATTTTAACAAAGTACTTTCAAACCTTATCATTGTCAGAGTTGGCATTTATCATAAGCCTTTTTTTTTTTTGCCTTTTATCTTTTTTTTTTTAAATGCACAAGAACAAATAGGTAGACTGAAAAAAATAAATAGATGCTCCAACACTGCACGGCATTAACCAGCAACAAACGCCTGGAGGGCACCATGTGATCCAGTTGGGCTCCACTGACTCACTCCCAGCCTAAGGAAGCGTTGCAGAAGCCACAACAAATTGGACTCTGCTCCCAATAACAGAGGGAGCTGCATGACTTCCCCAGCTCCCAGAAGCTGCTAAAATTCTGCCAAGAGAGTGTCTTCCTAATTTGCATTATCTTGGTCATTTACAATTCATCCAAACAGAGCTGGCAATTAGTGGTTGTTGGTAAACTCTGCTGTGAGCTCCAATCAGTGCTTTGCTGCTCTGGCTCTCTCTATTTACAAATTCTTGCAGTTATGGGCATATTAGAGAACCGGTTTTGACAGTTTCTGTCCCATGAAGTTAAAGTTTTCCCCAATTACAGGAGATAATGAGAAGACCAAGCTTACTACAACATACAGCCCTGTGACCCGAGGACTCCTAGGCCCAATTTGTGGGAGAACGAACATCAGGATACACACATTGACTGAAGAGGTGCAGAGCCACCAAGCTGACTGAACTGAGGCAAGGGGAGGATGCAGTGTTTCTTAGGAAAACTAAACTGCCTCTTTACTATAGGTGCAGAAAACCCCATCTTGAAGCATCATGGCATCATCTAATCCTCATCTGGACTAGCCTATAACAGCTGAGAAGAATTACTAATAGCTTCTCTTCCAAGCCCTGAAGCCTGAGGAGCTGGAAGGAAGCAGCATTATACAATGCAAGGTAAAGGAGGGGGGGCGAGATGGGAACATCAGTTGTGAAGGGAGAGATCTGATGGATGTCAAGACAAAGCTAAATGGAGAGAGCTCTCACATTATCCAACCACTGCTCTCCTCGCTGTGCACCGTCTTGCGCGGTAGCCCTTTCATTGCTGTTGCTCTAAAAGCCTCTCCTCTGTGCGTCCTGCCTTTTGAACAGCCTTCTTGCATCTATCTGCCTCATTTACTCCCCTTCTCAGTTCAGCTCCTCTCCTGACAGCATCTCTTATTCTCCTTTGCCAACCATCCTGCAGTTTTTCTCCTTTTGATCTCCTTTCTCTCCATCAAGTATTTAGGATTCCCATTGGTGAGAGATGGACAGTGTAACATTACAAAACAGCATCTCAGAGCATTGGATTTGCCAGTTCAGAGCATTACTGACTGAAGCAAGAGGCACTGAAGAGACAGTTGCATATGGTTGCACAGACATTTGCAGTCTTCTAGCTCGGATAAGATGGAGGAATACCACTTCCATCCTCCTTCACTCAACAGAGAGTTCTTTTGCTTTATTTGTTGCCCCAGAATACTGGTTAACGTTGCTGGGTAAAAGCCACCACCACATCCATCCCCAGAAGTGGCAGATTCCCCCAAAAAGCTGCATGTGCACAGTATCTTTCAGATGCAGAGGACTAAAAATAGAATGTTTACATAAAACCTCTGACTGGCTTTATTTTATTCACCCATCGCATTTTGGTCTGTGGCTACCTGCAGAAGAGGTTAAAAAGATCAGGGAAGGAAACCAGTTTGTCTAACAGTGACTGAAGCTGGCCACAGCTGAAATTACAGTTTTATACAGAAAGCTGATGAGGAAACTGCACAAGGAACTGCATAAACCAGAGCAGCTGCTGGCAAGAACATCACTTTCTTCAGCCGCAAATGGTTCAAGGGACCTACGCGGACTGCTGCCTCCAAGGCCACAATTCATTATTCGGTGAAATGTTTCATCCATTTTCACCATGCTATGAAACAAACGGAGCAGAGAGGCATGGATCACAATGGAGCCAGCACAGCAAAGCCACAGAATGAAAAATTCCTTACATCACCTCCCCTTCTCAACCTCCCTCGGCCTGGTTTCCCCTGTCCGATGCACATCTTAAAGATGAGCCAACACGAGCGCTACAGCTGAAGCCTGGAACAAACGAGAAGACTTCTTTCTCATCCAAAATCCAGCGCAACATTTCACCAAGAGACACTGCTTATACAAACACTGCCTAGAGGCCAGGCAACGCGGCAGCTGCCCTGGTTGTGCCTTTGTGGCCAGAAAACACGCCACGTGGCCATGATGCTGTTCCACTGTCCACACTCTGCAGCCCCTGCGACCGGGAATTCACCTGTGAGCTTTATCTGTCACAGAAAGTGCAGGGCACACGGTACTGCTCCCACCACCCCAGCCCAGCTCCTGGTTTCTACTGGACCCATCCATCTCCCCTAACCTTTCACCAGAAACAAGGCACAAAGCAGCAGGCCAAAATCTAGCAGCTTTCAACCTGTCAGGCGAGATCAGAAGGTTAAGGGCCTTCAGTCTCCTGTGCTCAGCAGCAATTAATTTAAAGTGGTCCGGAGGAAGGTGAAAACTCCACCCTAATGGTCAACTGGTGCATGAGAGAGAAAATGAGCCATTTCATGGTCCCAGTGGTTATAATCTGCCACACAGCATAAGATTTGATTACCCCTATCTTAACACATAATTACAATGGTCATAAAATTATCCAGGGTCTTTTTGAAATCCTTTTACAATAATTGACTTGATGACCTCCTGGGGCAATGAAGGCTGTATGCAGTAAAGAACAAGCTTATTCTACATTAACATACCTGTGCCTTATAATTATAATATCCTACAAAAAGACTGTTATAGGGATATCCTCTTTGGAGTAACACCAAAAGGCTGGAAGAATCCCAAACAAGCTGCATAAAATCTCCTGTGCACAACCTGGTGGACAGTAAGTCATGGCATCTACTGTGTATAGCAAGGATTGCTGGAAAAAGATCAGGCACATTCATTTCCACAGGAAAAGTGCCAGCCCAGACCCTCACAGCTCACCATCCTACCAGGAAAGACAACTTTGATTTTATCATCTAGAATATTAAGTGTCCAGGCACTACACAAACATATTGTAAGCTCCAGGATAAATGCTGTATTTCTGGCTAAGTTGCTGACTCCATTTCACCTGCCCATTCTTCATCTCACCTATAAGACAGGGATTAGGGGAATTCCATTCCTCTGGAGCAGAAGAGTTAAAAAACAGCCTACAAGCTAAGTACTAGTGATAGAGCTGTTCATACTGTACAGATACAAAGTGATTTGAGCTCCAGCCGCAGCGACTTTCACTGCATCTTTTAGCATTTGCAGCTAAAACCATCCATTTGTTAATTCTGTGACCCCAGACCTACACGTTCCTGCCTCAACACTGCTTTCCATGCACATTCTGGGGATGTGATCAGAGTTTGCAGGGAAAGCTAAGGCCGAGTCACTGTTCATGGGAAGATTGAACGAGGACTTGCTGGGCTTTTTAGACTTGTCTCCCTCCTCCCTTTCTCTCAGCTCCCCAAAGAAGCAAAGGGCATATTTTGCTTTCTTCTTCTACTAACCTGAACTGGCTGTCCCTTCCCATGAGGTGGGCTGCTACCCATGGCAAGGCAGCAAACAGGGGGAATCCGAGCCAAAAGTCAAATTCCGAAGGAACTCAGCAAGACGGGGCTGTCCTCAACACTGCTGCAGGCAAAAGGTGTCAGGTCCAGGTCCCCTGCTCTGGAGATCTACAGACCTAACAGTACCGCAACGGTAGCTGTAGCCACAATCACAAGGCGTTATTTGCCCAGCCAAAAGACAGAGTGACACATTCTCAATAACTGAGCAGAAGATTAGCAGCAGCATATAGAGGTACAGGGAGGAGGTGAGAAGAAAAAAAGGTCTGAAGTAACACTGCAATCTCAAAAAATTCTGATCGGATTCCCTAGAAACCAACAACATAGATACCTCCTTGCTTTCCTTACCTGCCCCTCTCCACCTCCACAAAACACTGGTTTTAGTAGGTGACCAATGGTACTGCATAATGAAAGAAAAGAAGCAGCATCCCAGCATCCCATTTTGAGTCAAGAGCATTGGCAGCAACGCAGCCCTCCAAGCCAGGCACACGAAAGAGGCAAAACGGTTCCCGTGAGAGTGACACAAGATGATCATGCAAGCCTGTTTTGGCCTGAATAAATCAGTAACTCTGTGATATTCTGAGGGATCTCGGAAAACCAGAGAGCTCCTGGTTCCCAAGCCTGCGCTTGAACCACAGGGGAAAAACTACAAAACGGAGGAAATCTTCACAGTGACAAATGGGGACAGAAGAACCCAAAGACAAGGCAGATTTGTCAAGGCAGTAGCTGACTGGTCCCCAATCCTGTCAGAGAGTTAATTCACTTTGCCCTCCCCTTCAATTTGTATTCCCAAGGATCAGCTATCACAGGGTGAGTACAAAGTGACCCGGTTTCACCTGACACCAGATTCTCCCAGTTAGCCAAAGCCCTTCAGGTTATGAAACAGCCCAAAGCAGGTCACTATATAATCAACTCACGCAGCTGAGTTGATGATGGATGTATATGGGGGAGGTAGAAGAAAAAAACACAAACAAACCAAACCACAAACAAAAAAACCCAAACCAACAAAAAAATCCACACCAAAAAAAAGGAAGGGTAAACTTGAAGTGAGAAGCATAATGTAAGTAATCAGAAAGGTACTGGGCAGCCTCCATCAGCTCATTAACCCTATCCCAGGCTACCGCGGGGCGGGGTTGCTGGGTGCCAGCATAAAGCACTGCAGCAAAAGCAGAGGGGGGGTGCCCTGCACAACTGCAGGGACTTCTGAGTGACTGAAGGGGAGAGGCAGAGCCTGGTGGTTTTTTTGTTGTGGTTTTTTTTTTTTTTCCCCACAGGGAAGCAAGAAAGGGAGAAGGAAAAAGTTTGACAATAATAATTTTCTACATTTATGAAGAGCTGAGAAACTTTGTCTGCTCACCAGGCATTTCCCACTGAGCTGTCTCCCCACTGTGAGGTTTCTATCTCATGGCTGACTGACTCTTCTCTTGATTTCTAGTAATTAGGAGCCTTCCAGCCTGCCCAGAAGAAAACCTCTGCTTGCAGCATCCTTCTTTTTAGGGACCAATTGGATGTTATTATCTCACTGATTATTAAAAACCTGTGGCTGTACATTAGAGCCCCAGCTGGTGGGTCCACAGTACTTGCTTGTCTTACCTCCATACATTTCCCTTCCAAATTCAGTCCTTGCAAGGAAACAGAATAGATAATAAAATCCAGAGGGAAACAGATAAATCAGAGCACTTGATTCAAACGCTGAGACAGGACATTGCTCACGAAAGAGGATTCACCCGCCCTCAGCGATGGAAGTGATGAGAATCACTACAAGCACCCCCAGAAAGCCTCTGCCTTTAAAACAGTCTGTATTTTACTCACATGTGTCCATGTGTGTGTGTAATAAAAATAATTGCTACTTGTCATCATTAGAGATGAGCGAGGCAAAGCCTGTGCTTTTAATAAGCCGATATGGATTTCACGTTCTGCTTGCTGTCTGAGCAACAGCAATTGCTACTTCCTTTAGAGATTGATTTTGCCTTAGGCTTGGTCTTAAGAGGTTATCTGATGAATTTTGGTTATTTGGGAAAAGGGGACAAAGGACAGGCCTCCCTTGGAAGCGAAGATAAAAATGTCTGCGTGCACATCCCTTTTGTACCTTTTTTTGACTCTGTTTTCCTTGAGCCTTCACAAAAACAACTTGAAAGAAGGAGAGAGCTAGAGACAGACAAGGTGGGGCTACAAAAGCCACAAAAAAAAAAAAGACAATTCTCACTCTATACAGACTCTGCTCTCCGAACAAGTCTATCCATGTGTGCATGACGGAAAAGCCGCAATGTTTTAAGAGATGAGGTCATTGTTGGGGGGCCACCCTGAGGTGTCCTGAACAGTGAATTCCGAAAGTCTGAATCCTGCCAATCTCAAATACGGAACAGAGAGCATGGCATCCAAAATTATAGGCCACTTCAAGTGCTCCCTCTTCTGCAATGCTGTCAGGTCTCTTCCTCATGGCCATGGTGACCTCCTAAAAGCAAAAGGTGACCGCCCTCAGGGCTTTCCCTGGGGCAAGACAGTGTCCAGAATACTTGATCCCATGGAAATTACCTAGAACTTTAGAGCATCACATGGAAAAGTTGCTAAGAGGAAGAACAGCCATAGTGCTGGTCCTTCTCACACAAGGACATGCCCTTACGCTCAGCAGGGTCCAGAAATAATGGTGTTTTCAAGGTTTGGCATGTTGTCCGAGTTCCCTCTCCTCCTCCACCCCAACTCTCTCCTACTACTGCTGGCTTCTGCCTTTCCATGCCATACTGAATCTCAAGTATTTTTATATCTCCCCTTGAATACATTCAAGAGAGGAAATTAAAGAGTATGGGGAAGAGAAGAAGAAAGAGGAGAAAAGGATTGGGGGTGGGAAAAATCAAAGAGTTTAGATGACGGTTTGTGTATGGTTTTGTGTGAGTAAGAGTGAGCGTATGAGCATGACTGGAAAGAGGTGCAGAGCAAATATGTAAGAAAGGCAGACAGGTTATCCATCATTCAGCATGTCCTCCATTAATTTCTAGCTCTCTCATCTTTCTCTCCTCCTGTTCACTAAACTCTTCTCTTCCTCCCTTTCCCCAAAAGATCAATGCAACAGTTCTCTCTTTGTAGAGGAAGGGATAAAGAAAGAAAGAAGGGGGGTAACCCCAAACTCTCATTTACCCACTGGTGCAAAGTAGTGAGGACAAAAGCTCACCCCCTAGAGCTAAACCAAATACTCCTACCCATAAGCTGCAGTGTCTCTGTCCCAAAAGTGACGTGCAAGTGTGAACTGTTTTCAGTTGCTTCTACCTTTCCTCTTAGCTGCAAAAGCAGAAGGGAAAGGCCCCTGGCCAGCGGTTTAACTTTTACCACATGACAAGGTGCACTGGCTTTGGTGATGGAATTGATAACAAAGGCACTACAGATGACAAACACTGCGGCAGCTCAAGCTTCTGCTATGATGAATAATCCCCTTGCAGAGTTTCAGCTCATTTATTTTGCCAAATCCCGTTCGCAAGAAGAACTGCTGTGCATTTGCTGACGCTGCACATGCTGAAAACTGGAAGACACTGGAAGGTGACTGGAAGAACTGGCTGTGGATGCTAGTGATTTTCTACAGTTCCTGATAGCACCTTCTCCTGGAAGCAGCTGGGACGGGGAAGAGCTGTGCTCCTGGTTCTAAGGCAGAAAGAGACTGTGAATGCAATAGTTATAAATAGCAGAGCTTTGATCACTTCCCTAGCGACACAGCTTTCATACTGTGGCATATGTTCTTCATCCATCTGGGACTGGAGCACGCTACAGCTGCTGGTTTTGCCTGCTCCCTGCTGCAAGAGGCTATAAGTGGCATAGCTGTGAGCTCCCCACTGAAAAAATGAGTGCCATGTTAGAACGTGGATGCCATAAGAGACTTTTGTTTTAAATAGTTTTGCTAGCAAGTGTACAATAATTAATCTGCATGTTTTTCAAACTAATATTGATGCAATGGCTTGTTTATGCAAAATAACCAAGTGTTCAAAAATTAAATGCATCCCTAACCTACCTCTTTTCCTCTTGCTGACAGCTGGTATGGTTTAGGATTATCTCATTGGTACTTTGCAGTGGACATGACAGCCACGTGATGTAATTAAGATCATATATTCAGTAATAATCTTGCACTTGCAGTACAGCCAATGATGGCTTGCTTCTCCTGCAAGGCAACTTACCGTATAAAAATAAAGCAGTCAACAAAAAGATGATGTCTCCAGCTACAGTATTTAATTTTTACCACTCATCTGAAGTAACAGTGGAGCAAATTTTTAGTCTGAAGCAACTAAGTGAAGCTAGTAAAGACACACACCCAGGCTGCTACAGAACCGTATCAGAAGATGGTCAACAACCTGTAAGCTCTGATCTCAGCCTGTGTCCCCTTTTAAACAGGCTGTCATCAAGTACTAGGAGCAGGGCAGCTACCCCGGTGACTGACATGGATTAAGAAAACACAGTCCAGAGTTAGGCAAAGCTCCTATGGGAAGAGGACAGCTGCTGAGGTTTATAGTGTGCTTAAGATTTTACTTGTGTTGCGTATATAAGGGCACTCTCGCTTAGGAAGAGTCATTGCACTGTTACTACTCCTCAAAGGAAGCAAGAAAAGAAGAGGAAAGCGTGGAAGGGGGAGTAGGGGGAGAAGAGAGGAAAAGATATTATCTTTCTTGCTTTCCAGAGCCCAAGGGAATAAGCTTTCGTATAACAATGATGAAGTAAACAGGCATCCCTGAAGAAAACACGCATCCTTGAAACACTCATTTATATTTAATACTTGAATGTTTACAAAAATAGAGGTGAAGGCCAGCATCCTGCAATGACTTTGTTACTTGCTTAGCATTATACTCTGTGTAGTCTTCGTGGAATCACCGCCTCCCCACACATGCCTTCTGGCACCTGTCCCATGCACAAAAGCAAATGTAATGGCACCACAACAAGCAGAGAAGAGCAAATCTACCACTTCAACGAGAACTGACTGTTTCAGATACAAAGACGCCAGAGGCGTGCGCGGAATAGAGCTGGCGTGTGCACACACATTCAGTGCGCTGGAAGAAAACCAGGCGGTGTTTTTGAAGGGTCTAGATCTCCTCAGAGAAAATGAATAAATAAATAATAAGAAAATAGCCCTGTCTGTTCAGAAATTAGTTCAGTGACATCCCTGAGGAAAAGGCATCTGTTTGATGATTATTTGGCCTAACTGTATCAATGAAGGAAAAGAGCTGATGCCAGAAATAATGGCACAAATAAGCATGTAGACACGCTGGAACGTTAGCAAATGTAAGAAGCTGCTGCTTTCTCTGGCGAAGGACAAGAATACTATCTAGATTAGAAAAGGAGATGTCACAAACTCCCCTTGGAAAAACACAACCACAACTCTTCATTACCATATCTACTTCAGGCGAAAGCACCCTTGTTTCAAAGGCTCATGATCAGCTCTCATGCTTTTATAATCCACTGTAGCCACTACTACTGCGTTCCTCCCAGCAAGACCCTGTCTGGGCACACTGGCAGCCGCCTGTTCCCTGTAGGTGAGCACCTCAGCAACCTCTCCTCATCTTTGCTGGGGCATGGAGGGAGCAGCAGGTCACATTTCTACAGGCCAGGGTGCTCCGCTGAGATTTCTGCGGATTACTAGAACTGGGGAAGCTGCTTGTTCCCTCCATGGAAATCTGTGCTGTGGCATATTCCCTGTACAACTTCGGTCGCTGTATACCAACACGTTGCCTGCAGGAAAGCCACATCCCGCCCCATCTCACCGACAAGAGCTGCCCTCGTGAGTCGATGCCACCTCTCAGCCTGCATCAGAAAATACAAAGTCACATAGCAAACGGCCAGCGGTCATTAGCTTAGACCAGGGGGAACACATGAGCTCTCGCAGGGGCTGCCTGGATCACTGCTGGACTCTAGAGAAGAGCCCCAGGCTCCAAGGAGTATCTTTCCCTCACAGTCCATACCAGAAGCCTACACTGAAAGTCAAACCTCCTGTCTAGGAGGTCATAATCAACAAAAATGGCCACGTGGAAAAAGTACGCGAGATCGGGGAAATCACCTATGTCCCAGCACTGGTAGAAAACTCATTAAATCAAGATGCTCAGGCTATCCCATTATGTTTCAAACTGGTATCTTATTTCTTTGCATAAGCATGAAGGGAAACTGACTCCCAAACACCATTCACAGAATCCCTCATTTGCATCTTAAAAGGGGCAAGTCTGTCTGTTCTGCTTATTCTGTTCTTTAATTATCCTAATGAAAGCAAATGTGAATCCCCGAGGGTTTGGTCCCTTTCTGACTGACTGCTTTTAAACTCCGAGACAAGCGGCCATCAAACCCCTTAGTTTTTAACTTGCACATCTGCGGAAGATTCCCCTGGTACCGCGTGCAACATGGACAACATGTTGTAGCAAGAAGAGAAACTAAGCAAGAGTTCTAATTTTCTGCCATGTGGAAAGCACATGAAAAACCAGCTTAGGCTCCAGAAAAATTGAGAGGCCACTGGCTTCAGGCAGCGCAGTCCTCTTCAGATGTGCAATATATTACAGGAAGACACTCCTTCCATCCAAACAGAGAGCTAGTTGTTTGATACATTTAAAGGCTCCCATTCAGCATCAGTTGAAATTAAAGACTTCACGCAAAGCGAGAGCAATAGCTTTGTTTCATATAGCTGTTTGCGAGGGGCACTGGTTAAGTCAAGAAGCCAGAACTCGAGAGAGCTGGGTCCTTTTCAAGTTCTGCAACTGATTTGCTACTTCATTTGAACACACTCCCACCTCTCAGGCAGAGTATTAGGAGACAAACTTTCCTCCTACAAAGAATCTGTATGACACCTAGCAGAAAGAAGCCTCTAGCTGTTACTGTAATATAAATAATAAATGAGTGAAATAATAAATAGAAATAAGGCATTCTGTTGCAAACAAAGCCAACATATTAGTGAACGTGTTCAGTTTTTTAAAGCATATCCAAACACCAGCCTAAGCTCCAATGCTAACACACGGTGTCTCTTTAAAGCTCCAGAGAAGGCAACAGAAGTCTGTGGGCAACTCTTTGCAACCCTGAACCCTTCCGAGGGTTCACATTGATAAGCAACTTGAATCACTCATGTAACAGTACAATATCAACCTTAATTGCTTCAAATTCCATTTCTGCAGCCTAGACCTAGGATGTCTCAGCCTGCTCTCAGCATCACCCATAAAAACTCAGTGGGTTTCATTACAGCTGTGGTGAATTCAACCAGCAGTATTTGCCTCATGCTGCTCCAAACAAGAGCACCACCAGCATCTCTGAAGCAGATGGTCTACTTATTAACAGCCCTACCCAGAGCCCGGCTTATGTCAGTACCCGAGAGAAAGAACGTGGTTCACTAGATAGGACAGCACTGCGAGACTCGGGATGCCTGGGGTCTCCTCCCAGGTACGCACTGAACTGATGCAGGAATATGAACAACCTGCTTTATTTCTTCACGCTCTCATTTTCTGCTATTTTACTCAGACAACCTCTCCGTGTGTGTATGTGAACAACACACAGCATAACAGGAATCTCACCTTAGTGGAACGCTCTGGGTGCTGTTGTGGTACATAATCACGGCCAAAAAAAGCACCTCCATTCTCTTTGAGGCAATGGGATACAAGGTAACCTGCCTGAATCTTTGTCTACACGCTGCTGTCCCATGTGACACCCCAGAAACATCCAATATTCTGACAACACCAATGAAAACACATTTTACCAGCGGCTGGATGAAAAACGAGCATGAAAAATTCCTGTATCTATCC
Organism: Haliaeetus albicilla; assembly: GCF_947461875.1. Lineage (NCBI taxonomy): Eukaryota > Metazoa > Chordata > Aves > Accipitriformes > Accipitridae > Haliaeetus > Haliaeetus albicilla. Next base: position 42,469,516 of record NC_091488.1, read on the forward strand.
CCTTGCCCCCTCCGCCAGGGTTGTGTTGAGTCAGGATAAACCAGCAGCCATTCAAAGCAGCAACTTGAATTTCGCTTGCTGGAAAGGAGAGGACGAGAAGAATGATTTCTCAAGTGTAAGTAAGCCAAGGATGAGACCGAGGGAAGAAGACCAATAGGATTTATTTGTAATGACAAGTGACAAGTGATCACCATAAAGATATTCTTGGAACAGAATCCTGCTAATCTCTGCTATAATTCTAGTCCCAAATGGTTTGGCTCTGGCAGCGCTCTTAGAAATGATATATGTAAAAGCATCGGGGATTGTCAAGAAAGGAGTTTTGCCCTGACAGTTACATTTTGGGCTCACTGGGTTTGTTTGTGCTTCCCTGCCCCCACCCCTACTCCCCCTTTAAAAAAAAAGCTAAGGTCAGCTGCAATTAGTATTTAGAAAAGAAAATGTTTATAACCTCTTGCTTTTATCATCATTAATAATGCAACAAATGTATTGAACGTGGGTAGACTTTTCAGCAATCCGTAGTGCTCTCCCCCTCTGGCTCAGAAAATATGCACCTCCTGAGAGAAAATCTATTTCATTAGAGACCTGATAAAATGCCTAGAAATGACAACATAAATAAGCATTTAAGTGCTGCTCCCTCTTTCACTCTGAAGTCTTTTCCAGCTGAGAGAAGTGAGAAAGAAGCTGTAGTGGGATGGAGGGAGAGAGTTGATGAATATTTGATCACAATTATCTTAAATAAATGCTTTCCCAGACATAGCCTTTTGACATACCAACTGCACTGTTAGCCTCACCTCTCTTGCACCGTCTTAAGGGCAAGTCCACGGCCAAGGTATTTTGGGTTGACAAAAAACAAATCAAACTGAATGCTCCCTTCCCTTTTGCTTCTCCCTTCTCCAGTCTGGTTTTTTACATCACTGTCATTTCTTTTCCTCCTTTCCACAGCTCCCTCCCCAAAATGCTTTGATAGATAAACTAGAATCCCTTCTCCAAAGCTACTGTCTGCTACAAAGGTGGTTTGAAATGCAGGTTACAGTAGTGGTCAGAGCATTTAATCTGGCACGGCCATGCCAAGCTTCTTTAGAGGAGTCTCTCAGAAGGAGATGCCAAGGTTAGAGGTGGAGAAGGAGGGAAGTAGCAAACCACCAGATTAAGGTCCTTACTTCAGACCTCCACAGTCCCTCTATGCCTCAGCTCTGCCCAGTGATGGCTCACAGAGTACATTTAAATGTCACGCAAAACTGGGCACCAACACAAAGTGCATTTATTCCCGCTGTTTGTTCACAAAGCCCTTCCTTCTAGATGATCAGAACCAACCGAGAAAAGAAAATAAGTGACTTTGCCCTGGGCTGAGATTCCTTCCACCTGCTGAAGTGCCGATCAAGGAGGCAACATGAAATGAGCCCTCAGATGAAAACAGAAACAAGATGACCTTCCCCACAACAACAGCCACCAAAACCAACCGTGATGTGTACCTGTGCAGGGATAGCAAACCCTGGTAACACTCATCTGTGGAGTGCCTCTCTCCCCCTTCCCAGGCACCACACTAGCCAAATGGAGACTTCACACATTAACCCTCGCTGTGACTCAGTGAAGCAGGGCACTGCTGTTAACTACTACGTACAAGCCAAGCAAAATGAGGTAATCATGAAGAACAAAAGCAACATTCGCCAAGGGGCTTAATCTAGCGACCAAGTGGCAGTAAAAGACTCAAACAGGGTACAACTAGCTCCTTTGGGATTTCAAGTTTTCTTGAGAAGCCCATATGTTATAATTTTTTAAACTAAAGAATATATTAGTTTTTCAAGTGTCTTCTCCGCATATGCAGAAGTTGGCTGCCCAGGTCCCCATGGATCTCGTTTCATTAAGCAACCACCAAATTGCTTGTTATACCTCCCACTTGACTAAAGTCACACAGGAAATCTAACTAAAGCAAAGAACCTAATTCAGACTTTTAAATCCTAAACTGAACATCACATAGTTTGGGGAACTCTCCCTCTATCAGAGATGACTCGCACTGTAGCCACACAGACACAATACCATTTTGCTAAGTTGAAGAATTCAAGCAAAGGAAGGAAGGAAGAGCAGCATCTAAAAAGAGCTGAGGCCAAGAAATAAAGGTTTCGTACAAGTGATATCTTTGGAGAAGGGAGTCCATGTTGTATGTCAAGGCCATGCCACTCCATAAATCTATTTGAAGGTGGTAGGTTTGGCTGGATTATTCAGCTCTTAATAGTGGGAACCCTGTGAGGAACAGCAGGTTAGCAAGGTCAGCTAGAAGGTTACTGAGGTCTACCTGGCAAAGCTGCACTGTGGAAATTAATCAGAGGGGTCATGATGGTATTACAGAGAATATTCAGAGGCAGTAGCAAATTTATAGGTTTTTCATATCAGTAAGACAGACAAGTCTCCTAGTTAACAGCAGGCTATGCAAAGGCCTCAGCTATTATGCAGCAAAGAAAGTCACAGTCCATAGCAGAAAGCTGTCCAGGAGATGGCAAGTAGAAACCCATCCAGAACAAGAACTGTAAGAGCTGGTTCAGATGGAGGTATTCAAATCCAAAAAGCATTCCATTTGAAATGCTGATGTTAGCCCAGCTCCCCTTGAAGCAGAGAAACAAACAAGGAAGCAAGAACTCCATAATACTATTCCCTAACTTGTCTTCTGAACTCCCAGCTCTCATCTCTACCCCATGCTCAGACAGGCTTCTAGCAAATTTGGCCCTGACTACATCCTCTTCAAGGGACGGAAAGAAGATTCAATGAAGGTTAATTTAAAAATTTAAAGGATGTTAAGAAAGCTACGGCCTTGTGCATGGTACCACAAGCTCTTCTTTGTTAAGTATCCCTCCCTAAAGGGGTAATTGGCACTCATTTATGGAAGGCAAGACCTATCTCTTCCTCTTTTACCAGCATACTCGGATGCAATAGCTTCACACTGTCACTCAACTATTTAATCTAAAGAGAAAGAAGGGAGTGGGAAAAGTTTGAAAGGAATTGCAGCAGCTAGTGGTGGGAACTAGAACAGCTCCACAGCCCAGCCTGAACCAAGGTTGGCAAGACAGAAGCTCCAGCCCAAGTCAGAGGAAGCCAGGCTGCAGAAAACAGCGTATAAACAGCTGCCAGAGGGAGCAGGCTTTGACTGACGTGGCCCTAGCACAGGCTGGGGTGAGACAGGCAGAAAGAGAAGGTGGTGCGATACCTGCCAGTGACTAGGCAGACGTGCTACGTTTCCAAGAAGCGCACATGCATCCCCTTCTATTCTGCTTTTCTTCCACAGACAGGCCTTTGCCTGGGACTCATACACATCATCCTAGCAGAGTTTCCTGGCCTGATCCTACCTCCCTTTGTAGTGTCTTTCCATTTGCTTAGCAAGGCAAGGATTTAGTGGTTCTAAAGCACAGGGACAAATCCTGGAAGGAACTTAAAAAAAAAAAGACTGGTGTAACTCAAATTGGACCACGGAACATATCTGGCCTGTGGTGAACAAAAGGGAACAAGTTTTTCTTCCTGTAATGCTAGAAAACACGTTAGTGATTTCTTTGTAGGACATAAACTAACTTTTTTTCTTTTTCTTTTCTTCCCCAAACAACCCCAGCTGTGCTTGTATTAGAAGCAGTGCCACTAAACTCCTACACTGTTCACCTCCCCACCAAGAAAATCACTTAGAGCCAAAGGTGTCTATGGTGAAACTCCAGCCATGTCTAATGGATGAAACAGCCCAGATGAACCTGGCCCATTATGTGTGCTCTAAAAGAGAGCGAGAGGAGAAAACACAAGAAAAAAACCAAAAAAACCCATCCCCAAGCCCTGGCAAATACAGCTTGATCCTAGGGGTCAGAGCTCCACATTAACATTTCCACCTTAATAAAAGCCATAATCAAATCCTCAGTATTTAATGCCTAGTTTCCACTTGGCATGAAAGAAGAAAAAAAAAAGGAGGAGGGGAAGGGTGAAAAAGGGAAAAGCAAAAAGAAACAATATTTTCTTCATACATTCAGGAAGTCTTTTCTCCAGCAGATTCATGGGGTTTTTTTTCCCGTCTTCCCTGTAAGACAGGATTAAGCAGCGCCACAGCATCTACTGTCAGCTTGAATTCCCTGCCTCCCAGAATGGGTACTCGTAATTAAAAGCTTAGCTCACCTTATCCCTCCAGTTTCCCAGGCGAAAAGTCAAAGCCTGCATTTAATTGCATATATATGTGTGTGTATTTAAAGCCAAAGCTCTGAAGAGAGATGAGATTTGGGAGAGGGGAGGGGAACAGGCGCAGAGGTATTTGACACAGTCTCGAACAGGGAGAAATGGGAAGTGGGAAGAGGAGGAAAGCAAAAAATGAAAGCGCAATTTCTCCTTCTCTCCCTTCAGCCCTCTGCTTACCCACCTTCCCCCATTATTCTCCCCCGCAGGATACAAGCTGTTATTTTACTCCCGACTTGCTCCATTACATCTTTTTGGTTCCCCAGTGGGAACAAGTGAGGCACAGACAGGTTTGTCCTTTGCTTGCATAGGCTATGTTTTTTATGACGTGGTTTAGTCCATTCTCTAGGGCTTGGCCGTGGCAAAGGCTGAATCAACTTTTGCTCGTGCACAGCATGGGAAGTCCGGACTGCTACCAACATGCATCAAGTTTATCCCTAGCTGTTCTGCCTGCATGGTGTTGTCAGTCCCAGGCCCTCTTGCTTTGGCTTTAAGGTGAAGGCGATTAGTCACCAGCACTAGGGGACACCCACAGGCACCTCTTCTGGGCCAGGTGCTGTACCAGCAGTGAATGCCAGACAACGCTCATCAAAAATGTTTTAGAACAGGGTACAATGGAATTGGTAAACTCTCCAGAAAACAAAGGCATCTTCTCCAAAGTAGATGGGGATACTGGGCTAAAATCCTTAGAATGCAACTATGAAGTAACACATTTCAGCTCCTAAGCAAATAGATTTGATTCAGAGGTTACCACTGCACATCATATCTCCAGCACTTTGGACCCTCTGTGCCCAATGCTGATCTTCAAAGAACACAGACAGCTGTTGAGGATACTTCTGCATTCCTCCAAAGCCATCTGCCTTCCACGAGGCCACTTCTGCCCTCAGCAACAACTGAAGCATTCCTAAAGATTTTGCCAAGCAGGCCATACACAGAATTTTACAGAGTAATAATAATCAGACTGCAAGCGGTAACTGAACTTTGAAAATAATTTGCACAAAGGAATTTTGTAAGAGGGTTGGCTAGGTTGTTTCAGCACAGGGTTTGCATACTTGACCCAACCTCCCAAGCCCCAAAGGGGAAAGACATCTTTTGCAAAAGCAATACTTCCTCCAACCTTTCCAGCCAGCACGAGAAGAAAAAGTCTTTCTCTCTGTAACGCAACCAACACAACGCTCAACTGAGAAGTCTAATCTGATCTACCACTATTAATGCCTTTCAAGTAATTCAACCATAACAGCAGCACCCACTTTAACAACACACCCCATAGAGCCAATACACCTCATATCCTCGCGACACCTCAATCCAGCATCTTTCACCATTTGCTAGCAAAGGACACCAAGTTTGTTCAGGTCTGCGTTGTCAGGATGCTCCTTGGATCTCCAACAAGCACTGTGGCCATGCTTCCCACCATGCCTTTAATAAACCTGGAGCGGTTTCAGGTCCACAGTTAGTGCCTGCAGTTGCTGCTCCCCCACAGGTAGAGCTTGTTGTCAGGCCAGGAACAAAAGCCAGGTTCTAGGCAGGTTCTACCTGCCTTAGAGCACCCTCCAGCATGGTCCAGGCTATGTAATTCCTTGCCTGTGGTTACACTCCCAAGAAGGTTTCTTCCTCTCCCTGAGGATACCTTGCCCCTTTTTATCAACCCAGCCTATCGGTCACCTTACCCCATGCTACGTCCTCTTCTGCAAGGCATAACTGCCTGGGCCTGAGGAGACCTTAACGTCCTCTATACGTTGCAATCCGTGGGTAACAAGCTGCTCCCCAGTCAGCACAGATCCCTCCTCATAGGATTTCTGAATCTGATTCTCTTCTTCCTAGGTTTCTGCTGAGGAGGAGAGGCTTGAAATAGTAACTAGCCTCCCCAACAACTGCTTTACTCTCCCTGGCAGCAGCCCTTCATCCCAGCTGTAACTGGTTACCTGCTTAGTGCAGCTACGGAAGACCTTCCTTTCATTAACCCCTACTTCCACCGACTTTTTTTTTTTTTAAAGCTTATGATACCACTAGCTTCAGAGTTTCCTTTTTTCATCTTTAGTTGCTGGCACCCTAAAAGACCATCAGTAGCTGGGGACTGAGCCCCTCAAAACTGCCGAGCAGCTCTAAGTTCCTCCCCGAAGCCACTGGCAGGAGACACGAGTGTGCAGCACACACCAGGGTTTGCTGCTGTATCTCTGTGCTCACTTCAGTTGCACAGAGGAGGCTGGGTTTCCTTGCACAGCTGTTGTGAATCTGTAAGTGAGCATGCATTGAGTAACAAGGCACCCTGACAAAATGGACACCATGACCTAACCGAGCCAGCTTAAAGAGGTTTCATCCCTTTCCTTATCCACCTTCCTCACTATTTCCATGTGACATAGTGCAAGGAAATGCAATGCTATTGAAAGTGGGGATCCAGGCAAAGCCTTCCAAGCTCCCTTTCCGGAGCACCTGTCTGTCTTGGGTGCCTAGGTCTCTGCTGGGAGGTTTAGCATGCATGTTAATGGGCATCTACTCAGCCCAGCACAGTTTCTTGCTTGACTTGGAAGCATTGAATCTTGAAGCATCTCTATGCAGCTGGGGGTAGAGAGGGAAACAGAAGAGCAGGACTGAAACATTGAAAGTTAATTGCAGGGAAAGTGCAAAGACTGATTATAGTAGGAAAGGAACTACACTGTTTATTATAAACAATATCAGCATATTTACTATATGTGATACTCTTGTCATTAAGACTGCTCTCCACATAGTTACTAATATATTTATAGTATTGGCTCATCTCTCTTTACATACAGGCTGATAGAACTATTAGCATAACCATTGTATTATCACTATGTAATCACTATGTAATCGCTATTAATTATTACTGCAGAACATCCTATGGGAGTACAGACATGCTATTTAATAGTTAAGCAACCAGGTAGACAGCTACTGCTGCCAATATCTTACCAAGTGTGACTGCTTCATGGATTCCACCTCCTTCTGACCACTTGTTGGAAGTCTCTCACCACTCTCATTTCTCACACAGCAATTCAGAGGAAGGCCTGGAGGCTGTACTATAAATATATGCACAGCACAGACAGCCACAACCCCCTGACTACTCAGGAGCGCTCCAGCCTCTGCTGCACCTCTGCTATCTTATGCAACACGCAGAGACGAAGTGACACGCAGACAAACCAAACCCTAATTGCCTTGTACCCGGGCAGAGAAGCCCCAGCTGGAGGTGTTCCCCCACCCATCTCGTTAGGGTGGGAGCAGGTGCTAGATTAGTTAATTTGATTCAGCTGACCAGTGGTCACCGCTGCGCCTGCAGCAATGGGCCCTTCCCCGCCGCCCCCAGCCCCAGCGCAACCCCACCGCACGTGTATGGCCCCGCAGAGAGCGCAGGCTGAAGGGGCAGTTGGAAAACAGGACACACTTTGGCATTTAAAATCAAGCGGACGCCTAAGGAAGTGTAGGGAAAGCAAGGCTAATTACCTTGCAAGTGCTTTAAAAGCCGCTACTTCCTCTGCTACTTTGATACACTCAGCTGCATCTCCTGTGCCTCAGACTGCCAAAATGTCAGCTTCCTCTCAGATCATTCCTTACTCTTCTGTGTCGTAAACAGGGTGATTCATTTAATTTACAAATGGTTTTTCTTCCTTTGCAATTAAACATCTTAATTGGAATAGTTTTTACAATGACTATGCCCTTTCTCTTCAGCAAACTAATTTCCTCGCAGAGCGCAGAAAGGCAGAAGCCTTTAGGCAGTCGGTAGGCCTGAAAGGAAGGATGAGGCCGCTACGATGCAGCCTGGTCTCTGGAGTTTGGGGGCTACTTCTGCCCATGCGGAGAACAAGAGACTGTAGGGAAGACAGGGGAGATAATGAACCTCCCGAGGAAAGGCTTTCAGATTGAAGTCCCTCGGGATAAAGACAGCTCTGCAACAGAGCCAGCACCCAAGCCCTTCTTTTTTGTCCTGACAGCTGGGAGACATGCCTGGCCGCTCATTACTGCTCACTTCCATGCAGTGCAACTTCTCCCCAGCTTCTCTGACACGCAAAGCATACACAATATACCCATTAGCATTCTCTTTCCTCACCCTGAAATCCCATCGTAGCACATCTATCCCGCTTCATCCCTCCTTTGGTTCTGAAGTGTTCACTGGATTGAGTTTCAATTTCTTCTTCTCACTTTCAAAAACTTGCAGCAATTTCAGCCTGTCTGGCCTTTTCACCTGCTTGACCTCACCTCCTAGGAGCTCAGCCTCCTCCTTCCCTCTCAACCACACTTGAGCTTTCCCCATGCTTCCCATTCCACGTCCCACTGCCTTTTTCCCTGCCTCCTCTAGTCTATGGGCTCATCTCCTGAGTCTGCGCTGCCAGAGCCACTCCCTTCTTCTTCCTATACAGCTTAAATACACTGAAAGACCAGCATGTTAAAAAAAAAAACCCCTACCCTGGAACATTGTGATACTTGAGCACCAAACTCCCAGTGACACACTATAACCCTTTAAAAATCTTCCCTCTGCACTAGGAAAATAGAGCTAGCGACACTGTCACCCGCCTGCTCCTCCCACAGTGCTCTGCAAGCCCGAGGCCTTTCAAGTCTGTGACTGTGCCTTCCCCACTTACGTATAACCAAGCGCATTACCTGTACATAAAAAGGAATACCAAATGATGTGCTGCTGCTTGAACTGAGGGAAACCGCAGCAGGCAAACGGACAGCAAGACTTTCTAAGCCAAGGATGTGAGTCATCACATTCACCAGAAGCATAAAAGCCAAGCTCTCTAACTCAATGCTCAAGCTAGCTTTCGTAATGTCTTCTCATGGGAAAGGGCTCATCACCATCCTTTAAGAGATCTAAAGAAGCCTTCACTCAATCACTCATCCTTTTTGGCAACTGAAAGCCCTCCCAGTCCCTCCAGCTGATGGTTGCAATACAGACCTGCTCCCCATGACAAGCCCTGGGTTCCCCCGTCCCATCGCACCCGAGGACGTGCGGTGCAAGGTGGAGCTGGGAATGAAGGCGACCTGCCCCTTGAAACGCTCCCACATCAAACAGCTGTGAACACGGAGAACATCAAGACTTCTCTGTTTTTAAAAGAGTTTAGATGTCCAATATAAATTCTCTTTGATAAAAGTATAAAGTGCTTCAATCCCAGTGGCACGTAGCAGAGGGGCCCCTAAGGCCTTCACAGCAGGTGATGCTCTACACCTCTCTTGGCCAGCCCCAGCACTGTTCCGTCTTCTGCCAGGCTCCAACAGTAGAAGAATGGGTAGCTTTTCTCTATTTGCCTTCCCCAGGTGAAAACAGGTTCCCTGAAGTAGGTCGCCCCTACTCCTGCTCATAAGGGGAGGGTGGCGGTGACGATGGTGGCTCCCAGGATGGTCCCTCTGCTGCCGTGGTGACAGCTGGCAAAATGAAAGGGCTGTACGTCCCTCTGAGGTGACAGTCCCGCGTTTGTAGCAAGGGGAGAGCGGCTGCTCTGCCATACGCTGTGGGGAACGGGCATCGTCGCCTTTAGTTTTCGTGACCCTTTCAGGCTTTTTCATGTTAGTTCAATTAAACATTTTTTCATGTTTAATTGATCACATTCCAGGTCTGAAGAAGCTTGGAAACCTCCCTTGCTCATAACACTGTGGTCTGGACTTCTCCCCAGCAAAATCCCAGCCGCCACGCTTGGTTGCTTTTAGGCTCGCAGGTGCCAGTAGTGGTGAGGTCCCAGAGTGCTGGGTCCTGTGCTAAGAGACTCATAGTTACTCAGAGGCTCCCATTTGAACATGCAAGACAGCAAACGGGTATGAAAAGAGACAACTCACCAAAAAGCCAGACAGCAGAGCCAGGAGCAGGAACGGCCTGCGGCCACCTAGGAAGATAGGGTGCTCCTTCTTAAAAACCATCTTTTTTTTAACCTCTGTTATGAAATGACTTCGTAAGCAACCCAACAGGGATCCTTCCTGGTGTCCCTCTCTACTGAGTGATGGCACAGAGGCATCATGCCCCCCCATATGAGGACCGTTGTCTACTCTCCAGCCCAACAGTGATCATCCCACCATCTTACTGTTAGACAGCTCTGCTTGGATCTATGTGAGCCCTAGAGGACCCCACCTTCCCAACTGCCTGCATCAAAGAAAGTGCAGGGTCCGATGTTTGTGCTGGAGGTGCAAACCTGAGAATGATTCATTCACCTTTCTTACAGGATGTCATCAAACGCTGATGCACCGAACAGAAATCCTCTGAACAGTGTATCAGGAAGGGAAAGAACTATCCTAGTGCCCACCCTCCTTTTCTAGGTAAAAAACCTAGTAAGAACAGTGGGGTCAGGAGCTGCTTTGAAAAGGCACTTTCACTCCATGGTTCCTTAACGATGAAAGGGTATATCCTGGAAGGCCGTATGCCAGGTATGCTATTCACTCAAGAAGAAGAACTCCACTCAGGAAGAGTAACTCCACTCAGGAAGAATAACTCCTGGCGCTCACTGTGCGTTCACAGAGCTGCAGGAGCCACAGGCTGGGAGAGAGCTCCTGAAGGAAGAGCTGGGAAGGGAGCGAGAGTGTCACGTAGATAACTGACAGTGCATTTTACTGTCTCCTTTTGCATAACTCTTGTTTCCAATAGTGCAGCCCACTGTTTTAATTTTCACTTTATCAGAATAAACTACATTTGTTTTCACTCTCAAACCTTGTCTGGGAATAAATGTGCCACTTACAGAAGTAATCAAAAACAAAGTGCTCTACGGGAGCAGTGGATAACAATTAGTGAATAAACACTGAAGACGACTACAGAGATTGGTCTGGCAAATGCCTGATACATCTCCGAAACAGAAGACATTATAGGGGTCCCTACTGTTAGGATGCACGTTACCAATGAGCCTCATGGGTTTTTTGAGGCGTGGCAACTCCAGACACCAAGGCACAGGGTACTGCCCTCACTTATGTACCAAGGAAGCAAGGGCTGGCTAAAAGGCAGAATCACACAGAAATGGGAAAACCAAAGGCAACTTTGTAATGATGCAGCTTAAACTGCAGATGGATATTTTCTGGGCTTTGTTTGGCACCACCACAGAAGGCAGGCTAGTTTCTATCGCTGAGCAAAATATTACCAGCCCAAATCAGGTCACAGCTCTGGCAGAGACCCTCCTCCCCTGCTCCATGTGCACCTTCGCTGGATTCTCAGCAACATTTTGTCGCTGCTGTTGTTGTTGAACCCAGCCTTAGTCGCTATGAAAGGTAAACTAAAAAGGACCACAGAGTTCCTTGGATTCGTGCAGCAATGCCAGTTTGTATTATTACATGGTGTCTTCCAGTACAAACCACATCAATGATTAAACATAGCTGAATTTATTCACACAGTGTTATAGCTTCACTCAGCTGCTTCCTTACAGGTTACTAGTTGGGGGAAAAATACAAACCACCATTCCATGATTGGATCCACCTCTTGAGGAGAACTTGTACTGACTTTCCCTGTGATGCAGAGTTTCCTCTTTCTGCCACATGTCCTCCATCTTTGTCCTACTTTTCTTTTTCTGTTTGAGTTCTTCATTTTATCAATTGGTAGGTTTTCTTTCCCTTTTTCTACTTCATCACTATGCCAGGCATTCCAGCAGGAAAGTCGTGATGTAGGTACCCTTTCATTTGTGACATGGACTCTCCAGCCAGTTGGATGGGGGGGATGATGGACTGACTGGAAGAATAAGAGGTTATCATGCTTCCTAACTCTCCAGAGACCCTCTTCCTTCTCCCAGTAGCCTGCACACCTTCCACAGTAGGGTCTTTACACAGAGATAGAACAATCTCCACTACATAGTACATTGGACCTGTCTCTTGCCTTCTGAGGCAGTGGTCCCCGATGGCTGAAGCAGGTTTCACTCATTAGTCACAAATACGTTGTAGGTGAACAGAAAAGCCCTGGGTGAATAAGCTTATCTGGATTCACCCTGGCTCTGCAACATGCCACCTCGTGTGCTCCTGGAACTGAGATTCAGACAGGCAGCCAAGACTGCCCTGGTGTTGGCAGAGTGGCAAGGCGGTAGCGCCAGCCACAAGGCAGGGAAAGTTGGGAGAGGAGGAAACGAACCCGCTGAGATGTAGCCCTTTTGATCTTGACACACTGGCTGCTGGGTGATGTCTGGCTTCAAGCGGGAGCTTGGACTGGAAACTAGAGGCCCAACGAGCGGTCCCCTCCAACCAACGCTCCTGTGATTCTACATGCGGCTGTCAAACCAGCTCTTTCATGTCAGCGCCCAGGCAGTTGGCTAAACTGGATTGCACAGATGGTCTGGATCGCCACTACCAGGAGTTACCAACCCCATTACCAATACCAGAATTGCGATTGCAGCAAACTACCTTTATCCCGGTTGTCCTATTTGCCAACAGTTCTAAAGCTGCAAGGGCATATGTTTTACTTCCTAAAGGCACCCGGCTCTGGGTAGATGCACGTGGCCAACACAGAAGCCTAGGCTGCTGCAGTTTCATTCCGCTTAGTACTTGAGATAGCTACAGCAACGATAGCATGGACACATGCGGTCATATCGTAGTAACACTTTCAGATCAGACCCAAGACGAGTTAGTCGTCTTTTCTGACTTTAACATCTACTAGCACATGGATCCAGATGACCAATTTCCCAAACTTAAGGGTATTTGGAGGAGATGTTTAGGTCTGGGTCCTCATGCATTTGAAACCAGCAAAGTGCTACTGTTTTCTTTCTCTTTTTGAAAGAGAACATCCCATTCTGCTCCCATTGGGTAAGAGCTGCTCTTCTGTACCATTTCCTATCTAGGGCTGACTAATGGAAGCCATGAGGATAGAGATGCTGTAATTTGCAGTCTGCTAGCAACCAGAACATTTCTCAAGGGCCTGGAGACATCAGCAGTTTCTGGAATCAGTGCCTGGGGTTAAGTGCACATTTGTGGACAAAGTCTGCTTTTATCTTTGGATTCTAGTCCAGGCTTTTTCCTGGACATCTGTGCCTGTGACATGGGGTGCTGGAGGGAGGAGGAATGCACATTCTCAGCCTGTCCTTTCAATTCAAATAACATCTTTTGCATATTTCACAGAATCATAGAACAGTTTGGGTTGGAAGGGACATTAAAGATCATCTAGTTCCAAGCCCTCTGCCATGGGCAGGGACACCTTCCACTAGACCAGGCTGCTCAAAGCCCCATCCAACCTGGCCTCGAACGCTTCCAGGGAGGGGACTTCCACAACCTCTCTGGGCAACCTGTCCCAGTGCCTCCCCACCCTCACAGTGAAGAATTTCTTCCATGTATCTAATCTAAATCTACCCTCTTTCAGTTTAAAGCCATTACCCATCGTCCTATCGCTACCTGCCCTTGTAAAAAGTCCCTCTTCAGCTTTCTTGTAGGTCCTCTTTAGGTGCTGGAAGGCTGCTATAAGGTGTCCCTGGAGGCTTCTCTTCTCCAGGCTGAACAACCCCAACTCTCTCAGCCTGCTTTCACAGGAGAGGTGCTCCAGCCCTCTGATCATCTTTGTGGCCCTCCTCTGGACTCGCTCCAACAGGTCTACGTCCTTAATCTGGGGGGCCCAGAGCTGAACACAGGTCTCCAGGTGGGGTCTCATGAGAGCAGAGTAGAGGGGGAGAATCACCTCCCTTGACCTGCTGGTCACGCTTCTTTTCATGCAGCCCAGGATGAGATCAGCTTTCTGGGCTGTGAGTGCACATTGCCAGCTCATGTTCCGTTTTTTATCCACTAATAACCCCAAGTCCTTCTCTGCAGGGCTGCTCTCAAACCGTTCTCCGCCCAGCCTGTATTTGTGCTTGGGATTGCCCCGACCCACGTGCAGGACCTTGCACTTGGCCTTGTTGTACTCCATGAGTTTTGCACGGGCCCACCTCTCAAGCCTGTCAAGGTCGCTCTGGATGGCATCCCTTCCCTCCAGCATGTCGACCGCACCACATACCTTGGTGTCGTCGGCAAACTTGCTTGATATTTACCCATCTTAACAGGGAAAAGCCTCTTCTTTGCACCTAATCATCAGCAAACAGCAGCCACTGTGGCTTTTATCAATAAGCCAATTTTTAGTTTAGTCTGTAAAAATAAATAAATAAATATATACAGCAAGAGAGACACAGAGAGAAGCGACACAGACGGTATCATTTTCAAAGAGATTTTTTTAAACACATTAAAGAGCTTTTCTTCACTTATTTTTCTCTTTTAATTTAGTGACAGTCTAGGAAGGAGGAGATGAAGATAAAGAAAAAAATAAAAAGATTTAATGAGGATGAGAGAGAGAGACTGAAAGGATGTTTCCTAATCTGAACGAGCAGTTAAGGAGAATCAGGATGGAGGGAAAGGATGAATCTGAGAGATAATTATTGGGGATGGGTTGGAGCAGTAAGGGTAAGAGAAGAACAAATGCAAGCCTACATTCAGAAATTCAGCCAAACCTGAAAAAACACTTGGTACCTCCTGCTATCTCATCTCGGGGCAGGCCAGTATGCCTTCCCGGAGCTGGGGGCACCTGCTGTGGAATGCCAAGATACCACCAGAAAGACAGCTGCTCTCGTCTTCCTTGAAAACAATCTTCCTTAAAGCAGGAAGCTGTGGAAATCTCCTGAGAAAGACTGTTCCCTTGGTGCCTGTAAGCAAATCTGGAGTTTCTGATAAAGCCATTCAATCGAATCCCTAGCTGTATAGCCCAAATTTCATGCTGCTGGCCACTTGCTTTCATGCAGCAAGTAGGGAAAACTTGCTGCTACTTGCAGAAAGGAGGATTGTTCTGCAGTCAAAGCAACTGATGAAGATTCCCTCTCCCTCTCTCTAGTTTCCTGCATGACGCTGGACATATCACTTTGTCTTTCCGCGTCTGAATTTTCCTGCCTCTAAAATACAGAGCATTTACAATGCATTCACATTTAATCCAGTTACCTTTATTAGAAGGGATCAGAATTTTTCATCTCTTTCAGAGGCCTTCTGCTCCTAATGGGAACTCTCCTCTCCACCTCCAAGTGAAACAGGTAGAAGCTAATTTCCTGCAGCAGGAAGAAATGACTTCTATCCCTGCAGTGGCTGAGCAATTCCAACAGCTGCACGTGCTTCATAAAGACCAGTGCTGGCTGACACAGATTTGTGACAAGACTTCCCAGCCTCACGGGGGACACAGTGACCCTTAATTCACTCCCGTTTGCAAAGTACATTGCGATCCTTAGATGGAAGGGGTTATAAAATACCAAGTATTATTTGCTACCACTCAGTCCCTCCCCTGCTCCTCTCCCTCCCCCCCAAAGACATTTCAGACTTCTTTCTATTGTAAGCTCTATTTTATTTTTTAATTTCCAGACGGCTGAACTAGATAAGGGCCTGGAGGGACTGATTTACGAGGGGAGATTAAAAACGCTAGATATGTACTGTTTAGTTAAATGATGGACATGATAACTCCTTACAGGAATCTCTCTTTTTTTGGAGAGACAGAATGGGAGGAAAAGGAGGAAATGTATAGCTCTAAGCTTTATTTTGTTTGTAATTTGCTTTTATTTGCACTCAGTAGGAGAGACACAATGGCTGCCACAAGGGTGACATAGGAACGCAGCACAACCCAGCAGGAAGAGGTACGCCAGGTTAATATGAAGCAGTTAAACTGCTGTATGAAGATGGTTAGCTGGAGAGGGATTAACACAGACTCTAACACAGCTAATGACAGCGGAGAATGAAAATTTGGGGCCTGGATCCTGCAAAGTGCCCACACATAGCAATTTGCAAGATCCAGGACTTAAACTGAAAACCAATTAGCCTTACAACAGGCTTAAGAAAATGTATCGTGGAAACAGCTGCAATATATCATTGATTAGTAGCTTACAAAGGAGGAGCGGAGGAAGGAAACAACATCACATTAAGTCCAGCAGAGACTCGTGGAGAAATACCATCAGGAGCCCTTTGCACAGGAAAAAGAAACTGGCAAGTTATCTTCCAGTGGTTTATTCCTACGGGAGCTCTGCTAAGGGGATGAGGGAAAAAATGTAAGAAGCCCAGATCATCTGAAGAACAACCAGTATCTTGCCTATGTGATGGATAACATACTGCGGCTGAAAACCAGAGCCAATCTCTCTAGCTGCAGGCTCCCAGGACTGCAGAGGAACACGGGCTGCTGACCAGCCAAGCCAGAAAGGGGCAAAAAGGGCATCAAATTGCTTTTTGGTAGCAGTCCCAAGCAAAACAGGTGAGAGGTTCCAAGACAGAGCTGGTCCTTTTGAGACATCTAAACAGCAATGCCAAGTGTGTCTGTAGGGCTCCTGCAAGGAACATTGGGAAGAGGTAAAGTCTCCTGGGAAAGAGGGAAGATGATGCTGGACTTCTGGACACAGAGCTGCAGAGGGAGACTTTTGTGATCCCTGCTAGGAGTGCAAGCTGTTAGGTCTGTCCTTGGACTAGTTCTCACACTGCAGCACTACATCAAGTCCCGAGCATTCATCACTGCAGAGTGATAAATTCCTCATATCCTCTCCCACTTCTGCCACCATGCAGATCCGCTGCAATATGAGACCCGATACAGGGCATGGGGGAACACTCTCCAAAATGCTCCTAAAGCTTTGACAATTTCAGTAAAGTGACACTGGGGAGCCATTCACAAAATGAGAACCACCTCTGGAAGAGGGAGAGGGGTCAGTTTAACGCAGAGCAAAAGGGTGGCATCAGGAGGAACAGCAACAAAGCAAGAACAGCCCAGGTCTGGTCTGAGCGTCTGCCTGCACCGTGATGGAACACCATACTGGTGTCCTTGTCACAAAAGCACAGGAACCAGCTCTGCACAAAGATGGAGTCTTCACTAGAGCCAAATATCCTTTCGCCTAGTTATGCCCAGGTGAATGGGCTCAGCACCATTGGCAGAACACACCAGGTCGCAGTGGAATCTGTGGTTCCTGCAGCTGCAGCCCTGCATATGCCCAGGTCCCTGCCATTTCTGTAGCCGCCTACCATGGGGCCACCTCCTCTGTTTGATAATCCTCTTTACTGGGGGAGGCATCTGAAACCCTTGAAGCATGGCCCAAGGGGGCACAGTACTCAAAAGCCATACCTTGCTGGTTCTCTGCGCCAAACAGAGTGAGCTGGCACAACCCAACATTGCAACAGCATCTATTTCACCTCTTTCCTGAGCAAACGCTATGTCCTGTTGTGCACTGTAAGTTGGATGTTTTTCCAGACCCCCCCCCACTCCCGCCACCAACCAACCCCATCACTGCATGAGTCTCCAAGGAGCAGAGATGTTTCTTGAAGAAGCGGTAGGCAGCTGGCAGGTAGAAGCGATCACTGCGTGGCGGATGAGATTCCACGGCACGCTGGAGATGGAAATATCACCTTAACAAGCATGGACAGCCCCCAATGGACTATAAAATTCATTTGGTGACTGAGATAATTCAAAAGAGCCAAGTGGCACAGCAATAAAAGCCGGAACACATAAATTTAAACTCAGAGAGCTCTGCAGTACCCTGGTAATAAGTGACAAAACAACCCACACCCACACAGACTTATCCAAACCTGTCTGAAAGTCACAGTCCAGAGACCAGGGAAAGATGCACAGAAATTGTCTTTTTTAAAGGGGGAGGAGGGCCAAGGGGAGTAAATACAAGAAAAGTGCTTACGTATTCAGAGTCTATTCATCCACAAGTCCAGAACATGTACATGTGCCGTGGCAGCTGTGCTGGGTATTCTGCAAGCAGCTTTTTATTAATCAGATTACCCAGTCCCAAACTAGCACGTATAAGAGGCTAAATATTGTTCTCCATTATACCAGGGCAGGCCAGGTTCAAGACAACAATTTCACACTACCTGAGTGTAGCTGAGGGTGGATTATGGCAAACTGCCTTTATTCTGCTTTTATGAACAACACAAATTCTCTTGTCCTTCCTCTCTTCTGTCCCCACTGGGATTCCTTCCCAAACTGCTCAGAGAGTGCTTCCCAAAGCACTTCCCTCCCAAGGAGTTAGTTTGCCACTCATAAGATGAACAGCCTAAAATTGTGATAATAAAACCTTTATAGTCCTCCATCATGTTCATTCATGCTAATGTTCCCTCTCACTGTGGATATAGCAAAAATTTCAGTGCTGGAGAAGAAACAGGAGGCTTCTGATGGCATCACAGACATGTTTTTCAGTGCTGTAAAAACATGGCAGCACAATACACTTTTACAGCAGAAAGTGTCCATCAAGGTCATTAATGACTGAGAGAGGAGACACAAGAGCAGAAAGTTGCTGATCGATGACGTGTCATAGTTTGGAGATGGAAACTGCGGTAGACATGATCCATACATCTCCGTGTCCCCACAGGGAACTGTCCTAATCTAATAAGACACGTGTCTTCGTGGAGAGGTCCCAAGGGCAAAAAGGAGGTAGAAGTCTGGCAAGTGACATCAGTTTAACATGGAAAATTGGAAGGGTCTGGGGACAGAGCTGACCTCCTTGTAGCACCTCAGTGCAAAGGTGGGGACTCCTGTGGCTTGAGGGACCGGGGTGGTACAGAATGCTAATTACCCTTGACGAGGGAGGAAAGGGACACTGGCTCAGCTAGCTAATTCATTATAGCTAGTCCACCAGTCAAGTGAGTCCTTCGTCAGAGGGAGGCAGACGCTCTCACTGACATAACAGGCACAAGCATTTTGATTTCTGAGCTCCATGAGTGATGGCAGATACCACACCTGTCCCCAGAGCTTAAAAGTTGGGATCCTCAGCACCAGCAGAACAAGCCTTCATCCTAAAGGAGTCATTTTACTTTTTAATAAGTAGCAAGGGCAGACACTGAAAGGAGGCAACGACTTTAAGGGTGTACAGGAACATCTATGATTTGGGCTTAACAACCACTTTTTCTTTTTCTCTCCCACACAACTGGTCTTCCCAGAATCAGGCCTGACTCTGATGTATTATTATCTCTAATTTTTTGTACGGAGGCAGCACACGGAAGCTGTATTTGTAGAACAGAAATCCACTGTGATAAGTATTACACACACAAAGACCAAAGATACAGCCCCTGCTCCAAGCACATTACAAATCAAGTACAGATTAGAGACCAAGATAAATACTGCAGTGTGATTCACCTGGATTCACTGTTGTTTTTAAAACCTGCCTTTATTAAGGAACAGAAAACACTTCTGAGGATCGGGTTAAATATAAATTTAAGGACCCACAAACCCTTTTAGGAGCAGCTGAAGCTGGTGTGGAAACAGCTGAAGACATCTTTTCTAGGCATTTTTCTGCCTTGTACTTTCTGCCTTTTTTTTTTTTGTTCCTACCTTTTTCCATCCTAATAAGGGCATTTGCAATGGAAACCAAGCTCTTTGCTGCCTCTGAGGTCATTTGCTCTTGCTGCTTATTTCCCTCCCCACACATCATCAGCCACTCTGTGAACCGAAGGTGCTGTGGAGCAGAGAAAATGCCACCTCCCAGGAATGGAAATGGCACTGCATCACCATTCCTTTGCTTACAAAGTACCATTCTTTTTTTTTTTTTTTTTTTTTTTAGCAGGGTTTGGACTTTTAAACTGGTCCTCTGTATATGACAGCTACCACTGAGATCAGACCTCAGAGTGTAGGTCAAGCTGGTCAACTCAATACTTTGTACAGGTCTGACTATTTGAGTCAGTGAAATCTTAGCCAGACATTTCAATCAAAACTGTATTGGGTCCTTTTACCATTAAAGCTTAATTCCCTAAACTGAACAGAACAAACTACACTGGTTAAAGGCATCTTTATACCAATACCTGTTACAGACCTGGAGGCTGCACCAGTTTAACCTTACGGCGTTCAGATAATATAACTAAAGCCGTAGAAAATCTGTGATCCTACATGCACCTGTGTGTCCCTGCTGCAGCCCCTTCACTTAAGATCAGTCCCAATCCTACTCTGCCCTGTAGGATGAAGTAAAGAAAGCTATTTCATGCACAACCTGTACTATTCCTCCCACATTGACGGTGGTGAATCGTGTCAGAGGACACAACTAAAAAGGTCATGAACTGAAGCAGATCCTCCTTGGCCTGCAGTCCCAGTGAGCCACAGCAGGCAATAGCCGTTTTAGGGCTGTCGCAGGAGGAATGCAAGCTGCTAGCAGAGAGGGGTCCCTCGACTACTTGCTCGGGAGGATTTAGGGCTGAGTCAGCCCTACAGTTCTTGGAGACAAGGCCATGTCCCTCCGCTCGTGTATGAGCGAAACAGGCACCTTAAGGTAGCCAGTGAAGAGCAGGATGTACTCTGAGCATCTTTTGCCTTCTGCATGGGTGTAAGCATCCCTCCACCATTCCCTCCGCAGGTAATTTTGATGGAGGTGTTTCTGCAGTGCCCACTCTGGGACTGTGCATTATGACAAAGCTTAATGGGATTCCACAGTCAACTACTCCCTACCCATTTTTCTGCAACACCACCGTTGCACAACCACTAATAAGTGAATTACAGGAGAGAAAGGCCTTCGCTTCCTGTAGGCAGGAGATGTGTCATTTGGCTCTTCAAGTGTATGGGAACGGAAAAGATTTAATTTTTCAGCCCCTCCCTTCCCCAGCTCTCCATCCACCACGAGATGAAATAAACAGAAGGAAAATGGGCTTTTTGCATAAATTGGGGAGGTATGATTGATAAAGTGTTATCTTGTCAGCTGGAGACACCTGCATGGCAGGTATTTATGCTATCAGAAGGGTTCTAGCTGGTGAAATACAGTTTGGTGCCGATAAGGGGACCCAGGGACTCATGGCGCCAGCCCCATGAGGACAAGGGGATTAATGCTGATATTTTGCAGCTTGCTCTTATTAAATTCTGATTCCTTTTGTGAAGTGAAAAAAGAAGAGGGGAAGAGTGATTGGTTTGAAGCAGATAAAAGACACATGAGGGGTGGGGGTGGCTGGTAGAAAAGGGGCTGATGAATGGGAACACAGAAGGCCAGGAGATCACTTGGGAATAAAAAGAAAAGTATTAAACAATTTTCTGATTGACTAGGTCTTGTCTGTCAGGCAGGGAATCAGAGTAGGGGGAATGGGTTTGGGGAGTTCCTGAGAGTACAAAGACACAGTTATATTAAAAGCAGAGCTAAATTATACAGGTGGGGGAGGGGGGAAAGAGCCAATTTCCTTCTTTTGCTGGAGTTTTTAAACATGCAGCATGACTGATGTTCAGGCAGCCGCCTCACAGCCCAGCCTACTGCCATCGGCTTCTGCTCCTTGCCCCTGGTAGGAACTCCTGCTACCCACAGTGACTGAGCCTCCCAAAATACTCCCACTTAGGACAAGGTTTTCTCTAAGCAGACAGCATACACCAGGTCACGGCAGACCTCCGTGCAGGGAGTCCCAAACTGCAATACAAGGGGCAGGGGGGCAGGAGGGGGGGGCACTGGCTGAGCTGGTGTGGGGAGCCCTGGGCTGGGGGAGCCAGCGTGGTTCCCACTCCCGAGCATTTTCAGGATTAAACTCTTAGGTCTTTGCTCGTACCTGTATCTTAGAAAAAAATCATCTGCGACACTCCGGAAAGAAAAGCTCCAACAACTTCAGATAAGGCGAGCTAATACTTTGCATATTCCCCAGGAATTCCCCTGGGGCTGGAAAAGCAGCAACAACAAACCAGGGAAGGCATGATCCCGTGCACCACAAGCATCAGTGGAGAAACCTACCACACTAACCACACAGGCTGTGTGCAAAAAGGGGTTTTATCAGCTGTAACCAGAATCAACATTCAAACACAAAAAGAGACTGAGAAATGTTGGTAACAGCAACACCCTGTTGTAGGATGGGAAGGTCTGCGATGCAGACACAGATGGATCCTTTTGGTTATATGATTCTGTTTGTGGTTCTCTGGGCATGTATTATTAATACCCTACAGAGTTTTAATTAGAGCTGAGAGATTCATTCATTGTGAATAATTTATCTGATTAATTTTGCCTTGCTTCTGTTCATGAATTGTCCACAAGCAGTTTGTAATTTTCTCAAATTTATTTGTCATTTGCAATTATTTGCTGACTTGTCTTGGTAAATAATTCTCAGCATATTGTTTGTCCACAAACTGTCCCCAGATAGTCGATATTCAAAATCGGAGCTGGGTTAGATATACTTCTGTTAAATATATGCAGTAAGTCCCATCGAATGTTTCCGTTTTCTGAGTAACCTTTAGGATCAGGCTTCCACAGAGAATACTACTTTTTATGAGTTCGAATTTTGCTTCCTGCAAATAGTCTCTAATATTTACATAAAACTCACTGTTCCCATGAACATTCCTGCCAGTCAATATATTCACTACAATACACACAGAAGAGACCACAAAAGGACTGTTTTACAGTTGAAGCAAATAGTTCTTTTGTTACACAATGCCTCATTCTGTTCCTAGAAGACCTGTCTGAAGGTTTGTTCAGGGTTTTTTTTTTCTGGCTTGTTTTGCTTTTCCAACTCTCCTGGTCAGGGGTTATGTTCTCCCCACGTCACTCTCATGCAAACAGTGCTGCACACTGAATACACGGGTTTTGTGTGCTGCCTTTGCCAGCCTGTCTCCGAAGTCTTCACTGAGCATGGGGCAGTGGGAGAAGCACCATCCAAACGGAAAGAGCTACCGTCACTGCTGAGGGTGCCCAGCTGCACAACCAGATGCCCTGCCAAGCAAGTCACTGCTTGCTCCAATGTGCGCTGCCACGGAAAACTCGAGGAACAGAAAGTGCCAACAGCCAGGCTCGCTCACGGGAACGAACCCCACTCTGTGGCTACAGGAGAAGCTTGCCCTCTCACTAAGACTAGACCGAATTTGTACGGGATCTTTCCTCCAATGCAACTTAACATATTGTTTGGCACTGAAGAGAGGAGTTTCTCTGCTTGCAGTGCTCAAGAACCAGTGTGAAGAGTAAAGGACATCTTTCCATAATTACTAAGTAACCTCCACTTTGTAGGTTTGAATTATTAGCTTCCGGCAGGGAGCTGTAGGCACACATCACTGTCATCCAATAACGTGCTATAGCGTTGCTTATTTTTAAATCAAGTTCAGAGATGAAGACTCACGTATTTCAGTATCCCAGAGCAACTGGAAGGTAAATATTACTGGGAAAGTTCTGCAGATGCTTGTTAACCAGCATGCGCTCTTACTAGGTGGTGTAAGCATAGGCAGTCATGACATCATCAGGGACAGCACAGGCAGAAGCAACTATTTATGTCACCTAGTCCCTTCAGTGTTTTTACTACAGCCTAGTCCAGCCTGGTTTTAACTATTGCCAGCAATGAGACTCCTACGTCACCTTTTCAGGACTTAGCTTCAGAGCTCAGTATCTAAGTTCTTCCAGACAGTTTCCATCTTTCCTTTCTCAGCGCAATTTTGGGGCTTTTAGTTATTACATCCAGGGAGGGAAATAGCCTGGCATACTTGTGTTTTGCAGGTACGTCGAGGGTGTCATACCACTTTCTATCTCAGCACACCAACACCTTCCACGCTTCCGTTTTGATCTCTGATTAGACCCATGTGTCCCCTATAAATCCTCACGCTCTCCAACCCAAATCCCACTGAGGTCTGTGCCAAAACCCTCTGGTTCTTAGTGGGTCTCAAACATAACTTCTGATGGTTACCACTCACACGTCTTAGACCTCAACAAGCCAAACACGGCTGTTTCCCTTGTCCCTCAAATGAATCTCCTGAGCATCTGGCTGCTCCTGCTGCTCAAATCTGAAGTTTCTTCAGGTTTTCCTAGGATGTTCCGCTGCCTGAAGCAGAATGCAATATTGGAGACTAGAATGGACAGGGAATACCATTTCCTTGCTCTGGATTCAGTATTTGCATTTCCTAGGGCCTTGTGGGTGTATATTAGCATCCTATAGAGCTTTGCGGGTACATGCAGTATTAACATCCTATAAGGTTTTGTAGACATTCATTATTAACACACAATAGAATCTGTGTAGATGCATTATTAATACCCTCTTAGCTGGCAAGAGAATGGTGATATTTTCATATGAGAAATGTAATTGTTTAATATCAAACAGTATTATTTCAAAGATTTAATTGTGTAATTGGGGTCAGTAATCGCTCGGTCGTTCTCAGAGCAAGATGAACTTGCAGGGTAAAAGATTTATTGTCCTGACAATAGAGAGGAAATTTTAATATTTCTGAAAAATTGAGAACTATTAATCCTGGCATGTGTTACTCTCAAACACAGGGAACTGATAAAACTTTGATCTAATTTTCTCTTTGAAGGGGCGTTGGTGGGTTGTGGGGGAAGACTGTTAACTGTATGCGGCCTGCCGCTGAAAGCACGGCAAAGCACAAAGGCTAGCCACATTCGGCTTCACAGAAGCTCTCAGATTCTGCACAAGACAGCTACTGCGAGAACAAACTGTTCCAGTCCCACCGTTCTTCCCTGCGCCGGGAGGGAAGACAGAAGTGGTTTCCATGACCACAGGCAGCTTCACTCTCATTTCTCCAAGGGATGCTATTTGCATTTGCACCCACTGTGCACACACTTCCCTGTTTCTGGGAGTGCCAACCAGTATCTGCACTCCCGATCAAGTAAGACATGTGTCAGTGGATGATGAGGCGCATACATGCCAGTTGCAGCAACCGTTTGGGTAATTTGTCTGGGTGAAGCTTATGAACTCTGTTTCATACTGGGCGCTCGAGTATTAGTGGGAAACTTCAAGCTTTGTTTTAATGAGAGGCTCTGATACTTTCTCTATTTTGTTTGGTTTGTATTTTCCTGTTTGGGTTTTTCCTGCACCTAAGATGAACTAAAATTCACAGGAGGTGACAATGATAACAAAAGAAGCCCGTTAAACTTTGATGGTGTCCTCTCAAATGGAGCACAAAAGAAAACCAACTGGCTGCTGCCTAGGGCAAGCCAGTTTTCCTCCTCAGAACTAAGGCTAGAAGTGGGAAGCAAGAAAGAAACAGAGCACCTGACTTGGTGAGGCAGCAATGGGGACATACTGCAGAGTTATTATAAAAGCAAGAGTATTTCCTCGGGCATTTGGAGAGGAAGGCTGTGAGGAAGGTGAAAATAGAAAAGGCTGCATAATTCCTGTGATGGGCACAGGATCACAGTGTCCTCGGATGGCAGCAGGGAAAGGTAGCGGGGTGTGTATTATTTTGCCATGCCCTGTGCATACCGGTGCTAGTAAAGGGAAAGTTCCTGGGATTTCTGAATCTTTACAGTATCTCTGTGTATGACATTAAGTGTTGTGTGTCCCTGAGGAAGGTGACTGTAAGCTCACCCTGCCTACAAACCCAGAGCTCTGGTAAAAGGTGGGCTTCGGCTATGGAGCAGCGAGGACTGGCTCCAGGGCTCGCAGCAACCACAGCGTAAGGCCCAGCTTCTGTGGAAAAAGCAAAAAGTACACCAAACAGGGCAAGGGGTGGAAAAATAAATGAGGCAGACAGCCTATGCAGGCCAAGAGAAGCTTTTAAATACATGAACCCAGGATGTCTGGACACAGCTGCAGAAGTCTGGCATGGAACCACCTATGGAAACTATATCAAGGGTATGCAACAGAGATGAAAGAGCAGATACCAGCTTGCAAATACAGATGGGCTGCTTAGCTTTTTGCAGATGTGGGCACTACATTTGCAGCTGAGCCCTGGGATCTGCTAATGAAAAAGACTATCTGAGAGGTAGAATATAATGAATTTATAACAGTGACCACCAGGCGCTATGTGGTTTTTGAGACATTAAAAAAAAAGAGCTGTCGCTGTTAACAATTTTTCAGTATCTCCTTGGGTTTAGAGTATTCTCCAAACCTTTTTGAAAAGCACAGGAACAGAGACAGCTTCTTTCTCTCTAACCTTCCCTTTCCCAGTTACTTTGGCCAGGTACGTAGGGGTAGCCAAGATTTAGACCTGTACCTGCAGTGGTCTCGAGATCCAAAATTCAGTGACTGGGAGCCAAATTTGAATGGTCTCAATTCTACCTAAGAGGCCTTGCTAATCCCTTCTGGATATGAACTTTTGAAAGGCTAGAGTCAGCTATGGAGAAACATAAGGCTTTAGGCAGAAGTTAAGTCATCTGTATCTGCTCAATGTTTCTAGCCAAGCTGGCTAGACATGAGAGCCTTATCTTATTTTGAAAGACAGAAGCGCATTTTTGCCCAGCTTGAATGGCAAAACATATTAGACCTTGCAGCCAGAACATTTTGATGTGAGGGAAAGAAATTTGGGACATATAAAGAAGATGTCATTGGTTTTTCCACTCTCTGTACGATGGACGTAACATTTATTTTTGCTTCCCAAAGGTTATGGGAAAAGAGATACAGGATATTCCATGAGAGAGAAATTAACACTTGCAAAGCAGGACTTTGGAGCCCAGAAAGGACATGCTCACTAAGTCAGGCTCCATGATCCCAGATTCAATTTCTCCTGTGTACAATCTGCCCTGTGGCCTATTAAGTCAAAAGCTGAGACTTGCTGCTGAAAAACAGCAGCTCCTGCAAAACGCAACTCTGCCAGTTCAGCCTGGAGGCCTCACTGCTCTTTCTTCAAGCAACGCTGCAATTTACTGCTTTCCCTGCATATAATGACTGCCCTTCTCGGCTTTACTGAAAAAGCTTCCTCCGGCCAATGCCAAAGACTGTGTTATTAGACCAGTAACTCACTCCTGAACAGTGATCCAGGTATGGCAATCCCCCAGCGCCTGCCTCTTACAAAAAAGAGCAGCAGTGAAACTGGAAAATGACTCCCTCCCTCATTCCTTTCCAAATGGTGTGAACGTGGAATCCAAATCAGGGCCAGCAACAGAGAACATGGAGGAAATTTCTTCTTGCTATCTTATCTGAAAGCGAAACAACAACTAGCAAGCCATGCCAAGGGGATTAAAAGAAAAATCACTACAAATTCACTGTGGATCCTGATGCTGTTAAAAACGCACATTGCATTGGGACAGATGGTGGCTTTATGCAGTGCCCTGCAGTGAGGAGAAAGGTTCACGGTGCAGCAGGGAGTCTTCGACAGGCTCAAGCTGACTTAGCCCCAGCAGAGCTCTGGTTTCAATGAAAGCTGCTCCACTGTGATTGACGGCATGTGGCTGCCACTTCCCCTCTCTCCCCCATTTCAGGTCCATTGGCAGGCACAGGAGACACGCTTTGTTCTTCACCTTATCTCTATAGTCCCCTTTAGGACCAGGTAATTCTCCTTCAACCGTTTCTCCCCACTTTGCAGGTGGGTATAGGGTTAATGGCTTCTGTGTCCGTGACTGGTGTGTGTACCTGTGTATGAACCCATTGATGGCCACATGTACACACACACACAGACACACGCACATGACGTATACAGCAATTTAAGTCCCTTATTCAGATGGATAAAATTTGCAAACCCTAAGAAGCAAGACATTTCTGGTCCCTTGTCAGGTAGACTTTCAGACACCTAGGGGGTAGACGGGCTGTGAAATCATATCCCCAGAGTCTTTTGAAGAGGCAGAAGAGTTTATAGGACAGTAGAATGAAATATTTTCTCTAGGACTTCAAACCCATCAGTATGGCCTACTTTTTCAGATTCTAGGGAAAAAATTATTACAAATTGTTAGCAACATAAAGGTGCTGGCATCTCCTGTGCTTGAACTGTGGAAGATTCTCCGCAACACCTCCCTGGTCCCCAGCCATTAATCTGGCCCTTCTTCCCTTGCTCCCTGCAGGCCAGCATGAGGGCACTTCACCTTGCTTATAGGAGCTCAGAAAGATGCAAAATATGACAAGCTGGTAGAAAAGAGAAATGGACACATATTTCATTCCTGAAAGGAAACTGAGGACTGTAGCAAAGCTGGATTATAAATAGGTTTAAAATGCTTCTGTCTAGTCCTGGTGTTCCCTTTTGTGCCTACACAAGCATCTTAAAATGAGGTGGGAGGTAAGGAGGAAAGGAAAGGCAACACGTCCACTCTATGGCAGGCCCAGAACCCCAGCATGGTAATCAAACTGCTCAGGCAACTCTGTCAATATAGGAGAAAAACAGGGAGAAGGAAAGAAATGGGGGGGGGGGGGGGCGGGGAAAGTCAGGACTAATGGCAACTTTGAAGCAGAGAAGTGAAGAAAAGAGATGAGAAATATCACAGGAGAGAAATGACTAGCTGAGGACTAAACGTATTAAAGGAGCAGATTTATAGTCTAAGTGGTCATGCAAGTCTCTTGTGGGTTTGATAGTAGAGTAAACCTGTCATGGATACAGACTGGTTCTGTAGCAAGGCAATCCGTGGGAAAAAGCTTTGCTAATCTGTCCAGGCTGTCCCCCGCGTGATCTCCAGGATGCTCTTCCCACCACAGAGTCCAGCAATGGGGTCAGTGAGGACCCCCGGGCCTGCAGAAGCAATAATCCTGGGAAAGCCACCTGGAGAGACACGCGGAGCATGTGTGTGCTGCCTCGCTTGCCAGGCAGGGCTGCACGTTCATCAGCTGTGAGTCACGCATGCGTGTGCGTGAACACGGCTGGATGCAGCAGCCAGAATTCATAAAGTGGGTGTCATTCAATCCTGCCCCAAACTCTTTCCTCTTCTTACTGCTGTGTTTTATTGCTGCTGCTGCTCCTAACAATTGGGTGCCAAACATTTAGAATTATGTGCCCACTTGCAGCCACTGCAACACAATTTATTCAGCACACCAGTAATCCTGAAGCTGGTCTAGCTTGTAGTTTGATTTGCACAAAGCCCAGGACATATAGTTCCCAGTAAATTCTTAATCCACAAACCAGTTTAAAACCCATCAGGATAACTAATCAGGGCTACCACCAGCCCTCCTCGCTTCCTCCACAAAAACACCAGAGTCGGCTGATATTCCCAGGTTAGTTTTAGTCTGCTCCATTTCCTCACTCGGCACAATGCATCAACGTGCTCTCCAAAAGCCAGCATCTCAGGCATGGAAACCAATTCTCCATGCTATCTGCAGAGTTTTGGTCATGGGATATTGAAAGCTTGAATTCAAACCCCATTGAAGCTATTATAGCTGTAAAAAAGGAAGGGGAGAGAGCTAGGGAGAAGACGACAGAGACAGAGGTCTGTTTCTGACTGTAGGTGCATAACAAGGAAGCAGCCTTAAATACCCTGACGCCTCAGAAGGGAATACTGCCCCTCTCTATTGCTAAGTCACTGCGGACAGCTATTTGATCTTTGCCATTTGAAAACCAGAACTACCTCTAGCACCTCAAGTATGCACCATACTTCTGTTCAATGACCTAAAATAGAGGAATGGGAAAGCACTCCATGTACTTGTATTAACTGCACTTGTATGTCATAGTGTGCATACTTACTAACATGTGGAACTCACTGGTGCTTGGTAGTAGTAGACCAAAGACCAACCCCCTTTTTCTTTTATGCTAACGTATAAGAACTTTCAAGACATGAATAAAAAACTTCTACAAGTGACTGCTGGGGAGATAAAAGAACCAGGGAAATTCATCTTCTTCTTCTTCCCAAAAGATTCCCTATCAGATCTCTGCACACTAATAAGGACTTAAAATTCTCTACCCTGACCATCCAGCAGCATCACCAGCTCCTACCTTGCAGCACAGTCTCAGCTTGCTCGTCCAGAATGCAAACCAGAGAGTACAATGATAGTGGCGCAATGTCTTTGTGAGTGTGCGTATTCCCATTCTGGATGTGAAGACAGATCTCTGCATCACCTCATATTGGATCCACATTCATGTGACAGGTTGGTCCTGTGATGCAGGACTTCAAAGGGAAAGGGGCAGGAGATTCAACACACGTGCATACAAGCAGCAGCATCACAGTAAGAAAGCACAGGGGACATGGGTTGATGGAGCAGGGGACATGGGTTGAGGAAACACTACACGTTCTTGCCTCTCCATGCCTGCGTCAGGCTAGAAAGTCATGAGGGAGCACCACGTGGCCTCAAAAGGCGCAGGGAGCTGCAGTACATCCCCAGCTGTGCCCACATCATGGGCTGCTGTGATAAAGCAGTTGCTGCTGGCCAGGACACAACTTTCTACCGACTTGCCCATCAGGCATCCCCGCTCCTGCTGAGCTCACTGGGAGCCATGATGCAGAAGGCGAATCACAGAAGCGAGATGGGGCCAACCAGCTGATGGGTTGTACTGTGCTTTCCAGAGAAGAAACAGCTCCTAAATCAGTGCGTGCTTGCAGAAACCCAGCAGTTGCTGAGATCATCAGAGCTCTCTGAACAGAGCCGTTTTCTCCCCAAAAGTGAAAGCATAGTTATCTCCACAATAAAAAAGTGGCATGGTGACATACCACCTCACTCAGCCTCAGGCAGCAGCTTCACCGATAAACAAGTGTGAATTCCCTAACTCTGCGCATGTGCGTGCACAGAATTTGTGCTCCATTGCACCTGTAAGGGGTGCTTCTCGGTGAATGTTGATCTGTGCCCTTGCAGCAGAAGAAGAAGTAGAGAAATCTAAGCTCATTCACTTTTATCAGAGGAATTTCCGTGGATGATTATTTAAGAATATGGCTAACATCTAGGAACCAACCAAGAACAATCTGTAGTTTGCTAGGCATTGTCAAAGCACTAAGTAAGAAACCGGTCCTGTTTAACTGGCCACAGTCTAGTAGCTAGACCGTCAGCTGGTTTTGGACACTGTTGGGGTGGGTTATATGGACGTATTTCATTTTAGGTACCTATGTCTTCTTGCTTTCTTTCTATGTTATCTCAGTGCCTCACGGTAGAGTATTTGCGTTCTTAATGCTTCCGTAAGGTAGATGCCATTGCCATATTGCAACGGTGAACTTGGGCAGTAGGGGACTAAATGAGCTGTCCCACATCACACAGGCTGTGTGTGACAGCAGGATATTGAACCTTCATCTCCCAAATGCCAAACGGCCTCCTAATTGTCACCTCTTCATTCTTGCACCTCCCATCTAATTATACGTAACAATCAGACAGTTCATTTCCTTTATGAAACATGGAAGCTTTTCCCCTGCAATCTCCATTCTTCCCAGCACACCCAGTATTTACCTTAAAGATCCAAGCCCCTCCGAACACACGTACTCCTCATCTGATATCTGGACAACGTTGGAGGCCAGCTTTGATGCCTTTCCTTTCTCTTGTTGTCCAGATGAAGGAAACGTGAGAACAGAGAGATAAAAATGCAACTAAGCAATAACTTTTATTGTCATTCTGGGAGAAGAACAGGTCCTGCAAAGCAGATGCTTCTTCCAGAGCAGCTCAATAAAGCTGAGGGAACTGTTCCTTCCTTATATCGGTAGTCACTTTGCCTCCATACCTCCCCGAGCTTTTTTTCTGCTTTTCTGCTCCTGCTGAGCCTCTGCTGACTGCTGCACACTGCTGTGTGCCGCTGCCTGAGCTGCTGGGCATAAGCACGTGGTGCCAGGAGCCGGAGAGGCCACCTGCCTGCTGGCCTCCATGGCTTTGGGCCACGGACACGCAGGGCTCACTCACTGCCTGTCACAGAGGGTAGGCAACCTTTGGTATGCAACAGTGCCAACGCGCCCAAATATTTCACATCCTACACGTGTGTGATTTCACAAGTGCAAGTTCCCCAGGGCCTGTGTGCACCAGCACGTTTCGAGGGCTTGCCAGGATGCCCTGCCCAGCTGTCTGCCATGGCACGAGGACAAGGCGAGGCATCTATGCTGTCATCCTTTTAGTAGCCTTGATACTCAAGCCCCAGTAGCCTATTTGAGGCGTGGGTTATGAATCAGCGGCATGGCTGGGGGCAGGTTTCTGGTCACTGTTTGTTTTCCTGCTGCTCTAAACACTCTGGAGAAGGGCATTGCAAGGTGGGGCTGGCATCTTTTGTTCCTAGGCTCGACGACTCAGCTCATATGAGAGAAAAAAGGCCTTGTCCCACAATTAGAGACTGTCCAGAGTACGTCCCACAAGCAGGTGAGACAGCAGAAAGGCCAGAACAGGCCCAACTAACTCTTTTTAAGCAATCAACCACCATCATCTTTCATAAAAGGCATTAGAGCTCAGCTTTCCCTCATGAATGACAGGGGGAGCGAGGGGGAGTTATGCCATCAACCTCAATTCCCAGTGAAGTGGATTTACCCAGGCAGCCCAAGGTATCTCTTCACAGCTTTAATGAAGCCATTCCCATCTACCTGCCTGAACAAAATCCTTCCTAATAGCCCCTTTGGTCAAAAGTCCCAGCTGATGCTATTGGCTTTGTTTTTCAACATGCACCTCGCACTCAGGCTGCTTTGCGTTCCTTTGCACTGCGCAATGCAACAGTTACTGACACACAACAGTCTCCAGAATGACACCTCCCTTCCTCCTTCCCCTCTGCTAAAAGTCAGAGATGGAAAATAAAAGTTACAAGGAACGATCAGCCGTTATCACAGCCTGCATCTTTTCTCAATGTTATCTTCATCTCACGCAGGACCACGCTGCAGTGGATGGGTACCCGCTACCTACACACGTGCCCTAGCTTTCAGAAGTACAGGCATTTTTGGATTAACTCCCTGGGCTCCCAAGGCAAACATGGGACTCATGCAGTCCCTCTCTCTCCTATAGTCTCAAATTTACATGCCCATTCCATGCCTATATCACTCACACCTACTTCCATACAGCTGCCCAGTCATGCACACTCATATACCATCACATGCACGCACCCCCTCACAAACTCAGACATGCTGTCATGTCGTCATATACACGTTTTGCTTTCGTGTTCTTCCTATGTGTACGTCTCTCCACCACACCACTTGCACGGGTCCCCAGTAGGCACGCTAATACCATCATGCTGGCTGAAGACTCAAGCTTACCCTTGAGCCTGAACACTCCATTTACCCTCATCACCTAGTGCCTTACAGTACTGCTGATGCCTGATCTGTGCTGTTACTGAAAGAGAAAAGAAAAGTCTGGGTTGGGAGGAGAAGAGGGATGGTTCAAACCCAAACCCTGCCCATAGAGTCCAAGCAAGCTGATGGCCATGTCTGAGCTTGTGCTGAAGTGCAGAGCGCAAAGACAAGGACTGATGGAACGAAAATGTCTTGCTTGCACATCTCTTCTATACTGCTATTCCTCCTTTGCTAGTAAATATGAATTTACTGAGGCTCCTGCTGAATGTCACTCATCTTTAAATGTCTCTTGCCAGTACTCAATCTCCCATCTCTCACAGTTAGGTAGGAGTGATGAACAAGGAGACACACTCATCTCTGTTCCAGGCCTACAGTGTACTGCAAGAGGAAAACAGATGGTTTAATATATTCTTTGTCTTCCTCTTCTCCACAAATCCTGGGGCTTGCAGAAGTGTTAATCTGCCAGAGCCCCAGGGGGTAACTTTTTGCCCTGCCCAGATAAACAGTTCCCATCCCACATCTTCCACTATTCTCACGCTGTTCATCTTCATCAACCCTCCCCTGGAGAGACCCATTCTAGGGGGTAAGGGGAAGAATCAGCCTCTGATACCGTTTTTGCGTTTGGCCTCTCCGATGAATCAGTCAGAAAGGAAACCAGTGATCAGTCCCCTTGCACTGGTCCACCCTGACAAACAATAAACAGAAACAAGCAGACTCCCATGCAATGCTGCTGTACAACACGCAGTCCGTCACAGCAAACGGCACATGTGTTGACACAGTTCTTCCCAGCCAAATCCACAGAGCCACAGTGACAACAAAATTACAGAACAGCCTGGTCACTAAATTACCCAGCAGCTATGAGACGAGCTTTCTGAATTGCCTTGTTATTATTTTCCTAATACAGTCTGTTATAGCATCTGGCAGTACGGGGTGTTTCATGGCTAAGCATGCAATAAAACTGTGTGATTAGATAGTTAACTGTCTTGTGATAACAGGGTAGGGATTTGCAACCAGTTAAAGAAGGAGGGATTCTCTCTAATGGAGCAAAATCCAGCCATGAAAGCTCAAAACTCCAGGCTGAAAGACACATGATCATCCGTTTTAATAGAAAATCCCCATGTGAGGTTTCACTGGTGGGTGGGAAGGGGGGCATAAGGGTTCTTCTTTTCTGTCTTTTTTTTTTTTCCTTTTCCAGTGTTAATTCTCCCATACCAGCTAGTTAGTAGAAGAGCAGTGATTAGTGATTGCCTCTGTAAGGCAGAATGGGGAAGGCAGCTTAATGTGGTGGGTCCTCCAGGGAGAATGGCAGGGACCTGAGCAGCTCCAAGCCAACCTCCTGGGGACCACAGCCGTTAGGGAGCCTCATATCAGACTCCTGGGGTTGTAGCAGCATCATGCATTTATCCACTCGGGACTGGGCGCACGTCGGTTGACAACAGATAAAAGTCTACGCCTTCTTTGCCCTGATCCACAGAGACGTCAAATCCCTCCCACGGGTGAAGTGGAACAGGCGGCACCACAGAAGAGCACGAGTCCCGTACGTGAAAGTGGAAGTCCTGGGCTCGGGGTAGGCAGAGGGGGTGTGATCAGGCTCACATAAATTAACCTTTACAAAGCACTTTCAGTCTCTAATTACCCGTCAGCACGAAGGACCAGGTAATCACCATGTAGTTACAGGAAATTTGCCCTGTAATTTGCTGTGGGGACGGATACTTCTCAGGTAATTACTATGTGCGTAAAGGGGGACGTGCAAAGGTTTACCATAGGTGAGTGATGACTTTTACAGAATGAGAGTAGGGGCCAACCTGAGATCTCACATCCCTTCTCCAGCTGCCAGGAAGCATATACAGTGTCCCCACAACTGTCCCATTCATTGCTTTTATGATGGGGCATAGCTGGACAAGGGGGTGCTTTTCTGCTAGTATCTATGCAAATGAACAATAAAAGTGACGGTTCCTACGCCGAGGTACACAGCTCTCATCTAGCCCACGTTTAATAGGTCAGGCTGTCTCATAGACTTCCTAAGAGCCAGATGCTCCACAGATGGGCTCCAGCACAGTAGGATTTGAGACTGGACTGGGCATGAGACCTTTTCAGTCATAACCATCTCCAATCACAGCTTAGTACCCTTTGCCTGGTATTTCTCTCCTAACAACTGTGGATTTTAGTTTTCATGTTTTATTGAAACAGCCCTTTGATTTCTCTCCCCAGCCCCTTCCCCGGCCCTGCTAACCAAACAGGTAGGCAGAACATACGCAGTCATTTGCAGTTATTCCATATGCAGCTCTGGGACAGCTCTGACCTTTTTCTGTTTGTGTACAGTCTGTTTGCATGTGTCCAGCAAGAAGCATTCCCTTGCACTTCATACACACACACACACACACACTACAGTTTTAATTTTGTTCTCCCTCTGCATCACCCTACAACGACACGTGAATCTGAACACATCCTTTGTATCAGGAGGAATTTTGTAAACCTTGGTTGGCTGGACAGGCAGCTGCTCTTGCTCTTAGATGGAAATGGGTTTGAATCTTCTTCGAATCCAGTAATTTTCTCCAGCTCACATGTTCAGGCAACTCTCAGACTCGGTTACATCTATGGTAAGCTAAGTGCCAATCTTAGACACCCCGCTTCCTTAAGGTTGGGGTAGCTCGGTGTCTTTATCTACTGCAAGCAGCCCTATTTCACATCCATCCCAGAAGAAAGATGCTCATGTTAGATCTCCACAGCAGACCTACCATGGGAGAGCTCTAAACTAGCAGTGGACAGATTACTCATTACATACAGTTTATTTAGCAGATTCTGTCCTTCCCCCCACCCCCCCGCTGATAGATGGTCTATGAACAAATTTTTATGCATTTATTATTGTTTATTATTTATTTATGTAAAATTGTTCAATGAATATTTTACATGAGCAAATTTCAGGCTGTGTGTTTGTAATGAGCTTTCATTCGATTAGAGAATTCTGAATATTCATGATGTCTAATTGGCCATCTCAGTCACATGGTATTTTTTTCTGTCCCCTTACTGGGTAGCTTAACTTTTATTAACTAC
The DNA here is from genome assembly GCF_947461875.1 of Haliaeetus albicilla. Lineage (NCBI taxonomy): Eukaryota > Metazoa > Chordata > Aves > Accipitriformes > Accipitridae > Haliaeetus > Haliaeetus albicilla. The sequence goes on from NC_091488.1 coordinate 42,505,383, forward strand.
TTCTGCGCCAAGGAAATTTCCTCTCTGGATTGAAAGGATCAGAGTGGCTGGCCTGAAGTTGTCTTTCTGAAACACAAATTGTTGCAGAAGGCAGCATCATCCACCAAAAGCATGAGACGATAGATTACTTTTAGAACACACCACAATACAAGTGAAGTGGATGATCCTATCTCTGCTAAACAGCTAAAACAATTCACTGAAGGAAATCAGTCAGCCATTGCCACAGGTGGCCCCTCGCACAAGCAGAGTGATTGCCATGCAACGTATAACCTTAAACTGGGATCCATGCTGTCTTCCCAGTTCCTGCACAAAAGGACCACTACCATTCATTCCACTCACTCTGACTGGGGTTATCAGGCAAGAGAAGCCAGGCAAGTCTTGAAGACTGGTTGCTTCTCACGCAGAAAGACTTGATTTGCTATTTCCCATAGCTCCCAAGTAGATCGATACGGGACACCAGCTCCAGGTTCTTCTTTCCCATATTTATTCCCAGATTTACATGTCCTTTTCCAACAGCACTAACAATTACAACAGGTGAACTGATATTTTCACTAGCTACTCCAGCAGCCAAGTCCAGTTTTAGCTAAACTCACATTCCTGCTAAAATATCATGTGTTGACTGTAAGTGGTTGAAAATGTACAAAACAGTGCAAACCATATCCAGTAAAAGAGATGGTCCTGAGGCTATGGTCTCTATGGCATGAAGCAGAGCTTTGCCAAGATCTGCAAGCCAGTTTTGGTACCAGAAGCAATGTCTTCATAGCAAAACAGCACTCCAGCCAGGCTCATGGAGGCTTTTTTCTCTGCAGGGTTAAGTAGCCAAGCAGTACACTAGGCTAGCATGTAGTTAGGTTGTTAATGGCTTGGGTGGGTGTCTTTGCATATTATTGCTATCTACTTGTGGATATACTAGGGCTAAATTTGGTCACGTTTAATGCAGAAAGCTCCTCTTGAGTTAGACCGCACTCCTAGAGGTCAGCATGGACTTCCAAAGCCTGAATCATCCCATCCTATTGTGGGCGTCAGATAAACTGCTTCCTAACCGTGGCTATGTCTCCGCTGACTATAACGAGCCTGCAGCCAACATGGCTATAGGCATTTGTGCTGTAGGTTGTAGATAATTAGTAATACGCAATTTCCCTCATTCTGAATAAGAGGTGGAAATCATCCAGCTGTCCGCTACTCAGGAGCAGGCATAGCAGAAGGAAGCCGTATTTGAACTGCAGGGAGCATGGTGAAATCTCAGACCAATATCCCATTCACTTGGTGATATGCACAGAGTATCAGAAGGAAGGAAGGAAGAAGGGCGGCGAGGGAGGGAGTGCAGAACGAGGAGATTTTGTGGTATTGCCCGACACACGGTTTGGTCATTTCAGCCTTTTCTCATGCAACCCTATGCATCTAGAAGAGTCACATCACACACCAGGGAAAATGGCTTGCCTAAAGGTACCAGACCATCTATTTCTACCCCTTGGTTCCCTGCTGCACGACAGGGTGCGTATGCATATGCCACTGTCACAGGGCACACACAAGCACCTGGAGAGGAGCACACAATGGAAGAAGCCTTCAGGTCTGTGGACTGTGACAGCATTCAGAACTGTTGCTCTTTTCTAAAAGCAAGCTCCAGCTCTGCTGCTCTAATTCTTTAGCGTGGGGCTGGGAATCGAACTCGTTTTGGTTGAACATGCAATTGAATGCAGGAACACAGACAATAAAATACTCCAACACTCTTTCTTCAATCAAGGAAATTACATGATATTAATGCAAGGTAGCTTGGGGTTGACTTTACCTGCGTAAAAGTCAGGAAATTTAAAAAATGATGGTTCCCACAGCAACCTTAACTCACCCATGTTGCACATATCTAATAAGGCAGAGTTAACAGCATACACATGAATATAAAATACTACTCAAGCAAATCTCAGCCATCAGGTTGCATTAATATTGATTTGTTTCATTTAATAATAGATTGTCCCATCATTGCTTTCAAGAGAGCTTTTTAAGAAACTATATTTTTTTTAGTTACGTTTAAAAAAAAAAAGAAAAACCCAACATATTTTATTCACATTTGATATTTTAGAGAACCGACATTCGTTCTTTGTATGAAGAAACTGACAAGCAGCCAGGTAGAATTCAGTCTTCGCTTTTACAATATTACAGAAATTTCAGCTATGGGGTTTTTAATTAAAAATGTGAAACCCAAGCGTGATGACAGCCAGAAGGGACATGAACAATTTTATTGAAAAAGAACTTAAGTATGAGATATTAGTCTCCTCCTTCACACCCTCTGTTCCCTTAATTTCTATCACTCAGCCAAACCCTGTGCTGGGGGTAAGTCACCTTCATTGATGGGTACCAGCCTAGGACACAGTTCATTCTGGGTTATGCCAGACTCATCCCCAGAACAGCAGGATCACAAAACCATAGAATCATAAAATAAAGTAAAAAAGGACCTCAGGACGTCACCTGATCCAACATCCAACTCAAAAAAGGGCTAACTGATGTTAGTTCAAGGTTGCTCAAGATGTGGTATCTGTGTTGAAAGTGGCTTTTTGGTACAGCCACGTGAAGACCAGCTACAAGGTGTCCTGCAAGACACAACCGAAATGCAATAGCAAAGCTCTGTGGGGATTATTGCCCTAAATAACTGGAGATGTTGGAGGTCAGGATGCTAGTTGTGATATAACCTGAGAACATTGGCAGCTGGTTTAAAGGATCACTTTTCAGAACTTGGCTTACAGTGGGTCTAAACTGAGTGGAAATGAAAGCAAATTGTACCAAAAGATTAGGACTTGGCAGGCATGGCTCCCCGGGATCGTTCCTGTGGTGCTGCAGAGCTGGTATGGGCAGCCCATGGCAGGAGAGCCATGGGGGGCTGCAAGGGGAGCGCTGACTGAGCGATGCAGTTTGTACAGCCCCCTGGAAACCCTGGTAGTTCTCCCTAAAGGTGTGAGTGCATGTAGCTGGCGCCCAGGTGGTCACCAATTTTAGGAGATCTCTCACCGTGGCTGAGAGCCACAGTGCTCACAACCCTGCGACCAGATCTCACCGCGCTCCACGGCAGCCCTCTGGAGTCACTGTGGCACCAAGCTCTTAAAAGACATCTTCAGGCACAAAGAGAAATGAATGAGCTCCAGGAATTCAGCTGGTTCCTTGGGTTTCATTCAGTCACAGAAGAAAATAACCTTCTTCTTCCTGAACCCTGACACCTGACTCAGAAATGAATCATCAGAAGAAAACCAAGCCGAACACCGTCCTAGACTGTATGTCTCATTTTGCCTTTTTTTAGATAAATAACCCCCTTAATTTGATTCCAAAGTCCTTGTAAAACAAGCTCCCCCAGCCTCCTGTTTAAACTTTATAGCTCCTCATTTAAATTAACTTGCTAAGTGTTTGAGTCCCTGCCTGGTTTGAGGCACTATCTGGTCCATCGGAAGAGCGTGGCTGGTCACGTGGCAGCTCTCATTAGCGAGCGGCAGGGACTCAGCTGCGCCGGCTTTGATAAGCCAGCTCCACTCTCACAAGTACGCCGCAAAGCAATTAAAACAGCAAAGGGCCCTTTTTTCCCCCACCATCCTTCTTCTTCCTCCTCCGAAGCTGAATAAAAATGATTTGATAAATTATTCTTTTCAGAGCTAAACGCTCAGGCGAAGGAAGGGGGAAGGGGGAGGAGGGAAAAACTACCCAGGGGAGAAAAGTTGCTCCTCAGGACCCATTATTAGCCTGTATCCCCAGCTCGCTGGCAATCAGGACAATTTCTGGTGTTTGGGGTGGGGCAGTGCCACAGCAATGCTCCTTGCCATTCATCTTACGCTGCTAGCAAGCCTCCTGCGCGCGCGATATGTGCACGTAACGGATGGGAGTCGGGACAGGCGTTTAGGACGGTTTCAACCTAGGATTAGTATGCTGCCTACCTTTAGGTGCAATGCAGGCATAGCCCAGTCCCGGGTCCCCCAGCATTGTCTGGACTACTCTGACTTACACCTTGGGAAGGAAGCCCTTAGGAGGCTGATAAAAGACATAGTTTGGAGGTGCCCAGCTATGTTATCATTGCCACCATACCAGAAGCCAAAATTGCATGCTTGAAACAGCCCTGGGGTTTTGCTGTCTGTATGCAGCGTACCACCGCTACTGTGCTTTTTTGGGACTCCCATATACCGAAACAAACTCCTGTTTACAGAGAAGTAGAAAAGATGGGAAAGATTGGGTACCACCTAGATTAGACTAAGTGATGCGCAGAAGTGAATTGCCTACTGATTAATGTGGAACTAACATAAGACCTCCTGCAGGAAGCAAAAACAAAGATGGGACTCGGGGATTCAGGAAGAAAGGAAGGGTTGGCATGGCAATAACACAGCTCACAGTCAGAGACCTGCTTCTGCAAACTGGGCTTGGCAGTCACAGAAGGGAGCACCTGATGGTGGGGATTGGACGGGAAGGTTTAATTGAGACTGCACCATCCAAGAATAGACATGCTAAACCATTGGCCAGTACCTAGGCTCTATCTATGTTTTCCAAATGTATCTGGAAAATTACTTTTATGAAATGGGATTCTGACAAGTGCTTGAATTTAGGGGCTGCTCAGCAAACAAGTACTGTCAGGGGCATTGGCCAGTCACCTCTGAAACTCTCTGTCTCTCCTTACTTTGTCTCTCACCATAATCTGGTTTAGGGGCCAGGGCTTGCCAGTACCCATTCTGGTCATTTTCTGCCATTTCCCATGGCATTAGCAACTGCAGTTTGTAGCTAGAAGAGAGTTGCAGAAGAAGAGGGTATCTGGAAAAAAAAAAACAAACCACCACCACCACCAAACAGACTCCAAGGAAAATACCACACACAAAGGTTTCAAACTGGCAGCACGTACCCACTACAACCCAAAATAAAACAACTGCAAAACTGCAAAATCCTGCTCCTTTTCCCCCAAGCCCCCAAACCACCCGATTTACACCAGGATCCTGAGTAAACAAGGGTTAACACGCAAGATGTTCTATACAACGTGTCCAGAGAAGAATTCTCTCTCTCGCTGTCACCTACAGAAATCTGAACTGTTCATCTATTTAGGTGACGACATCTCTGACTTAGAAAAGCAGTTTCAGAGAAGGGGAAGTATATCAGACCATCTTGGAAGTTAAGAGGGAGAGAAGCTGGGAACTGGGAGTTTCCTGGCAGCTGCAGGTGGATGCTACTGCAATGATGCATGATAAAGAGGCATGGAGAGGGAGGCGGAGGGTGCAGAGGACACAGTGCAGTTTCCAAGTGATCATCCATCACCGGTGGCTCTGCCTTCTCCTCTTCATGCCAACAGGTGATGGAGCCTCATCCATAAAACATTTCCTGGGTGTCACTAACTGGAAGACGCATTGGAGGGTTACATTCACTCTGCATAAGAAATAACTTCCCAGATGAAGGAGAGAGCTGCCACTTTTAAACTCGCTGTGCTTTCCTCCTCCCCACCCATCCCTGCATGCTGCACCCAGAAATCATCCGTCTCTCTCCACCAGCATCTCCTCTCCTCGCTAGCTGCTGCTACGATCCATACCACAGGCTCCTCTTCCACAGGTACTTTTTATGAAAGTATTTTGTATATGTATTTTACGTGGTTTTTATACAGGCTAGCCCATGTACGTAGACCTGTAGAGTCTTCTCACGATCTTAGGAGGAGAATCAAGTTTCCAACCTATCCAACAGCCCCTCCAGCTCCTAGCTCCTCCCAGCTCATCACTCTCTTCTCACATGCTTTTGAACTCATTCCTGCCCCAATTTATACTCTGTACATTTTAACCTCTCTTTCAACAAAAAGCTCCCAAATGTGCACATTCAGTAAAACCCAGCAACAGCATAACTTCTCTGTTTAGTTTGGGTGACAGGACCCTACTGACTACAAGAGTCAGGACTACAAGATCTCTGAAGGTTCTGCTCCCCAAATAATAAACAGGAAGATCTGGGACGGAAAAAACACAGGTGTTCAAGCAGGGCAAAGCCACTAATTGAATGATTTTCATTTACATTTACAAACAAAAAATGGCTGGGTGATTCCTTAAGTACTTTGGATTTAGGATCTGAAATATGACTCAGGTTACACCTGACAGGAATCAGCAGGCTTTCCTGTAATGTTCTGGAATTGAATGATCGTTTTGACAAACCACTGCATGCATCAGCAACGTTGGCAGCCTTGGCAAAGAGGAATTAAGCCCTTAAATAGCAGGGAGAGGGCAGGGGGCTGCAGGGAAGCTGGAGGGCACTGCAGAGCTGGTGTGGGGAGCCCAAGATTGGGAGAGCTGGGGGCAGGGGGCCTGCAAAGCAGGAGGGGACACTGGCAGAGCTGGGTGTAACAAATGATGTGCAGCAGCTGTTTGTGGCCAGCTCCATCACTCCATATTTTTCACTAGAATTATAATTCAACCATTCTAAATACCAACTCCTGTGCCATTTACTGCCTGACTTACCAAACTCAACTCACTTCTGCACTTGTGTTCCTACATAAGCAAATTGATGGTTCAGACTGCCAAACTCAGCTGCCAGCCGTCCGGGTGTTTCCAGAAATGTATTGCATTTAGTGTTAGACACTTCCTTGTCTCCTGAATGAGAGGTGGAGTATTTGGAAAGTAGATGAATCTCACCTGTAATTAAATGCTTCTAAAAAAATTAAGTGGCTACAGAATTAGGGTGGGCATATGTCTTGGAGATAGATACACGCTCTCTGAGAAGGCTGCCTGCATTTTGGAGGGTTGAACAGCCATGGGAAGATAAGGATGCAAAAAGGAATGATGATGAGAGAGAAAAAACAGAGGAGAAAGAAGATCTAGAGACAGCAGAGTACGACAGTGAGGCAGAAGAGACCACCAGAAGAAAGAAAAGCAGCTGGAATCACCGAACAAAGAAATGGGAGAAAGAAGGGAAAGCTCTATGGAGAGCCACTGAACACAGTACCCTGCCTTCAATCCCCTCCAGAGGAATAAATGCTGACCCTACTTCTTTCCTGGCTTGTCAGGGGCTGTTTGGCTGAATAAGTCCAGCCCAGCAGCCCTCTCCCGCTCTCTGAGCATTAATATATTCATTTCATTATTCAATTATTTAAAACATTTCTTATGTTCCATCTATTTCACACAGATGGAGGTGGGCTGGGCTGCTCCCTTTCTCTCTAAAATCTGCTCCGCAGGAGCCTCGAGGAATGTAGGGCACAAAGTGCTCCTTATTCTCCCTCCTCCACCAGCTTCACCCTGGCTCCAGCACCGAACACTCCCTTACCTACACCTCAGACGTCTTGTTTAAAAGAAAACGCCGTGAATGATTGCCACCACTGCAGTGGCCCCTGCGAGGTGCAGGGTGCTGCTCTGTGCCGCTGCAGGAGACCGACTGTGTGTCAGAGGGAAGCAGATGCACTGAAAGTCGCTCTCCTGTCAAGCTCTGCTGGCCCCTGCAGACAAGCTGCCTTCTCACGACGTGTAAAATGTAAGGCTGCAGGTTAGACAGAGACTCTTTTCCTCTCCATTTGTCTACCAGCTTTTGAGGGGCTAATTAGCTTGTTAGTCATGGTGTCTCTCCCAGGCTTGCAAACCACCATAAATCTCCTTCTCTCTCTCTCTCCCCCTCCCTGTTCCAGGGGAGCATTAATTCAGATTCTTGGATGGGAGACCTCCAAAGACAACTTAAGGTGCTGAAGGCAGCAGGGTTCATGAGTGAGTAGCTGTCATTCCTCCTACAACACCATTAGTCCCCACGTCCCAAAGTGACGCTGAGAAGGGCCACCTGTAAAGCAGAGTTCTTGACCATTTGCAGTCACAAGAGAGTTGATAGTACCTTGGGTATTACATAGTCCTGCCCCACAAAATACGCTACCAGAATCATATGAAGTAAAGCCGGAAGACCCCTGCTGAATTGCCTAGCCACCCCCCCCCCCCAAAAAAAAAGCATCGACTACATTAAAATCATTCCTGAAAGCCATTTGTCCAGCCTATTCTTCTAAACTCCCCGTGGTGGAGACTCCATGTCCCCCCAGGCCCTCTCCTCCAGTATGTCACAACAGCTTCTGAAAATAACTTCACTATCACTTCAAACAGAACTAGGAATTTTCCTCCTCTCCCCCAATGCACCCCCAAGAACATAAGTGTTATAAGTGTTGCTGTACACTCTCAACTCATAATTTTGACTCACATCAGACTTTGTTCTACGCCACTGTCAGATAACCCAATTCTCAAGGGAGGCTAGCTAACTGAAGGTATTTCATCCACAAAGAGATTACTCTGTCCTCTATTTAACTAGCAGTCCTTGTTTACTATAGCTTACCAAACAGCCAGGCCTGTCTTCTGCTCTGCTGTGCCTCCATACTGCCTGGCGTGGGTTGCTTGTTAAGTAGCACTGAGGAACAGCAAATTCAGCTGTCTTGAGCAGCACCGTCAGTGCGGGGTTTGCCTTGGGCTTCCTGCTGCTTGTCACTAGAACTGGTGGGTAGATCCAGCTCCAAAATCCTCATTTGAGGCAAAGCTGGGTAAAGATTTTTCAGGGAATCAGCCAGGTATTTTTAGTTTAGCTTAGCTATTTTTTTCTGCAAGAAAGAGTTAGCTATTTGACAAGGATTTTTCTGCACTTTTATTAGCAACCCTTATTGTGTTCAACTCTTACGGGAGAGTTCCCTCAGTGCAATTTCATTCAGGCAATTCTGCTAGTAATCTGCATGGCTACCAACACTAAAGCATCGTAGCAGATAAGGAAGGAGCACCTGGGGAATCCAGCCCTCTGCTCGGTTGTGAGGATTTCCTGCAGTGCATTCTCAGACTTTTGTCCAATTCTGTGATAAATGTTCTCAAATGATGGAGTGTTCAACCCTTCCCTTTGTGGGAAGAGTTCCCGAGCCAAGAACAACTCACTGACACAAAGTGAATCTGGATAATCAGCCCCATTTGCATTCTTTCCCTCCTGATGCTAGCTAAAGCTGGGTAAACAATTCTGAATGAATCATTTATTAGCTTAATTCTACCTCCTCCAATTCATGAACTGTCCACTAGCGCTTCTCAGTTTCGTTTCCTCCAGCCTATTTTCTCTTCAGAATCATTTGGGTATGAACACAACACAATCCACTAAAGTCAGCAGGATGATTTCTTTGCACAAAAGGATGATTTCTTTGCATAAAAGTAAGCTTGTGCTTAAAAGCTTTTGCTGAACAGGGCTTGTCTTGATGGATCTTGGAGATTTTTTTCTTTACAAACTATCTTTCATTTTCAACTTACTCGTTAGGAGCGAGTTGAAATTTTACAACTATCTTTCTTGAATACAAGAGTCATGTGGTAAGTTTGCATATTCTTGAATGGATGAAAGCAACTCCCAGAGCATTTAACTTCCTAGGAAACCACCACAATTCACAACGTGTTTTCTCAGTGCCACGTTGCCAATACTGCACTACAAAAAAAGTCAGGAGTCAGGCCCTCAAAGCTAAAAATCACAAGGTTTTGGTTTTTTCCAAGTAATAAATGTTGGGTTCTTTTCATTAGTCCCCTTGCTTTTTAAGCTTTCAGGTCCATTTTCTTCGTCAAAAGCACAGGGGCCAGAAACATGCTGCTTCAATGAAAGAAAAACATATCTTGACTTCAACAGCATGGCTTTCAGAAACACAGTGAATACTACAAGCCTCACAACAAAACATGAGAGCTGGCAACACCTAACTAAACAATTATGCACTAATAATACAAACTAAACATTAGTTTGCAATGTTGAATTAACTGCCATGTTTTCTACAACAGTTCCAGCCAAGGGACTTCTTTCCTGAGATAATCACACAAATCAAACTCAAAAGGGGAAGAACAGAATCAGGGCCAGATTGAACATTCAAGCCAGTGCTGGAGAAAGGATTTGGGTTCCTAAGCTCTATTTACTCCCTATACAGGGTGGCCCTAAACAATAGTTTTTTGTCCTGGGTGTCTTTCCAATATATGATCGGTAGCTACTGTCCTCCTCTCTACGCCAACTATGCAAACATCTCTCTTATCTTCGTTTGGAGGGCGGTCCCTTTGCTTGCCGTGACAATGTCATTCCTCTGTCAGCTCAGTCTAATACATGAGCATCTCAGGGACTGATCAAGGACTGGACTGCTTTCTCCAGGAATGTCTAACTCGTCCCCTAAGCAGCTCGCTCTCCCTTGTACCTGCTTGGAAAGAGAAGCAGCCGTGTCCCTCTCCAGGAGCGATGTGAGCACTCCCTCTGCCGTTACATGAGGGCTCCAGGCAGGTATGGCCATACGGCTCTTTGCAGCTGATGTCTTCCCACAACTAATAGCTATTTGGCTGGCATTTGTCTCACGGTGGAAGGGTTACCGCAACACATGCTGGGAACGTCTGGCCACAGGAAACTCGAGTGATGGAATTGTTTCCAGTCCTCTTGCCCCCATCAGGGCCAGTGATTTCTAAACTGGGTGCATACATGCGGTGCCTGCGCTCTGTGAGATTCAATTTATACCGGTAGACAAGAAGTCAAGTTCATGATCCCCAGGACAGGAGAGCAGATGGCTTTGTGCTTTTGATTTTTTCAAGTGAAACCATCTGGCTAATTCTCTGTGGCTTGTGCATGTGTGTGTGTTAGCAGAGAGAGACACAGCCTGCCTCCCTGTCGAGGCTGTGCCTGCAGTCACAAGGGAAGAATTTGTTGTTTTGGAAGTGGGTCCCGCCCATCCTAACCTCTTCAGATAGGGAAGAGGTACCGGCATGGCTTGAGACACTAATACCAGCAGATGAGATGTGGCGCAGGCATATATCTGCAAAGCCGTGGCCCCGGTTAGACAGATGTTGCCTTTCCTATTTTCCCTCCAAACCAAAGTCTGCTATGGCAATTCCCACACGTCACCTTACAGGTCATGAGCCAGGAGATCTGACCCGATTTACCACAAAGGCTGAGCAAGGGCGTACTGCCCTCTGCCCAGCGCTCTTCCCCCTCCTCCGTAGGCCGTTACGTCATGCTTCCCCACTTTCCAGTCACCCTAACCTGCAAGCACCCATCCTCCCACCTCTTCATCCACACAACACTCCTGAGAGCTGGGGCAGGGCTGCCACCCCCATTTTACAAATGGGCTAGAAGCCCGGACAAACTTCTCTGTATCAGATGGGAAATATATGGCAGAGCATAGCAATGAACTCAAACCTCATGCTACCCAGCTTAGCTCCCTAACACAAGAGCTGGTAAACATTTTGAGAGCCTGCTGCCAAGTTTGTTTAAAACAAACCAACAAACAAGCTTTGAAGCTTATTGTCATTGTTTCCAGCCCAAATCTTAGTGAGAGCCTAACTTGGTGTTGGTAAGAATGGACTGCCGATGCTGCTATACCCACTGGACCAACATTACCACCGTGACAGAAAGCTCCTGAGCTCTCTTCCCACTTGAGGCAGGACGCTGCAGTGGCTGATTCCCAGCCTCACGATGTCTCCAGTCGGTGTGACCAGACTTAGGATATATTCCCCCATCAAGCACCTGCAATAACATGGAATTTCCCTATCACGGCCGCATCACCCTGCCCACCCCCAGGAGGAAAAGTGCAGATGCTGCCCCAATGCAGGGCCTGTGTTTCCAGCCCATCAACCCGTCTTGTGGGAGTGATCCTCTCGTTGTGTTTACACTCAGGTGCTATGGGCCTTGGGAATCCTACTTCCCATTGCAGGCAGGCTCAGGCTCATCCTACCCATCCCTGTGTTTCTTGTACAGCTTTCTGCCAGCAGAAGAGAAGTCTCTTGGATGACCAGACAGGTCTACTCAGGGAATGCAGACAACAGTATTCCCAGTGGCTACTCACTGAGTTACTAGCAAGATCAACCTGCCGGATGAGCGATATACCCTGCGCCAAGAACAGAAAAACCTCTCCCCTACTTCGTTTTACTTTATTGATCTTGAAACAGTGAAATCCCCAGTTTGCAGCAGAGCTTCCCACAGCAAACAGGCAGTTGGCTGCCCATGCAGGGTCCCTCCTGTGAGGTGCCTGTGCCCGAAGCCAGCGTGTCACTCTGGCACAGAGGGGACAGTGGATGCAGCACTTGGGGCTCACTCTGGCACCCACAGCCAAAAGTGTGGTGGGGGAAACCGGTACCGGGTGGATAAGCAGTCACAGGGAAGCACTGTGCACTGGATTGGATTGTGGACAGTGCACGCATGTGTGTAACTATGCTGCTCTCTGTTGGCTGCAGCACAGGGAACAGATAGGGTTTCAAATGCTGCTACTGTTACTTACATTCAAGCGGATCCTTTAAAGGGCTTTACAGAACAAGCAGGTATTTGGGAAGTGTTTTGCAGCTTCCTACATTGTAATGTGAAGCTGTCAAAACTGAAAGTGCATAAATTTTATCCTCCGTACTGGGCAAAGAAAATTCAGCTATTGGCTACTATGAAACCACCACATTCACAATCAAATGCAAAACAGGCAAAAGACTCCAGACCACAAGCCTTCCATTCCCCTACCTTACCCACCTGTTCTGCCCCATCCTTTTTTATCTTCCCTTTTCCATTTTCCCCTAGTGACTCCCACATCCTTGCTCTTTGGCTTTCATTGCCAGTGCTTACAGCACAGCATCTCTGCTCAGCAGTGCTCTACCTGAAGCATGTGGGTAGCAAAGGGGATGGGGACCTGATTGGGAATGTGCTACATTTGTTCATGAACTAATGGCGGTCAAAGCCGAGGACAGAAACAACAGAAGAGTATGCAGTCCTCAGTGCCAGAAGCTATTAAAAACGGTGGTTCAATTTTTCTCTATGAGGAGATAGTTTCTCACGAAGAAGCCCCTATCTCCTTCAGAAAACTCTTACCTATAGGGCCTGTGCACTTGCAGCTGTGACTCACCAGCTCCAGACGCCATTCCACACCCATGCTGCCCTATCCTGCTCCGCTCAGCTGAGTGTGGATGTTCCCTGATGCTTCTGGCTCCTTCTCCATGTCCTCCCCTTCCAAACTCCTTCTCACCGACAGCTTTTTGCCCCAAGTTGCTCTATAGCTAGAGAGGGCTGTCACATCTTGGGCAGGTGGGTTGCTCTCTGCCCACTGGCTTGTGAAGGCAGGGATGGCTTTCAATGGGAGAAAACATACCTGGAACTAGGTTGTAATGGTGTTCTATAGTCTTGGCTGGCTGGTGCTTAAGAATAGCCAGAAAGCAAGAATCCTGTGTCAGGGAAAGATGGAGTTTTTGAGATATCTTTTGAGGCTGTTATGAAATAAAGCAAAAATTATCAGAAAACTTGTGTGAAGAACAGCATGAAAAAAGATGAGAAGATGAGCAGAGACACAGATGACACTTTTTGTTTTCAGAACACCATTCAGTATGCTGTTTCCTTGTCTTCCCTACACTGGAAATTCCCTCTGGGATCTGAGAAAATTTTCTCAGCAAAGTTTCATCAAATTTACACTAGTGGTCTTGACAAAGAGCATTTTCCCTGAAAGTAAACAATCCTTCCCCTTCATCATTTCACCTCTCCCTCCCACCATGACTATTCCTGAAGCTCTAAAGGAGTTAGTCCACATGCACCCCCACATGCCTCATGGAACCTACTTCTTCCCAGCCCAGGATCAAATACCAGCCTCCAGTGTAATCATCCATGGTCAATGTACAGAGCTTATAAGAGAGGGGATGGAGACCCCGGTGCCCTCAACTTTCACTGACTAATGCTTGGATCTATTTGAGTAACAGTGCCCATGAAAAAAGATGGCTCAGAGTTATACTCCTGACTGTGCAGAAGAATTGCTGTGCCATGCTGGGAGCTCCTCTTACCTCCATTTCCCCTTCAAAGATAAAGACGAAGACTGACAGGAGATTGTGAGAAGGACATCAACTGTACCTTCATTTTTCTGGGGTTAGAAGAACCAGAGTTGATCCTTTCTCACCTTTTGCAACTGGAGTGCAGTGAGGAAAGGTCAGCACTCTTCTAGGAGCATTGCAGAGACAGCAGAGCACCAGTGTACTGCTCCTGTGCAAGGGCAAAGGCAACTAACTCTGTAGCCGGGTAGAGAAAACCTTTAATCCAACATTGTGAATGCACAGGGATTATAGTGAGGCCTGCTCAATCCTCTAAGGATAGGGATGGGTGTGAACCTTTCAGAGGGCTCTTTATAATGCACACAGGCCCAACTCTTCTGTGCAGAGAGTACGGTCCCTCCTGCAATACTTTACGTGCGGTTGCAAAGCTCACTTTCCGGAAGCATTGGTGGGGCTACATGTTCTGTCCCACCTGGACATAGTGGTGTCTGTGGGATCTCTGAGAAGGACCTTCAGTATCCCGTGAAATGGGAACAACTATGCCGATGCCAGGTCAGGGCTGCCTCCCTACCCCTGCTTGAGAATCCAGTGCAGTAAGACCTCTACGCACAAACAAGCCATCCAAATTAGAAACCCCACATCACGCACACTGCACCACCAAAACACCCGAGATGGAGCTGTTCATGGCGTTTCAGCTGCTTTCAAGCTGGGGAAAAAAAAGAAAAAAAACCATCCCCAAAGGCCCCAAAAGGCAACCTCCCCCTTTACCAGCAGATGGCAATGGTACTCCACTTGTTAATCTCCGATCCCTTTCCTGGAAAAGGACACATCGATGCCATCTACAGAGCACTCGGGAGAAGCAAACTCTTTTTAAAAAATGCTTCAACTCTGCGCAACGAAAACACTTTAGAAAAGCGTGGGAGAGTAAATAAGGCCATTTCATGTGCAAACCCACCACCTAGAAGCCTGGATGTGATGGCAGATTCTTGCTGCACAGGACAAACTGTATGATTTTCTCATTCTCCCCCTTTCATTTTCCTTTCATAGAGATTCGGTCTAGAATATTAAGGGAACAGGCTTATTTATTTATTTATGCCTTTTCAACTCTCCTGATTAAAGAGATGGGGTTTTCCGCCTCCCCTGCACGTTCCAGTCTGTGCGGAGGGGAAGCAGTAGGAAACCAGCAAGGATCACACAATCTCAAGCAACAGTACGATAGCAGCTCCTCCTCCCACCTGTAAGGCCCTTCTCTTTCTCTCAGTTTTGAATGAGTCCTTGAAATGCCCTTGAGCTATAGTACATAATAAACTAACATTTATACAGATATACGCTCAGCAGTTCAAACCCATTCACGTGGAACGTGCAATTCTCCCCAGATAAAGGTAAGCAGAGAGCTAAACCCCGATACAGCCCCTTCTTCTGCCCCACGAAAGACTCAGAACCTCAAGCTGTGGGGCTGCTAAAGTCCCACTGATGGATCATCGGGCCAAAGACAGACCCTCCAGGGCTTCAGAATCTCCCACTGAACTAGGGGATTAACTTGAAATTTGTCCCCCAACTATGGGCTCTCACCAGAGAACTTGGTGCTGCTGCAGGCGGAAGGGGAAGGAGTCATCGGTGTGGCCAAGGCAGCTGAAATGACAGCCAGGCAGGGGAGCCCGGGGCAAGCCCCACTTGAAGGAGGTCGGACCTGGCACCACAGGAGAAAAGGTACTGGAACCTGTGAATAAGTGGGACAAAGGCATCCTCATTTGGATGGCTGAGCACAGCATTTCTGAAGTGAGTAATTATGCTTGTCCGGACACTGCGGGTCCTCTAGCAGCCGTCACGGCATAGGGTCACTTAAAGATTAGGCTGTTTAATTAAAACAGGGTGTGGAGCAGATTCTGGGGAAGGGCAGCTTGCCCAATGACAGCATGGACTGTGCAATTTCTCCGGGAGAGGAGCTGATTAGAAGGTAAGAGGCATCTCTGCCGCAGGGAAGGGGACTCATGTCTGAAACTCCTCAAACAGGTACTTCACGGTGACTTGTCTCGTTAGCAGGAATAAAAGTCCCATCACAGGGCTTGGCTGAACTGGATGTATTTCAAGCTCCTCTCCAGCTGGCTGAGTGATTCCAAAGTGGGAGGAGAGATGTCCTTGAGATATGATTTCTCTCCCAGGTATTTCCACCAGAGGCAGAAGTAAGTAAAACCACACCAACACACCACCCCTTTTCACTTCGATTAATAACCCACCCCTCTTCCGCAGGGCAATCACTCCCCAGGCAGGGAGGGCTGCCCCGTCTATGGGCGCTGTTGGAAGACACAGGGCTCCAAGTGGCTTAACATGCTGACAAGTTCAAGGCACCCTGAAGGAGGAGAGAGCAACAGAGAGAGAGGGGAAAAACCAAACCAGAGGTAAGACAGATTCCTCAACCGCAACTGGCTGTCTACCTCCGCTGTGTCTGCAGGAAAAAAATGAGCAATCCTTTCTCACTCACCTTGTGCTTCTGAGGATCACACAATGAGAAGCGAAACGTGGATACAGTGAATTATTGCCAAATGGTGAAGACCGGTGCTGTGGGTCAAAAGGGGAAAAGCTAATAGATCTCTAGATGCTAGGAAGTTGTGAGCGTTTCAGCCTTTACAGAAATGGTTATCTTAGATCATAAAATGGCCCATTTCCTGGATCACAGATAGGTCTCTTGTGGCAGGCCAGCGAAGGAAGGGAGAGGGGGGAAGGGAGGGGGTTTATCCCCAGACACATTGATGCTCACAGGGCTGACCTAGTCTCACTGCTTTACCTATCAGCAGGATGTTCTAACTATGGGTTGGGAGGATTTTCTGCTCCACAAAAAGGAAGTCCAGAATAAATTACAAGGGCATTTTTCCACAACAGGTTTGTCTGTGCTACCCTGCAGCCCCCCCAGCATTCCCAGCCCTGGGCTCCCCACCAGCTCGGTCAGTGCCCTCCTTGGCTTTGCAGCCCCCCCAGCTCTCGCAGCCCTGAGCACTCCCCTACACCAAACTCCACCAGTGCCTCCAGGTATTAAATACTGTTCTTGCTGCTCACTTCTCTCAGTTGCCTCTTCAGCAGGGGAGCTGATCGTGCTGTAGGAAGTCTAATGCCATGACTTTTTATGCAACTGAAGGGAGACTTGCCAAATACCTTTTTTTTTAAGGTGATCTCACTCAGGATTTCATACTCAGCATCACAGGATAACAGGCAGGACTCCACGTACGCACAAAAAAGAGCACCTGTCACCTTGCATGATGCTGCTTTACATGCATTCAGCTTCAGATCTGTGCACCCAAAAGGAGAGCTTGTCATAGTAAACTACCTCAGAAAAGCTAATCCCACGTGACAGGTAGTCCACACCACGTTATGAGCCAGCAGTTGGCTGGCGTCCTGTTCTGAGAGGGTGCTACAGTCACAGGGCAGGAAAGCCATGCACACATACACACAGAGCACTGAGATGGCAGAGCGTGAGAGACAGTAAAATCCTCAGAGCCTACTGCAAACACCACACGGGCACACATTTGAGGCAATGTATGCATACACTTCTTAGATGCTTTGGCAGACACAACTGAACGTTGTGTATGGATGGGCCCGTTCACAGGCAGAGAACCAACCAGCACCAACCATAGGCAGAGAGACGAACACCCAGCAACCTCAGCTAACACAACTGCAATCACAAAAGCACTAAAAGAAATTCCTTCATGTACTACCAAAGATGTGCAAATTTAGCCATGCACTTTGTCAGATGGCAATGAAGGGCAACACACATGTTCAGTGGCAGACGGAGACGCACAAATGCTTTTGTGCACCAACATGGAGCCTCATACAGCCTCTGAAATGTACACCGCCATACAGGAGTGTAAACTTGAAACATGGGGGTTACGCAAAAGCAAGCCCTAACTGGAACTATAGAAAGAATTGTTTAACGTGGACACCTGCCCTGGACACTCCTTCAAAGTGGGAAGTCCAAGTATAACCGAAACGCACTGGCTACTGTAGCAGCAGACAAATCCAGAAGCAGCTGTATGGAACGTACGGAGATGTCTAGGAATGAAAGAAGCAACAGAGGTAGGTACAGCACTGGGGAGAAGGGTACACTCACAGCATCACAGGGCATCATGGACAGAAACCGGCCTCAGCCACTCGCTGCACAGATTTGGCCCTGTATGGCAAGGAAGAGAAAAAGCAGATGCTCTTTCTTTCCCCCATTTCAGGACGGTAGGGGCTCCTGCCTCCTGCAGAGTCCTTTGAACTGTCCAACAGCACAGTGGCTGTTCTCAGCATTTTGCAAATTACATTATCGCACTGTCAGCCTTCACAAAGCCGATGGGAAAGGGCCATGCAATCAGGTGATGCAAATCAGTTTAGCTTTGCTGAAGCCATCAGAACAATACCAGTTCCCACTACCTGATGCTCAGGCTCTCATGCCAGTGGTGAGTCCAGGAGTGGAGCCAAGCTCACAGCCACCCCATTGTGACTCCTGCTCAGTACTCCCTTAGGTAAGTTTTACACAACTTATTATGTCATGTGGTTCTATGCACACCCTTAACACTACTCACAGCACCGTGTAATCCTCACATCATGCAGTTTTCCTGCAAGAATGTAAACAGAAGCCTCTGATTTTCTCAGAACATTTTGGTAGGAAAAAAAATTATTTTCAAGGGGAATACTCTTGCATTCTGCTGAGGCCAACGTGTGCTATGTAGCCCATGCGGTAGCACTGCATACTACAATCATGATTATACACTCGCTGTCATTATTATTCTTTGGGACCAAACCTCTGTGCCCCATTCAGAGGGACAGAAGGTGCAGAAGACCCGAAGTCACCCAACCACCTTTATTTTTGTAAAAATAGGGGGCCTGACACTTATTTTCCAGGAGTTGCCCAAGAAGGAGATAGAAGTATTTGTACACAGACAGTCTTAAAACCCCTGAGATTAACTGCAAGAGACCATGCTAAAGCCAAACTCTGCAGGTTATTACCATCCAGCAGGCTTCTACCATGGCAAGTGAAGGTAACAGCTGTGGCAGGGAGAAGCCAAAAAAGTACATGGACAGACCCACCAGTGAGTGTGGATGCGCATAAAAGAACAAACACAGAGGAGAAATTCTGAACAGTGAAAAGGATCCTGCACCATCAGAGCAAACGGGAGTTTTAATCTGCCAGATTAAATGGATGCTGAGGCATCACCCACCAAAAGGGATGTGTCTGCAGCACTGCTGGGATTTGACCTTCCGCTTTTCTCCTCTGCCTGCAGAGTACAGAAACTCTGGTTCCCTCGTGCTCCTCCTACAGAACAAAAGGAGGAAGGAGAAGAAGAAAAAAAGCACAGCCAAAGAGGCCCTAACTCATCTCTTACTCATGGATAAGTCCAAATTTACGGCTCTGTCTGCCTTTGAGTCTTTATTATCTCCTTAAGTGGCTAGCTTTGTACACAATTTATTATAAAAGCCTGGAATCTACAGTCAAATTACAGATCAATTGAAAACTACACAGAAAACAATTAACATCTGGCAGCGGTTTCATCTATAAAGCTGTCACAGGCTTTGCCAACCCTGAATTCCTCTTCTGACACCCATATTTCCTCTCCCCAAACCCACTCTCCTCTTTTGCACCTCATGGGTCTGTGCGAGAGCCGAATCTCCTTTCCCCAGTTCTCTGGTGGCATACGGCTGGCTCAGTACCAGCACGCCGCTGTGTGCAGTACGAAACCCAGGCTGAATACAGCACAACACCTCTCTGTTTCCTCTAAAGATACAACTTCCATCAGGTGCTACAGAGGGAAGCTGAAGCTGGGACTGCCCCGAAGCTTCTGCCTCCTCCTGAGGAGCTGGAAGGCAGGAGGAGACCAGGAACCCTGGTCTGTGTTTTGCCTCCATCGCTGCTTATTGACGTGCTTCTCCGTGTTGTCAGAAGCCTACTAACTTCACAAGCATCTCTGTCCGCTTCCAGCAGCAGTCCTCTGCTAGGCAGCCATGTATCGCTGGGAAAGACCAAACACGCGTGTGACGGGCATAACGTCATCTGCTAAGGAGAAGCCTACCTTTCTCAAGGTCTCTCAAAGCATTTCCACTGAGAGTCAGCTTCTCCCTTCCTTTCAGCTCTCCTGTGTTTTGTGTCAGTGAGAGGAGAGCAATAAGAAATGGAGATGGCCACAGGCAGCTCTCTGGGGACTTTTCTGTGGGAGAGTCTGGCCTTCTCCGGGGTCAGAGCTTTGGCGGCTGAAGCCTGCTCTGATGAGACCTTCACACAAAGTAGAAAACAAATGGAAAAACAGTGTAACATTTGCAGATACCTTGTCCTTCTAAAAACCTTCCAAACATTCATTCCCGAGCATAAAAGCTGTCTCCAGCAGCATGGGCCTCCAACCTTGTTGCCAACATGTCATCTCCTCACCATACAGAGTTTCACTACTCTGTGGCAAGGCTCTTCCATTTACTGGGGGAATATGAAGCAGCTAGAGTTCAATGATCCTGAAAACCCCTTTATCCATTCTCTCTCTCTCTCCATGGACCTTCTACAGCTGATTCCTACTTCTCCATCTCATCTGCACAACACAAAGAGTCTGCTAGTAGAAAGCACTTCAACAGGCAGCGAGGCAGGAAGACTGAATAAGCAGGTAATACTGGTTTCAACAAAGGACATCTAGCTTGGCTTTCTATTATGTGATGTGATGGGAGTACAAGGAAAAAGGGTATCTGCTAAGTTCATACATGCTTCAGGTTGTAGAGCCACTATCCACTTTTGAGGCACAAGTTGATGGACACTGTCTCCCACCCAACGGGCTAAGCACTGCTCATAATGGGGTTAAAACGAACAAAGGTGAGGTCAGTGAGCAGACTGACTGCAACATTTCTAGCCATTACTTTTTAACAGTACTGCTGTAGAAATAATTCCTTTTTCTGCTGTGCATTTCCCATAGTCTTCACAGCTGAAATACTACAGTTGATAGAAACATAAAAACCACTGTAGTCAACGTGAGTCTGCACTCATCGTTTTTGGGGCAGTGGGGCAAAACACACTTCGGACACTTCACCTGTCCTTCCCCTTCCACCACTCCCCAGACGGGTATCCATCCATAGCGAAACGGCAATAACTTGCTGCAGAAGTGAACTCCCCATTTGGACAGCAGGAACACTAAGCTGACGGTGACTGGCAGGAATGGTTGCACCGGAGTAGATCTGGAGATGCTTGTCTCATGGAAAGCTGGGGAGAGGAAATGGATGAGTGGACGGTGTAAGGGAAGCCTCCGCCCTTCAGTGAGCTAAGAACAGCTGTTGTTGATGATGATTGCTTCCTAATTAGCTTGCTCTTGTATAAGCTTGATAATTTTATGTACCTCCAGAGGAGCGGATTAGCTCTGAATTCACATTGTATCCATTTGTGAAGAGTGTACCCTATAAATTATTTACCTAACGCTCAGAAATATTAGATCAAGAAGACTCTAAGTATGTCTAATTATATGGCAAGAATAACACTGAGTAGAAAGGCTTGCTGCATTTACAAGTGCATAGAAGTGATAAACTGCTTTTAAAAGTTATCATACACACCCCATGATGCTACAACCTGCTACAGGTTTACAGTTATGCCCTTATTACTAATATTTCTCCCAAACAGTTTTTGTGTGGCAGGAGCACATAGAAACCTCAGCCACAGACTCATCTTTCAAGAGGCAAAAAAATATACGGACCCGAAACAAAACTAAAAAGCAGTCACTATCCCCAAACATGTAAGGTTATCATGGCCATAATGAAACAAAATGAATTTGAGTGTATACTGGTAAATAGCTCTAAACTTCATAAAGACTCTAACAACCTCTCCCAAGTTGCTGGCTCTGATTCACTACTGGATTAAGTAGAATAACACAGTGATGAATCAGCTATGCTATAATTTTCACTCCATTTTTTGCTATGTTAGTACATTGTTACTTCATTACTATTGAACCGCTATATTTTTCCTGTGCTTTGCAACCAGCATTCTGTTAACCCATGGTGAACCTGCAGCCACTGTGATAGAGCTAATACTGAGTCTCGTGGCAGTAGCACCCCAGTTCTTATTTGAAGATGAAAGGAGACTTAGCACACTGCAATATTTACAGGGCAATATTTACATTGACCTTATTTCAGGGTGAAGATGACATTCAGATGAGAGAAAACAGAATGGTATCAATTAATGCCAGCTCCAATTAGGAGCAAGAAAATATAATAGAACATGAAATTTATATGGGAGAAAAGGAACCAGAGAGAAAAGAATCCACAGAGGGGGCACTATGAAGTGAAATGGGGACATCCTTCCCCATCACTGCATGGAGGACTTTCCAGCTTACACTGCCAGTGGGTGGTAGACTTTGGTTTGAATACATTTTGGTCCCTTGGGCTTCTTTTTCCTTCCTTTGTTATTAGAAAAATATTTTGGCTCTTGCTGGAGTCAGGCTACTGAACACAACAGATCTTTTGTCTGGTTCAAAATCACATTAATGAACAAAGGCGCAACTCGGAGCAGCCACAGTTCAATCAGCATCTCTAATCTGTGAATATCCTCTGAACATTTATATCCCTGCCAGGTATCGATAAAGCTAAATGGCATTGTCAGCAACAGAGACAGGTATGGGAAAGAGTTTGGTTAGGAACATGGGATGTGGCAGAAACAACCAAGAAAATGGGGATCAGGCTCTGTGAGGCACAGTCCATAAGGTATGCAAGCCCCACCTCATTCTCACCTCTGGAGTTGTTTCAAATTCAAGTCCCCTGACTTTGCCCTCCCTTTGCCCAGAATTTCTCTCCACACCTTGCTCATCTTGACTCTTCTCTTTTACGCAAGCACTACTTACACTCCCCTTTATTTAAATACAATAAAGAAAAGCTTCCCTAAATGTACCAGCAGCACTGCATCAATGACCCGCAAATATGCACGATTACCTACCAAGAGATAGCGGCTGCCTGTCACATATAGAAAGACAACTCCAGAGCTTTACAGAACCTCCTCCAGGTTGAGTCTATCATAGACCGGTACCTCCCCAACCCTATGTCTGGGAAAAGGCATCACGAGATTGGTGTTGAAACGGACTTAGGGATCTTCATGAGACATACAAGGGCAAATGTAGAAGATGTAGAAGTCCAGTGCCACTAACACTGTACTCTTCGCCTCACGTTTTTGCAGCACAGTGATTAACAGGGGACACACGTACCATAGCAAAGGAATGTTTCACGGTTGAAAGGTTAATTCTTGATTTGATTTGTTTCAGAAGTATTGGAGATTTGATGAAGGAGGGCGATGGGGTGGAGGATTAAGAGGGCTCCCGATCGAGGAAGAGAGTGATTACTGAGATAGGCACTAATGTGCAGGGAGAATCGCACGGTTCCTCCCGAAAATGTATCTGCTTGATTTTCTTGTAATGCTTTTCTGTTGCTGGGTCCGATCAGTAATCCTCACGCTCCTAACGTGTGCGGCTTGTAGCTGTATTACCCCCTTTGCACTGCCCACACACCCTTCCTGGGCCACAAGTCAGTTAAAGGCAGTGCAGCTGGGTTTGATTTGGGAAGGTGGTGAAGAGGGGAAAAAAAAAAAAAAAGGAGGAGGGAGTTTGAGAGCGAGGGAGAGCAATTGAAACCAAAATCCAGAAGTTGAATCTCTCATGCTGAATGTTAACTTACAGAAAAGTAACCCAACAACCTTGAAATAGAGCAAAGCCCAATTTAAATTCATTACATTTAAATTAAATTTAAAGCCCATGTAAATGATTGACTTAGTTAAGAATATGTCATGTGGAAGAGAAAAAGTGCAGCAGCGACATGCCAGGCAGCTTTGGCTAATTTTACAATTCACAGCAAAATCTTTATACTCTGATTGCGATTTAAAAAAATATGCACACAACTTATTAGCACCAATATTAGACCCAGTATTTATACTTCTTCCCAAGAAATCACTGAATGTTTTGCAAACTCCACACAATTCATCTACTGAAATGCTACTTTGCAGGGGTAGGAAGGACAGGGGCCTCCACAGGGGGTATAGAATGGGGAAAAAAAGAACATAGGAAGAATAAATGCAATTACTCCTAAGTGGAATTTTGCCTTTCTCCTAGAACGCATGCTCTGAAGTGGGTAAAATTACTCCAGGATCTTTAACTACCATGACCTTAATTCCAATGCAAAAGAACATTTCACTTTTATTCAATTGAGAGAAGAGTTACAGCATTTTTGAACCTTTTTTTAAATAGTTAATCTACTGACAGTTACCACTGACACCGTTGGGCACTAGGTCACAGTCTGAAAGATTATGTCACTAGAACTTTATAGAACTAGGTGATTTGTAAGAATATTAATGACAATATTAATAAATTAATTCAAAACACGCTCTGTGCCTATCTATCCCCTCCCTGCTACCTCACACGATGATTTTATTGGGTTGGTTTTGGTCTACTGCACCAAAATTGCTTTTGTTTATTTTTTTTACGGGAAAAATGGCCGTGTACAGACATTTATAATCTTTGATGTATTTCCAGCATGCTTGCTAAAATTTAGAAATAACAAAATCATGACACTGTAGAGCTGAACTTTTAATCTGTTAATAATATAATACGTGGTCAGAATAGGCTGGTTAAGCAGAGACCGCATAGTCTTCAAATAAGACTGTTCAGGTCAAATAACTCACTCTCATAGTCTTCACTTCAAAGATAACTTGTATTTTCCCATGTGAAGTGTAGATGAGCACCATGGCTGAGTGAGGAGTCCTACAGCAAGTTTGACCCCAATTTGCTAAATAAGAGATTGCCCCAGTGAAGTGCCTTGAAGACATACTCTACCTTAAAAGTAGGAACAGTTGGGGATGAGAAAATACAGGTGTTTGGACAGGAATGGGTTAATACTCAGACAGAAAAGCAACTGTTTCTGCTGGGAGCCATACATTATTTTTTTTTTCAGCAGCCACTCCAAAAGTGTTATTACCTGTGTACAGCTTTGTTGCTTTTCTTGTCATCGTTTTTTCCAAGATGAACAGGAGCTGGGTATATCTCGTAAATAGAATAGAGTAAAAGAGAACTGTACATGCTTCCCCCTAAATGCCATAAGAAGAGACATGCTTTATAAATACAATTGTTTTGCTTCATTTCATCTTCTTATTGGTGCTGGTTCCAAGCAAGTAGGACTTCAAGAGTTGGTCAATTTAGTGCAAGAGGAATGAATGACGCAGAAGCTCATGAGCTCTGAATCTAATCTAAGCTGTGCTGCTGGGAATCAGGGGTAACACTGCTGAAAGAAAAGGACAGGCCCTTGCATGAAAACAGCGTGAAATCAGAAGGGGGCCCTGTAAGTCTCAGTGTCACTCCCTTCAAAAGGAGCGAATCCACCCCTGAGGCTGCAAATGCTCCGAAGCAGTATTAAGTAACCAAGAAGAGAAAAATAATTTATTTGTAAACCATGTGTCCATTTCCAGCAAAACAAGAGCTACTTTTCCTTTCCTTTCTTTTTCTTTCTTTTATTTTTTTTCTTTTTCTCTTTTTTCCACATAGCATGTAGTGAATCTGCTGCCACGGGAGGCTGCAGGGGCAGATTATATCAGCCAGTTTAAACGGTAGGACAAATTCATGGACAACTAGGCCATAAAGAGATATGAAAGCAAATGGGCAGGAATGCATCTCCTAACGTCCCCAGTCCTATGACTGTGTATGCTGGGGGAATACGAGGGGAACAGGTTGCAGAAATTGGCCAGATGCTTTGCTGAAAAAAGCATCTTCTTTTGCTTAGGTTGCAGACAAAATACTGGCCTAGACTACTGTTCTCACCCTTGAGGGCATCGCTTATACTCGTGGATAAAACCTCATCCTACTGAAGAGGAGAGCTGTATCACAGGCTGCTACAGGACAAGAAGAGTCTAAGTCATGGGCAGTCATCCTTCCTCACCCAACGAGTGGCATTCGGAACTCCTACGGGCACAGCCGTGCATCCTCTATCTCGGGAAGTCAGTGGATGAAAGGGCTTGAGGAGGAGGTCACAAATGGGAAACAACTTTGTCTTCCCTTGGTCTCCAGCATGACTCAGCAACGGCGTAGCATCCGCTGCCGGGTTGTTTCTTTCTGCAGCCCGGAATGTGGATTATCCGGCAGTCTTCACCAGCAGCACTCTGCTGCTGGTTACGTGATAACAGCCCTGGCCTGAAAGTTGCACTTGAAGCACAGCCAAGCAGTAGGTTGCTCATGAAGAACAGATTCAGACAAGCAAAGAGCTCAGATCTCTGCTCCTTATTCCTTACGGCTCAACCCTGAAGTGCTTTCTCCCATGAAGTCTCACGGCTGAGGTGTAGCACAGAACCCCTTTAAAAGATGGCAGTGCCCTACCGCTTGAAGAATTGCTCTCAGAAGTAATCAAGCGTCTCACAGAAAGGGGTCTTGAAAGCTAGGCACACCAATTTAAAGATTTAGCTAGAAGATTTTGACAAAGCTCCTTTAAATGGAGCAGATATTTGTCTCAGTGAATGGAAAAATACAGTACAAATTAAGTCTGCAGAATGAGAACATTGGAGGAAGCGACCTGCATTGACTGGTAGCCGATACTGCACCCCTCATGATGTGTAACTAATAACAGCACGCCAGACATTCAGCTTGCACATTAAATATTAATAACATTTTTCTTCTGACTCATCATTAAGCTAGAGCCTTGCTGCACAGCACAAACTGATTTACAGACCATCCGCGGCAGGCTCCCATGCTGCCCGTGTCACTCAGCTAAACACCTGCTACCCGGAGGTTTGCTGAGGGACCAGCAAGCTAGCTAGGTCAGGAACGGGAGGTTTTCAAGTGGAGGAAAACAGCAACCCAGGCAGGTAGACAGACAAACAACCAATCCTTCGGAGTGTACCTCTGTCCAGAGATAAGGTGCAGCATAGGAAATGAATCTCTGCAGGGAGCCAGAGCTTCGGTCTGACTGTTTAGCTCTGAGGATGCTGCAGGTGCAACTGGTGTGCAGCATCCTCCCCATTTGCTTCTCGGATAAATGTCATGGCACCTCCAATCCTTCTGGGAAAGCCTTCCACAAGCAAGACATTTACAGCCCCTCCCAGAACAAGACTATGACTGGTACTATTTAGAAAGTGAGGAATAGGACCCACTATCCTCTTGAAAAAATGGTAGTCTCAGCCATGTTTCTACTAAAAGAGAGTCTGGCTGCTCCTTTATACCTCTTCTCTTCTCAGACAAGGTGGTTTCCAGTTCCGAAGCTTACACTGCCTGCAGCTAGAAAGAACTGTCTGCCTGATCCATGGAGAGCATTTTGCAGGGAGATTTAGACAAGCCATTTTTGAAATATGGGACTCGGCAAAATATAGATGATGTGTAACAATTGGAAAATGCTTTCAGTGAATCTTAGCAACACCCTATCACAAAAGCAGCTTGTCTTAGAAGCTTCAAATGTTGTTTCTTTGAAAGAACCTGGCGAGTTCCAGCAGTACGGGACTGATTTTGAAAAGGCGGAAAGAAAACTTAGGAAGTGAGTCAATGATGAGTTAGAAACATCAGAAGAGGATGTCAGATTTTTAAAGAAGGTGCCAAATACCTCCTGAAGAACTGTGCTTTCATTTAAAAGACTAAATAAATAAAAAAGTAGTAGCTCTCTAATCCTTTTCCCTTGAAGTTTTCAAAACATAGGTAGATCACTAGAGGGTTTTTTACACACAGTGAATTTTTTAGAGAAAGGTATGAGATTTATTTCATTCTGGGGCCTTTGGGGGTCAGGGGGTATGGAAGGAGAGAGGTACTTGTGAGAATCCCAGACAAACTCTTCATACTTTCCTCACGCTGGCTAGGAGTACTCTTTTCTGACTTGCTGGTATGCAGTGATCCTAGATCAGCTGGCAGTATTTCTCAGTGGATACCACGTTGGGCAAGGATTCAAAAGGCCAGAGTCCTATTCACCTGCTTGGGTGACCTTTGACAAATGACTTGAGAACTGGTTATGCCCAGCTTTCTGGATCTGTAAAACAGAGGGAGTAAATGACACAGGCCTCCTTCCTCATCCCACTAAGGTCTCTTGCCATAGAGTGACACAGAAACGGATACATGCTTGTGTACACAAACATGAGCTTGCAAGTATTAAGCATATGTATGCATATGCATGCAGACATGAACCTTCCTGATTGCTCCCATTATGTTCATTCTTTCTTTCTCCAAGTCACAGAGGACAACTGTATGCGTTCACATCCTCCATCATTTTCCAGAGCCCACATTTTCTTCCAAACATAGCGCTCTGTTCTGCTGCACATATCAACTGTGTCACTGGAATAAAGTTCCAATGTTCCTCCCTCCCCCCTTTTTATATGTAAAAGACTCATTAATACATTCTACATAAAGATCCCTACCTACAATATATTGCTGCACTGCTCAGCAAAGATTGATGCTTACAGCGGAGAGGTCCCATATTACCAAAGGTTTATTACTCTTATGAAATCTGCTCCAGAGCATTAGAAAGGTACAGACAATTAGCAGTTTTCAAAATAAGTGAATAAAGTGCATTTTGTGATTCACTGTCTTTGCTCTTTTTTACTATTATTATTGTCATTATCATCTCTATTCGCTAATATGCAGAACTGTGAGCAAGTGTCACTGTCACACAAGAATTTGCCAGATTTTCTCACATTTACCTTCCGCGTTGCCCTTTATTGTTCAATTGTTTTGATGCACAGTGATGAGACAGCTCTCTAAAAAGTGGTACTTTTTTAACTGCTTTCTGCTCAGGAGCAGGGAATAGGTCCCGTACCTGTTGGCACAACTGCCGAATCAAAGCCTGCCAGCTACACAGCCCTCTCCCAACCTGTTATTCCCTATCAAAGCATCACGTGTATATATAAAAGCACTGCAGAGGTTTGGATCATTACCCAGAAACACTTGTCAATAAAACAGCATTAGAAACAAATCAAAGCACCAATAAAAGACATTCATTTCCAGATGAGGTCTGTGTGCCAATCAAAATACTTCAAGATCTATGCAAGAAGAGATCACTTGACCATTCAAAGTACATGAGAAAGAAAACAAGGGCAGAGGAGAAAAAAAGAGCATCAAGGGAAAACTGATCACTGCATGGGATTGCTGTTCAGAGGAACCAATTTCTGTTGATGAGTTGGGCGTTTAAGAGCTGATAGCATTTTGTGCTGTCTGATATGACATGGGTGGCCATGGGATTTCTTCAGCAGCAACTTTATTCACTAAGATCCAAGTACCAGATAATGAATTGCATAGATAGGTAGCATTTCTCTGTGTCAGTGTTGGAGGCAGCAGGTTGTCAGCTGAGTTTTTGCTGTTCCCGAGGCTGAAGTCTGGGAGAGAACTGAGCTGGTCGGCTCTTTCAGGAGCCTCCTCTAGGCTACCTACTCTTTTGGCAGATACCGGGGCTCACAGAGCATCCAAGCCCTTGTGAGCTTTTTTTTCCTGAGATAACTTGGCCTGTTAAGGCATGATGACTGACGGGTTAGGAATCCCCGCTCCCCAGGAAGCTAGTGGAGCAAATGTCTCCTTCCCACCACCACGCAGTGCGGAGGGGAGTGCTCCCACCTCCCATTGCCTCCACGAGACCTCTCTGCTCTGTCCCAACAAAAAAGTGCCAGGCTTTGAGCTCAGTTTCTTGTGAGAGACAGGCCTCCTCACAACTGCTTACTTTATGCACACCTAAAAAAATTCACATGAGAGAAATGAAGGTGCTGTATCTTCCAGACACCTTTTTTTTTTTTTTGCCATTACTCTCCTGCCCCCTCATCACCATTTTCTTGGGTTTTGTTTATTTCACAGAGTTTGCTTACCTCTAATGGCTAAGCCAGAGGGAAAAACACATAATCTTGCTAAATCATTTCAATCTATCTACCTGCCTCCTACTCTTAGGGTGTACAGCTAGCATTTCAAATCACACAAAGGCTGGGAAAGTGTAACCAATAATGCCAATTTCAGGAGAAGAAAGCTTCAAGAAATAAAACCCCAAACCAGTACATCAGGATGAGAAAACTGAGCCATCTAATTGCCTGCACCGAATAAACTGTAAAGCAGGACCAATGGTGATAATTTCTAAAAGATTTAGTTTTAAAATATTAGTAATACAGATAAGGGATTAACACTAATACTGTAGGTGACTAATCTTGACTGTGCCGTTTTAACAAGAGCGTTGCTACCACCATCATAAAGGAAATTAGCACTGATAATTAGATCAAATCCTTTATGTCAGTAATCCCACTTAAAGATATTTTCAGAAGGTTGGAGGTTTAAGGCAATTTCCTGTATGTGTCCAGGACTCATTAATTAATATTGATATTTCATGTGTTTCCGACTTTCATTTCTTGGTAATACTCAGAGCAGTGTCCAACTCACTCATTTGAGACAATAGTTTAGTCACACCAGAAAATAATTGCCCATTCAGCACCGAAGACTATCAAGCAACAAATCAGAGACCTTTAAAATTGTCTTACATACCGGGGAATTGTATCTGAGCAATTTAATGTTAGTTTTCTCCTTCCCATGGAAATGCCCTTAAACCCTTGCATTTGAAGTAAAATTAGTCTCACGGTGTGTCAATATTGTCCCCAATGATTGATACTGCTTATGTCATCAAGATTTCTTCCCTGAACACCCTTCTCTACATTCCTGAAAACAAATATACTGTCCTCATTTTCTTTTTAATAATTTTAAACACCTTCATGCTCTAGAAGGGGAAGAAAGAGAGAAAGAGAGAAAGAAAATGCTCCAGATTCCCAATACAAAAAAGAACCAAACCAAGTAAAAGTATATGACTTAAAAACTTCACAGCTATTGAAGTCAATTGCGTGGTTCTGGGGGCCTAAACAACTATTTTCCCGTGGTCCTGGTTAGCAGTATTGAGCAATGCCTCCTCCCCAAGAGAAGCAGCAGCAGAAGATAAAGTCAGATGTTTGCTGGTAGCAACGAGCCCTGCCAGATTTAGAAATGTGTACAAACCATTTTGAACACTTTAGCTCTGCTGCATACATACGTCTCCATAGTGTTCCTCTAGCTGGCACCCATCGAGAATAACGTGAAAGGAATCAGAATATGCAACAGGCAGTGCACCTGTATAAGCTGGCCCTATGTTTGGAAGAGCTTTGCACAGCCTGCCTCCCACTGTGCTAACAGCCTTTCATGTTTTTGTTCCTAGCGGTTCAAGATCCATGAACAATCTCTCCCGCAACTGTACCTTTAGCTCCTTATTTCTGGGCACCTCAGTAAGGCTAGACTAAACCACAGAAATCAAAGAAGAGAAATTATTGTTTGGTTAAGGTTAAATCCCAGTTCATCTATCTCGAACCTCCTGCTGAGCTGCTATACAAACTCGGATGAGGAAAATACTTCAAGGTGCTTAGAAAGAAACCATACCACAAAGAGTACCTTTGAGAGCTGAGGCTTGCTGATTGTTCACCAGTCTTATAAAAACAGGAATGGCCACTTACCTGAAAAGAAAAAGAGAAAGAAATACCAATGATTATTCATTTTTTTTTTAAAAGAAAACTATACTTTGTATGAAACGAGAAAGAATAAAATGATTGTGGCGCACCGGCAGACTGGGTGTGGGATGGCCAGGGCTGTGAAAGCAGGGAATCAGCCTGAACATATAATGGCAGAACTGCAGGGTGAAGGCAGCACTGAAACAGGGAAGGATATGACTAGAAACAATTAGGGTACGTTTGTAAACCAGTAGCAGAACACGCGGACATTTTTCTGCCCACAAAGGATGTCCCAAATAAAGGCAGCAGTCACATTCTCTGAGGCTTCCTTCCTATTTTCTGCCCTTCTCCCCATTTCTGCTATGAATTAGTACAGAACATTTTCTTCTAATGTGCAAGTGGAATGTGTCCCTTTCTGCAGATTGAAGGATTCACCCCCTGCAATAAACACTGAGTTCAGTGAAACAGTTTCTGAATTCTCCCACAATATTCCTCTCCTGCCCCCTCTCCACCAAGAAAACCAAAGGAAAAAGTCTGAGGAACCTGCAAATGAATTCCCTTCTGTGGAACATGTGTGTACAGTCCCATTAGCAGCAACACAGCAGGCCATTGACTGGGGAGGGGAAAATGGCTTTGTTTATGGTAATGGATTTTGAGGCTCCCGGTGATAGTTTATTTAGTAGGAATTTTTGCAGAGCTGGCTATTACACTGATGGAAACCCTCAGAATGGGCTGATTTTAAAAGGGGTGGGGTGAAAACAAGTGGCATTGCTTATTTTTTGAAAAATATTGTTATTAAATTATTTGAAACACATTGATAAAATGTGTCTGAGAGTTATGCTGCTGTAATTTATAATACAAATTACATTGCTATTGACAAATAGCAATTTAATCCAGTGATTAACTTCAACAACATGAATTCCTCTGTTACCTTTTTTTTTTAAGACATAGTATATAGCACACGAAGCAGGATACGTGCTGGGATCACCAGATGCTGTGCTGTTGCTGGCCTCAGACTTATTTTCTGCCTCATCTCCCCAAAGGATACACAACCGGGAGTAACCTAACCAACTACCTTATCATCTTTAAGTATGGATCGACCCTGGGAAGTATCCACGGGGATATTAATTCTGCATAAATACTTGGTTTCAAGTTAAGCAGTCTCTTTTGCATACATCCTGTCTAGTCCCATCCCAAGAAAATCCCCATAGGGGACAAAACCCAAAACAAACACATGACTTGCTTGAAATTAATTCACCTAGATGATTTAAAATAGAAAAGAGATCATGATCTTGTCCTTGACATAGCCTTAAGGAACAAACACTTGGACTGAAGGATCAAGCCACCCACTGTGCTGTCTATCCTTTTGCAAATACATCCCGAGACAGGGGCACCCATCAAGTTACAGATGCCAAGCCCCTTGCAATAACACTGCGGAGCTACCAGCTGTAATGGGATACTGGGAAATCAGATCATCCTACATTTAAACTGATTTCTATCACTGATACTCTTTGCAGTACAGAAGTAGCGTTAAATGCAATAACGTGCTGTTGCATGGTCACTTAATTCTAGAAGTAAATTCAATATTTGCTGGCATCCCCTATCCAGAGATACAAAGCGTACACATGTATCGGAGCTGTTAGTTAGAATTAACTTTGCAATGCCTCCTGGGGAAAACCAGAACAGCTTAGGCATCTGTCTGGGAAGAAAGGGTTGTCATTCTCACCCTGTACAAAATTGTTTACAAATTCCTCTGCCTCTTGCTTTGCATTACCATTATGGCCCCGTCGCCGTCTTGGACACGTGTGGGTTTTGCTGCGAGAATTAAGAGGGACCTATCCCCATTGCTTTTAGTATTTTCAAAGAAAGAGCTGGGCTAGCACAATGGAAACAAACACAGTGTCTTTGTGACACCATTTGCATGTGGTTAGGAGCAGGTAAGGAATAACGCCAATGTTCATCCGACGGGTCCAGTAGAAAAAGATTTGTTAGGAGAGCTGTTTCCCCAAGTCCACTATACAGACCCCCATTAAGAACTCTGAAGTTCTTCCTTTAAGATATAATTTTATCATTGTATTTTTGAGCCTCCTTTTCAGGCTGGAGGAATTAAGGGCAGGGAAATATGAATATGAAAAATACATATCAATTTGGTTTTAAACCTCTAAATGGGTTCACTCAAATAAAGGATAGGATAATTGTGGATGGCGATTGTCTGACAGGCGTGTCTTAAAAGCAGGCCTGGATGGCTGAACTCCCGAGAGTTGGGTTCAACTCTTGCATTGGCTCATTTTGTGACCTTAGCTAAGCCATAACTATTTTGTGCCCCTTCCTGTTAAATGATACTCATCAGGATGGTTCCACCATTTAAGTCTGTTAAGATGTTTCAATAGATAAAAGGTATTTTTTCTAGCACACAGGAAGACCGATTGGCAAAACTCCACTGCCGTAATTGGACACAGTCGACCCATGACAAAATCCACTTTCTGACTCCAAGTAAGGATACAAACTTTGGTTGTATTTGTTCTGAGAAGGATGTCCCCCAGTCTCTCCTAAGGAAGCTGTTCCACTTCAGTTAAACAAATATTACTTGCCCAGAGCAAGACTGAGTGTTACTCTGTTGTAATTAAGGCTTCCAGTTCTGGTTTCAAGGAAATGAGCAGGATTTTGCATCTCCAGTTACTGCCCCCACTCCTGCAATGAAAGTTTCCTTAATTCAATTCAAGATTGCAAACATCTGCAGGGTAGGCGACATGAATGACATTGCATTTTGCAGCAAATACACGTCTTGTCAAAAATACTTCCTCCAACTCTCGTTCCGACACCGTCTGTGGGAGAAACTTGACTGGGTTCATTGCACCTTCACAGAAATACCAGTGGCTGAGCGTGACCGTGGCTGAGAGAGGCAGTGACACAGACTGGACCCCAACACCCCTTCTGCCAGGGCCAGGCTTTCCTTGAGGTTCCCCTCCGCAAGCTGACCTATCCTTTCCCTTGCTTAGCTTGAGAATCTTGATGAGAAGAGAGCCCGCGGTGGGATGGCTGCAAATGTAATGCAATCAGAAGATAATGACTTCAGAAGGAGAGGGGAGGGAGGGGATAATCAGCAGAGGCAGATGAACTCCCAAGATATAAAAAAAAAAGACTCTGTTTTCATGCAGATGTCCCTAGTAATGAAGAATGAGGGAAGAGGAACACTGAGAAAGAGGTGAAATGGAAGCCGATTTGTTTCTAAATAGCACTATTTCAGAGTTTTCCATGGGGTGTAAGTAGCTTCTTAAACTAAGAGTGGCTGGAAATACCCCAGACAAATTCAGACCTCTCAGCTGTCTCTCTCTCTCTTTATTATACACATATCCATGCCACAATTTAGAGTTAGCTTTGGTGGGAATTGAGGATGGGAATATAAAATATGCAGGGAACATCCCCATCTCCCTTCAGGCTCAGGTTGAGCTCGGTGTCTATGAAAATATTATGCAAATGTGACAGTGTTTTCTTTGGGCGAACCATTTAACTGGAGCTTTCAACACCTCAGAAGCCTGGAGACAAAGGGTGCAGGTATCGATAAATGCAATTTATTTACAATGGGCATAAAAGGGAAGGTGTAGGTGGCAGCTCCTACAGGTGTTCTCCCCTGCTCACCCTACCCACTCAATCACAGACTTCAGCCTTCCCTTGGGATGCCTGCCTGTTTTCCTGGGATGAGGAGCTTCCAGGGATCATTCTGCTACGAGGTTTCTCTCTCCCTGCTCAGATTCTGCATTTTATATTCAGGTACGTGACTTCCACAGGCAAGGAGTTTTAACTTCTAAAACCAAAGCAGTAAATGACCTGACCTTGGCAAGCCTCGCACAAATAGCGACCCAGGGTTCAGACCTGGGAGAACCTGCGAAGATTTTCCGCCCCTTTAAGGAGAAACTAGATACAGCTACGGTACTACATCGCTCTCCTAGAAATCCTCCCTAGCCTAATGGTATCAATACTCAATGGCAACAGCTCTGAGCACTACACACACTGCAGGATGCGAAGCTACCGAATCTAATAACAGACCGCTGGGGTACCACAAGGGGCTGCTGTGCAAAAAAACGCTGAGCCAAAACGTCTTCTCGTGCACATTGCTAGAGCCCGCGTTGTGGCTAAGATAAAATCAGAGACCTTGATTTCTCAGGTGGTTATACACCTCGCCTTTCATCCCTCCCATATATTTAAGTGTAGGTGTAGCATCAGCATCCTGAACAAATTCCAACAAGCGTCCGTATGTTCTGCCTCTTCCCATTCCCTCAGCAGATTAAGTGGCTAAGCTCTTCTCCGCTTCGCGCACTAAATGCCTGCTCTGTTAGAGAGCACTGCCGCGCTCGCGTCAGCAAATTAAGTTGGGATGGCTGAGGGCATTATGGCCTGCAGCTCTCCATCAAACCTCTCTCCCAGAGATTGCAGCTCCCACGTAAGGGACAACCAAACAGCTTCTGGGTCAGCTGCTGCACTTTACAGCTCACTCGATTAGCATGAATCAAATTGATGTCGGCTTACTTTACCAGGCCGGCTGTAAAACTGTGCTAGGGAAGGGGCTGCTTCGTGAGCCATTCAGCTGTCCCTGCTGTGGGGTGCCAACATCTGGCAGAAGCTTAAAGCTGAAACCACTTGCACCCCACAAACTTCATTACTTACTGAGCAAATGTAAAAAAACGTGTGGCGTGTTCCACCCCAGAAATGGCTACTGTATGGGAAGAATAGCAGGTGAGGTGACCTCTATAAAACCACGCTTCCAAAGGATGATCAAACATAGGAAAGGTGTAATGAAGGAAGTTATTCTTTATTATTATTACCCCTGAGACCCAATACCCTCTTAAAAAAATCTAATCCTTTTCAATTTGTTCTAAGTAAAACCATTACTTATAAGTATGACAACTGTATTGCTAATTATGTAATAATTTTATGCCGAAGCACTAGTAAAAATGGCTTGAAGTCTAAATTAGGTCTAATAAAGAATTAATTTAATAAATCACTTGGTCTCCAAAAAAATTATTTACTTAAAATTAGAGTTTGCTGAAAAATCTCACATTACTTTTTATTAATGCCACATAAAGTAATTGTGTAATTAGAAATTAACTTACAAGGTGACACAATTTACTCGATAATGACGCACAGCATTCATATAGCACCTAGCAGACAGAAAGATCCCGAACCACTGTGTTAAAAAAATGTGCCAGCACCCAGGTGTCACTCCACTCATCCCAGGACTGCAGCCACCTCTGAGCTGGAAGCGGGCAGCCACTTATTAGAATGAATCAGTACTCCGCAGCAATTTAGGAAGGAGCCTGAAGAACACAGTGCTCAACTGCAGGAGGGATGCAAAATAACATCATTCCTCAGAAACACGGTTGGGACGCAAGGGCTCATATTGTTTAATTCACAATAAATTATTATGGGACTGTACAAGGCTGCAGAGTATCACCATTACTTGCAGCCTGGGCCCTGTTGGTGATGCGACCTTCCCTCACAACCCAGCCCATCTTAAATGCTTGCTCTAGCGCTGCTCAAGGTAGGGTTTCAGTTTGTGGAGTTCCTTATGGCAGTGTGGGGTTCCTTGGAAAGGACCCGTTCGACTCTGACTAGACTCAATCTTGTCTAGTTTACGGAGTCTGATTAAATCAGAATCAGTGATAATGAAATTAGAAGAGTGAGTCATGGAGGGTGCACATCCTCCTTGCTACTGTACAGGGAAAGTGCTAGTGTGAAAAAAAAACCCCAACAAACCACTTTTAGGGGTTTGGGGGCCCTTTTCTTCCCTCTTACCTTGAAGTGCTTCACATATTGTAAATTATTAAGCCTTTATAGTGAGCAAATTTAACAACTCTCAATTTTGGCATTGGAGGGTATTTTGGCTCCATTTTACAGAGGAGACAGACACACAAAAAAGTCAGTCAGTTTTGTACAGAATGGCCAAAAGCACCTCATCCTTGCGTGCATTTTAACCAGTAGCTCATGTACCACACTTGAAAATAAGGGAATTTACGGCAGATTAAATCTTCCCTGGGACAAAGCACATCTTTAAAAGGAAACAAAACAGCCAGATCACTGAAATGCACCCTGGACAAGTGATGCTCTGCAGTGAAGAAGCTGGTGTTGGGATTTGCCTGGAAGTATCTGCGTGGCTGAAGGGGAGAGCCAAGAAATGATTTCATGTGGATTCTACTGAAGACAACTGGTGCCGTGAATGATGCCCCTGCCTGTGTTTGAAGGATCACAGGTCATGCCTAAACCACATTCGTAAGAAAGCAGGAAGGAGGTGGCTTCAAAGGCTTGACAATAAAAAAAAAAAAAAAAAAAAAAAAAAAAAAATTACAATTACTTAGCCCTGAGATGAGCAACGTGGGCAAAAAGGGGAGAGGCTGAACGGACTTACAGCTGCAAACGATTCTACAATACTTTGGGGTTTTTTTTAAAGCTCATTTCCATTCCTTTTTAAAGGCACAAAATGAAAGAAACAAATATATGTCATCAAATACTTCCGCTCACAAACTGGAAACAGATTATGTTAGCTAAAATTAGTCCAGATTGAAATTTATTTGCCTATGATCTCCGTCAGTAGTTTCAAGTGCACTGTTTAAATGCAAGAGCCTCCCGGCAAGACATACATTGTAAAAGCTTGAGCAGTTTGGATGGGACTCCTGGGTCACCTGGCCTGTTTGTTCCCTCCCTTGCCTGAATGAATCTTTAACTCCTCAAAGCTAATTTCGAGTGCAGATATTGCCAATTGTGAATTCAAAATTTGTTGTCAGTGAGCTTTACCTGAAATCTACTCTTTCCACAAATCTTCCTCGTCATAAATGTGCTCACTGGAATAATCACAGGATGTGGATGCCAAGAGAGTGTCAATGCAATCAAGACAAATTGGTGAAAGAATTGAGAAAACTACTTGACAGCACTCATCCAGCTTGGATGAAGACTACTTAAACATTCCCTCTGCTTTCCTGCACCACGGGAGGTCCTCTGACACCAGCATACTCGTGCTCTGCTACACGCTGCCAAGTAGTGCTGGGCCCCCACGACCTCACTGCCGACCGCACAG
The DNA here is from genome assembly GCF_947461875.1 of Haliaeetus albicilla. Classification (NCBI taxonomy): domain Eukaryota; kingdom Metazoa; phylum Chordata; class Aves; order Accipitriformes; family Accipitridae; genus Haliaeetus; species Haliaeetus albicilla. The sequence continues at coordinate 42,543,595 of NC_091488.1, forward strand.
GACTTGGCTACCTGAACTAAAACATCTGCTCACTGGCTGCAGCTGGAGGCTTCTATCACAGCTGCACACCAGCCACGACAGAGGGACGTCGTGCACTTTTATCCAACGTGTTACATCTTTCCGCTGTCCTCCCAAGTGCACGGGAGTTCAGCTCCCCTTACCATCTTCCACTCTGCAATGACATCAGCCGTGGGTCATCAGAGCAGATCGAACGCAGGAAGCCTTTAAGAAGGGCGGAAAATGACAATAAGGGCATTATCATGAATCAGCTTGGGATTGATTAAACATTGTGTCATTTTGGGATGCCTCAGCCTCTGGGACATAGATTGCCAAAATGAAAAATATGGACTAAAAACCTAAAAATGGTTTTAAGCTGAAGCTGAATACAGTTATTAAAGAAATCATATGATATAATTGCCAAAACCAGCAAGGGCTTCAAAACAGACACCTAGGGCATTTTAAATCTTATATAGGATGTCCTCAGGCATTTGACAGATCTTTTACTCTACTTGTGAGAGAGCTAGGTTACAATGTTAGGTCCTTTCCTTGGAAGTCTGTCTTCTGTCCGTTTTTCTACCACCCTACACACTTCTCCTACCTCAAACACTGTGATATCAGTGCTGAAATTTTAAGATCTTAGAGGAACCCAACATTTCCTCTCCTATTTCTGAGTATAGCAGCTGCTAGTTATTTAGCAAGCATCATTTTTAAATGATCTGGAAGAAGCCAACTTGCATCTGGCATAGTGTGAAAGACCAATGGCTAAATAACTATCAAAATGCTCAGGATGATTGTAGCCAAAGCTCTGCGCACAAAACCTACAACACCAAACCAACAACGCATTCATGTAGCCAAATAAGCCCAGCGTGGTTCAGAAAGGGATTACTGCGCTCATCACACCTACAGCAACAGGACCCCATGGTCATCCACTGTGGGATGAGCAGCAGTGGCAGAAGCCACGCTCAGCATCTGTTTGCTTGCTTGTTTCAGTGTAATGTCGAGGTTGCAATAAATACCGTTTATTTAACAATGAGATGTGTTGCAAGCTCTACCGCTATAGCAGAAGAATTTCAAGTAGAGTTGGTGGAACATTTTCAACTAAATATTTTCTGGTCAAAATGTGATGTTTAGTGGAAGCCAAAACATTTCAAGTCTAGGGCAGAGTATCTGTGAGTTTCCAAGGGGTGACAGAGAGACCCAAATCAAAATACTTAACATTTTCATTCCAAAAGCAGAGCAGACATTTTAACACAATGTGCTTCATTAAAATGCTTGAAAAGTTTTGGGTGTAATCCAACATGGATCAAAAACAAAATTCAGAAACTCAGAAGTTGTCATGATACAGAATTATCATTCTCCAGCCTGCTCGAGTTTTGAAAAGGCTGGGGAAGGGGGTGGGGGGTGAGGGTTGTTGCTTTTTAAAATCAGTGTTGGAGATGGATTGATGCCACAGAAAGGAGATTCAAAATTCAAATGTGACAAAGTTCAGAGGTGCGTGGGCCTAAGTTTGTAGTTTGGGCTGTTAAAGAGATAACACCCAGACTTGGAGCCACTTCTAAAATTATCCATAAAAATCAAGATGTCTCCTTCAGAGACAGGGTGCAACTGTGATCTCTGCTGACGACAGCTCTGAATCCAGCTAGTTAGGAACCATCTCTGTGGGTTCCCAGATATGCTGATGAGCTGGCTGTTGACAATGTGTGTGTCAGGGACAACATTTTGTTATACGTATCAATGATGGCATTTAATTTCTGCGTGAAATTTCTGCATTTATTTTCTGGATGAAAACTGTCCAGTCCCCTAAAGAAATGAAATGCTTGCTAAAAGAAAGAGGCTGTTTGATCTTCCCTTTGTGGAATTTCAAGCCTCTGACTTGCAAATCTTGTTCGACTATCATCTTTGAACTACAGCTCTAGCCTTCTGTTTGCACAGAGGCTTATGCTAAGTTGACGGATTCCAGTGGTCCAAATAGGCTGCCTTCTCACTGATGGCACTGTCTTAATGGTACAAGGAATGAGAATTAGATCTCTGCATTTTTAAGTGGGTTCACGTTGAGAGAGAGGCTCTCAAATCCTGAAGAAATGGTAAGAAATGGTACAACAATGCCAGGAGGAGAGGTATATGCACTGATCTGATTTCCTGTCCCCAGCCCCCCCAAATTGGCTAAGTATTACCCATTTTGCAGCTGGCTTCACACTTAAGTGTAGTAACGTGCCCTCTGGTACTCAGCCTACAAAGAACATACTACATTTAGGCTTCTGAAGTGTAACGTTAACATATGCTAGCTCACAAACTCGGAAAATACAGTGAGAACAAGATGCATGGACTTTAGCTTCCCTCTTCTAGTTCCTCTCAAGGCTTGAACTTGCTGAGTTCAACAGAAGCTCAAGCACAACTTGCCATGCTTGACTAAAGGTTTGGAAGATGTGTGCTAGCTTGATGTACTTCATGTGATCCACCATTTACTTTTACATCTTCAATTAGAGACTCTCTTCTCAGCAGTGAAGATTATCATCGGGGGCACAAATGCTTCCTACTCTTGCTTTTCTGGTAACAATGACCAATACGTCAGAGTAAACAAATTCCTTCTCAGAGTGGTCTTGTTCCCAGTTGTTGTTGAAACGTCACCTTTTTTTTGTTTGTTTGGTTTTCTGTTTTTCTCAGTCAGCATTCACAGAAAGGGGTAAAGAGAAGGGCAGCAGTGAGAGAGAGGAAGACAGATGTGAAGACATTCCAGATCCATCTAACAGCGTTGTTTGCCTCTCTTTGCTTGATATATGTAACAGTGTCTGTACAATACAGTTCTATGACAGAAATATGATGGCAGAAGAGAAATACAAGGAATAAGCAAAGCATTTCCAAGAGAGACCAGCTTTGGTAGATTCATATGCTTTAAGGTCAGAATAGAGGTTTAAGCAATCCCTCCTGGCCTTCTGTATGTCACAGGGCTTTAATCTTCACCCAGCTATCCTTGTACTCAGCTCAGCGATTTTTCCCTGGCTAATACATCCTTTTTTTAGCAAGGTATCCAGTCTTGAGTTGAAGGTGATGAAGAGTTAGCATGTCCTAAGGGAGTTTGTTTCAGTGTTTGATCACCTTCACTGTTGAAAGGTTGGGCCTAATTTGAATTTGTCTGATATCAGTTGCCATGTCTTGGTCCTTACTGTGCCTTTCTCCACCAGACTAAAGCATTTTGTAGCACCCATTTTTTTTTTTTAATGAAGATACTTATGCTCTGTAATCTAGTCCCCCCTTAATCTTTTCAGATAAATTAGACTGATCTTGAAGTCTCACTGCAAGTCATTTTCTGCAACCACCAAAGTCACGTTGAAGACTCTTTTTCTGCACCCAGTGCTGCAACATGATCTGAAAATGTAGATACCAGAAAAAGACACAATCTTTCTGAACTGGACTCAGCATTGCCATATGAGAGAGAACACCAGTTCACATTACATTTCAATGCTGCTGTGTTCATACATCTATGGTCTCTAGGCTCCTTTTTACTACTGCACCAGCTGGAAATCTGAGATCCACTTGTGCAACACCTTATTCTTCCTTTCCAGATATAGTCCTGCCATCTGAAAGCATGATGTGCTGTTCTTTCTCCCTAAATACCCAAATTAATTTGGGGTGTGCTACATACCTTTGTATGAAGGGATGCAGCCCTTCTGAGCAATCCACATGTTAGATTTTTACTGTCATTTTTTTTTTGTATCCTTCTACTAATCTTTGTGTCATCCACCCTTTTTATCAGCATACTTATTCCCAGATCATTGATGAAAACGCTGAATAAAATGGGGCTTTGTACTGATTTCTCAGAAGCCAGTCTGGAACGCTCCCATTTGATGATAATTCCCCATTGACAAGTGCTTTTTTGAGATCTATCATTTAGCTTTCTCTCAACTCATTTAATCTCTGCTTTATTGGTATTGCATAGCGTTAACATTTTATCAGAATGCCACAAGGTATTATATCATGTTAGAAAAGTCCAAATATGAAGTCATCTTTATGAACCAGACTTGTAATTCCACAGAAAAAAGCAGATTTGTTTGAAAAAGCCCATTTTCCTTAAATCTGTGTTGACTAATGATATTCTTACTGTCTTATTCTCTAGCTGCTGGATTCTATGTAATAATTTTCATTCTTTTATTCAGGAACAATGTCAAAATAACTGCCCTGCTGTCACTCAAGTCCCCCTGGTTGTTTTGAATCCAGCACAACATTAATGTTCTTCTAATACTTCTGTTGCTCTCCCACAAAGATTTCAAGTTAAGATCCGTGAGCTGGAGATCCCCCTCAATCAACTCTTTGGTGAAAGTCACCAGACACTATAGATTTCAAATGTCTACCCTTAGTAAGCATTGCTTAATATCCATCACAGTTATTAACAAACTGAAAAATACCTTGGCATCCACATAGTGTAGGAACAGTTACCATGTTCCAGCCTCAACTTGCTGCAACAGGCTCCTAAAAACTCTTCTACATTTGGGACTTCAGTGCACTCCACTAACTTCCCTTCCCACCTTGGAAACACTCCAGTAACTTCCCTTCACACCTCGGAAATGCCCCATATGGAACATCTAGGAAGAAGCTGGCTTTACATGAACATGATACAAGTTTTTTCGCACTTCATCAAAAGACATGCAAATGAATGCATTGCTGAGCTTGAAACTGGTAGCGATGGTTCAACATGGGCAAAAAGAAAGCCTCCCTCTGAAACACTGAAAAGCTTTTTCCATCACTGTAGACTATACCATCAGCTTCGCCAGCCATCCTTCTGACCCGTGCATTATCTTCCATTCAGACCTCTTTCTGGGTCCTTGCACTTGGACTTTGTATAAATCTCGAAGACTTTTGCTAGAAAACATGTTTAAGGCATACATTCCTGATCCCTTTTCACTGCAGCTGAAATGGTTGCCCAGGCTTATATCAGCCTACCCTTTCGTTTCTACAACATCCTTTTCCTGGCCTTAAAACTGCAAACTTGCCTGGCCCAAATCAGTGCAGAAAGACAAAAGTCACATTCCCTTCCTGTCATTTGGACTATGTTGCACCTTTCTCTAAATGTTTCTTTGGGCTTCCCCTCTTCTACTTCATGAAACACAAGCTGTTTGTCTTCACTGTCGAGACTTTTATAGCTTACCCTCCTGCAAGCGTCACTTCTGAATCCCTACTGAAAAGTTAGCTCCCATATCTGATGGACAGTGTTGCCAGATACCATCAGATTTGAAATGTTTTCAACAGCGGCACCTTTGAGCCTTCTTCGCTAAACTTTTGCAAAGCTGCTTCATTGTCCTCCTTAAAACTCTCTTTATACTAAAACTGCAATGCTCACAAAGGAATAATGATGACAGCTAGGCTTCAGGTGCTCAAGCACCTCTGTCTTTCAGGCTGAGCCATAATACTACCTCTCTTTTTCTTTTCATCTGCTCCCCTCTTCATCTGTGTCTGCCTTTGTCTCTTGCCCTGTATCTAGTTAAAATATATAAACTAGGCTTTTTTTAGATAGGATAATAATGATTGTGTAAGACTTTCAGCCAATGTTCAACACTGATATCCCTCCTCACACCCCAACTGCTTTGCATGCATTCAGATAGGTGCGTTGGGGAGTAACATTGTTTTCTGGTACTATTGGGTGGGCTGTCAGGGTGCAACTATATGCCTAAGTTAAACAGTCCCTGGAGGTGGTCCTGGGAACAGAAAAATAATCAGCTGTACTGTTAAACAGTTCAGCATGGCCCCAGCACAGCTCTGTAAGCACCCTCCCAAATAACTCTCGGGCGCAGCTTGGGAAGTAGCGCATTCCTGGGGCCAGTCTTAACTCAGAGTCTGCATCCAGCCCCCCTGGTTTAAATGGTAAAAGCATTTATCAGCATGGGAATGGCTATCCTGGGCCAGTTGTCCTAAGTACACAGGACTATTCCTGAACACTTTTAATTTATTTCTACAGACATTTTCTCACAGGTTGCCCTCCTCCTAGGCTTCAGCACTTGGCTGTTTCCACGCATGACCCTGCAGTTTTGACTTATCAATAACCGCAAAAGGCTAAGAGCAGCTTTATGCAGAGTACCATTTCAGCCCTGTTATTCATTCTCTCGTTCCTTAATGGCCATAGTCAATTTTAAACATTATAATCAAGTGCTTTATCCCACCAGGTTTTAATCAAGTCAGTTATGCCAAAATCATTCTCGTCAATGAGTACGTCCTGTGCCTCCTCCTCACTGCCTGCAGTCCTAAGGGAGTGGTGCTCATCACAGCAAAAGAACGTCTTTTCTCTACATTATTTGCTGTATTGGTTCCATTTGTTTGATGCATCCTGAACTTGAATTCATACTGTGGCTGCCGCCTTAGCAGTATAATAACATCCCCAGCCACTCACAGAAGTTTTGGGTACGGAAAGAAGCCAAGAGCAATTGTTAGTTGTTCCTGACTTTGGAAGCAGTTATACTCCAATTCCGTTGTACACCAGAGCTGAGTACAACATCAGGACTGCCCTGAATTTTGCTACTCTATAATGCGCTCTCAAGGCTATTACATGGCAAGGATATGGCTGGAGATAAAGGCACTCTGGCGTTTTTTCCTATGCCCTAATACACTGCCAGCTGCATGAAACTGGTACTAAACCAATTAAAGATCATCCTAGGCCAGTTACTCCTACAATTTAGCTTTAAAACCACCACAGATGAGATTTTACAAGGGAAGAAGGAGCACAGCATCCCAGTGCAATTTGCTACCATCTCTTAATTTGATTACTGCTGGGGCAAAGCTGGGGGTGTTGTGGGGAGAAAGACAGAAAAACCAGAGATGTGAGACATGATTAAAGCATGGTGTCATCCTATCCACACAGGCAATACCAATTTTAAGTAGTCAAAAACCTCCCTTGATGTGGCAAGAGCCCTCAGCAGGAAAAATTCTGCCACAAAGATGTTTCTATTGAGACAAATTCTGTACCCAAGACTTCAGGTCAAGGTGACCCACAATAACTGACACCTCTAAAGGGCAATTTGTCCTCCCCCCCGCCAGAAATCCTGGAATCACTAAACGCACAGAGCACACTGACAACTCCACCTCGTCTCTTAACTATCACTTGACTTCAAGCTGATCTCATGGCCTCACAGAGAAAAATATTCTTCTTCAACAGCCTCAAGCACACAAATAAAGCATAGTTTTGTTTTTGTCTCTCAAAAAGCCCTTTCAAGAGCTCAGGCCTGTGATTCCTTGAAGTAAGTGTGCTTTCAAAAAGGAAATCTCTAGTCCAAGATCAACAGGGGAAGGATCAGGAGACTGGAAAATAAAATCGGCTCTTAGCCTGAGGAGAGAGCACTCAGTGAAAGAACCTGACTGGATTTAATAGGAGAATATGGGCATTAATGGCTTTCAAAAGATCACAGTTTCTGGTTTGAATGAAGGAAGCTTTTGACCTTTGGTACAGATGCATTAGGCAACCCCTTGATGTTCTCTAGTTAGTCCTTTCCATGGACAACAGCACCTGATGAATTGGCACTACTTACTCCTGATTAGCACTCAGAAAAAGACTCCTTCAGAAAATAAGCCCTAGGTTTGAGTTTGACTCCGACAGCTCAGTCAGGGTAATGGAGGAAGTTCTCTGAACTGCTGAAAAAGCCCAAATTTCCCTTCAAACAGCAGTGCAGATATTTTTCCTGCAAAGAAAAGATTTCTGGCAAGATGTGTGTCTGACAGATGGTGACAGAGCGAGCCCAAGACAGGCACACCGTGAGCAAAGGCCATGTAAATGATCACCAGACAATCTGTCAATGTACCCCAAACCTTACCGGCGGAGCCATGGACTGGTATTCTCATCAAGTTTTCCATCACCACCCTGCCTGAAGTGAAGCAACCGAATTCTCTCAATCCCATCCTTACTCCCAGATTCTTTCCAGAGAGTACTGACCCATGCAATCCTTTCCTATTGCAAGGGCTGTACACAGGTCCTCCTACACTTCAGGACACTGAGATTCTGGCTTTAATCACTGCAGCCTACATACACCTCTCCTTCTGACTGACGACCACTCTCATCAGCATAGAAACTCAGGTGTAGAAACCACTAATTATAACAAAATGTGTGGTTCTTCTTGACATAAACCGATAAAATAGCTAACATGGGCTATGTATGACAGGTTAAGACACAAGTCACTGGAGTTGTCCATGGAAAAACAGATGCCAGCCCAGTTTTGCAAACCTGCATCTCTGACAGTCCACACCAGGTGTGGAGAATGCAAAGACGAAGGGAGATTTCGAGAAGTGATCAGAGAGGAAAAACAAAATCTTTTAATTCCCTTACCTAAGAGCTAACTTCTTCTCCTGCGTAGAACAGAAAAGGCTGAGCTAGTGCTTTTGGGTTTGATTTTTTTTTTTTTCACCTTTAATTATGCATCGTCAGTGACAAGCTCATGTGGAGCTAAAAGCTGGATCTGGGCATGAAGCTAATTTTTGGAGCTATTGGCTGTTCACTACCAGGAATAAAAATGATTCCTTGTCTTCCTAGATTTGGTTTAAGGAGCAAAATCTCTTTGTCTCTCCCTCCATATTAGCTGCCTACAGACAGCTCCATTTTCCATTTGTGCATTTAATTATCCCTTCCTATGTGAACTACTTTACATTTGTGCTTATTGAATCTCAGCTTATTGATTTCGGCTCACTTCTTGAATTCATCATAGTTGGACTCTGGGCTAATCCTATTCTCCAATGCATTGGCGATTGCTTCCAGCTTTGTGTTGCATATGAATTTGATTAGCATACTCTCCATTCCGGTCTCCAGTGAAAATGTTAATGAAAACATCGAGCAGTATCAGATCTAGAGCACATACACATAGGACTCCATGCACCACTGCCTAACCCGACTCTAAACCTTTAATAATACTCAATACTTCTGGGGTGCAGATGGACAACCAACCAACACTTGGCTAAATGATTTGCAGTAATTCAACTGAGTTTATATTCTTCAGGAACAACTCACAAACCTGGATCAAATGTAGGGAGAGGTCAAGGAAACAGCATGTGAATTGGGAAGGTATATGAGTTTGATGGTCAGGGTTAGAGTTCAAATTCAAGAATACCACAACAGTCCCTGAAATGTCAGCTTCAAAAACTAGAAAACTCAAAAGGCACGCTTACATTTTTGGCAAGTTTACTGCTATCTCAGGCTTAATTTCACTGGTGTGGCTCTTCTCACATACTTTAAAAGGATGCCAAATGGCAAAGTAGGCTGGTTCTGGTGTGGATCTAGCTTTCAAAAAATAGAAGTATTTAGGATTTAAGGGTTAGTTCATGCTCATCTCTAATAAAATGCTTCATTGTGGCCAAGATACATTGGAATGGACGTGACTGTTTTCATATTCTAACTTACCTAAAACAAAACAGAATTTCCCACTTTTACCAGCAGAATTAAGCTGGTTATATCCGTGACCATTTCTATAGCCATAAGGTTTAGGGGTTTTGTCTTTTGCTTTTAGGGGTGGGTGGGGAGGGGTGAGGGGGTGAAGAATCCACATTATTTTACACCTTAGTTCCCTCCAGAAAGTTTCACATGGGTTGGTTATTGAGCCAGACATTCACCAGTGTTGAAGTTCAACAAGTCAGTGCTCAACTCCCATGTTCCCTCTTGTTTGCAAGTTTAATGCTACTGTTCATTGCCCTCCCCTCTCTCTCTCCTCCCTTGGGAGATGGTGCTTTACAATGTACTTTACTTTGTCTCCTTCTCTTCTCTAATACAGTAGAACCTCTGCACTCCCCAGAAGACCCCCAAACACTAATTCCTGATAGCAGTAAGGAAGCAAGACACACAGAGGGCAAAATGATTCTGTTTATGGTGAGATTAATCTCTTTCTGAAAACCAACAGACAACCCCTGGAAGGGTTGGCTTATTCCTGGCTCAAAAAGATGCATCCAAAGAGTGCATTTTTGGCCTCTGGAATGTACCAGATGGCACAGATTTTTTTAAAGTTTCCTAACTCTTTTCCAATCCTGCCTTCATGTTTCCATATTCATAAAAACCCTTTCTCACAGAATTGTGTTGATGCAGGACTTCATCACTCTTACTGTACCTCTTACAACTGCTCTTTGGACCATGCAGCAATGTTCAGGAAAGAACATTGATCACTCATTTCCAAAGCCACATGCACCTATCCAGGTTAATCTTCATTATCAGCAGCGTGTGTTGGGATCTGTGATATTGTAACATGATTTATTTCTTAGGGAGGCTCACAAGTGGCTGTAAAGTGAGCATAACTAGAGTGCAGGTGCTATAAAGTGTGTTCTATTTGAGCAAAGGGTCTTTCTGATCTAAAATGTGAAAGATCTACTCCAGCTTTTGAAAAGTTGCCCTGGAAACCGGATGTGGATGGTGCCACTGCATATGACATATCCCTGCATCAATTGTCCTGTTCTTATCATCCTTTCCAGCAAAGTTAGAACTGCAACCTGTTCTTGGCCTTCTTTTATTTGCTCTCACTCTCTGTTCAAAATTCCATATATTTTACTTATAAATCTAATATTAAATCTTTAATATATCTATATATAAATAATGAGTATTTATAGAATGTCTGCTCATTAAAAGCACTGCTCAGATACCAACTAGCACTCCTTTTGCAACCTCATGTGATGGAAATCTCTCATTTGGGCAACTCTATTGACAGTGATAATAGCCTCTTCAGTCTGCAGAGGGCCATTGCAGTTAAAGCTGGTTGGATACCACTGTGTTAGAGCAGGACGTTTTCTCAAACACCACCACATTCAGAAGGCCTGTGCAAAGTCAGCTGGTTCCTCCTTCTTACTTGCAGCTGAAGCAAGAGGAAAACGCTTTAAGTGCTTGCTTAATTTTAATGTCGCAATATATCCAGAAACAGAACCCGGGATGTCATTCGGTCAAAAATCATGGAAGATGTGTTTAGCATCGTGTTGAGTAGACAAGAGCAGGTGTTAACCTGTACAAGCGCCATTCTCCAAAGGAACAGATGGTCTGGAATATGCTTGTCCTTTCTCATTTTTCAGCAGCCCCATCCAGTACTATCAACTACTTTCCTCTTCCACTCTGCAACACCCTTAAGCCCAGTAGGCAATTCTCATAGCTGCTACAGAGAGGCTTTTATTGCACTTTCATTTAAGGGACTTTATATGACCCTGTTTATAACATACCGATGTTGTGAATAGGGTAGCAAGGGAAAGAAAAGCTATTGTCTGAATTGCACAGAGTGAAAACGGAAGCACAAAGCTTCTGAAAAGACTTAAATGATGCCTAGCAATGGGGGTAATCACAAAGCAGCATTCTCAAAGGCACATGCATATCTAATCCTTATTGGTTTAATTGAAAGGTAAGCAACCTAACGAAGGTTTTTTTAACGTTTCAGTACGTATCTACCTGCGTCGTGAAATGCCTGAATACCTTTGAAAATCTGGCCCTTGGCCTCTATCCCATTTCAAGAAAGAGAAGCAGGCAAGTAAAAATGTAAATCAAAGGAATTTGGACTCCTCAGTGTACAAATCTTTTCTGAAAAACAGCTGTAAACTCTGCCTTTATTAGAAAATACTACTCTAAGTAGTTTACCTGGAAATTCCAGAGCTATTAACTGATCTGCTTGACCTCACCAGCCCACTCATGAATTCATCCTTCTCATTCCCTACAGACTCATGAGCTGGCTACTATTCGCACTGTTTAGATTATGCTTTAATGAGCGCTGAAAGCTTTGCGTTTTCTTAATGAGAATTGAAGTGAAATTGAAAACTACAGGCTTTGTTTAAACAAGAACAATGTGAATCTGGCAGAATTCAAACCAAGCTACAGCTGAAATATTGACCTATATAAAAGCCAAGAATGGAATAAGAACATGACTGAAAGGCATTCCAGCAAGATACAACCAGCTTTAACTGAACGGTGTCATACAGAAACAGGAGCTACGCATTTGCAAATATTACACACTTAATAGTGCACAGAATTCGCTTCTTACTGTTTTACAATAAGCAAAATAAATATCAATTTAAATTTGTAACAAAAGGCGTAAGGAAATCAAACAGCTTAACACAGGTGGAACTGTAGATAACTGAAAATCTAGATGTGTAACTCTTCAGTTATCCTTCCATGAAGAAATGAGCTGGAGAAAGAATAGAAGAGACTATGAACAGGGACTAATTCATTGTTATGGAATTAAAATAACACTGCCTGGCATCTCATCAGCTGAGCTCAGAAATCCAGGGCAATCCTTAGCCATCACTTGGCTTGTGCCCTTGGCTGCTTCTATCCTTTTGTGCTACTCCAAGCTCTGCTGGACTATGTGTCTTCTAGTGGAACGAACAAGTTGGTGAGACTGAGGGCAGAAAAGGAGTAAGCAAGGTACATTATAAAGCAAAATCTCTGAAAATTTACAAATAAAAGTCTCCCTGCTTGTTCACTTCTCTGATGCTGCGTGGGCTCCAGACTGAGTGGTCTGGTGAGTTTATGCCCTCTCTCTTCTTAAAACCCTCTTTACCCTCCAGTGGAAAGGATACCACCATCTCCATTCACAGCTTCCCATCATACGAATCGTTTTGTAGTTCTCCATTTCCACCTCTCCCAATCTACTTGCCTCTTCCTGTCACAATCTATCTGTACACCAGTGTTATCCACAGGCCTCACAAGGTAACAGAACATAATCACTTTTATGTGCTTGTCTGCCTTAATCTCTGGAAGTGTTCCCTGCAATCATTCTCTGGGGAGTTCATTTGTTAGATCATTCCCCATCTGGGTGAGCTGTATTTAATGTTTATACTATGAAAAAGATCACTGGCGGGTCTTTCCAAGCCTTGCTCTAGTTGGTGGAATCTGCATACGTGGCAGAAAGGAGCTGGATGCACCTTTTTGGTTGGGGAAAAAAGCATCACTGCTTTTTCAATAATTTCTTTGTTGCTTTAACATGAAAAGAATAAACTAGGCAGAATGGGTCAATTTCAAGATTACTCCTCTATAGAGGGAAAGGTTTTAAACAGATCTGTTCTGGCATCAAATGACACGAGTAATTTTTCGGTTATTGATCTCTTCCCAGCATAATTTCTTTGTTATTATTTTCCCCCTCCATTCTTGCCTCATCACTCCTCCATAAGGACCCTCCAAAGGACCGGTGATCTATTCCCCTTTTCCATCACACGTACTCCAGCCTACCTCCCGTATTTGCAGAAACAACGCTCCGTGAGTACCAGAGGTTTGGAGACAGACTTAGGGAAGGAATAACAGAAGTTTTTATGTGCACTGTTCATTTTCTACTTTCCCAGCCATAAGGGAAACAGCCATCCCAAATTCATGCTGATAAAACTTTTAGATCCCACTATGAGTGTATTCGATAAAAGCATGTGACATGAGCTTCGCACAGTACCAATCTGTTCTAATCTTTCCCAACAACTGCACTAAACCAGCAACAGCAGTTCCACCCCCACAAATGCTCACAGAGATACTGATCTCAAGACATAGCTGTCCAATAAAGACAAAGCTGCCCTAGGAAAGATCACCACAAAAGCATAGGCAAGGCAGGAAAATATGATCTCACAAAGACCTAAAATAAGCTTGCTGTCCTTAAAAAATCCTTTTAGAACAAGTCTCAAGGCTACACCTTCTACTAGGTTCAGTCCCTACTCACTACACAAAGGAGACCAATGAGTTTATTTGGCTGTTCCCATGCTAGCTCACGTAAGATGGTCTGGAAAGCCCCCTGAGCAGAAGACTCCACAACTCACAGGATACGTCTGCCAGTGCTGCACCACCCTCCCAGTGAAAAGCTTTTCCTAACGTCCCATCCGAACCTCCCAAGCCACAGGTTGTGGCTGTTACCAGTGTTCTACTGTCTGCTGCTATTTAGAAGAGTTTGGTTCTGTTGTCTTTGCCGTCGTATTTCAAGTGCCACAGGCTTCTAGCTCACCTTTTAGCCTCCTATTCACTACACTAAAAAAGCCTAGATCCTTCAACCTTTTTTCATAGGACATGTACCGTAAGCCTCGATCATCTTACTAGCTGCCTCCACTAGAGTCTTCCCCAATTTCTTAATACCCTTCTTGAATTGTTGAACCTAAAACTGGACACAGGGTCCCAGGTCACTGGGCTGAGAGATGACGAGTTCAATGTGAGTCAGCTCTCATCACAAAAACATCAAACTGGCGTACATCAAACTACAACAAGAAGAGCGTGGTCAGCAGATTAAGGGAAGCTGTACTTCCAACTATGTGAAACTGAACACAAGCGCGACCCACTTCTCCATAAGATTTCTTGCTTGGCGGGGAACCTTTCCTACTGTCTGAGAGGCTCCCATTATGGCTCACTTATCTTGTGAACTCCAGATGCAGAACACTGGATCTAAAGGACAGTGTAGCTCTGTGAGTAGGTTGTTATTACTGGAGGGGTTCAAGCACCCTGAAGCAGAGGAAGGCCTGAAGCTTGGGAGTTCCCATGTCCATGGTGGATGTTATCTCTGTTAGGCCTTTCACCCAAAGGAGAGAGGGCTGTCCTACCTACTGACTTGAATAAGCTGCGCTTAAACATGGGTGTTGGATCAGGCAATGGAAGGAAGAGAAGATGGCTCGCAGCCGTCCGTACAAAAGTAGTTGTATGTGTGCTGTTCCACTGAGAGGTTATGCAGAGAAGACTCCACGTACTTACGATTACTAGTGAGGTGGGAGAGGTGGGTTGCAAGTGCAAGTTTCAGCTGCTGGCAGTTTGGGGACCTACTTTTCCCTTTATGTATCCAGTCCACTGACAGAAAAGAAGATGGCCAGCACTATGTTGTTGCACGTGAAAATAAACAGCTTCATGGATTTAGTTCAACATTATGGGTTTGCAGTATAAAGGGCAGGTAAGCATATTGGATAAGTTTATTTTCTTATAGCCTCCCTACCACACAGGTTAAGTCGCTGTCAAATAGGAGCCTTTCTCCTTCTGTTGCTCTAAAGGAAACTATGCGAGATGCAGACTGTTTTGAGATTCACACTGGGAAGTGATATTAAAGCAGAATGAATGTACAAGATACATATGCTACTGCATACATTAAAGTCTGCTGATCTCCACAAGCATGTCTGTTTATGAGGGGTGGCTTTTTCTGAAAGAACCATGAAACTAGATTGTGTTTGGGAAAGCTCTGTGCCTTAGACAGATGAACCCCATTTTGCAGACATGCGACAGCATTCGAGAAAATCTCTCCTGGAAAAGACCAGCCTCAATTAGCCTACAAGAATTCAGCGATCTATAAGCCAAAAAGAAAGGATTATTTTATAGCATAATACCCCACGCTCCAACCCCCTCACCCCCACTTATGCACCACTACAGTGCCTGGCTATGTTCAGCTCAGGAGAATATTGCCTTCAACAATAGATACAAAGACAGCCTGAAAAGGGCTTTCGGCTTTGGATGGAAGGTAAGTCAGAAAGCAGATTTGCATCATCTTGGGAGTCTGGTATTGCCAATTTCAAGAAGTCACACAAACTTTTAAATTTGCAGCGATTAAATAATACTCCACTCTTTTGTGGGATCTGAGTATAGTGCATAATTTGGCATTTCTCCCTGAGGATGAATATGTTGCCTAGGATTCCCTGCAAAGTGAAATGAGCAGGCCACAGACTTACAAGGTTTGGCTAAGGTCATACACAGTGTCTTTTTGTTTGCTTTCAGAAAGTTGTTTTCTCAAGCAAATCTCATGGCAGCATGCACAAAGCCTGTCATAGCAGGCCCCTGACCTACAGTGTGCTTTTGTGGCAGTCATTTTGTGCTACAGGTATGTAGAGTAGATAGTAAAGAGTAATTCTGCCCATTGAAGTTGAGGAGGTTCAACCCTGAAATTGCATAGATCTGGTATAAAGTCAGTAGTAGTGAATCTAAAAGACTGCTATGGTGTTGACAGTTCTTAGGAAATAACACAGACCAGCTCAGAGACTGCCCTGCGTACTGCCTTGCACCCTCGGGTATTCCCAACCCCAAAAAGGAACAACCAAGAAGGACGCTGGGCCAGAAGTCTCCAGAGGATCCCTCCAAACAGCGTTTCTATGATTCTGTAACAGTTCAAGATCAAAACCAGGAATGATAAGCAGGAATAGCTAAGTCCCTAAGAGGTTTAAGGTAAAGGCCATACTCCTTCACTTAGCATTTCCTAGCAACTACTTCAGGTGGCTTTCTCCTCTGCATTCTGACTTTCCTGAGTCACATTTCTGTACGTTTAACTTTTCCTAGACAGTGGAGGAAAAGCATGTGGGCACTTTACTCAGGACTGTGGCATCTCCAGGTGGAAGCCATCATATAGGCAAGCGTGGCACTAGGAAACCTTTCAGTGCTCAAGCCATCCTCCAAACAAAGCCATTACAGCACTGTGCATTGTGAAAGATCTATGCAGTTTGCCAGTTGTACCTCCACAGAGGAAATTCTTGTCCTAAGGATCATCAGTGGATCATCAACAATATCAGGGACAAAATAGTTTCCTTTAATACTGTCCCTTTAAAACACAGAGTCTACGTTGCTGTGTGTAGTAAACACCAAGTATTTGGTGCTGCAAAGGCCACAGATGTTGAACTGATGGTGACAGGGAACCTTCCACCTCGGTAACCTCACTCCCCCACAGTGGAAAAGACGGTGCCAGCAGCGCTTTGCCAGGTCAGTCACTTCACCGTCAGAAACAGCTGAAAGCATGAAGAGCGAAGAGAGTGAAGTGGAGTCAAGACACAAAGTACAAGTTCAAGTCTCGTTTCATTCTCTACCAAAGTTTGGCGGGAAAAAATTGGCTAAGGGCCCATTTTCAGTTCAAAACCCAAATTGCTTTGATAATTAGCAAGTCTATTGGAACATGTGCAGAGCCTAGGCATAATAGACAAAGCAGATGATAGCATGTCAAGAAATCATATTTGATATAGATTAAAATTACTGAAATATAGGGAATTATGGAAAAATACAATCACTTTGCAATTAAGATTAGGACTAAAAAAGGATTTGCATTCATTGTAAGAAGCAAGACCAGTAACAACTAACAACCACCTACAGAGATGGAGCTATTAACATGCAAATGATCATTATTCTGACCGAGGTATTTCTACAGAAAACGTGGCGTTTATGCAGATTTCAAAGAAGTTTTCTGAACCAAGGTATGTATGGATAAAGAGATGGGAGTGGGAACACGGTCTGTTTACTCAGGAAAACAGTTCTGCTTGATACAGAAGAAAACCAAGAAACACAATTACTGAGTTGGGGCTGGAACAGACATGGTGTGGGATTCCAGCAAACCTCCCTGACAACATGATTACAAAGAAGAGCAAGCTTCGGGGCCAGAATGTTAATGTAAGAAATGCAAACCGTTATTTAACAACTTAGAGGAATATAAACCAGGGAAGAAAGACGACGTTACTGACTTGAAGGTAGGAAATAGGAAGAGATAGGAAATTTTTGTGGAAATGGTAAAAAAACCTGAGCTCTTCAGGTGTAAGCAAATAGGAGTTTATACCTGTAACTGCACGACTGCATCTCATGAAGAGAAAGCATTACCTGAAGCTACACTAAACACAACTTCCTCTGCTATCAACACTGGGTATGATTGCTACCCTAATTTCAGTGGAGCTTTGGCTCCTTTATACCATATAGGTCTTGACAAATTCATTGCAGTCCATTCTTACAGACAGGGAAAAAGGACCACTCTGCTCTAGTGGGAGGCAAAAATGAGCAAAGAGCTCATTCAGGCATTCAGGGTACTCAGTGAATGGCAGGGAGCACAAGACTCTTTATCTTGCCAGGGTGTTGTCAAGACCTTGGCAGAGGTCAGTAAAAAAGCAGAAAAGACAAGTATAGCAGCCACCAAAACTGATGGGGGGAAGAGAGACGTATGTTACTGTGGAAAAATTCTATCTTTAAATAAGATATAGGAGAATGTTCTTCTGCACGCTATGGCAGTATCTTTGAGAAAAAGGATATTTACAACTGAATTTCACTGCAGCTCCCTTTTACATTCATAGAATTTCAGATCTATAAGACTTCAAGCATCAGGGAAATTGGTCGCTTTCTAGGAGTCTGGTTGACAGAATTTTCGAAGGTCCTGGAAGTCTCTTTTGTGACTCAGGTAGCAGCACTGTATTTTAAAATCGCATTGCATGGCCTTACCAGAGAGCCCTTAAAAGATCCTGTAATCTATGGTTTTGACCTATGTGGTCCAAATGGGGTGAGGGTGACAGCCAGAAAGTGCAAGAGCTGGGGAAAAGTTACATCAATTTCCCACTTGGCAGGCTGCACTGATCCCACAGTCCTACGTAATCCAAAACCTTAGGAGGAGCTGACTTTGCAAATGTCAAATTATAATTCCATATTACGAAGTGCATATTAAGATTCTTTCAGCTCTGCAAAGGCTGTTTCTCAAAAACTGCTAAGGCAAAGAGCATCACTGCAAAAAAAGCCACCCACCTGCTGATGAGACAAAAATAAAATAAAGAGGCTCAGTTGGTGGGTGTAAAATCAACTGTGCCAAAGCCATGAATGGACATATTCCACTATTACCTCTTCGCTGGGAACTCTGGCTGTTTCATTTGTCTATTCTAATGTGAACACCACTAGATAAATGCTAAAAACCCTGAACACTGTGAATGTGTAAGCGAGATGAGAATGACTGGCACATTAGGGGTTTTTGCCCCACAGTGAACATATGAGCAGCTGTTGGAAGAAGAATTTGAAGAAACTTTTTGGCCTAGTCAGTAATAAGGCAGGATCCAAGTATTTTAAGGTCTTGAAAATCTCCTAGATCTCTGGATTACACCTACTTCTTGCTTTTCTACAGCTGTTAGAAATATCATTCAATCCCTACCAATGATCAAGGCATAGAAATTGTCATGGGGGGGTCAGTGAATGGTTCATCTGGCCACCATCCAAGCTGGTATTAGCTTGGATGAAGCAAAGACACGGATCTCCTACCTCTTATTACTTTTGTGTATCAGAGAACAGACTGCAAGAAAAACACGCCATGTACAGTTTAGAATAACCTGCCCACGTGGGATGATTCCACAAACCCAGGAGCAATTTAATGAAAAAAAGGACAGTGCTTGGCTAACACAGCAATTATTTAATATTTCTTTTTAACCTCAATGGTTAGCGTGCTGCCTTAAATCATATTTTCTAAGTCAGGAAATTCTGTTATCTTCATTTTATAGATACAGGAAAGAGTAGTGCACTGTGGTTTGCTAAGCTGTCCTGGTCCCTTGATTGTCCCGGTCCAAGTGAGGGACCTGGCTGGAGCGCTCACAGCTCCCTTCAGGCCATATAACTAAGGCTCCTTCCCATCCAAACAAAGGACTGTGAAAGGAGAGAGGAGATGGTGCAGTTCCACTTCTTGCCCCAGTAGAAGCTTGAATGTTCTCCCAGACTGTCAGTGGAGATGTGAATACAGCAGCTAAGGCTGTGCTGTACTAGCAAATTTGAATGTGCCCAGGAACATTCCCAGATGCAGTAATGTTAATAAACTGTAAGCAAGTTTGCTGGCATAAGATTTGGCCTGTTAAGATTTGTGCTTACCCCAAACAATTCCCAGCCACAGATGATCCAGGGACCATTTGCAAGTAGGAAGGGTTGCATGAAGCTACACTTTTTGGGGGATTACAGTGGTTTACTACCATAGATCTGGGCCATTCCATGCCAGGTGGCTTTACTGCCTGGAAATGCTGCAACGTACATTTAATTTATTAGTACAGACATAACTTAAGATGCTTGCTGGAGGTCACCCAGAAAGTCCATGGCAGAGCTGTGACTACAGCCCAGGCTGTCCGAGTCCCTGTCTGGTTCATAATCACTAAGCCCCATCTCCTGTACCAGCACCCTGTCTTGTGCAGCACAAGCTTTTCAACCTGCACAGTGATGAAGTGGGGAAGATAGATAACTAAGTTACTCGGACCAACACTTGTCGGCTTAAGTTTGAATGAGTCTGTGCTCCTAAATCTTGCTTAGTAGTACACACAAACTTCTCAGCCCACGGATTCCAAATGCTGTGAAAATATATAAAGTATTCTTCAATGTACACTTAGTCTTCACAGTATAAATACACTCCATGTTTCCTCATCATAGGCTTCCTCAATTCTACAACTAAAAGCATGGTCAGTTCCTGTAACCTTAAATTGCATATCCTGAGCCCAAGACAGTGACTCAACCTCTTACAGGTTCCTTAAAACTGTAGGTGTCTGGTGCTAAATTCAGAACAGAAACTCCTGCCACCTGATCCTCAGTATGGATCAGTATGGAAACATATCACACACTCTTCTTCACTAGCACATGATTGTACATACATCCAGAGATACAATGCCACACAGATACAATATGAAGAGCTAAAAGGACAAGCAGCAGAAGACTCTGCCTTCTTTTGCCCGGAGAAATTGCAATTATGTGGTAGCAGGAAACCAATCAGCCATTATTCCTCTTTAGTTCTCTCCACTATAGGACAGTGAAAATGAACAGAATATGATTACTACTGCAAGGTGTGGACAGTTTGGGACATACAATCTTTTAAGGTGGTTCCTGCCTCTCTTTCAGTTTTTATAATCAGGTAAGGCCTTGAATCCTAAATCTCAGTTTTCTTGAACTCTGAGAATCTGATCAAATGTTTTTATTTGATCTCACTGGATATTATTTCACTGAACTCTGTCTTGTCAGCCAGGCTCGTCTTCACTACAGCAGACACGTAGAATCCTACTCTAAGGCGTCTCCCTACTCTACAAAACAGCCTCTGTAAGTCTGAGCCCACATGCTCAGCTTTTATCAGGTAAATAAACTTAAGCCCACTTTGAGAGGTCTAGGATACTTGACAACCCCTCACTGTTCGCAAATAATCTTTCTTTAGGACTGCGAAAGATTGCGTGGTCTTAGTGACTAAAGCCACATGGGAGATAAGCTCTAATAAATAAATAGGAATAAATATAATAAACTACCTTTTCAAATATGTCAATATTGAAAGCAACTCTCACGTAACCGATAGACAAACAGGCGGGGTAATCAAGAATAGGGGACTATTTAGGTGGAAAGACCTGATTGTGGAGTGAAAGCAACAACTAAGAAAAAAAAGGGCTATAAAAGCAACTTGCCTTCATATCACCTGAACACACATGCAATCCACACTGCTGCAGAATCACATATTTACTTTTGCAGAGTTCCTGAACTCTTGAAAATTTGCCCAGTCTCAAAGCTGAATTTCAGTAATCTGAGCTCTCTTCAGCAGAGCCAAGCAGTTATGAAGACCTATCTAGTTGACACTACATCCTTGCACCAAAGCTTAACATAACGCTTGGGAGAATTTAGCTAAAGAAAGGAACCTTGGGACACATCTGTAAGGATATTTGAACAGCGGCAACATGGGTGAGTGACACAAGCGTCTAATGTTTTTTGCACCGGTTCTCTTAAAAATTCACTGAGCCCAATTCTACATCTGTAAGAATCTCAACTGTTTGAAAACAGCTGTATGTCCAATTACTTTCAAATAATTTGGTGTGAAGAAAATTTTGAGCAGCAGCCAAAGACATGCCTGATCTTGTTGAAAATGTTTATTATAGATAGGCATCAAACACAGATCTAAGCCTCCTAAAAGTTCACGGAGGTTTGAATGCAGCAACTGAGCTGTGCATCTACTGACCACTGGATAGAAAGGTCGTGCTTAAATGCAGGAAGCCATATATATTCACAGCCAGAACTTCAATTTTCTTTTTGATGTTGGTAATTTTAATACCATCTATAACATGGATGGGAGACAAATGCCTGGAAAGCAGCATTGCAATGATCTCCTTGATGAGCGGACAGTTCACTTTCCAAACCAAATGAGTTAAGGAACAGAGGAGGGATCAGCTGTTTGCAGAACTGATCATGTCTTCACTCAAAGCATACCAAACCCATAAGGTCATGGTACTCTCAAGAGGATTTCTTAGACTGCAGCAAATTCAAGTTCAGCTGAAATGTTCAAAAACCCCTAGCTTGGGAATGGGTGATGGAAGCTGAAGATCTGGCTCCTTAAAGATAAAGGGTGTTTCATATTGCTTTCCTAATTGTTCTGGGGGAAGAAAGCCATTTGCAGCATGCTCTGTTCAACCTTGGGACTGATGGGAGGCACGAAGGAGTCTTGTTAACAAACAAGAGGCTTTGGAGCTTTGTAAATGGAGAAATTCTGCCTACAAAGCCGAGTTTTACACCGAGTTGGTTATTTTTCATCTTACACAAGTGTGGGAGACATGAACAGCGACACCACTAAAAATACACAAGTATTGTTTTTCACTTTATGGTTTTGGGGTTGTTGGTTTTTTTATAGTCAAAATCCCCACAAAATTCCCCAGCAGAAGTTTCCCATCACAGAGGGGAAAGCAGGACAAGGAGAGGCAAAGGGATTTGGTAAGGTGACAGAAAGTCAGTGGCAAAGCACTAGTTCCCTTCCACCCCATACATTAGGACTTTTCTGCAAGCGATTTTAGGGCAAGAGGGAGACAGACTGACTGTTCAAAGAGAGATTTAGAACTCTCTCTTCCCTGGGAAACTGTGCAGAAACCTAAATGTATTTTTGACAGGGGAAGACTGCTCAAAAGATCCTGAAGGCTTTCTGCCAAGGCTTAGCTTTCTTAGCATTTCAGTTGCTTTTGGGGCTGAAACTCTGTTGCAAACCTTGTCCACCAATCCTTCCCACTAGCAAAAAGCAATGTATCTTGTGAATTCCATATGGCAATACAATTCTACCAAGGAATGGAAATTTCTTCCCTGTTACGACCTAATTTCCAAAATCCTTGAGGCAATTTTCAGCCTGATAGTGGCAGATGTTGCACATTAGACGACCGTGTTCTGAAGTCAGGATATTTACCTGGATCATAGTATTTACGCTGTTCTCTAGTTTCCTGTGCAATACCCATCATCATGTTATTCAAGCACTCTTGGTATCACTGTATTGGTATAAACAGGACTGATCGCACTCATTACAGACTATAAACCACTGTCACACCTTTTTGCAGAATGTAACAAAAAATAAAGTAAGCAATTGTTCCTTCTCTAACTCTCAAAATTCAGTAGTTTTGCAGTACCAGGTTAGAATATAGTAAATAATCTTACTGGAAAAAGGCAGACCTTTAGTAAACATGGACTGAAGTACTTCCATTAAGTACAGCTCTTCTAAAGATCTTCTACAGATACTGACAGAAGAAGAAAGCATCATTTATTTTTGACATTATCTACAGCCCCTGGTCTTCTTCTGAAAGGGTTAGCTGGCTGATTGAGCTTTGGACATAGCTAGGCCAGCAACCAGTAAATGAGTTAAAAGAAAAAGGCTTACATACGGCTAGAGGTATGGCAAGGGTAGACGCTCCTATGCTGGGTCCCTTTTCCCGTTTGCTGGTTTATAAGGCAGGAAGGTGATTGTGGCCTTAGCCAAAAATCATGGGAAAGTGGCAGCTTTTGCCTCAAACTCCACAGAGCATATACCATCCCTGGGTCTCTGAAGAGCCACCCCAGTTTTCTCAGGCTCTCAGATGCCAGGGTGACTTTTAGGCTGCCGACGCACCTATTGAGCAGCTGGTCAGAGCCAACAGCACGGGCAGCACCTGGGCTGAGAGAGCAGGCAGGCAAGAAAAGTAGCTCTGTTCCAAAATGGAGAGAGGAGTCCCGCTGTACCAACTTTGTGTCCCCACTTTCACAGACCACATCCACCATATGTAGGAAGCTTAATGCTGAGAGGGAGGATGGTGAGAACGCTCGTCAGCCTTTCATCTCTCCCACTCACAAGCACCATCCCTGCTGCTGTTTATGCCTCCCAACCCCAGGGACCAAAGCGCCTATTAGACTCATCATCCTCCCTCTGCGGATGTTCCCCCTGAGAGGTTCATTAGGCCTTGCTGCCTGACAGCAGGCATCCACAGAACCAGGTGGCCACCTCCTTTTGCAATGCCAGTATTACTTCCGAGGGGTTAGACTTGCTGGGAAGAAGCTTTTAAATTCCATGTTTCCCAGATGCAAGGAGGGCTCCATAAAACCCTCCCCGCACAGATGGATTGAAGAAAGGCATTACGCTTGGTACATTCTCCGCAGGAGTTAATTACCAGAGGGAGAAGAGAAGTGTGAATCCCTTGGTGTCTGCCAACAAGCTTAGAAAAGCAGTTTGTGCTTCCCTAGCCCCTCCTATTCCAGGATCGCAAAGCACTTTACGTGCATCACTCCAATACACTTCACAGCCACCATGTAACAGTATGATAGTGCCGCAGATGGAGAGACGATGCTGGTGTCCATTTACCCCTTAAGAGGCACTGTAAAAATGGAAGCAGGAAGGACTAGCTCAAACATCATTGCTGCTACTCTTCCTTCTTCCAACCCATCCTGTAACTCTCAATGCAGTATCATCTTACTTTCTTTCCAACTTCAAATCTATTTTATAACTGTAGTTAGACTTTATGAGCTGCTTGGATTTTTGGACACAGTATAGAAAGGAAGGAAAATTTGTGGCAGAAAAAGTATCAATATTTTAGGAAATATTGGAAGGAAATCTGAAGGGAAGGACTTCAACAGACTCTTCAATATGCAACTTAGAATAGTGAGCCTTCTCCCACTTAGCCCTACGTTCTCCTGCTTACACACAGATATCAGACTTCTTGTTCTTGTTACAGACACTTCCGTGTGTGTCTGCTTCCACGTGTTACGGGGGACATATCTTCACCAGGTAAGGAAAAATTACCTTTCCACCCTGTATTGAAGGAGGCTCCAAGAGGATTAGCTCAGTGATTGCTCACTGCACTTTCTTGTTTGTACCAGTATGTTTAATTTAGCTCTTGTTAGGTATAAGTGCTCCTCCTTTCTTGAGCATAAATAGAGAAGAGGAAGGGATAAGGCAGCTGACTTCTAAGGGGGGATTGTCTGTGATGAATTAAAAACCTCACAATAAAAAAAAAATGTAGTAGCATTTTCCTAATGTGCCATTTCCAATAGAAACTTTATTTATAGAGCAGCCATTTAACAGAGAAGCGTGGGAGTCACAGCAGCATTTCAATTGCATGTCAGGAGGAAAACTGGCCCTGTAGTTGAGATAAGTGACAAGAAGAGAAGAGTTGGATGTTAGGCTGAGAAACAAGATGACCTCGGGCAAGTCATTATACCTCCCTCTGCCTCACTTTCCCATTCTGTTAAGCTGAGATTTTAAACAATTACCTGGCCTGACAAGCGTAATCAGTATGTAAAGAGCTCTGACGTGGTCACGCATTAAGCCGATCCTCACACAACCGGGAGCACTGTTGGGAACGGGCAAAATAGAGGTAGCAAGGTTCAGTGGCAGTCTGTCTTCCATGACAGGCACTGGATATACTTGGGAATCCTAAAGACTATGTGCTTAGATACATCCACAGCTTGCTCATGCTCAGGGAAGACCCATTGGATCAACACTAAAATGATGGCATGGAACAGCTAACTGCAGACAGGTGTAGGAGTCAGAAAGATCACAAGGCCAAAATCAGGACATCAGAAGCAGAGAACCATGGGAACCACCATTTCAACTAGAAAAAATGCAGTTCAGAGGCATGCAGCCTGGAAAAAACCAGACTGAGAATCCAATGCTGGTTTGGACAGGGTAGGTGCGAGGCCACACCGTATTGGGTAACCATGCTGCACTGGCTGATATTAATATGGGAGATTAAAGTACCTTTCAGCTTTATATATTCATCTAGGCAATGTGAACAGGGGAAGAGTACAGATACTAACAGTGCGTCACTCATGCACATACACAGTTCTGCAGCACACACAGCAAATATGACACATCAGTCAAGGAGTTTTGGGGACAGACTGCAGGCAGCACATCAAGAGCTTCTAGAAAAAAAGCATTATACCTGGGCACAGAGAAGACATGCATACTTCAGGGAATCCCTCCTGCTCCCATAGGGAAATGTGCTATTGACATTACTTATGCTCCTTGGAGTAATCACCAGCTTTGCCTTGAAAGACAGCGGGACCACAAGGGAATATGGGCTGGTTGGTGGTGGCTGTTTGTCCTCCATGGGTGCAAAAGATCCTAGTAGGTAGCATCCAGGTGAGTTGTGAAGATCAGGAAGCAGGAAATGTGGAATATGAGCACATAAAGGCATGATTTGGTTGTAGTCTAGCTAGATGACACACCACTGACTTGAGAGTGGGGTGTGTTATAGACAACTTGGGAGAGTGAATTTTAGAGGCGTGAGCTGTAGGGCAGACCCCAGGGAGAAGTTCTTTATAGCTATACCGGATAGATTACTTGGAAAGAAGCATGCTCTGAATTCAAAGGAAACTGAGATAATATCAGTAACTTGAGGCCTATGCATGCAGAATTCAGTATAAAGTGAGTTTCTTTCATTATTTTCCTGCAGAAATAAATTTGCAGGCACTTCTGGTTGCTGAAAGAGACTTAAAAACACACGGATAAGATGAGGTACAACAGAACTGTGTCTATGATTGGAAAGACTGTGCAATCAACGTATAATTAACCTGTGAAACTTGTTGCCAGAGGATATTACAGAGGAAAACAGATTAGCAAGATTCAGAAAAGGATTAAACCTTACAAGAATAGCATCTGCAGCTAGGCTTGCTGGAATAAAAACCATATGGGTTATTAGTCTTCCCACTTCAGGGTATAAAATGATCGCAAGTTGGGGTCAGAAAGCAATGTCTCCCTATTATGTAGCATTGTAAAACTGGGCACACCAGAGGGCTGTTACAAGTCTATCTAAAGCATCCAGCACTGGCAATGGTTAGGACAGAATACTGGACTGGATGGGCCATTAGTTTGATACAGATGAGCAATTTCTTATACCATTCTGCCCTCATTTCCTGGGAGAATTCCACTCCCCACACAGATATGCACTCCAAGCAATTGAAATTCAAGTGTAAACATGTTATTGCTTGAGCAATTTGTGGACATACAGAGGTACAGAATAGCAGTTAGACCCCAAATAGAGGCACCTTGTGGAGTAAAAGATTTTCTATTATAGCTTTGTGATCACCACCTACAAACTTCATGGTTGTCATTCAGCTGGTCAGCACCAGTGGAAGTGCAACCCAAATCCCTCTTGCACAGGCTCTCAGTGTGAAAGCAGTAGAGAAATTTCCTGAAAGTAGGATGGAGCCTATACCACTTGCAGCTGCATAGTTCATCCATCCAGCGGAGGGAAGAACCAGGCTGCAGCAAAACGAGGCAAAGGACAGACCAGCATTCCCTTTTCTCTGATGTTGCAGCAGTTTTTCCTTTCCGTGTCTCACTGTGGGTAGTAGCTGCACTCTCCTCCTGGCTCCCTGCTGCATACCAGGTTAGACAAAGAGTGCCTCTCTGCCCTGCTGCATTAGATAGGAACAAGACTCGGGGGGGAAAAAGGTGTGGTGAGGCAAGAGCGGAAGGTATGCAGAGACCCAGTAGGGTAAGGCAAAGAGCAGGACTATGAACATGTGGCACAAGCGTGAGAAGCAGAGGGGGAGGCTGCTGGGGGGGGCGGATATGCAGTGAAGGAAGCAGAAGGAGTTGCTGAAGAGACAGAGGGTGCAGGTGGATGACTGCACGATTGCTCACAAGGTCACAAAACACAGCAGCAGAGGCTGACATCCGTGGGGTGCAGATGGACAGGCAGGCAAACACAAGCAGAAGGTGAAGGTCCAGCGGGAAGGATGGAGAACAGTACTTATTATTAACTCCATCTCCTACACAAAGACACAGCCAAAAGCAAAGCAAAATGGCAGTGATAACATAGGTAAAAATGTAGGATACGTAGGTGGGGACAGTGTGCCAGTGATGCCGAGAAAGTGCATTGCTACAGACACCTGCTTAGAAGTGGGTGGCGATGCCGTTACACCACTTGGAATTTGGGCAGCATGGGCTAAGTGCTTCACCTTTAGCAAGACTGCAAGGGGCAGACAGGACATGAATCTCCTCGGTCTTCCTCTCCTTCCCCAGAACAAACCATGTCAGAATTAAAATGGGATATAAGACTATTAGACTAGGAACAAAGACAACTTTGGGCAAGGCACTGTTCATACCATGCTTGACATATGTGAGTACGCACACACATTTTAATGGGATAGGGTCTGCCTTTCATGTGAACTGGTAAATCCTGACTTTCACTTTCTGACTCTACTCCCAGTCACTCCAAATGTTTTTCTGAAAAGTTTAGAGCTTTTTACCTCCTGTCTCCTTGAACACTGGCCATGGCCTTTTACAGCTGAGACCATAGTTTTGGGACACGTCTAGTACAGGAGGGACTGGACCCTTGTAGAGATCATTCAGTTTTCTGACAAATACAGTTAAATGTGTTTCACCCGCAGCACCACCACCTCTCAGCCCCTGGCTCGAAGGTCAAGCGTCCACTCTGCATCAGATAGCCTAATCTTCAGAGACTGCATTTACTCGTATAAAGGTCAAACTAGTAACACAGTTATTTTCCCTCAGAATTTTCTGTGATCTTGTGTTACCTCTGCAAGTGGAGAAGTCAGCTCGCTCTCTTTTTTGAACTCTGGCCTATTAGACTTGGCAGTTGTCTCTTGCCTTACGGTGACCAGCCCCCGAAAGGTTTCTCTCATTCCCAGAAAGGTCGGGTGCACATAAACTCACATGAATGCACATACAAACACATGTTCATACAAACACACACAGATGCCAGGATTCACAGATGCACACACAGCTTCCCAGCTTCGCACTGCTGTTTTCAGCAAGGACCACTCAAAGCGTTTAGCCCAACATGCTGTGATGATGATGTAAATGGAAAAAGAAAAGCCCTTCACCTGTGAAACTAATTAATAGTCAACAAACTTGCTTCAAGGTAGGAGACCTGGCACTGAAGGCAAGAAGCTGTCTTGGAGACCGGCAGGAGCCCGTCTCAGCTGCTAGATGGCAGCATCCATTCACTCACCCACCCTAATCACAGAGCTGGGGCTCGCCGAGGTGTCTGTTGGTTTTAATTCTGTGAGAATTTGATGCTCATCAACGTGAGCGACTGTTATAGTCCTCACTACAGCCAAAATGCTCAAGGCTGTTGCTGTCGCTGCCCATGATGGGAGCATACATAAACATGAAAAGAAAGTCATCCTGGCTTTTAAGGCATACCACAATTTGGTGGCAGTTTTTTAAGGGGATGTAGCTGGACAGACACCTTGGGATGATGCTGATGAAATCATGCCTTATCAGTAGGCAAAGAGGCTGTGTCCTCCTCCACAGCTATTTCAGGGCCCTTTATCACTGATCAAGGTGCATGCTTATCTTCCAAGGGCTTTTCAAACACCAGTTAATTAGTCCCCCCAAACCTAAGAGCAAAGCAGGGGAGCCAGAGCTTTGTGTTCTCTGTAGCAAACGAGACTGAAACTCTGTGAAGGGCCCCGAATTAAAGCAGCCTCCAGTGCAGCACGTGGGAACTGCTGCAGCAGATTTAGGGGCACTTTTAAGGATGCCAGTTGAATATTATATCCTCGTTATTCCTATAATTAATACAGCAACTACTACAGAACTTCCAGTGTTGTTTATATAAGCATTATATCCCAGTTATTTTCTGCAGCTCTTGTCTTTTTGACATGCAATAGATTTTCTTATGGAGTCTGTGGGCCTGCATCACTGAGGACCCATGGGAAAGGCAGATTTTCAGCAGAATATGGTTAAATATTCTGGGCCCAGGATCCTGTTTAACAATGAGGTGCTGTTGAACACAGCTTGAAAACTGAAGGATCAGGGATTTAAACTCCTCCGTGTCAGAAAGCCTCCACAATGTCCATCTGCTTGCTGCCAGCCACCACAGCCAGCAGTTATGGATAAACCTTGACCCTGCATGCTTTTTACCGGCATGAAGAGCAGGGAAACAGTAAAGAACATTGATATTAAAATCAATCATTAGGTTTCAGGGTTAAGATCACACACAAATGACTGGAGGTATATCAACTCTCCCTCAGTGAAACTGATTCAGGCAGATACTATGTTGATTGGACTTAGTTCATGCTTGGAAAGTTTTCTTTGCAACTACAACAAGGAAAAGAGGGGGTTTTCAGGAAAAAATACCACCCTTCTTTCTCTGCAGATGGGGAGGAAGCACTCTTGGCCCCTGCAGGCAGTTCAGCAAGCTCAGTATGAAGGTGGTGTAGTATTGTTTGTGTCTGCTCTACTTAACAAGAATGGTCATACTTAGTACGAGCTTCCAAATTTCAAATAACCATACAATGTGAAAACAGGACGGTTAGGTGCTGTCTTTCCTTCCCGGCCTAGAAGCAGGAGACGTTCACTTGAGCCCTCTGATGCAGGGAGGAAACTGGACCAAAATGATGTCTCATATTGCCAAACAAAACCAGAGCAAGGACTGAAATCAAGCTCTGGGCCCTGCCTGAGTTTTGCACTGCTCCAACTAGCACCTTCTAAACCCAACTTCCCATAGCGGTGGCTATCCTGACACCTAAGCGGTGGGGATGGAAGCCAGTCCGTGCCATGCAGCCTGATCCCTGGCTCTCTTCTGTTTAGCAGTATGAGACACAAAGACTCCTTTTCTGAGTGTTTGATTTAATCGCTACACTAGTGGAGGCTGCCCCTGCCACTTCAAAGGCCCTACAGAAAAAGGGTCTTTAAAGAAAAGGCATTTTCTTTCAGGAGAGTGTAACCCTACAACAGGGGAAAACACTTGCAAAGCCCCAAGATAGGAGTGAGCTTCAAGACCCTCTTATTCTTGTTAATCTGGGCAGATCCCTCCATGCATTCCTGTGGGTGAATGCCATTTTCAGCTCCTTAACTTCCCCCATACAACACATGTATGGGGCTTCAGGCTTATGCAGGACCAGGGCAGGGAGAAATGTTTCTTCTCAGGTGTTTGACTTTTGCAGAGGGAATTCCCTTGCAAAAAGCCATCAGTCTGCTCCTTTGCGGAGTGATGGAAACCACTCCCTGTCCCCATGCTCATTAAAGATATTGTGAGGTGCCATTCCTTGAGGACTGGCTGCATGTAATTGGTTTATTCTGACTCACTGCCTCCAAGGAGACTGCTTACTTTAACTTCGTCTGTTTTGCCCCACTCACTGCTCTCCCATCCTTTCACCACAGGATAAACTTAATATTCAGGTCAAAGCACAAGTTCACTTAGCAGCACTTAATATGTCAGGCTTTCAAGTTACAGGTTGGAGCCAACAAAAAAAGAAAAAAAAAAAAAGGCTACAGGTAAAAGAAACATTAAACACCCTTAGGAACATGGTTCCCATCTAGCTGTAGAGATCTGGCCTAGGTCTCCTCTGAAGTGGCTGAGCTATGAGAGTAGCAGTCCAGGGTTCATACAAGCACGCTGGCTTCCTCCATTGCAGTTCTCTTCTCACAAACCTGGCAGCAACCCACGGCCCTGCATGTGTAAGACACAGAACAGGTCTAGCCTCGTCCTCCCCATCAGGTACTTCGCTAGTTACCGCTTTCTCAACCAGAAATATTTTCGACATCTCAGCCAGCAGATTTGATGATGCTAAGATCACAGGTACTCTCTCATCTCTTTTGAGTGCATCCCTTATTCCCAAATCTTCAAAAACAGTCTGGAAAACTGATGACTGATCCTCTGTGCATCTGTTCTGATCTGGGCAGACAAAGCTCTTTCACTTTTTTTTTCCCCCCTCAAACTGCTCCCAAAACCAACAGTCTAAGGTTTGCTCCCAATTCAAGTGTAGATGCCAGGTTGATGAGTTACGGAAATGGATAACTCTGCAATGTTAAGTGGAGTATTCCTCCACTTAATTCCTGCCTAGTTAGCTAAACAGTACATGATCCATATAAATACAGTTGCTGTCTGTTCTAAGACCCGCAGTTTGTTCCTAGTGAGCCTGCTGGTTAATTTTCTCCGCCCAGTCTGGACTGTTTAATTTATAAATTACATTAAATAAAACTAAAATCCTGTTGGGGCTACTAATATATCATTCATTAAATATTATGTAAAACAGCAGAGATACATATTTTCTGTTAAGCCCAGACACGTTACTAACTCCCTGTAGAGATCATGTGTGATATCTCTGGATGCAGGCACGCTGCCTAGATCCCCCCTGAGGACAACTCATCCGTCCTCCCACCATCTGTCGGCGTGCTGGGGTTCCTCCGTCACACCTAGGCAGCTAGCTCTGGGCTGTGGATTCTGCTCTGTGGCTCTGACACTCAAAGTTAAATGGGCCTTAGTGCCCTCCCTGACACACTGGAGAGGAGCTTGCACCCCTGGATTTCTAAGTTTCAGCCGCCTTCACTCCACAAAGTTGACGCAAAGTCCCTGCAGTGCCATTAAACCCGCACTCTGAACAGATTAGAGATGCGTGTCCATTCGTCCTTCCTTCTTCTCTGCGTTCCCCTGCAGGGGAACTTTCATGAAAAGCCAGAAACTTTACAAAGTGAAGTGGAACTCATCTCCACCTATCCCAGGTAACCTCTTCCATCCTGTCAAACAGCTCGGCTCTCATAAAAGAACAAATGGAGCGATGCAGGAGTAAGGGGGAGCAGAAAAATCAAAAAAAGCATCTAAACTCTGAGCAGGAAGTTTCTGTCGTTATTTCTGAAGTGCGTTTAGCATGGAGACATATCGTACATTTAGCACAAGTCCCCGGGACCCTAATGAGCTCCTAATGTACCCCATACTTCAAGGGTTTTCCAAAGAGGCCAGTAACTTAGCAACAGCAGCAAATCCTTGACAGGAATAATCAGTATTTGTGCTGCAGCTTTAGGCTTCCCCTCTTCTCTCCCACTAAGTGGAAGGTGGTTTTGGCTGGGATTTCTTCTCTGCTTTGTCATTGTTCTTATCCCTCCTATGGGTTTCTTCAGTGTTTTTTTCCTTTATCCTTTCTGTTCAGTAAAGCAAAAAACCACCATCAGTGGCCTGCAGGGAGCAGAGTTCTTGGAGCCTGGAATTAGCAAGATTCTCCCGTGAAGAGTTTTGTCGCACTGGGGAGATACAGAGGTGGTTCTCTGGGGATGCCACAGGCAAGCCAGGGCTGGCGAAAGGACTGATTTTCACATGATAGCAAACTAGACAGGCAACCAGGGCCAGTGGTGGCTCCTCAGGGGTACCAGCTCCTACAAAGAGCTAGAAGGAGATGAGAAATGACAGTTCTCTGCTGCGTTCATAGCTTTCAGCTATGAGAAACTGAATCACTGAACTCCAAAGACATTCTCTCAAAACCACAAAGCAAATATTGCCAGCTAACTACTTCCTGAGGCCATATGAGACAGCAGGCTCCAGAGGAATATGAGGTCCTTCTCAGGCAGGCTCTGCACTGTTTTCCTTGTGGGGTGCCATTTGGTGCCACCATGTACAAAGCATATACCTCCCCTGCCCACATCTCCTGTCTTTTTGCGAACTGTAGGCTTATCGCTGGGTTTGGAAGGAGGCTGCTTTCCACCTTAAGTGAGGAACTTGAACAACTGATTCACGTATTAAGAGAGGGTCTGAGAGAACAAGACATTTGGGTGACTTCCTAGCATCAGAACTTCAGCATAGTAGATGTTTAAGAGGACAACCCATTTTAATATCACTAAGAAATCTCCAAAATGGTAATGTGATGTACAAAAGTGAAATGAGTTGTCCAGTGTCACAGAAGGCCTGAAAGCAGAAGACAACCTATCTTGAAATAATTTCTGTATAGCCTATTAATTTTCCCGAATAACAACACTGTAAAAATGCACACGATGAACAGCCAGTTTTGAACTAAAAATCACTGAACAGCCATTCTGGACCTTGGCTAGTATAATTCCAGCAACCAAAGGGACAAACTCCCCATTTCTGTAGGTCCAAGTGTAACTGGAATTTTACAGACACGGCTTATCAATGCTCTTTTCCCCCAATGTTGAAAGGGTGGAAGGTTGACGATAGTGAGAAATAGCATTTAACAAGGACTTCTTGACCCAGCAGTGGCCTTTGAAATGTTTAAGAATGGTCAACTCAGGCTAGGAGAGCCTCTGATATATAAAAAACATGCCATCATACCCGCATCTCTTGCATTTATAGCAAGAGAGGCAGACTAAGGCTTATACATTCACCTTGTGAATTTTAGAGAAGTCAGAGGAATAAATAAAATTCCAACTACTTGGAGCCAACTATCTTCTTTACAAAATATCAACAGACTGAGCATGGAAAATGAATGAAGAAACCTCTGCCAGGAGGAGGCAAAGACTTTCTTTTAGGTGGCTGTCCAGGCAGTAAATTGGAAGAATATTGTGGGCTAACTCAGCTGAAACACTGCTGAAAAAAACAAAAGTTCCTCTACATCCAAAGCATGCTCACCACCATGCAGCAAAGTGCCCACCCAGAGGCACACAAGCAGGCTCCACATCACATAGATCTGAAACTCAGCACAGTATAGACACACCAGTGTGCCACTGCACTCAGCTGATGGAATCTTCTGCACTGTGTCGTATAAACCCACCCCAACACTGTGAAATAACAAGACAGGGCCAAGGCAAAATATAAGGATTAAATCTGCTATTCTAAGCAAAGTGGGTGTTCAAAATCCACCATATTATTTCAATTACCCCAAACTGTCATTACAGACTCAAAGACAAAGGAGGGGCACGTGGAAACTCTTGACCCCTGGGAGAAACCTACTGGAACTGCATGAAAATATCACAGCGATTTGTCCTTTCTTGTTTTTCATTACACATACAGCAAGGCAAGGCAAGCCTCAGACCTGCCCACACTGTAACTTGGCCTACAGCATCAGTCAGTTAGGTCTCCACGAAGCGTGAGAGAATCATTAACAGCGTCACTTTCTCTCACAGCCAACCTGGCTTTACCCAACCAGAAATGTCTGCAGGAAAAATCTGAAAAACCCATTAATGGGGATAATGATGCTTACCTCCTGCACAAAGTGCTTGGAGATTCATGGAGGGAAAATTTTGTTAGAGGTAGGTATTTATTAAATCCTTTTAGTTTCTTGTATCGAGGATCCATACTACAGCCACACACTTGGACATAACTCCCACTACCATTAGAGGCTAGCCTCTAAAGACTATAAAACAAGCCTATACCACATGGTTTAAGAACTATGGCCGTCATGTCTATCCTACAGACAAGAGGTAGATCTCCTAGCTAGTCCATGCCCACACGTTAATGAGCAGTCATCTTTTCTCACTTGCCTTTCAGAATTTGTCACTTTACATTATGGAATGAGACAGACAAATCAT
Source organism: Haliaeetus albicilla (assembly GCF_947461875.1). Taxonomy (NCBI): domain Eukaryota; kingdom Metazoa; phylum Chordata; class Aves; order Accipitriformes; family Accipitridae; genus Haliaeetus; species Haliaeetus albicilla. The sequence continues at coordinate 42,578,694 of NC_091488.1, forward strand.
AGTTCTCAGGTGAAATCCAGGCCCCCTTGAAGTCAATGGCTAGGCCTTTCTGATGTAAATAGGGCCAGGATTTCACTCTCTGCCTGAAATTCTCTTTGATATGAAAAAGCACAGTTTTGGGATTTTTTTATGTCTGACTTACAGAGTTGAAGGACTCTTACAGCCAAGCGATGAAACAGTGCTAAGAAGTTGTGGGGCTGTTGTCACCTGGGACCAGCTGCCCCAATTCTGGTAACCAGATAATCTGCTTATTTGACATTTCTGGGGTCTCGGTACACTCTCTCATGATAGATCTCTTCCTCCTCCTTGGATAAAGCTCAGTAAAACATTTGACCTTTTCCAGCCTTTAGAGTTTCATTGTGTTTTTTAAAAAGGAAAGCAAAGCATGGAAAAACATCTGCTGAAGAGAGAATTTTCTCATTTGGATAACGCACTCCCATTTAGCGTAAAGAAAACAGGCTCAGAGAGGCCTCTGCCTATGATTTCCAAGTCAGGACAGAGTGCTGTAAAAGTGACTTCATTCCTAAACGTGTGAGCTTCTCCCCAGAGAAAGATCCTAAATCAGAAAGGATCATAGGGGCTTAGCTGGCAAATCATTACCTCATCTGGAAACTAAAGTTTGCTGTCTAGTTTCTGTCAAAAGTGACAAAGACTTCAGAAGGTTTCACTCTAGACCATCCACAAAACCTGCTGTGCAGCTCCGCATAAGTTTCAGTCACTAGTCAGGGGGCACCCAAGCCTGCAATATTAAAAGGAAAGTTGAAGTCACAACAGAAATGCCAAGGAAAGAACTGGTGAAGGGAGAGGAGGGGACCAGGGGAGGAAGAATTATTAGAGCAGGCCATGCTGTAGGGTCAGCGTTCAGGCGTATTTAGCAGAGCTGTATGTATGTATGAAACTTGCACCGTGCTTGCCCTTAGCCTGCAGTAGCCATCTCGCACTTTTTATGAACACGAGAATTCACTAAGCCCAGAGAGATAAAACTGGTGAATTAAAAAGATTTTGAGGCAGGATATAAAACACAGGTCTTGCCGGAGCTTCATGCTTCTTGCTGCTTGGGAGGCAGGCACGTTAGTCTCAGTGCCTTTCTGATATGCCATCAAACTAATTACCTGCCTAATGGGAACTGAAATAGATTTCCATTCTCTTGATGTGTAGGAAGATGAGGAGGCGTGTGCAACATGGAGGAGGGCATGGGGTCTACATCAGATGGGAGAGCCCTAGAAAAGAGCCCTAAATGCAAGAACCTTTAGGGGCAACGTGGGTGGCCTGAACCCAAAATAGACACCTGATAGCTCTGCTGGTTTGGCAGCAATTAAAGACCTAAGAGCAAGATGTGAAGTTCTGCTTGAGTTCTCAAGCATCATGCTGCCTGAATCCAAGATTTTGCTCAAGGACCATCTTTAGCGTTAATCCTGTATTTAGATAAATGGCTCTAAATTCCTTAGATTCTAATGCTCTTACAGTAGGACACTTCTGGAAACAGGAGTTATATCAATAAAGTGGATCATTATTGCAATTAATTTCACTGAAAGACAATTGAAACAGAATGTAATATCAAATCCCCATCTGCTCACCGCAAACAGCTAAGCCAGTCCTAAAACAAAACTAAAATAAATACCTGCATATAGGCTCAGGAAGCCTTGATTACAAAGAGGGTGGAGGGGGAGTGGGGAAAAAAGCGAGAGTAGAACGTATTCTTGAAATGCCGTGAGCTTTTCTTTTCATCCTGGCTTGTTTTCCAAAGCATATTCTTGAGATGAGAAGGGCTATTTTCCATTTTGTTGCTTCGTGATTAAGTGGAACAAGTACCTTTGCTCTCATTGGTTAATTAGAAATACCTGCTACGTAGATGTATCTTTTTCCAGTCCCTTGCTTCTTAGCAAATAAAAAATCTATTTTGGCTTCCCTGCACTGACCCTTTAATTGAACTAACATGGGTTTTGTTGCTGTTCTTTGTTTTTAAATAAGCAATTTTGTACTTGCAGATTTTAATTTCCCACATGGCAAAACACTTCTGAATATTGCCAAATCCCAGGCACTGAGGCTAGAGAAAGTACATCTCTGCTTTCCCACACCCAATAAAAAAAAAAAAGTTATCATCAAGGATCCCTGCTGACTAGCCCTTTGCCATGACATTCTGTTGGTTTCACGTGAGAGATCATCTTGATGTGCTATGCTAATCCTGTCATTAATTCCATTATTAAAGTTACAGAGACATGAGATTAGGAACCCGTTACCTGCATAAAGCCCAGCAGATTTCTCTCTCTCTCTCAAAAAAGAGAGAAGAATCTTATTATAGGTACGTAGGCTATTTCTACTAGGCTTGCGGAATTCTACTCAACACTCACTGGAAGAATAGTCCTTTATTGATAGAGTATGAGATGGGAGATTTTTGGCTGTGTATTATCTTCACCATCATGGTGCAAAGGGAAAAATCTCTGAGACCTAAGCTGGCAAATTTTTTAATGACAGTTTTATGTGTTTATTACTCTTGTTTTTTTGCCAGGTTTGTTAGGCAGGGAGTAGGTAACAACTTGCAATCTTGTCCACTGGCATGTATACACACATTAATGGGCCAGATGGAGCTGCAGTGATTTTAGCAGCTGAGGGTCTGGACTATTATGTTTATACAGGTCAGGGGAGAGGGGGAACAGACAACTAATTTAATATAACTTTAGAGCCACAGTCTTCACTAAATTGGACATAGGATTCAAAGTGAAGAAGAAAGAGAAAATCTGGCTCCTTTTCTTGGCTCTACCACTGATCTAGTTTGTAATTGTAAGCAATTCTATTTACCCCATCTGCAACATGACTGTAATGTTTCTCCCCGCCTCTGTACAGAGTTCTGGGATGGAGATACATAAATAATTTCTCAAATTTATCTGACATTTTTTCCTAAAACTTCAGATGTGTGAGCTGCCCCTTCCACGGGTTTCTTTTTTGTGTTTGACAGTGCGCTTATTTTATTTCTCTTGTAGGCTTGCCTGTAATAACTGACAGATTTTAACAGTAAATTACCTTCTCTTTAAGGTATGTATTGTAATAATTTTGCCTGCATTGTACATTATATTTTAAACAAAAGATTTAGGTTTCTTTATTTTTCCCTTGATATTATAAACACTTCTGAATAATAATTTGTTACTGTAGAATTTCACAATAGTAATTTATTACTGCAGAATTTCACCAGCTGTTTGCTAGAGTAACAGACTCAGAGTTGTATTAAGTGTGCACAGTTTGTGACATCTTGCCAACCTTTTTGTGCAGAAACATAAACTAATTTGAGGCTTACATGTAATTTGTTATCAAACTGTATCAATAAACTGTAGTTAGCTTCTCTATGTATGTGATACGTCCAAACTAAAGCAAAACAGCATCAACTATTTCTTTTTTAAATTGCTAGCAATATTCTGTTTCTTTGTGTCTCCTGGATCATAGCTGTCAACCCTGTTACTCAATATATATTGCCCAGGTCATCTGCATTCACAGCTTTCCAAAATCTTTTACCTTTCCCTTATTGCTTCTTTCAACAAATCAATAAAATTTCATCCAGAACTTGTCCTTGCTTCTGTCCCCTGTCCCCAATCCTCTTGACATTGAGAGAGTAGAAGGAGAGAGAGAGAGGTGGTCCTTCTGTATTACAGATTGCAACCAATGAGCCTATGACAAATTTGAAGTAGCCTGAAATAATTTGTCTCATTGCATGAAAAACTGATTATCTTTATGACAATTTTCGGAATGTGTATGTTGATTTAACTCAAAGACTGCTGTTTCTAGGAAGGGAAGGGTAATACAGCAGATGAGGTGACTTAACCTCAAATACTAAAGGATTATGAAAGGACCGTTATGCTTGGTCCTGGCTGACCCCAACTCATTCCGGTCCTAGTGAATTTCTTTAAGAATAATAAAATCTTTCGCATTGAAAGATCCATCACAGCAAAAGCAAAATGCAGTTCATCAAAAAGAGTAGGACAATTTTCTTGATAAAAGGAACAGACTCCAGAATCTGTCAGAAAACAGGCCTTCCTAAGTCCCCTTTGTAAGACATATGATTTCAGGTTAGACAGACATACATAAAAACAGCTCATGAATTACATTTTTTTTCTCAAAATATTTTGTTCACTTGTATAAATGCATAGCATTTTTGCTTGAAGAGGCTATGATGTCACTATGAACAGAAAGGAGTCCTGAAATTCCCTGGGTTTTCCAAATAATCATTACTAATCTGAAGGACACTATAGCCCAAGCCCTGGTTTAATAGCAGTAAAATCAGCAGCTCTAGCAGTAACAGGTTGATATGTGAAATCTGAGACTGAACAAGTACCAGAGAGATCAGAAATGGAACAGAAATGCAACAAGTCTTAGAAGGTGGCCAGTCACACCCAGACAGTTTTCCAGCCCCTTGAACAGCGGTCTTCTGCCACGAAGTGCTGTGCTAAACCAGGGAAGCTCAATGCATTTAACTGTATTAAATGCTGATAGCAAAATTACAGCGGAATACCCATATGAAGAACAATGCCAAGTTACAGGGCCATACTTTTTGAAACCAAAAGACAACAGTGATATGGACAGCAACAGGATCAAGACTTTACCTGTGTCTGTAACGAGCTCATTTTGCAATTTATCTGCAAAACTCCATATGTGTTAGCGCATACACGCTGTTGACTATAATGGCCATTATAGTATCTCTTAATCTATGATGCATTGTTCAGATACTTTTCTCAAAAGCAACCTTCATTAAGCTGTTTGTCTGAAATAGCCTGAATACTGAACAGCTGCAAGATCCTACACATTTGTCAAAGCTCATAGAAAAATATGAATGTCTTGCGTTGTGTTATTTGAGAATTGATATGTTATTATACTGTCTTTAAGGCCTTATTACAATGAATGTGTACAGGAAAGGAAAGTTAAAACTAAGTATTCATTCATAATTTGGGGTTTTCATCTAAGCTAAGCTGTAAAATACTAAAGATGGGCAAATGCTGTCATTTCCTTCAGTGATCATTTAGGTAGATGTAATTTATATACTTGCGTTTTTATGTGCAGGAATGGTGGGTGACAGGAGCTCTCTAGCAGGAAAACAAGAACTAAACAAATCCTGAGAAGACTATAAGGTTCAAAAAAAAAAAGCATTCCTCTACTTTATTTTTTACCCCCTTGATACTTTTTTAGCTGCCTCCCATGACTCCGCGTTGTGCAACCCGCATTCATTCTGTGTCCTTATCAGATGCGAGATGCGTTATGTTGCCACTTATAACTGTTTCCCGACCAAGTTAAAACAACATATCAGCAGTAAATGGGGTTTCAGCAAAAAAGCTTATACAAACAAGTTACTCTGACCTCCACAGGTGCCCATGAAACTGCTAGACTTCTAGCCCTTGGTACTACATCACTCAGACCCGCACCCTTGGAAAACTGAGGTGGGTTTTCTAATGTTACTGTCATGCTGTGTGGCAGAAAGTATGAAGTTGAGAAGTCTTCCACAGATCTGATAGTCTTAGTTACCCTAGCACTTGCCATTCTCCTTGCATTTCTGTTAGTATAGCTTTGGAGAAACGGATTCAGTTCACACCTCCCTCCTGAATCTTCAATATTTATTTTGATTCTTTATGTTAATAAATAAATAAAATCCAGAGCCTTAGTTGCAGTATAAAACAGCACAATTCACTACCAGAGTATAGAATTGATATACTAGATATTTCTCATTTATTAGCTTCATTCCTTTGCCTAGTCTCCTACAGTAATGTTGTTATTTCCCATGAGGGTCACATGAGATTTTTCTCTTGCTTGCCTTGTACGTGTCTTTGTGTGTGTGCTTATTTATTTAATAGGCATTTTCCCCCTTTATCTGCTACTTATTTAAAGCTTTCACTATACCCATTTGATCTGAATACATTGGCTATGTGTGGCCTGTTTGCAACCAGGTCTGCTCTTAATGGTGTATTTACACCAGGTTTTCACACAATACCGAAGAGATCCATAACCAAAGTGATTTAGAAGACGATTTCAACGTTCCTTTCCCCAGAACTGCTCTCCCTTTCTCAACAAGTAGGAAATGACACTGAAGGGAAAGGATTTGCTTGCGACTCTGCTGTAAAAGTGCTTTTCTTCTTCAAAGCAATCTCCCCGAGGGGCAAAAATTAAACCAGGTTCTCAGAACAGGTACTTATTTTAAGAATAGGCCTTTCTGCCTCCTGTCAGAACACGGCACTAGTTCATGGACTGTCTTTACAAGTACAGCCCCCTCCCTCATCTAGTCTACTCTCATGAAACAGGGATGTCTTGCGAGTAGCAGCTCTTCTCTCTCCTGGCCCTGTCCTGGAGGGCAACGGGGCAAGTTGAGCATGGCCAACTTCCAGCCATCCCACCTCCCTGCTCCCGCTGTGGGAGGCTAGGACACAGCCCCAGTGGCGCAGCACGGTACTTGACCAAAACCTGGCATTGCAGATACTGCGATGCCACCAGCCCCTGCAAATCTGGCATTGTGATACAACTGTGGTGACGGGAAATCACTGGCAAATCTGATTAGGGGCACCACTGATTGGGAGACTGCCCATACGGCATGTCAAGTGCTGAGGGGCAGCATTTCAAGGAGTCCACGTCAAGACTGCAGTGTTCCCTCTATTAGCAAAACTTCATCACCTTCTGCCCCCTGCACTGCACCACTATCAACATGAGTACCATGGACAACACTGAAATTATTATAGTCTTCACTTAGTTTTGTTTGATGTAATGGCCGTGGAGAGCAAATAGGTTTATAGCTTTTTATAGTATTAATGCATCCTCACATAGTTCTGTAAAATGGTATATAAATGTGGTAAAGGCCTCTAAGTCCCAGTCAACTCGACCATCACATCAAAACACCTGCTTGGATACCACTCTGCCTTATGTGGCTGAAGACTCAGTTTTGACAGGATTTAAAGCAGTGCTGTCTGGAAAGCTTTTATAGCAGAATCTTTGCTCCAACCTTGCTGAAAAGGTCAAGCACTTTTTCTTTACCTCCTTGCCTTTCAGAGGCACTCAGGTTTAAACCACAGAGATCTCCATTTTAACTTTCTACTTGCCTCATTTAGTAACATCACACCTTTTGTCAACTCAGGAAATTCTTTGGTTTTCAACAACGAAGGAAGACTTAAAAACAAAAGCTAATCTCAGCCCTGAACACAGCCAAGATATTCTCAAGAGAGTCTTCTATCCCTTTTAATCTACGAGAAGAAATGAAAATATCATAGATACCAGCCTAACGGTATTTTAAAGGAAATAACCAGTCTAAATAACATTTTGCTCTCTTTCTTAGTTCACAGGGAGTGTTCAGTCAGTCAAAAATAACATGTAGTGTTTATGCACAAACCCAGCAAGAGCTCCAGACTCAGCCCTCCTCCACCTGAGAGCCGCTGGCCAAAGTCAGCTCCTCTAGGAAGAGCAGGCAGTCAGTCACCCCATCGCAGTTGGAAACTACAGCAAAGGTTTGTTTTGCACAGCTGCTCGGATGGAGCTGCTACCTACTACGCACAGTTCTCCTCAGCATGTGGCAATCAAGATTGGCTTTTGCTGGTTACGCTCTTCAAACCGTCACAAAGCGACCACCAGCCAGGCACCGGCCCCCCTCCACCTCACAGGTTGGGAGGAAGAAGAAGTCCTTAGATTGTGGAAAACGTATGGCACCCAACTTCTGCTTAGGTGCCTGACATCCATTAGCATCACCCAGTATCTTTGCAGGTCGTAGGAATCCAGAGCGCCTGCTCCCGAGGGACTTCATCAGTAACTATCAATATACTCTGAAAGGAAAAGTAAGCTCACTTCTGAGAGTCACCTCTGACAATTTTTTCCCACTCCAGGTTTGAACAAGTCACTTGCAGGAAAATCTAAGCAGGCTATTATCAGTCTCCTGACACACGTAGCTCTTTACCTGCTTCTTCTACCAACAGGTTATATTATAGTCTTTACTTACCTTTAAGTCCTTTAGAAATAAGGGAAAGGAAACACAGGTTAGACCCATTTTGCCAGGCTTGTAGGAAAAGATTTCCATCACTGCAATTCCCGTAATAAATTTTGTTTTCTGCAAGAACACTACTGTTGAACCCTATTTCTTAACGTGGCCAGGGACTCTCACTAATTACAAAGCTGCTCTTCAGCTGCTCAGAGCTCTCCTTTCCACCCCTAGGAAGGGATTATCAGGAATTCGTGGAGAGAAAATGCACCCCATATATCCCCACTATTTATTTAGCTCTTCACCAACTGTTCGCATATCAAACTTTGTATGTGACATGCTAGATAACAGAGGCAACCCAGAAGGAAGAGCATACATAGTATTTGCTAGCATGTTGCCTTTTATTTCCTTTAGCCAAAAATCTCGTGAGGCAGCTATATGGCATATTAGAGATAGCTTTACACAAAAGGCCTTTCTTTCAGAGAGGGTTTCTCTGAGCCTGTCTTGCAGTTCACATTGCAGACCAGATCAAAAGATGTTTTCCTCCATCTTAATAGAGAAATCTGAGACAGATTGTATCAGTGAAGAAAGGGAGTAAAAGAAAGACTGAGAGGTTACTTGGCAATTAGGCAATCTTGATTATTTCCTTCTTGTCTTGCTAAATCTTTCAGCTGGCTATTGGGTGGAAATGATTTTCTATTCTATTTGACACTGGCTTCACAGCTAATTTGGTTTCCATCTATCTGCCTAATCCATTTTATCTATTAGTTCTAATTTTGGCCCTATCCCTATTTTTGTTTGCGTGCTTCCCATAAGCATAAACAACAACAATGATCTTCTCTTCTTATACGGGCAGAAAAAAAGGAGCGTGTTTTTCAGGTGAGAGGTGTAAGAGTAAGAGCAAAGGTCCCACTGTGGGGAGGTCACACAAAGATGCAGGTGCCACCTTTGGCAGGGCAAGGATTTCATAACCTTTTCTTCATGCACCAGAGAACTCCAGTATACAGATCCAAGTCACTGGGACTTCTGTTTCATCTGTGTCACTCTACCTGATCAAGCGCATAACACAGCTACACACGGAAGTGATACAGCCTCACAGAGAAGTCAGTAGCTCTCTCAGGATTTTGAACATCAGATCAAAGCCTTTGAAATGGGCCATGTGGCCAAGGGACAGCTGGAGAAGCGAGTGGCAGATAATGGCAATGTGTCCCTCGACAGCTGTTTTCCTGAGCAGGTTCGCTGCCAAGTTCTCAACCAACGGGCGCTTCTTCAGTCATGAGGGCTCACTACCAGACAGGGGAACTGCAGTCCCCGTGGTGTACCCATGACAAAACCATGAATCACAGTGCAGGCAATTCAGGCACCTGGACAAATATTTCTCACCATCACAGGAAAAGTATTCTTGCCAACACACTCACTGGACTTATCTGGTTTCTTCATAGAAGCCATCTCTATACTGTCTTGGTCTATACCTCAAAAGAAGCATCAAGCTTCAGGGCAGAAAAGTTTCAAGTGCTTAGTCAAAACTCTGCTGTGACTAACAGCTTGCTTTTCCACGGCCTCGGAAACCCTATGGCTCACAACGTGCATGGGAGCCAGGATCACAAGGCTCTTATTTCACATCTGCTACTGCTGCTGTGCATCTGCCATTCACAACCAACTATATGTGAATCACTTCCTCCCTTTGGTGCAAGAAGCAACCTGAGGTCCTTGGTTTAAAAGGAGTAGAAGCACAAGGTATTACATTAAGGCTTTGATTCATAATTAAGCAAGCCTTGAGACTCATCTGGGACTTTTGCCAGACAACTTTATACATTAGAACAGGGACTTTGAGAAACACATTTATGGTGTCACCCTGAAAACTAGAGGCATCTCCAGGATGCAGGCTCCCAGAGCAGGAGCTTTTCTTGTGTAGAATGACCTCTTTCTTATAATAGTAGCTAGCCACTAGTAGACACTTACATGGATCAGATCACAGAAAAAGCGAGAAGATTAGTATCATTCCTATCTATTGCCGTATTGGCTTCAGTACATTCCTGAGAACCTCTTCCTGAGAGCCTCAGGAAGGGAAATGCTGTGGCCATTCTTTCCCCATCCCTTGATAACTTGTTTTTTAAGATCTCCTCCTTTCTTGTTCAGACCCCTAACTCCTTAAATGCTCTCTCTCTGTTTTGCTGGGGCTGCTGCCTTCGTTAGAAAGATTTTCAGCTTTGATTAATTATTGAGCCAGTACTGCTGAGGGTTTTCTATTCTCCAGTTCTCATTACTGATGCCTTGCAGCCTGTGTGCTTCACTGGTCCCATTGCAGGATTTGATGGATGCACCCGTGAAGTTTTCCTGCCTGCAAAGCCAGTCTTGCCTTTTGCTGATTTTGTTTGGTGGGCAGGGAATTTCGCTCTTGGCTACAGTGAGCAGTAAAGCATACACACTGGGCAAAGTATTATTATTATTATGGTGGAAGCAGCATGAAATTCTTGCTTCTTTGCTTTCTGCATATTTCCCCTTTAAAACTGTTTCAAAAATTCTCCCCAACGGCCATTTTGTTCTCAAAGTTGCTGCATCTCTTACAGAAGATTCACCAATATATTGCTCTCTCATGGGAGACCAATATTCTTTCTGGTTGTTTGCTTTAATCTAGAATGAAAAGCTATGCATAGTGGAAATATGTTTTGTTTTGTTTATGCTCCTTGTGCTTGGCTGCGTAATCATCACTAAGGTTGACCAAAACATTTTTCTTTGTTTTGATGAAATAAAACTGTTATCTGTGAGAACTCAGACTTAAGATAAGGGTCCAATGCACTACAAAAGAGGTAGTCCAATGGAATGCAGAGACTGTAAGAGACAAGCATGTGGTAGGTCCCATGTCACAGCTTCTATGAGGCCCTAAAGAGGCTTATAGATTTAGAAACTGAACCTGAAGCAAGTGAAATGCTTTCATGTTTTTGAGTGTCTGTCTTCCTCAATACCCATCATTTAAAGACAAATTTCTTTAGGCTGACTTACTTGCCCAGACTGGGGAAAAAGATGAGTAAGTGCTCAAATGTTTGTATTTCCCATAGAGGATACCTTATGTTTATGATCAGCTCACTATTAAATTAAGTCCATGCCACAACATTACTTATTTCACAGGACTAAAAGCCCAGGTGACAGTGGCTTGTACTCCTGATGATTTTATCCAGTTGGGTATTAATCCTCTGTCCAGCCATAACAGTAGTCTATCATACATTAGCTTACTTATCCCTTAGCAAGCAACACAGACTGCTCATGATCACCCTGGGTCTCGTTTGTGAGACAAATCAGTCAAACTATCTCAACACCTCTCTCACACAGTCCTGAACCCAGCAAGGTACCAGACAGATAGCTACGTTTGGAGATCAGGGCTGTGAGTTTGCCTCAGCATACTGACCATCATGTATGTAACCAGATATTTAATTTTTTTTTTTTTCTGTTCCGGCATCAATGTGCATCTTAGGCCCTGATAGCTCTGCATTCAGGCACCATGAAGAAAGAAGTGGTAGTCAGGATCGGTCCCGGTGAGGGTACCCAGGGTCAGACACAGCCCTGTGATGGCTGGGCAGAGCCATGGTGAGGGAGCTGGGCTGCGGCCAGGCTGGGACATCAGCTGCAGGCTGAGGGTCCGGATTAACAGCATGCATGGCCAGGCACGGCTGTAGCTGAACTGGAGACTGGCACTCTTAGTGCGATGTAGCTCAGGCAGGGGCTGAACAGTAGAAGTTCAGTTTAAAAGCAGCTCTCACAGGAAGGGAGACTTGTCCTGCGGAAGCCCCTGACTGCTGCCTGGGACAGTCTGTCCAAGGCCACCAAAAGAAGGGGGCCATCCTCACCTGCACAGTCTCAAAGCTGGCTCTGAGCCCCAGTAGCCAAACCTCTGTGCGGAGGGATGCTATCAGCATCCCCTTCAATCTCCTCCTGCCTCCACTCTTTGTTAGAAAGGTCCTGGAGCAACTGTCTGTGGTCAGCTTGAAAAACTCGTACATCTTTCACTTTGCAGCAACAGTGGGAACAAGAGGAGAGCTAGATAAAAGACTAAAATAAATAGCTTTGACACAGATAATCAGTTGACTGTGCTTTACCATCAGCCGAAGTTGTGTAACTCTGTGGGCATGATCTTAGCAAATACAAGGGACCAAAACCCAATTTAACCACCACTGCGGATCAAGTCATTACCCCAAGGGTAGGAAAACACACACAGACAGGCAGTGCTGGGTGACTTCTTAAGCCACAGAAACTCGTTAGCCCAAGCAGATGACACATGTACAGTCAGAGAGCAGTGGGCATTGCATCCTCTCACACAGACATATATGTATCCCATGTGTACATGGACTCCTTTCTTTCCTTACTATTTCTCAGTTTGAGTATTCTCCCACCATAATTATCTTGCCTGCTTTTAACCCATCCTAGACTCCTAAAACAGTCTATCAGCAACATCTGTCTTGAACCTACAGTAAAGTCAGAGAGGGTGATCAGGTTGTGTTTTATTTCCGAGGCAGAAAAGGAGTATTATTAAAACTTTGCAAATACCAAAAATCAGGCTTAGATCCATCTGATACAGCACATCGCTAGCCTCCCTCCCAGCGCTTGCCATGAGTGTACACAAGGAGAGTGAGAAAACTACAGCCAACAGTAAATCCATGATCATTCAATCAGGGGTTTGAGCCCGTCACAAAATTTGCACCAACGTTACCTACTTCAACACTGCAGCACACAGTGGGCTCAGCAAAAGCCTAGCACTACACACACGCTGCCCAGCTGTAAACACCAGAAGCAGGGGCTTATGCCACGCATGATGTAAGCGCAGCCTGACTCATGTGGAGAACCACAGCCGCCAGAAGGCATAGGGACAAGGCTCAGGCAGCAGGTCGCATGTGACAGAAAAACATGTGTCATCAAAGCGACAACCTTCGTTTCCTCGTTTGTACCTTGACAGCTTCAGAGCAGGGCAAGCCGGTATGGCTGCCCATAAACGTGCACCTGAACACCGCCCTTCGAACAGGCTCACAGGTCTGCACACGAGTGGCTCCTCTCCACTCCGGGAGGAATCGGAGCCCTGAGGATGCTCTGCCAGAGCAGAAGGCTTGTAAATCCCCTGGCACCACTATTTCTGTGCTAGAGTCGGATGCCTGTGCCCTGCAACTGTGCACTGACAAGGCTCAGCATCTTTCTTTATTTTAAAGGCACATGGTAGCTTTCATCTGCAAGTCAATATTGGTGAGAAGGTCTGCTGGGATCCGAAATAAGTAGCATAGCTTTTCAGACACAGCAGCATTCGGATGGCATATTAAAAACCTGCGTGAATCATAAATCCCATTTCTTTAGGAACTGAGTCCCATCAGGGCACAGGGCTGAGGGGAAAATGGGCTATTCTGCATATAGCTGGGAGATGATGATGATCTATGTAGGTAAGATGCAGACATTCTGTTGTGAGTTTTTGTGACTGTTGTTGCTTTTTAAATAAAAATTTAAAACAATGGCTTAGGCTTCCCTGTCACACACCAGAGACAAAATTCTGCTCGCTATTAATAGAGGTACAAACAAATTTTTGCAAGCTCTGCATAGAAATGCCTTCCTCCGACCAAAGAAGAAAAATGAAGAGCAAATTTCTTACACATAGGATAATCACATTGCTGAAGCAAACACCTCTCAATGTTGTGAGCAAGGCAACAAGCAAAAGGTATTTAGCTGAAGTGTGCACGCATGCGCGAGAGAGTGTGCGAGTATGACAGAGATTGAGTTGGTATGTGCTGAAAAGCGGGACAGGAAAATAGTTGATCCGATCCTTGTGAAAGCAAGCTACAAAAGCTTGAGGGAGTCAGACTGCTGGTGTGCAGGAGTGGGAACATTAATCCCCTAGCAAAGGCAGTGATGGACGGCAGGTGAGCAGATGGGGAGGCAGGTTCTGAGTGCAAAGACGACGGCTTGGAACGAGCTCTGTACAAACGCAGCTCGGCAGAATAGGGGCAGCAGTACCCAGGGAATCAGCCTGCAGTAGCTTACCCAGCTCACTTTCAAGGTAGCAAGTTACCCACCGTTCCTGCACACCAACAACCTCACCCTCTTCTGTCTTGCAGCTTTGTCTTCCGCGCTCCTCAAAACAAAAGGTTTCTGGTTTTATGCATAAGCTGGGACATCTGATCGGTTCAGAAACCTGGATTTCCTTCAGCTTGAAATCTGCCGGGAGCAGGACAGCCCCGCTCTAAAGGTACCTAGATGCCAAGATTCTCAGGCTGAAGTCCTCCTCCTTATTTCCCTGTGCACCATTCTCTCTCTCTCCTGCCTCACAGTGGGTTTGGAGAGAGTTATCTGCCTAGCTCTTGGACCCTGATCAGAAGCTGAGCTGGGGCCTGGCCTTTACCATCTGTCCAGGTGGCTCCTTTGCAGCAAGATACCATCCCACATGTCCTATATGCATCCATCAGATTCAGGCCTATGCCAGCTTGGCTCTGGGAATGAATCGCTGCACTTTCCTTATTTGAAAGGCAAGCTTGTGCCAACCACTCCACGATCTTCTAGACGTGTGCTCTCCCTGGGCGCCTGGTGCTTTCACAGTACCATAGCACTTGCTGGCCAGTGCACTTGTCTGCATGAGATCCCCAGAACTCGGCACATCCTGGTTCCCACCGCAGAGTATTTTAGAATAACACAAAGGAAAAATACTTTCTCCGTATCCAAAACCTGTATTTTTAATTCTCTGTCCTAGAATCCTCCGCACTGAAGCTTCAAGGGACCAACTGAAGAAGAAAAAAGCCTCTGCTTTTCTTCCACAAACAAATGAAGCAAGTCTCACAATTTTTAACTTGACAGAAACACTCCACTGTTGGAATGGGGAAGCCCTTCTCTTTGGAAGAAACATGCAGGCCAGTCCCCTACCTCATTGTATCTCAGGGAGGGAAAACAAAAATAGAGAAATATCCTTTTTCCTTGCCAAGTCCCTAGATGGGGACAACTTGCTGCATATTTTCCAGGAGGAGAAAGATAAAAATCTCAGCTATTTAAGTCTGCGCGCATTTGTCTTGCACACAAAGCTGATAGTACTTTAGCACGCATGCCGCGTACAACTGTATCCGCAATTAATGAATACTTGCATCACAAGTACATTCAATAGCAAAAAGGGATCCTCTTCTCCAATTTAGAGACTGGGAGGGGTGTGGGGGTTGGGGGAGGGCGCAGGGAAGAGAACGTGCAGTGTGCGACATTAATCGATTTGCTTGAGACTACCAGGACAGTTGAGCGGCACAGTGAAGATGTTAACTTGCACAGTACTGGTGTCTTCACCCGACTCCAGATGTGGCCCACGCTCAGCAGAAATGGCCAGGAGACTGATGAAGCTCCCCGTATGCCCTGGCCAGGGAGCAGGGCTGCCCTGCTCTAGACTGGGGCTGGGTACTTCCCTGGTCTTGTCTGTAAGGGACAGTGCCCCAGCAGACAGCCGTCCTAGTCTAAACAGCAGAGCTGTGCGGAGAGCAAATCTAATTGCTTTCATGGTTCCTCGTGCTGTACCTTGCCTCTCCTTGCCGCTCTCCTGCCTGCCTGGCGTGCAGTTTGCTCATTCACTTGCTCGCACTCGCTCCTTCCTTTCCTCCCTCCCTCCAGCAGTGTCAGGGAGACAAGTGAAGGTTACTGTTTGGCATGTTTGTTTTTGCATTATTTATGTTGTAGAGGACAGAGTCAGACATCTAGAGGACAGTCTTAGGTCACATGTGAATCCTTCCAAATGGGACTCAATAGCACAATCAGCCAAGTAGAAAACAGACTTGGACAGCCCCATGGAGGGAGGCAGCATTTGGAAAGGGATGTTGCGCATCTATCCGGCCAAGGTACCTGGCAACGCCACGGGTCTGCTTGTGACTCCACCTTCCCTCATTTCTTTCCCTTCTTTTTCAGACACCCCATAAGGCGGGTACAATCCTTTTCTCCCTGGAACTAAGAAGCATTTCAATACGGTACGTGCTTCATAACCACAGGGCTACAAAGCAACTGGGATCTCCCCACCACCCCAGTTCCTGCCCCTTTCCCTGCAACACCTCCTACTGAGAGCAGCTGCTCCTGGGTTGCTCGCACACATCTCAGAGTAGCACCTCCTATACAAAGCTCCCCTGCCCCTTCCCTCTGAGGCTGCCCACTGGAAAGGCTGGTGCTGGAGTACCCCACAAGCAGTGCTCCTGTGAGGGCCCCCCAGCACTGCCTACTGGGGGAGCCTGGCACTCACGGTACAAATTCTTAGCTCACACTTCTTCCAACTTTGTTTCTCTCTGACCCCTACAGCGTTTAATAATAAATAGCTATGCCGTACCCCAACAGAACAGAGATTTTATGCTACTTGTTTTCCCCATATTTTTGAGCAAAGCTAAGTCTCCCTCAATTTCTTATTGAAAATGAAATGGGGACAGTACTGCTTATACAGCTGGAGATAGTGATCACCAGTGTACAGAGACTGACTTATCAAGCAGATTCTTAATGCCATAAAATCAATGGGTTTAGAAATTCTATTATCTTGCCTCTGATAGAACACGCCAAACTAAAGAAACTTCTTGCCCTTTTTCTTTTTTAAAAAGCATACTTAAATACAACATTACTGCTGTCCCAAAGCAAGCTTTCCCCATGGTCCTCTAGTGGATATTACACCAGAGCAAAGGAACAGACAGCCTGTATGGCAAAACAGAAAGGCCAGTTTGTTTCAGGGTTCTACCAGCTATTCTGTTACACTGCTCAGAGGCTGCTGGATCTCCAGATTTGACAGAAATAATCGTTCCATACTCTAAGACGATTACTTTTGCAAGAACAAAATGCAACAAAACCAAATATATGGCTAATGCAAACCAGAAAAAGCTGCATGAATGCCTGAGAGGACACTACAGTAGATCCAGGTGAGTGGAGCAGGTGTGGTATGTGTGTTCATAGGTCCAAACATCCAAGCAAGTAGGGAGAACACGGAAAGGAAGGTCTGCGTATAGAAGAGAGGCCACAGAGATAAAGATACTGGCAAATGATGGGAAATGGTTGATGCTCTAGTGAAAATCAAACAGGACATAGGAAGTGAGCCAGATGAGAAGACATAAGGAGGGAATCAGATGGGACACAAAGTAAACAGCTGCAGCAGCTGGATGGGATGCTAAGGACAAATCAGACACGAAACAGAATGATACTTGGGTGAGAGCCATTCAACGGGACACAAAGGGCTTGATTTTCCCTTAGATTCAGCTTCCAACTATTGACTAGGCAAATCTTTAAAACTTCTACTAGGTCTCTTAAATTCCCCAAAGTGTTGTAAACAGATCATAATGCAAAATGAAGCGCTCCCTTTAATCTTCTTTTCTCATTCCTCCTACTCCTTCCCTCCCAACCCCCCCCCAAAAGACTCATCAGAAAAGGTAGGTGTGCATTTCTGGAAATTAATTTTTTTCTAGTTTGGCAATAGATATGAGAACCTGAAGAAATTGCTTCCAGTCAATGTGATTCAGTGTGGTCACTTGCGACACGGGGTTGCTGAGCCCTACCTATCTAAGGCTAAGTGAGATGTGGTGAAGGTAAGGTATTGCATGAGTGCTATCATCCTCCATGTCACCTGCAAGAAAATGGACTCCAGAAAAGTAAATGGTTGGCTGTGGGTCACATCAGTGGAGCCCCATCATGCATGCTCTGAATGACTGTGATTTAATCATGGAATAGATCCAAAAGGGAGAGTTGTTTTGACACTGTTAGCCTACCACAGTAGCACACTGCACTATAAATTGTTCTCAGGCAATAAGCAGCAATGAATTATATTGAAACACTGGCTGCTTTTAGCTAACGAAGTAGGAGTGCAGATTTGAAGACTGTGGCATTTCATGGAACAACCAAGCAATCAGCCAAGGAAGAAGACAGCAACAGACTGATCAAGATACATTTTCTGTAGCCTCACAATCAATACATGTAGAGGCAGTTTCTGCAGACAGCTTGTGGAGTACCACTTGTATGTTATTTAGCTTTGATGTGCCTTGCTGCATCTACATTAAAAATGCTTTGTGATCATGAGACCTGATTTCTACTTCCCATCCAGCCATGCAAATGTTTATAAAGGAAGGCTTTCATCGCTAGATTGCTCTATACAGGAGCACCTGATTTCATTCAGAAGACAGGCAGTTTGGGTAGGAGAAGACTAAAATAGAAATCTACGTGCAATCAGAATAAAAATCAGACTGCCTCTCAAGTCTTAGGTTTTGTTCGACCAAATTGAACAAATGAAAATGTGAATCCAGACACCTCCCAGGCTTTGTAGAAAGTCAGGCCCATGTCCTCTGTGATTAAATCCATCCCCTACTTCTTCCTGGAAGAAGTTCATTTGTTCTGGATATAATGCCTTGCCTTCCTTTCCGTTATCGTCAAAAGCTGCTGTGTTCGTGGGAGAAAATCTCTCCCCCACCACTAGCCCAGTCCTTCCTGCCGTGAGGTCACAGCCCTGTCTTTGTGACACAGCTGCCTGTTGCCATGGAAGTGTTTGCGCTTTCACAAAGTCAGCACAGTGATGACTTCACAAGCAAGGTCATGGAGGAGCAGATGGGCTTGGGAGGAGGGAGGGAGACAGACCCCTTGTTTAAACACAAATAGCGGTGATAATTAATTAACCAAAGTAGCAGGGGAAATTATGAAAAACATGTGAAAGGTAAATGGATTTCTGTTTAGCTGTCTTTCCCAAGAGGCTAAATGTCTCAATTGCAGAGGGGAGATCTTTACAATGAACTAATGAAACAAGGACATTTTCTCTGGTTTCTTCAAGTGGATGCTCTTGGAAAAAAAAGGTGAACAGAGCTTATGCTTTGCCATCCTTCTCCCTTCCTTTCTCATCACCACTTGTTGACCTCAACCAAAAGATCAATATTTTCTATCAGAACCTCGAGTCCCTGTATCGTTTCAGCATACAAGGGCTGTGGTGGGAATAGACAGTTATTTAGACAGGAAGTTTATTGTTCTGCAGTGGCTTAACAACAAACATGCTCTGTTTATAAAGGAAACTGTTACATGTTTATTCTTCTCCTGACTGCCAAAGCCAAAAGCTTGTCTTTGGAGTTGACCGGGGTGGCCTTTTTCTTTCTTCAAACATATAATGTTTGCACGATAAGGAATCTGCAGCCAAACTATGCCCTTACTTCCACCTAAGCTTTCTTCTTTTGCCATAGCAGTGCTGGTTCTGCTATACACCTTCATGTTGTTGCCCGAGTCAGCAGATTTCATTCCAGAATACAAAAGGCCAAGTCACCCAGGTAAGATCAGAGGGACCATCTCAACGTGCAAGTGAATTCCTGGAATACTTCTGAAGAACCTGGACATCATTAAGTACAAGAATTGTTCTTTCTACATTCTTTCTCTGGACTGCTTTTGCATCACACGTATGGGTCAATATACATTCATCCATCTAAGATTTAAGGGGAAAGTGAGCATCTTGTGCATATTATCTTCACTGTTTACTCTGTGAACACACAGTTCTGCCCTTCTACCTTTCAAGTAGGAGCTAAGATACTTAAAAGAATAAAATTCTATGCTTTCAAGAAGAGTAGAAAACCTTACCAGAAGGCAAGCTGGTTTTGTGACTGGCAGTTCTTTCATGCCAAAGAAGTTTGGAAAAGCAAAAAGCCAAGAGATGCTATTCAGACACTTTTAAATGAGTTCAAGAGAACTTCTACAGGAAAAGTGGGGGTTGCAGTAGGTTTTCTTCTACATACAGGACTCTGTCCATCCAGCAGCTCCACCTTTGTTCTCTACTTAGAGCTGTGAACCTAACACAGATGTTGTCATGTCAAACATAAGCATCCAGATTCACAGGACAATTGTTGAGATTGGAAGGTGCCTTTGGAGATCACCTAGTCCAGCCCCTCTTCTCAGAGCAAGGTTAACTACAACAGGTTGCTCAGTGCCATGTCCAATTTTTAATGTCTCCAAGGATGAAGACTCCATAACTCTCTGCACAACCTGTTCCAGTGTTTGAGCACCCTTGCAGAAAAAAAAGGTTTTTTTCTTAGATTTAAATGGAATTTCCTGTATTGCAATTTGTGCCCACTGCCTCCTGTACCTTCACTGGCTGTCACTGAGAAGAGTGTCTCCAGTTTTCAGCCCATTTTGCTGACTGCTTATCTAGTCCATACTTCATCAGTTTGTCAATGAGGATCTTATGGGAGACTGTCAAAAGGCTTTCTAAAGTCAAAACAAACAATATGACCTGTCAAGATGTCTAGTAGACACTCATTGACTGAACTAGTCATTGCACTGTAAATCCATGCTGACTACACCCAGTCATATTCCTGTCCTTCAAGGGTCTGGAAATATTTTCCAGGATTATTTGCTCCATCACCTTCTCAGGGACTAAGGTACGGTTGAGCATTCTGTAGTTCCCTAGATATTCCTTCTTGCCCTTTCTTGAAGACAGGTGTGACACTTGCTTTCTTCCAGTCTCCAGGAACTTCCTCCAGTTGCCAAGATCTTACAGAAGTAATCTAGAGTGCCTTTGCAATGACATCAGCCAGCTCCCTCAGCATTCATGGAGACATCCTGTCAGGTCTCATGGACTTGTTTGTGTCCAGTTTGTTTAAATAACCTGGTCTTGTTTTACCAGGGGTAAGTCTTCATTGTGTCAGAGCTTCCCACTGCTCTCAGAGGCCTGAAATTCCTGGAGTCAAATCTTACTGGTAAAAACCAAGGTGAAGGCGGCATTAAGTACCTCCATCATTTCCAAATCTTTTGACACCAGGTCCCCCTGCCCCATTCAGCAGTGGCCCCACATTTTCCTATATCAAGCACACAGAAAATTTTTAAAGAAACCTTGCTGTCTGCAGGGTTAAATTAGCTGATACTATTATTTCAAAAGGAGCCTTACCTTCTACGTATCACGGTGAGGCACCCTGGTTACAGCCGTCTTTTTTATCAACATTGCGAATACATGGTCTAGGGGTAAGTTACTGCTGCCTCCTATCAGATAATTAGTCAGTAAATCATTCAACCAGCTACAAGGTATAAAGCAAGGACAATGTTTCCAAACCATATTATCATCAGACATTTATATTGCACTTTATCGCAAAGGATTCAGAAGATTTACATATACCCTGTAGAATACTGGCCTTTTTTTACACCTGCTGCTAAAGTGCAGCCATCTTTGGAGTGGGATGTCTATGTTTTTTTAAGAGCCATGTTATGGAATAAGCTTATCACAGGAAATTGTGCAGATGACTTCTGTATCTACTTGAAATTTTTAGAAGAGTTCAACGAGAATAATGGTCTAAGGTGGAATTTTGCAAGGAGACTGCAGCTAAAAACCAGTGCTTCCAGTTGTAGTTATCCCAAGTTACAGTAACATGACTTTTTACAGCGGTTTACAATTAGAATGGTAGAAAATAGAGTGTAAAAGAACAGGTTTGCAATTTATTAGTATTTTAAACTGAGTTTTACTCCATCTCTTTGGTACACTTATCTGCCATCCAAGCACTAGCAAACACCACCTCTAATTTAAACCTGACAGGACAGCTCTGGTGAAAGCCACCAAGAAGAACTAAGAGCTCGAGTCCTTTTGTGTTTTGGTTAGCTTTGGTCATACGAGGAGATGAAGCAAAATCATTGTGTGGGTCTGGTGTCTCTGTCAGCTAGACTTAATTCAGGAATACTAAGGGTGCAGCCCAGTGATGAAGTGGGAAAAACGCTAATGTCTAATTCTTGCCAACAGGCACCATCCATGACCTGATCTCACTTTTATGTGAAGTGTGTGCCATCTTACGTCACATTACGTTGTGATATTATACAGAACTGTCTCACTAAGCAACAGTATGACTCCCTGTCACCACACCGTGGTACACTGCATCACCGTCTCAGGAAAAAAAGCATCACTGTTTATTGGGCCATCTCAGCACCACTTTCTGCAGTGACCAACCTTTTTATGGTAGTGGCTCATCCAAGCCATGAGACGATGCAATGCTAGCCCAGGAGAACTCCCAGTAAATATTTTATGGAAACAATGCACTGACCTAGGTTCACACTCAAAAGCTCAGAGAACAAAAGCTTCCAAAATCTGGCAGTTACTTATCGAAACCCTAAAAAAAGTTCCAAATTTCACCGGCATTTAGGTTTGAGGTTCCAGTCCAGATCACTACAGATGGAACAAATCTAGGCAGAGTATTGCAACATTGTCTACATCAAGTTTATTTCCAAAAAGATAAGTCATGAACAAGAACTGATCATTAAACTGATGATTGAAACCCAGTGGGGCCATTGTTTTCAAGTACTGTGAGTTCTCCACAATCCAAGAAACCTGGTCATCATCACTAGAATCTCTACTTAAATTTATAAAGCCAAGAAGAAAGCTATTCACTTAGTACCCTGATAGGCAGGAATGGCAATGTGGGAACGACAATACTGCTAAAGAATTTCCCCTTCCCAGTAGTCAGCTCTCATCTAAGTCAAAATTCCAACAGCAATCACAAAACTCTTTTGAAGGGAAAGATCTCCCAGGATGCAAAGGAGCTCTGTTTTGCTGCTTTGCTACAGACTTTCTGGGGTTGGTTCAGTTACCCACACAGAAGTAATTTATTTGCCCTCCTGTATGTGAGGTATCCGCACCAGACTGGCAAATACAACATAGATCTATGGGACACCTCCTCTATTCTGAAGCAGGCAGGATATCCTAGGTCAGCTCAAAAGGGAGCAGATGATTTCTAGTGTGTCCACATTAGTGTTATGGTTATGGAGCATAAATGTGCTGTTGAAGTGAATTGCTGGGTCATCCCCGCTCCCTGAGTCTGGACTGTGGAGCTGTCTAGAAGTGCACAGACTGTATTTCTTTCTGCTGAAAATAAGATGCACATCATAGGTATTCCACCTGCTAATAGATATTCAATTCACAGCTAGATCTAGTTCAAAGCAGCCCCCCTTGAAATTTTTACAGTCAGGACCTCAGTCCTGATGTTTCGAGTCTATAAATCTACTACAGGTCCGCATTATTCCTAATGCAGACACAGGCAAATGACTAGTCTCTAACTCCTTAACTGGACTATTCTAATTACAAACTGGGATAACTGTTCTGGTCTAACTGTGGTGTATCGTGTGGATAAGTAAATTCAAGAGTATGGGGTGCTCCAATACTGCTGGAATCAGAAATGTACGTGTAAGAGAACAGGAACTGGAAGAACCGTCATGTAAAGAAATGCAGTCAAATCAGAGATTCAAATTTCCATCTATGCCCGAACAGGTCCTTAGTAAGGGCAAACATATTAACAGTGGCAGTCCCACTGCTGACATCAGCATCGTGACTCTGCTGCGCCCCATGCCCTCTCATGCTTCCAACAATCTTTCATTGAAAATGACATTCTTGATGTTAAAAAGAACAATACGTATTGAGAGGAAGAGAGGTAGTTTTTGCCTTCCACTTACAGAAAATAATGTCTCCTCCACTGCCTTCCCTCCTCTGATCCTTGCCCACTTTCCCCCTGAGATATACCTACACAATATGCACACTTCCTCCTCTTTGAAGAAACCTGCTATTCCCTCAAGCCTTTTACTAGCCTAAATTGAAGTTTGCCAAGCAGAACTAATACCACCTACTTGTAGACCAGACCCACTTCCCTTGTGCCACTATTATGAGGGAAGGCAGAAGGAAGAATGGCTAACTAAATATGACTGCCAGAGCTTCTTCAGCTAAAGAGAAGACTCACTTTCTTTTGTCATGATCTTATTGTATGTCCTCATCCTCCTCCCTCCTTCCCTTTCCTATGGAAAGTCCACTGAACCACAACTTGGAGGATCCATATTTTATTTTTCTGCTTTCCACCTTCTAGGACTATAAAAATATGTTAAAGTTCAGTTATACGACAGTCTAGATCTATTTTTCTTAGAAAATTACTATGAAGTGGCCAATGTATTGGGGTTGAATCAGAGACCTCCTGGAAAAAAAAGAGCGCTGCAGAACCATGGTTTCCCAGCTGGGGGTACAGTATATACAAACCCTCTTTAGAAACGGGCAATGGAGGAACACTTGTTCACTCCACCATACACACCATGCCAGCAGTGGGGAGGTGATCACAAACACAGAAAAAGGGTTTTTAAGAGATCCAGTAGAAGCTCTTTGGAAAAACTGCATGAAATTGACACTCCAAAGACTTGAATTCCTTCCTCTGTCAGAAATTACATAGTGGGAGGGATGCCAGTCCTTTTGGAGGATGTCCCAGGAACAGATGTTACAGGTCTGTTGTGCATAAACGTAACCTTTTTTCTTCAAGAAGGAACGCTTCTCAGAGATGATACACAGTGGTTCCCATGTTTGGTGGGGTGGAATAACTCCACTCCCTCTATAGCTTGTTCTTCCCATTCAAAAAGTCCTGGTGATGACTTTTTGCATGGGCTGGTGCCACGCAAAAACAAAGGAAGCTGCTGTCAGCCAATGCGCGCTTGAAATGAGATGAGTGGTGCCGAGCAGTCTGCACTGTGCATCTAGTCCTTGACTTCTTATTCCCCAAACTACCAAAAGAGATCCAAATGATTTCAGGCCTATGTGCATAAATTTCCTCCAACCTCCTCAAAACATGCTAATATCAAGTAGTGATGGACTTGTCACTGTTACACCAAGGGGCAGCTGAAAAATTCCCCTATTACAGTTCCCTACAACCACACACGCACAGTGCCTTTGAGGTCAAGATTAAAACCCCTCAAAATGGGTGGCAAAGCAAATAAACTAGCACTGAAGCTTGAGACAATGAAATAGCATTGCTATAAAGCTCCGACATGCTCAAATCAGGAAGATACAAAACCTGGTCAAAATAATAGCTATATGTGCAGTTATTCTCCCTGCTGTTAAAAAGTGTAGAGAATAAAAACAAAAGAGAAAGGAAAAATGCATTTAGATAATTAGCCTTCGAGTCCTGTCTGTTTGGGTGGCTTTTATTGCAGTTATAGGTCTGTCTCTGTACAAGTATAGATATTGGCTATTAACCCTATAAAGCATTTTTCATTGCTCAGTACTCAGGTTTGTTGAGATCCAATACTGAACAGTTATACTGCCTTCCTGTGAATCAAATAGGCTGTGATTCAGTTTCCTAAATATAGGCAGCTGATGCCATCTTAGGGACCGTAGGGTATCCTGCTTGGATATCCTGAAGAGCACAGACCACATGCTATACGTGCTAGCCTTCAATGGATTTCTCAGATACCACAGAGAGTGTAAACCAGTACTAGATACCTGTACCTAGGTAACCCAGCCACCCAGGTACTGACCCATTTGGTACACAAGCTCTAGAATACAGCTTTTTATCCCCAATATCCTACACTAATCGTTCATTACCTAAGGAGAAAAGAGGAGACTAGTTAAACTTAGCATAGCATGAGGCTTTGGGCTCAGGTGGGTTCAAATCACTCTGTGCACAATTGTGTATGTGGTTTTTCACACTACAGCTTAAAATTCAGATAACCCACAGTGGTTTAAAAGGCACAGCTCTCTAGCTAACCCTGTACCCTTGAGTAATCCACAGCCTCAAGTTACTAGAGTCCAAGGGTTACAGAAGAGCAAAATAGCAGGCTATGAAGAATTACAGAAAGGAAGACTACTTGGGCCAGAAGAGGTGCAAGGGTCAGGTCCCCAATATATACCCTGTATTGCTGCTAAATCAGTTTTCTGTTCTTGGGGTATTCTTTTGCTTTTTAAATGGGTAGCCCATACATAGGCAGTCCGTGTGAAAATACAGTTATACTTCTCAGGGGTTTTGGTTTTTATATTGCTTGAGGGTGTCTGTATGAATGCTTCCACGGACACGACTGTCTGTGCAGGCAATGGCTGCAGGTACTGTGGTAGCCGCATGCTCTTCTATTAAATTTGGTGTTTGAGGACACCTGAATGTTTGTGTGCAACCACATACGCCCTACTTTCACTGTTAGGATAGATGCATGTATTTATATTGGGAAAAGGATACCCCCCTCTGATCTACTGGAGTGTTGCACAATGCAAATCCAGGCAGCAGTAGCAGGAGGATGTGGATTCCCCCTGCCTCTCCTCCCCCTCATCCCTTTCCCTCCCGTCACTCAGATGATAATGATCTGTGTTGTGGGCATTTGCTGGAAAGCTTTAACGTAACCATTATTTTTTAGGTTGCTGGAATTGAGGTGGGCGTCAAGGACTCCAATGAATACAAATAAGCTCAGATCCAAGCAAACTCCATCTTGTCTAATCTCCACTGAGCAGTAATCTGGGAGGCACCTTGCTTACTCTCATTTTGTATCGAAGGAGAGCAAAGTGCACCACAGTGCCAGTATTACTGAAGTCTAGATTGATCTCACCTGTTCACATCCCGAGGTCTTCTGATCCTTTTCTACCTCAATAGCAATAATCTGTCCCAGGAAGTATTATTCACAATGAGACAACTCCACGCACCCATTACTGGAGCAGCAGAGGCAAAATTTATTTCTACCTTATCGAGTCCACAAATGCGTGCTCAAAATAGACACAAATCCAAGATGAATAGTTGGGAATTTTGCTGGAAGCCTCTCCAAGTTTCAGATGCAAAGGCTGCATCTGAACCCATGGTTTAAGCTTGCTTAGTTAAATACAGAAGTTTATGGCCTCTTTTTAAAACAGATGAGCTGGACAAAACAAGAAGTTGATGGGAAGGTGGGATTTTTATTTTTTTTTTACGCACTCAGGTATTGACTGTGCAAACCTTGCATGTTCTCTCTCACCACACAACAACACCCTTGAATGATAGCACACAGTCTCTTGCAGTTTCTGTATCCCGAGGAACAAAACCTCCTTGTCGAAAGGATGTTCGTGCAATGGGAGAACCTATCAGGAACAGAAGAAAGAACCGAGCAATGAGAAATGTATTCTCTCCATGGTCCAGAATTGTACATATAAACTGATCCTTGTCAAAAGTCAAGATACGCCAGACCTTGCAAAGGATACTTACTATCAAAAGGAGTAGAAAGACTCTTTGGTCATACCAATAAAAGAACAGCAAAGAAAAAATAAGCAGAAATGCTATACAGTGGGCATGCAGTAGAGACCAAAGATAATCTGTGTACATTCCAAAAAGTAAATGAAGACTTGGCTTAATTTTTTAATAGCTATGGTGATATTGAGTGTAGGAGAAGGCAGTGTAGCTAATGGGAATGAGAAAATGGAAGTTATAATTCCTGCAGTAGAGTAAACTCTGAGACCATACCGCACTCAAGGAGGTGGAATGAGAACTTTCACCACAGAATGTCTAAAGAACTGATAAGGGATATTGCAGAAGGTGCAAGAATCTCAGTAGACCTATCAATATACAAAGGTATTTATATGACTGCAGAATACCCGATTTAAAACATACAAGTAAAAAAAAAAAAAAAAAAAAAGAGAAAGTGATCTGGGCAACTACAGATTTAGTTATATGATCCTGGCAGTATGCACTGCTTTAGAATACATGCAGAAGTAATTAAAGACATCAAGGTAAGCGGAAAATAGGATAAAATGCAGTATGGCTTTTCCAAAAGCTCCAAACAAACCGACTGCCTTTTCTGATAACTGATTTTTTTAAACAAAAGAAATGCAGTGAAGACTAATCTATCTCTATTTAAGTAAAACGTTGGATACAGTGTCTTATAGGGGATTATTACTTAGATGTAGATGATGGCATTAGTGAAGAATTTTAAGGCAAATAAGGAATTGATGAAAGAGATGACGACTGGTCAGGCTGAAAAAGGAATTTATTAATAGAGCTCCTCAAGGACTGAGACCAATTTTATTTAATACTTTCATGATTGATCTTAGCATAAAAGTAAGAGTGTACTATTGAAGTGGACCGATGACACGTAGTTGGAAAACACTGTCAATGCAGAGGGAGATGGAGAGGTATAAACAAAGAACTGCCTGACCTTGAGGACTGGACAAACAGAAATGAGAAAAGCACAAAGTGCAAGGTCAGGCACTACCGCAAAAGTTTCTCATGCAAGTAGGAAGCTCATTAGTTGGAAAGAATAGTGGAGTAGACAGACTTGGGAGCACTAATGCCTCATAGGGTGACTATGTGTGTTGGCAAAGAAATGGAGATGTCATTATAGAAAGCACTGGTGAGATTTCATCTGAAAGAGGGGATAATTCTGGTTACCCACTTTGAAAAGAGCTTGCTCTGGTTTTGTTCTGGTTTGAACTGCTCTGCTTGGATGAGCCAAGGCACAGAAAGTTCATGTTAGAAGGTAGCTAAAAGAGCTGATTTTATATTTTATTTTCTAAACTGCTCCCCAGATCAGGACAACATGTTGCTGGGTCTGGAGAAATGCTTAATTATATGGAGATTAACTGCTTCACTCTCTTTTTCTCTGTTTGCGTGAGAAAGGAAGAAGCGATATGGCATCACAGCCTCCACTGGATCTGTATTGATTCATCCTGACTGGGAATCTGATCCTTCTGCCTTTTCACCCATCCCCGTAACTCAGGCCTTTCATTTAGCCTGCCACCCCAACACTTGTTGCTAAGGATGAAGAGATAAACTCTACAAAAGCAGCACTGGAAGAGAAACCTTTGATAAACAAATCTTCTTGCATGAATAGGAGAACATGTTCTCATAAAAATGGTAATTAGAGCCCAGCATGAGGAAGGTGATTTTTTCATAATAATAATAATAATAATAAAAAAAAATATCCAAGAGCATTCATTCAGGAGGAAGTTATATTTGCCAGCGTTATTACTATTATTATTGTATTACCACTAATAATGATGATAAGGCTCTTGCTAAGGGACAGGACCTTCTATGTAACTAAGTAAACATGCCTAAAAAGGGCTCCCCCTAAGACATGTCTTCAATTAATAAAGATGACTGACAGATCTGCTTATAGCCCGCTACAAGGTACCAGCTGATTGCCCCTCTCTAACAACTGTTTAATTTGCTTTTCCCTTACCAGTTACACTGTGCAAAATCATTGGCCTCTGCCACACAACGACAAAGCAGCTGGCGTTTGCGTAGACAGACCTTTGCTGGTCCAGCCCTATCTTCTCACACACCCTGTCCTCCTACCCCCATCTCTTCTGTCAATTTATTTGTCGTGCCCCCCCGCCCAATACAATGCCTGCACAAGGCACCGCTGTTAATTTAGTCAGGAAATGGTTTGATGGTGATAGGGAAATAAATTGATCAAACTTTCTGAACAGCAGCCATGGGAAGAAAGAAACACTCCTAGCCATTTCTCAGTGACCTCTCCCTGTGCTTAAAGAAAACTCATAAGCTCTCAGCATGAATTAGCATGGCCTCATTATAAAAACAGAACTGGGGTCAGAAGAAACTAAGATGGGTAAGGGGAAAAAAAAAAATCCCATCAAAAGCAACATCTGAGACAGAAATGCCCTAACTGGGGAGGGCAAAAAAAGTGAAGCTTCGGAGGAAAGGAAGAGGCTAGAGGCAGAAGAGAAGCAAGCATAGCTTTCTTAAAAAAAAGCAAAAAAGGCAAAGCCCTCCCCCGAGCTGCAACAGTCTTGATGTCAAGCTGGACAGTCCTGCAGAAAAGTGTTTATGTAACTGCATCCTTCATGAATCGCCATTTCCAACCCATTTGCATTCATTGCCGTCAAGTGGCCTGGTCAAGTCATTGCTGTTCGATGGCCTGTGGAAAACAGAGGGGGTCTTAAAAGACCACTGTTGCGCAGTCTGGTTTCCAAGGGAAGGAAATCCGAATGGCAACTGCGCTACTGGCATTCAGCGTAGAAAAGACCAGTCTCTCCTACCTGCGCCATATTTATTTCACAAGCGTGACACCAGTCTGCACTGTAACGGCGCTGATCCCCGACTAGGCTGGAACTTCTTTGTAGGGAAACAAAGCATCCCAGTGCTGGCATCGGTCACCAGCAACGAAACAAGCTGCTAACTCTACAAAAATGTGCCTCATTATGCTTCCCCGTCTGCAAGCTTAGTTGCAAAACCCAACGACCGCAGGGTCCTGCTGTCAGTTCGCTGTTCAGCTTGCCACAGAGAGGGGGATGACTCGGCCGAGGTCCCCGGCGAGGGGACCTGCGTGAGCGCAGCGGCTTGCCTGACAGTTCTCCCTGCCCGGCGAGCTGGACGGCCGCGGTGCAGGAGCATCTCTCGCCAGCCTCTCCACTCACACGCTGTGCTGCTGCTTCTCCCTCCGCCATCTTGGAGGGAGATATGTACCTTGGAAAGGAGCCCTTTCTTACTCTCTGCACTCTCTGGGGCTTTACAAGCCATCCTCAGAAAGCCAGTGCCAGTTCGGCAGCTGCTCATAAATTCTCTCTCCCAGCCCTTCCCATGGCTGGCACACCCAAGCTTTGTGCCTGTCCCCAGGGCACATTTGGGAGCAGATCACAGCGACTGCGTAGGCAGGAGAACGAGGCGCAACGCACCTTGCTCAGCGTCACAGGCAAAGCACGAGGGCAGTGTCACCATCTTCTCAGTTGCAGCTGGAAACTTAAAAGACTAGCTCTGACTTATTTACAGAAAGAGGTAATAACGGTAGTCACGAAAGCTTCCACCACAAGAATAAAGTCCAGAATCAGCCCTGCTCATTCAATTTTCTGAGAAAGAAACACACTAGACAGGCTTTGGCACTTTTTCCCATCTCTACCACAGGCTCGAGAGCCCCACTCCCAAACCTCTTGGCCATCCTGTCTCTTTTCTTTTCACGCAGAGACAGGCTGTGGCTCGCTGCCATCCGGATAGCACAGCTCTATTCGCACCGGGCTTTGTTGCATTGCCTTTGTCCTGACAGGTGGCAGGAAGGATAGAAAGAAGCCGGCAAGGCAGGAAATGTTACAAACTAATTGAGTCAGCAGCTTAGAGAATCTGTGGATTCACTTTCTTTTCTCTTTTAAATTATTTTTTTTTTATTAATTCTGCCTTGACCAAAAAAAAAAAAGGCAGCTAGATGAAAGAAAAAAATAAATTGGACCTTGAATTTATTTACTCCGATACCATCCCTGATCATTCTTACCCTTAAATCACCCTGCTGCTGTGCGGCAGGGCCTTCCAAC
Organism: Haliaeetus albicilla; assembly: GCF_947461875.1. Classification (NCBI taxonomy): domain Eukaryota; kingdom Metazoa; phylum Chordata; class Aves; order Accipitriformes; family Accipitridae; genus Haliaeetus; species Haliaeetus albicilla. The sequence continues at coordinate 42,609,599 of NC_091488.1, forward strand.
ATCAATATTAATGCTCCTTGCTCCTGGCAGTGGCTAGTGGAGGTGGCATTTCATAATTCAGATGCAAAAATTAAAAGGCAAATGTGAGAAAGGAGGAGTACAGCAACTATATTTGCCCAGTCTACTGACTAAAGACCCCTCTGTGAATTCTGTAACTGTCTCCCATTAGCAAAGGGTCAGGATGCAGGTGTGATTTGAGAATTGCCTCCTACACAGAGGAAGAGTATGGGTTTGAAAACTAAAAGTCAGGCCAGTCAAATACCTGAACCAGAGTCATTTAGTCTCAGCAAGGACTAAATACAAAAATGTCCATGGTTTTGGTGGTGGTTATGGGCAGGGTATGGCCAGCATAAAAGAAATTACTATTGTGGGGTATGATGGAAGTGGCAAATCTACATCAATAAAGGTGTCCTTAAGTATTCAAAAAAATCTCTCACATTCCTCCAAATGCAGGACGCTTGCCTTAAAAAACATGACTTCTTTTAAAAAATACATACACATTGTAATTTTTCTTTTCCACTCTCTCCCTTCCTTTTTATATAAATCTCCTCTGTCCACCATTTCACCCAGAAGGACCAGAAACTTCCTTTGAAAAGAATGTAACAATAGGTTAGATTTTCATGTAATAGCATGTCACCAAGAGCTGTGGCTTTAAGAAATATACCAACTATAACAACACTCTTGAAAAAAAGCCCTAAAATTGGCAACATTACTAGGTCTATGAGTCACAGGGGCAGACACATCAAGCACCAACTCAAGCCGGTATTTCTGCGTCCTGTCCCACAAAGCCCCCTCGCCCGTTATTTGGAGGGCGATGCTAATTCAGTTCTGAAAGCAGCGTAACTGCGTTAGCGTGGCACTGCCCTAGCACGGCTAACCTGTGCCTGTTTCAGAGGCCAGCACTGCCCAAGAGACTGGCAGGGAAGACTTGTGGGGTTGGGGCAGAGCTGGATGGGGGGGAGCCCTGGGTTGGGGGGGCAGAGGGATCTGGGATGAGCATCAACTAGGTTGCATGTGCAAGCCAAGGCAGAGCACCAAAGCGCTCTGCAGTTCACAATCGAGGGGTGCTGCCAGAGAGATACAGAGGGGGCAAGGATGCTGCAGGGAGCTATGATAATGTCTTGCAGAGGAAGTTCTGTAAAACATCATTTCACATGGAGTAATGTTTGGATACCTGAGTCTAATCATGGATTTAACAGCCCTTATTTGCACAACCTCACATACACACACAGTGGTGCGTAGGATACAAATCAAACCTCTGTCTACTTACAACCAGGATCCAGGCTATTAGGACACAGCAAGCAGCAGACCAGCCAGGATCATACAAAAGAAAACATTTCATCTTCCAGCTCTCTCTATAGTACCAAGAGACATGTTTTGCACCAAAAGGCTTCCTCCCTTTTCATCATTTTCTGTTTCTGCCCTTGCTGCCAGTGCAGTCTGGCCCAAGAGAAGTGACTTTTAGTACTTGCTGATGCTTTGTTGTTTAATCAGATGGCCGCTGGAATCAAGGTTTGCTGGTTGAAGAGGCAGCTGAGCACGGACTTTTAGAGAGCGGAAATGTCAGCCGACCTCTTGGGAGACATCCCTAATCCGTCTGGAGCCCCTTCAGACACTCTTAATTATTGTTTTGTATTTTAAATGGCCAGGGGAAAACGGGGTGCCTTTAAAAAAAAAAAATAACTGAAAGCATTGGAATGAGATGAATGTATCTGTTAGGCTGCTGACAACCCATCTGTCTGAATTCCACCTAGCACTTAGCACACAGACCTTGTTTTCCCAGACAAGCTTCCAGAATACCAGCAGAGAAACATCTCCAGATTTCATTCTGCTCATAGTTTCTTGCTTTTTGAAGAAAAAGGGAAGCAGGGCTAAATGCATTTAAAATTTGGCACAGATGTGAGTGAGCAGATGCAGATACTGAGTGAGAAATAGCAGGGATCACCCCTCTTCCTTACCAGCCATATTTCCAGTGACATACACTTTCCTTCCAATCCTCAGTTGTCCCCAACTGTTTCAGTGCACCTCTGCCTGTCCTCAAAGCATTCCTGTTATCTCAGTCCCTACTGAGCCTCCTCTCTGCTGCCACTTCTGATGTAATAGTTGTGCAAAATGGGCAAAATGCCTCACTAAAAACCAAACCCACACCGGAAAGACCTTCCAGGTCTGGCTTACAACAATATCAAAGTACGGTGGAAAAACAAGCCAATATAACCCAAAGGATTTCTCACTAAAACGTCCAAGTTGAAATTTCAGTTTCATTGAAAGTGAAGAATGTAGCAAACGACTTCCCTGAAGCTAGAAAATCACCACTTTGGTTTCTACAGTAGCATAAACCTATGCTGGAATCTCATTTGGCCAGGCCAGTAAATCAGAAGTGGCACTGGTCATGCAATCTGTGGCACTTCTACTAAAACAATAGGGGGCTTAGATCTCTATATACTTATCATCTACATTAAAGAAACCCTACTGCCCTAATAATTAAGCTAATCATACTATCTTCTGCACAAAGCTGACAGTCCCCTTCGATGCTGCTTTCTCGCCAGATTCCCCCTGCTAATTTTACAAATGCAAGGAGTTTGCTTTTGCAAAAGCGAGTGAAAAGAACACTGGAAAAATTATTCAGAGTGGTTCTGTGAGACAGACAGGCATTATGATTCCTGTGCTATAAACGGAAACTGAGGCACAGAGACTCCACAATTTGCCGAGGGATGTACAAAAACTCTGTGGCTGCATTAGCCTCGTCTTGGCCACTGGAATGGATGTTCCTCCCTTTTGGCTTTGTATAGGTATTGTGTCACTGGACGTGTTGTCTTCCTAATGAAACACAGAGGCAGAAGCCCCTACTTCCTCACTTATTAGACAGCTCTGACCGTTTTCTCATACACTGGCGTTGTAAGATGGGTCTTGTGGCCTAGTTCTAACTCACTGCATTATACATTTACCTCTTTGTTTTCTTTGACCCCATTCCCCTTTTCTGCTTGCGGGAAGATGTGGTTTCAAAGGGACCTTTCTTTCTGCTGCTCACTAGTGAGGAAAAGCAACGAAGAATATCACTTCAGATAGCAGACAGGACCAAGCGAAATGCCATCCAAAATGGTACCCACCTGAAAGCACGGCCAGGAGGACTTAATTAACAAGATGTGAATTCAACCTTTTAGCTCTAACCAATGGGTATCAGGGACATGAATTTCAATGCAACAGAACTCCATGCCTAGTTTTACATAGCGCTACTCTCTGCAAAATAGCAATCACAGGAAGAACTAGGTTCAATTGTGGTCCATGCAAAGAATCCCCCATGAACAGTCAGGCTCCTGAAAAGCTTTGAGAGAGGACAGCCAGCGAGTTCATCTTTTTACAACCCAGTGGCTCAAAGAGACATCTTTGCCTTCAGTCCGCACTCAGATGTACCGCAACGTTTCCCTTTGTGAAACAGAATAGACGCCTCCAAAGACGGCGAGCATTGTCCATGCAGGCATAAAGCAATATTTGGACATGCTGAATGGCTTCCTAAGATGAGAAAAAGTGCTGAAGAAACACTAAATTATGACAGATGGGAGCCCTAGAAATGCAACTACCCCCAAACTGGCAAATGAAAAGCCGGCACAAAGGGCAGGCATAACAATAGAATTTAGGCATAACGAAATACATGCCATTTAATGCAGAGTGCACTGAAGCTTCGATCCATAAGTCAAAATCCTAGCCATTAAATAGCCTCATTTAAAAAGTTTTAAAGCAATTAAAATAAATTAGAAACTTCACAGGAGGACAAAATCACTGAAAAGGATAAGAAGCAGTTTATGCCAGGCACCGCTTCTGACAGTGCCATGCCCATGAGGCCAGATTTTTATTTGAGAAGAGCTCAGGGCCAGATTTTCAAGGGCTCTGCACCAATAATTAGGGACAGATTTTTCCAAACTACTCAGCTTCCATTATCCAAATAAAAGCCAGATATACCAAAGTGCTCAGGGCCCAGCAATTCCTGCTGTGACAGTTACAGCCACAACATGGCCAGCTTTTTCAGAAACGTGAGCATTTATTTCACCGTCTGCTTAAGGAGGAAGTGGCCTGTTGGAAGGCTATCTTCTAGGTTTTTTCATTGGCATGTTGGAAGTGGCTGATTTTTCAGTCCCGCTAACAGTGAGAGTGCCCCAACTTTGCCAAGTCTGAGACAGCATGATCTTAAAACACAAGTAGAACAAGCCCTGCTGATTTTACTCTATTTTCCCTAATTCCTGCTCAAGAGACATCTATCATTGACCTCCATAGGAAGCACTTCAGAGCTGACTGCAGAGGCAAACTTGTGAAATTATAATGCTGCCTCCAGCCATTTTGCAGAGCTATATACATCATTTGTGGCACACCAGAATAGGAGCCTTCCTCAGAAACAGAAAAATCCCTTAGCAGTGCTGCTAGCAGAGAAGAGAGTGCAAATTAGGATTTTTTTCAACTTTTAAGCTGGTAATAGCTCAACTTGGAAGCGAAACAAACTGAAGTGACCCTGTAGCCAGACCACAGCCCCCAGGCTTGAAAACTGCAAGGAGTTTGTCTCCTTTCAGATCATTCTGAAATGGATGTTGCAATGCTTCTTAGTGCCACAGTCTTCTGGATCAGGGCTGCTGCGCATACAGGAGGTGGCACAGAGGAGCAATACTTTACAAAACTGAAACCTGTCACTCAGCAATGTTTATTTGCCTCACACTCAAACACAGACTGTGGGCTTTCAGAGAGGAACTTTCAACAGAAACATGTGGGTTTCTTTCCCTCTAAAGTAACTATTGATCTTTCTAAGAAGCACACATTGGTGTACTTCTTCAGCGGCTTACATGTCTGTCTTTCCGCTCTGAAACACCTGTAAGACAGAACAAACCAACACTGTCAGAATACGGCACGTCTGCTTATACTTAACACTGTAACTGCCCCAAAGAGTTAGTGACCAGTGCCTCATTACAGACCACTCCACTGTAATGATGCTGTGTTAAAAGACTAGAAGAGAGGGTCTAGCTCTAAGGAAGTGCACGGTGCCCTTCAAACAGTGAGAGTACCCAGCAGTCTGTTACCAAGTGCTTGAACCCTCAGCGGAGATGCTATTGGAGCAGTGAGGTGCCTCGAGCTAGTTCCAACCAGGAGAGAGAAGCAGCTGGAATACACTGCAGAGCAAAAGGAACAGGAGATTTTTCAAGAGAAAACCACAGTTACAGGCAGGATTATGAAAAAAGTTTGGGCTAAGGCCCACGCATGGTTGTTGAGACACATAGAAAAGCCAACACGACTGAAAAGATCAATTTTGGACAATATGCAGTGTTCACAGCTATGTTTTCTTAGCCAGATATGTGGGCTATGGGAATTATTCTCACTAGCAACCAAACACTTTAGGAGTCTTCATCAGACTTACTTTCAATTAGATGTGAGGTCCTATGTACCTAAAACAGGGCAGTGAGACAGGAACATCTAAGTTAGTTAAATGCTCTCTAACATTTCAGATTTTCCTTTGTGTCTGTCTTCTATGACTCATTTAAAACAACTGGAAAGAATGGGGAGCAGAAGGAGCTCTGTTTTTTCCTGATGCTTACTCCCTCTGTGTCCACTTTTACCAATGGGAAGTTAAAATGCACTGCCAGTACAGCACTATTGAAACATCTCACAATTACAGTTGGACAAGGCAAATTGGGTAACTTAGGGCATGGGAGGACAAGAACACATCCAGGGTTCCTAGTTCACCAGTGGTTCAGTGGTAGCTAGACACCATTGCTGTCTAATCATACATTTGATGATCTGTACCAGCTGGATTTGATAGCAACCAATTTAATGCCTTACAGAGAGAAATACAAGGCACCGAAGAAACTGCTGCAAAAAATCTCAGAAAAGACAAGCTGGACCTCTACGTATGTTTTTACTTGTAGAACTGGCTCCAGCAATTTTGTCTTGAGTAACGTCAAGAGGGGCAGTAAAGAGGAATGTCCACCATGGCAGCTCCTCATGATACAAATTCAGAGAAGACATCTCTCCCTGGAATGAAATGTTTGCAATTGTATACTACAGAGAGTATACTATAGCATAGTAATGTACACTAGAGAGAAGCACTGTGGCACTCTCCTATTAAACCTAGGTTTCCAAAAAAAAAAAAAAAAAAAAAAAGAAAAGTCCATTTGTGTTGTCCAGGCTTGAAAAGGAAATCTTTTCTTCTGCATTCCCACCTTCAACTATTGTGACTGCACTAGGAGTCCTGAATTTCCTTTGCTGCAAAGCAGCAAGCAGGTGCATAGCAGGATGTGTATTAGACCACACCCTCCCTCCTTTATGCTGCCTGTTCCCTGTGGGGGAAAGATAATTACATCCACCCTAAGAAAACATCAATATTTTATTTTTAATGAGCTGGGCAGACCCAATTATCTCAGTAGGCTGTTAATAAGTGAAATTGTGAAGTACGGCTGCAGCTTTGATAGAAACAGAGTCATCTCTGAAATGGGAATTTCTGACAGAGTATTAAATAGATGCCAGACTGCTAGAATAGGAAGTTAGTCAGAGAAAAGTGTTTAAGAAAGACAATTTGCCTTAGTAGCATCTTTAAGTATTCAAAGATACTAAGTCAAACCCCAAAGAATTGCATTGGCAAAAAAATCATAATTCCTGAAATAATAAGAACTATTGGGTCTTTCAGTGCCATGCCATTCTGATTCTTGATGTTTTGTGGTTCAGAGCACCAAGTTTCTCTCCCCCAAAATAGTGATAAGAAATGCCTTTTTTTTTTTTTTTAAATAGAAGTAAACACTCTCATGAAAACAGCACAGAAAGTAAGCTTTAAGACCAAAAAAAAAGTATGACAAGACTTGCACCATTGCATGGTGGACTGAACCACATATTGGTGGGGAAAGGACAGTTTTCCCTTTACTCCCACAAGGAGGTTGGTTCAGGAAGCACGTTAATCTATTGCTCTTCCCGTCCCCTCAGAATATGCCCTTTTCATTCACAGGCTAAAAAGCAGTCAGAATAGGAACAAATCTCAAAAGATCAATGGATGAATTTTCAAGAACACTCCAGACTTACTTACCACATTGGTAACAATGGCAACTACAGAGATAATTCAAGATCTGATGGAAAAAATACAAACATGCTTTCTCCTGCAAGCTTTTACATGCAACCGAACTCTCTCAATGCAGAAAGCCTAGTGACAAACTCATAATTCAAATTTTATTTTCTTATTTAAGCTGAATTCCAGTTCCAAAATGGAAGGGAGAGAGTTTATCCTCTAAGCTATGTATTATATATTAATCATCAAATGAAATCTATAACTATTTTGTTTCCTCCTGAATCTCAACAACTATGTCCTTTTCCTAAACCAGGGAACCAGATTTACAAATCCAGCTCCTGCCTCAGATTATACCATGAGATTATGTAGTTGTTTAGATCTCAGATGACTTACGACTTTTTGGGGGGGAACAGGATAATCATAAACGTGCAAATAGCGTTGTGCTCTACCCTCCAGTAAAGCCAATGTCCACCACAGAAAAATATCAAATACAAATGTATTTGGCTGGCACACTAGGGAGCTCAACAGTATTTGTTGTCTAGTCCATAAATGAAGAGAATACAAATATGGTTACAAGTACCAGTCGAGGCACACGTGAGCCTTGAGCTCTCATCCATGCGAAGTGGTTCCCCCGTCTCTTCCAGTCTTTTCACTGGGATCAGTGGCACTGTTAGTGGAACAAAGCTGGTCTTTGGGAATCAGGGTATTCAATTCAACCTCCAAATGAACAGCTGCACCTAAGAGAAAGCCAGCCCCTGGTTCTATATCTAACACACCAGCTCTCGGTTTTATCATTCCCTTTTTCCTTTAATAGTTCTGACAAATGTGTAGCAATTCTAAATCTGGTTCTGTAGCTATGGCCCTCATCAAATGAAATGCATGTATTAGTGTAATCGTTTTTACTGACATCCCAGACACTCAGCCATATGACCTTGCAGTTCATTTTAAAGGGCAAGAGCGGAATTAGCATCCTCACCCAGCTCAGTGAAATAAACATAAACCATATAATAAAAAAGGAAAAAAAAAAAGTTTTCAAACTTTGAACTCCCCTAATCAGTTGTGTTCCACTAAAAGCTGTCCTTCTTAAGACTTCTTTCTGCCTTGACTGCCCATCCTAATCATAGAAAATCAGACATTTAATTCCAGAAAGATGTAAAGGCACAATACAGACTTTGATCCAAAGCTGTTTCTTCTTGTTGGACTCCAAAAACGGTTTTAAGGCTTCCAAAGACTCTTTGCCAGCTCTGATTAGAAGCCACACTGGCTGACACAGTAATTGCTCTATAATCATATCTTCAGTACCCTGACCTGGTTTATGCATACAATCTATATTCTAATAGCAGTCAACAGGTCACCAGTTAATAAAAATACCATTAATGTCCCCCTGTGACTAAGAAATGGAGATATTCATCTCACTAGGCCAGTGGTGGGCCAATATAATTTCTGCGGCTGTTAGTGTAATTAACTCTGCCGGCATGTGGATCTCCCTGGAGGACAATGCAAGCACAGAATGACCTTGCTGTGAGTTCTCACTGGTGGTATTGTGGTGGGCACAAAGATTTGCAGGGGCTCAGGTCAGAGAAGAGTGGGTACTTCCCACAGCCTGACCTCTCAAAAGAGAAAAGCTCATCATTTCTAGGATGCTGTGGAGCATGTCTGGCTTTATCTGTAAAACAGAGGCAGCCAGGACCGGCATCCTGTGCTATGCAGTTTAGCAGCGTCCAAAGGGCAGGCAATGAGAGAGAAAGTGAGCAGAAAGGGGAGCCAGGCAGGAAGGAAAGTGGTGGGGAAAGAGACAGGATTAATTTATGAATGGAGAGGCAGTATTTCCACTCAGCCTATATGTCATCCATGTAAATGCAGTTTGTGTGGCACATGTTACAGTCATTATATGTAGGTCAGAAGAGTACTAGAAAATTTCAGTTTTCCCAGAAATAGTCTTAGAGGTCTGTGTTACCCTCTCAACACTTAACTGAGGCATATATCGTATCTGTGAACAGAAAGTTCTGTGCATACCAGGAGGCACAAGGTGGCTGAAGTAGAAGGTTTTTTTTTTAAAAATAGGTTTGTGGGAAGAGATACCACCTCCTACCATCCCAGAAACTGATGTAAGGATACATGCTAAAGAAACCAGGGGGTGCAAGACTACAAAAAATAAATTCCTGAGAGAAACTTCAGCTTGCAAGTCAAAGCAGCAGATAATATCCCCATACAGTGATTTATGCATATCATCAGGTTCTAGGTTTATTCTAAAATTCTTTACACTCTTTCAGTTTTGCTGTCTGGCACAGCCTGAGTGCCAGGAAAATCCATCCCAAAGACAGGACCCAGGCTGACACCCACCACAAAGCAGGCTGAACTCCAGCCTCATTCATCTTTGCCTGCAGGAGTCACTCAACTGGAAACAGACCAAGACCTAGCAGAACTCATTTCATATAAAAGTCCTGTTCCAAGACCAAAGTCAGCTCCCAGCAAATAAATGTCCTGTGTTTAACTACTGTAACACACCTCCTCCAAATCATCTCAGATCCAGATCATTGCTCTGCCTGCACAGACACATTTACATTCTGCTCCACCTACGCATGTTCACCTGGACCCATGCCCAGGAGACATGAACGACCCTCCCCCTCCTCCATTTAGCATCTTTTCATTAAAGGTCCTCTTGTCCTCTGGTTCCTTTTCCCCTTTACTCGAACAGCATCACGGCAGGCATTTAGAGACTTCAGCAGTAGTTTTATCGCCAGATGAAAGGACAGCACCAAGAGAGAGCTGCTGACTGGATGTGTTCCACCAGCTGACACAGACCACTGTGGACAGGCACTTTAAAGACAGCATGTCATTGTCAGATGAGACTTGCCAGCGTTTTAAAACATCTCGATCTCTAGGGGCCCGTAAAAGCTCTGATGCTGTGCCACAGTCTAGATTCCTTTTGACCCATGTTAAGCCCATTATGTTGTTCATGTTGACAGCGCTGGACAAAACGGACTGCTATGTAGCAAGAAGCCCAAAACTTTTTCTCTTTTCCTCCTGAGCTCTCCATACGATCTGGGAGCTTAATGAGTTAGTGTATCAAACCCCAAGAAAAAACACTATTGGGTTCACATGACAATTTGCAAATATTAAGCATCCAGATTGATTGTAACTGGCAAACAAAATTCACTTCAGAGGTGTTAAAAAAGGGCCCTGCTGCTACAATTTGGGGTAAAACAGAGAGCATATTGCACTCAGTCATGGGTGTTTGGACACTACCTGCCAATGCAAGCGGTCCTTTGCTCTCAGGAACGTTGCACTCAGCTTAGTGACTTGATGAGGATCCGTGCAATCAAATCCATACAGCAGTAGATTCAACTACACCCATCTGTGGAAGAAGAGCACTAGGAACCAGAAAGTGATATGGGGAGAAGAGGGCCTGGCACTCTCAAGAGAAAACAGCAAGAGCAACAGCCACTGGATCAGAATGAAATTTTTCACGTCAGTTCCCAGAACAGCAGACAAGAAATGGAAATTCTATGCAGCATAGTTTATAACTGCATTATCCACTGACTGCATGCAATATGTCTTTATATACCAAATAGCTAACTAGATTAAGGAAATGCAATCTACATAGCTGATAAATAACCCAGCTAGAATCCACTTTCAAAGACAATCAGGCACCGGCTTTATTATAAATTAAGAAAAATTGCAAACACACGGAAGAAGTATGCAGGACATAGAGGAATCACTTAGCATTCGAGGCAGAAGATCAGAGAAAGAACAGAATGTGAAAGCAAAGAAGAATGCCAGAGAAGGAGGAGAAAAAATAAATGAATTGGTGGAAATATGGGAAGCAAGGGAATGAAGAGGGAAGGCTCAATAGCCTGCATGCTCTCATTCTTTTTGTAACCAAATTTGGAAGCATTTTCAAACATGGCTGCAGCCTTAGGGTCTTACTATGGTATATAAATGTTCACATTTTTCCAAGCCATTTCATGACTTTCTTATCTGACCTCTCAGCATGGCAATTAAAATCTGCCCACAGTACTGCTTTTTCACAGCCTTGCCTCCTGTTTGCTTTGCTTGCAGGGTACAGCATCATTAGATGTAAGAATCACCATCCACTAGGCTACCTAATGATGTTCGTTTCAGTGCATTTGGGAGAATCTGGCAGGTCTCTTCTATAGCCTCAGCAAGAGACTGGAGAGCCCAGAGGATGTGCAATCTGGGATGGTACAGTGCAGAATTTGAAAAGGGAAAAAAGCAAAGCAAAACAGGAAACAGGATACATGAACACTGTATGTCAGGCTCAGTTCACTAAAAAAGGTCACTATCAGAGATAGTGTCAGCAGACTATATTGTGTATGGATACAAACTATTATGCCAACTACCTTCCTGCAGGTATAAAGGGCTTCCTGCAGGCCCTAGGATTCCCCCAAAACCTGGTAATTAGAGCCTTTAGGGAACTGAGTTCAGAAACAGCAAACCAAACCACAGATCCAATTCAGAAAGACCACAACAGAAGTAGAAAAGGTCTGGCTGAAAAGGATAAAAATAAAAAATAAAACCTGAACAACCACGAAAAGGTGCTCAAGGTGTTCTGACGATTTCCCAGTAGCAGGAACTTTTTGGCATTTTTTTTTCTGAAAACTATGGGTAACGTAACTAAAAAAGAGATGAAAGATGAGCATAAGAGAATATGTCTAATAGGATTCCATATAATAAGGGTAATCTATCACTATGGGAAGGAATAATGCACGTGAAAAGCATTTCTTATCTATGAATTTCAGTTTCATAGTATGTTGATAGACATGGTCCAAGTGCAGGACACCATAGCTGCATTTTACCTGGGTAAACCAGATAAGCCCAGCTGAAACCTGGGCTAAGTCCCACTGAAGCCTATGTGTGAAGCTAGGACAACTACAAAAACCTAACGATCCTAGAGAAATGATGGACATGAGTGAAGATTAAAAAGCTGGAGGCAAGAATATCTCCTGAAGTAAGTCAGGACAAGAAGCAGCAGACTTGCCAAGAAGGGAGGCGCTCAACCTCAAGAGAGAATCTCTTGCGTTATTTGACATTATTTTCTAATGTAAGTATCGTTTTCCTTTCATGAAGCACTTCAGAGACATACTGCCCTAAAACACATGTGAGGGCTTGGCATTTACCACAGCCTTGCAGCTCTCAGGTGACATATACAGGTACATACATCTGCAGTCTTTCTAGGGCACAGAAATTGAATAATAGTTTCCTTTCCCTCCCAAGAGGATTTTCTCTGCCCTCTGAACATGCTCATCTTCCCTCCTCTATCTTTACTAGAGGAGGGGCTTTTCATATACAAAAACATGCTTAATGATAGCCATGTGCTTGAACGCTGAATTGCTTTGCTGACCATAAGGCATTAAACATTTGACGGAGTAGATCCAAAGTGTCTCCCAGCTCACGGAGCTGTTCCAACTCAGGGCAACGAAGAACAGACATGGCCCATGTTTTCAGCTTACTGTGTTGTCTCTGCTCTAGTTCTTAAAAAAAAGAGAGAGATATATCTCCTCCAGGAAGCAGAAATGAGCCAGGATCTATTATGCTGGCTGTATAAAAGAAAAGTGGTGAACTCTTTTTCTCCCTTGCAGCTTTGTAAAAAAAAAAAAAAAAAAAAAAAAAAAGGCCTAAGGATGCAAATATACTTTTGGATTTGCTGTCTGCCTTTAGGAAAGATGTTTGTTTTCCAGCAGAATCTGCTCTACTTCAAAACCACTCTAAATAAAAGTAATAGATGAGAAATTTGTCATAAATATATTTAATGTATGTGCTTATATCACCTTGCTCTACTGGGAAACAAACAAGCACCACATCAGCACAAAAGCATATCATTTAGTACCCATGCTTATTATGGACTGTATAGCATATACAGCAAAACTGAACTAGAGGTGAAGTCAATATCTGAAGCTAATAAAACAATAAATAATAACAATAATAAATAAAAGCTGTCGGAAAGGAGAAAGACCCATCATCTCCACCAGTATGTCCATTTGCCAGCACAGGACCGTTCCCTACAATTTCTGACCTAGAGGGTTTCAAACATCCCAAACAATAGCATTCCCAGCACTTCCACTGAGAAGCTCAGTTCATCTCACTGCCAAGGAGCTTTGCCCCAGGTGTCGTTCTGAATTTTCTTTTGCTCAGCTGTCACTATGTTCTCAAAACAAGCCCCCACTGGGTGAATCAGAAGTCAGCCAGAGGAAGAGGAATTTAGAAAACCTCATCTGGGGAGCTCCCTGCACTTATGTGGCAAGCTATGAAATGTGACTGTATGGATTTCTGCAGCATCCAAATATCCACAAACGTCTGAACGCAAAAAGAGCAACAAAGGTCACAATATTTTGGGGATGATATTTAAGCTGTTCTTCTAGAAAGTATCTACCAACCCTCTGGGGACACCCGCAGGACTGGAACCAACAGGAGCAAGAGGTGGCAGACAACGGGATGCAGAACATGGCATGAAGCTGCACTATGGCATCGAGGGGACTGTTGTCACCTGGGACTGGGAATGGTAGCCCCAGGCTGAGGCTGACAGTGGGTGTATTTCTGTTTGGCTGTGGGCTATTGCTAAATGCAGATAACAGATTCACAGGTGGAAGTACAGGGGGACTCCTTAGTAATCACTGGCACATCTGCTTGACAGGTTATGACGGTACCATTTCAGAGAGCGCTGTGTTTTCCTCCTCTTTGGAGAAGCCAGAAAGATCCCAGTACAGCATCTGCCAGAGAGCCTTAGAACCATTCATATGCACTTTATGCACTTACCTAGAAGAGAAGAAAACAACACACAAACATGAGCACGTTACAGGAGACAGAGCTCCCACCAGCAGCTACACCACCTTCACTCAGCCCCCTACCTCCCTGTCACACTGTAGGTTGGGAAAGACCCTTTGTGCTTTGGTTGCAAGGGTGGCATCCTAGACAGGGCCATCCTTTTTGGGCTCTGTGCAAGGCAGTTGCACTGAATATTCAGCAACTTATCTTCTCCCCTGAGGGTTTTACTCTCCATGGTTCACTGCTGATGCAAGCAGCAGCCAAAGAAGAAATGACAAGTGCCTGACATTCACCTCTTCCTTCTGCTGTTCCCTCCTCCTTCCAGTGCTTTCTATTTTGACCTGCTACCATTCACCATTTCCTCGCCCTATATCTACAGCTGGTTCATGGTGAGATTTCATCCCTACCCAACACTACCCCTTTTGAGCAAATACCATTCAGACATAACTTCTAGCTCAATTTCCTTGTACGCTTTCTCAGAGCTTGGCATTCCTCTCTCACCTGCCAGCACCCCACAGTTCCTCCCTAATAGTGACTGGCAGCACCTCTGTGATAAGGCACTGTTCCTCTCTTCCAATCTTTTTGGGCCATTTAAGCAAAAGAGCCTTTTCCAAAGCCGGCTCCTCATCTGACTAAGCCCTTGCAGCCACCCAACAGCTGACTAGAAAGGAGTCCCTGAAAACATTTTTCATTTCTCCAAATCTAATTGCCAGATACTCAGATCTGTTCCCCAGTCTTTCTCTCTAGAGCTAGATTTCCAGTACAGACAGAATGCAGATGGTGGGAAATTAATCCCACACTTAAAGGTTTTCTTCTAGGTAATATTATGTCTCATGCTGCCAGCCACACAAGTGTTACAGCAACAGTTCCTCATGCCAGGAAAAAACATGGCCTAGCTCTCATTTCTCCTCCCTGCCATCATACACGCACACACGCCGCAGGGCTGGAAATGAGTTAATCAGATGATGCTCCATAAAGTATGCCAGTTTCTGTATAAACAATATTAAATATGATAATTTCCTCCGTTCTTCTTTTTAAGCTGTTGCATTCGCATTCCCTCTCAGTCACATCAACTTTGGAAGGGAAAACAACTGCAAGAAATCTTGGATAATGTAGTTATGCTAATTTACTGAAAATCTATAAAAGTCAAAGAATACTCATGGATGTGGGAGCCCTGCAAATAATGTGGTTCATTTTCCTTTCCCATGTGCCCTATTCTTTGTTGATCTGTAAAAAGTGACCTGCCGCCAAACTCCTTCTGAAAACTAGAACCAACCATATCTCTCATATATATAAAAGAGTTGGGAATAAGATCAGTTAAGTTCACTCTCCTGTTATTTGTGAAGTTCTTATTATTCATGAAAATGTTCACAAATCCCCAAAGCCTCATGCATTTTAGCACAGATCAAGTGTCTGAAGATTAGTTCTGGAAAGTGCATAATTCACTTTCTATTTTTTTAAAGTTTCTGCCATCCACTCATACTGCAGAGATCATGGCATGCTACTTAGGCAGCGAGTGCCACAGCGCAAAGGTAAGGAGTTGCAAAATGCTCTGAGAAAGCAAAGAAACAGTCAAAGCTAAAAGGCCTCGAAACAGTCAACGGCCCAAGAACAGCAGTTAGCATTACTTGGAAAACAAAATCTAGTGATAAGACATTTGCTGAATAGGAAGCATATCAATTTTGTAATAAATTTTAGACCACCAGGTCTGCCGGTATAAGTCAGTGTACCTGTGTCAACAGTATTTTGATTTATGCCGGACAAGGGGCTGAACCTTTCACTCTATTTTCAGCTCCACTGAGAATCTCCACCTACACCGACATTCAGTGGAGATGGGCTGTTGCTCAAGTTTCTCTGGATGCCAAGGCAAAGCAAAAAGCTAGATTGAAGGCCCTTAGGCTTTACAAACCATGGAGGACTCTGGGCTCACCCCCTCTTCAACACTGAAGCTACTCACAAAACTCAGATTTTGCTTTTGAACAAGGTGTGGAGAAGAACACAGAGTCTGCTCTCATTCCCACATCAGTTCACCTACAGCACAAAGGCAGTGTTATCGTGCTGATGAGATGAACCGCAATGGGCTGTGATTCCTAGCGATGAACCTCATGAGCCTCGATTCTGAAGATAAACTAGAACTTCACTGAGTTAGCAAAACCAAACTAGCAAGCTGGTCTTCTTCGTAGTCTTCCAGAGCTGCTTCTTGGGCTAGAAATATGATGAGAAGGAAAACCTTGACTCACAAAAGCACAAATAGGCTAAATCTTCCTAAATGCTTTGTCTGATATGGGCCAGAATCTCCAAATGTTGAAAAGAACCACCACACTGGAGTCATGATGGTTTGGGATTAAACCCCTCTGTCATTTCCAGTCGAGCATTTTGCCTAGTGGCAGACATGAAAGCACTTGAAATGTTTGTGCTCCCTCTGCTGCTTATCTGTACTCTTTTATAGGCCCAGATAGCTGAGGAAACCTGGCTGCTTGACACTGAGACCCCCAGGTCCCATAGGACCTTGATGCACAGGTATAGTAAGTCACATAAGCACACAGATTTGATCTTCCAAGCAGTGTCTTACCCATTTGTATAATTCACATCTCCTGTTTGTCATAGAGAAACAGATTTCTTCTTGGGCTTTAACAGACTTGCGCTACAGGATCCTGTTCTGCCTAATGCCTACTGATGAAAGAAGTGTTGATGGAGAATTGCTCTTCAGGAAGCTTCAGACAGACACACAATGTCAATCACATGGGAATCACTCAGACACTATGGAGCCATTGTGACTGCATTACTGCAAGTCAGCTCTCTATTATCTTGGATAATAGGGAGGGAAGATAACAGGGATGCCCTACAGGACAAGGAAAAAATGGATAATTTGAGTAAGTGGCTCATCATAGGGATTGTGGAGCAGACACACTCCAATGCCTCCATAAAGAACTATCTGAGTCCAAGTGAGTTTATTAACTAGGTTGCGGAGTCAGGTACGCTATTGCATCTAGTATCTAGCGATTGCCTGGTTGTCAGAAGTACCCACACAGCAGGGTGATTATACAAGCCGCTGTCTTTCACTGTCCTTAGCTTGCCATTCTTGCCTTGCACTGTGATGAAAAACCTTCCCCCTAACAGGTGGAAAAGGGGAAGTTACTTCCAGGTTATCACACCCGGGAAGAACTACATAAAGATACACAAGCTAGATGTTTACGGCAACTGTAGGTAGCAGACTCCTCACTATTACTGCTATTACCCTGTAAGATCTTTCCACTTGTTCTCACTGTCCTGCTCAGGCAATGTACCTGTGCACCACAGATGCTTTTCTCTGGTCTTGCTACAGCAAGGCAGAAATTCCTTACCGGCTTTATAGGAAGGAAAGGTGGGAGCTGAAATGCCATTCTCCTGGCAAACTTGATAGCTATAGCACAAACCACAGGGGTTCAGTCAGTCAGTCTGTCTCTACTGCATCGAGATAGGAAACAGTTAAAAGAAAGGCAAAGTGCGCTGTTCATCGAGGGAACACAGCATCCCTGTCCCTTGTAAAAGCTTCCATGCTCTGGCCTGAAATGACAGCAGCTGTTTAGTTTTTAGTCTCCTGATTGGCAAAAAAGTCTCTCCCGGCCTAGTTAATGCAGGTTCAGCAAAGAACCCAGCTGCTTCCCCTCAGCCTCCTAGAGCTGAAGAAGAAACTCCATCCCACAGGGACATGCCAGGATCTGAGGACTGAGAATGTAGTCCTTATTCTAACAGCTGGTTTGGCTGTTGCAATTAGCTTTTTAGATCCTTCTGGAGGCTTACAGCAACAGCTGCAATAGTTTCCCAGATCAGTGGGTCTTGCCGGCCTATAGGGAGAATGAGCAGCAAATGATCAAAGTCAAGGGAATGCTTTTAGAAGCCTTGAAACATGGGCTGGCTCTGTTGTATTCTCTCTCCACCAATCCACAGCATCACACTATCTGCTGCACACAATATCCAGTGTGCTGACTTCTCACAGTGGTTCTCACACTCTGCATCTATGTGCATTATCACACATGCAATCTCCCCGCTAGCTCTGAGGACAGGCTCGAATGTAGCAGGCTGGTTATCACCACCTCACCGCTCCGCACAAGGCATGCAAGATCACTTAGCCTTTCCTTGCTATCATCCTCTTGCTTTCCCAGCACCGTGCAATCTGTGCAGAGTGCTACAAACACTCCCTTCACTATCACAGGTCTTACCAGCTCACACGGTTCTGCGTGTAGTAACTCAGATGCTCTCCATTAACACTCCCTCAGTAAAAAAAAGCTGTGTACAGTGCCACCATTCCTCTGCCTCTCCATGGTGTCCTATGATATTATTTCATTATTCTACTCACAGACATCTCTGTACAGCATACTAGGCAACCAGCAAAGAAGGAAGGGAACATGGTGCAGTGCTGGCACACAATTCATGCACAGTATATCTTCCTGCAAGCCTTCCCTCCTCCATATATGATATAAAATATACATCCCTCCATCATATAGTCCTCACATGGGTGAAACTACCTCCATGTACTGTGAGATGTCTACCTCAGTAAGAACTGAAGAATCAGGGCCAATTCTTGTGAGATGATCCATTACCTGCTTGCCTTAGTCTTGCTTTTCTTTTGAGCAGTCATGAAAGACAGACTAGCTGAACAGACTGAAGCGACAAGAGTTACAAAAAAGTAGCCAGCAGAGTTTTAAAAAAACATGCAGATCATTTCAGAATAACCTCTATTTTTGCAGGGGAACCTGCAAGCTAACCAGCTAAAGGAATTCACAGAAAGGCTACAATCCCAGGATAGTAGTCCCTCTGAAATTAATTTAACGGGTCTCATATAAACCAATTCCCAAATGCCCAAAGGGCACACCATCTACAGCCACAGTCAGATTTCACTTGCCTCCCAGGCTGACGGTCCCAGGAGAGACCAAGAAGTAAACAAGGCACAGACACCAGTCTCACCTCCTGGTGGTGAGGCTTCCAGTGTGCCCACATGGCACTAGCAAGAGCTGCTACAATGAAGGCTGTCTACGTGAAGCATAATTTACATGGAGGAGGATTCAGGTAGTGTGTCTGAGAGCAAGCATCTTTCCCCAGTACATCTGCCCAGCCCATCTCTGAGGAGACTGAGGTGCTAAGATGGAGAGGACACCAGGGTCTGTGGGCCCATGGAAGGAGATGGGGGGGTTATTCATAGGCTGCGATGTTCATTGTAGTTGCTGGAAAAGAATACACACCGATTCCCACGCCGCATTCTCCCTTACCCCTCCCCTCCGCTGACTACAGTAATGAGCTCCGGGGGGACTTCTGCGCTTGCCTTTGAAGTAGCATGTTTCTCTGAACACATTTTGAATTTCGTTTCGCGTGGTGTTTTTTTTCTGGTTGCCCTGCCTGTCTCTCTGTTGAGGAGGTTGACAGCTGTTAGTGGGGCCACTACCACTACTCAGGAACACAGAATATGGAAAAACAAACCAACCCTAAACCCCAAACCAAGAACACCTTTGAAGGAAGAATGCGTATTCCCCACGGAGAGAACTCTCCCCTCCCAACCAGGCCTTACCAAAGCCACCATGTGCAGCTGGAGGAGCTTGAGAAAATCTGAAAGACAGGCAGTACAATTTAGCTAAGGAAGATAGAAGGAAGTTTTGCTGGACAACTTGGTCTGGAGAGTAAAAGGGTGTAAAAGGCACACTGGGACTTGAGTCATCCTTAAGTCAAGGCTGTTCCTTAGACAAGAGGAGATAAGAGACTTGAGTTTTCTTAAAGAACAAGTTAATTCTTTAACTGCTAATTGCCTAGGGAGTTGTGGACCCAAAACCTCCTTCCTCAACAGATCATGCAACTCCTTTGACTCCAGGCAGAGATGGTCAATATGCCACACCCCTCCCAAACCATACAAGTAGACCTTGAAGCACAACAGGTAGTATAGAAACCAGAAGACTGACTGGACTAACAACTGGAGATGTTGCCTCCAGACCCTAATTCAGTAAGGGGAAAGAGTAAGCAATTTTGATTTCTCCTCAGTTTTACCTGTACTTAAAATAGAAATGGAGCATGGGTACAGCAGAGAGTGCATAGCTTTTTTTTTTTCCCCCCCTCACTTGAAAATACTAGACCCGTCCTGCCATTCTTCAGAAGCTTAGAGGTTCTGTGCTACTTTTTCCTTCATTTTAATGAGGCTATGCATGTTTTTAGAGTTTTCTTTTTTCTCCTCCCCTCCCGTTTTCTTGTTTGTTTCAGCTACAGATACAGGCAAAATATCATTGACAACAATGGATCCTTTAGACTTGGTTCCCATCCCTTTTGGACAGAATTCATTTTTCTACCTACTTTGCCTTCACCAGACATCTGCATCCAACCCTGCCCTGTTCTCTTATCTCTTATCTCCTCCCTTAGTTTGACACTGAATCCCCACCTTTCCTACCTGGGCTTCCCACAGCTTCTTCCCCCACCTCCTTCCCTTCACCATTGCAACCCAGGAGCTGGAGAGGGGGATTCAGATCTTATTGGGGCCACTGGAGTGAGTCACTAGCAGCTGTGCGGACTGAAATCATGCTGAGCAGGTGATAATTATGGGAGCTGTGGTCTCTTGGAAGGCATTAGAAGGGAAGTGTCTGTGACAGCACCAGGGAGTTGTCTTGCTCATTAGTGAAAGAGAGGAAATGACTGCTTAGCAGAAGAAACCGGGTGCCCCTCGGTCTGCCTGCCTGCTCTCTCCTCCTTTCTGACTCTTCTGCCCTTGGAGACTCACGAGACAAATAGGAGCAGCAGCCATAACAAAAAGGATCTCCAGGGTGTGCAGAGTTCCACAGAGCTGGGACCCAGCACGGAAACCCAGTGGAAAGGAGAAGGGGCAGGTGCTCCAGGCCTCCCTGCCACTGTTTTCTTCTCCAGAAAAGGAGAGGGCAGAGGAAGGGAACCCATGAAGCGGCTGCTTCCAGTCCCACACCTCATCACCAAGGTGAACCTTACCAGTTAAAAAGTTCTGCTTTACAAAATGTCTTTCACTATAACTATCAACAGAGGGATGTCTACCTGAGCATTCTAAATCGGGGGGGGGGGGTGGCTGGATAACTCATTCTCTTGAAAATGAGAAAATAAGCAAGCTTTTTTCTGATTTCCAGAAGTGCTTGAGAGCACAAAAGCAAGGTTTTACTTGGATCTCCAACCACAAAGCATGTCAGAATATACTGATACGTTCTGAGCCTTATTTTCACTGGATCCCATTAAGCACCAGACTTTCCAAATGACATGCAGGAAAAGCAGGAGAGCAGTACAAAAATACACATATGTGTATAAAAGCAGATCCCTGAAGTCAGGTGGCACAACCATAAAATACGAGGTTTTCTAATATGCTAAGCACTCATCACCTTTCACTGAAATCACTGGATAAAATAGTCAGGATCTGGCCTCATTATAAATAGTAGTAAAATCATTTGAGTAGCAATTTGATAGCAAAGGAGGTCATCGAGGTGATAATTAATTGCCTTTTACTGCAAAACCCATGAGCTGTGACGCTTTCTGCCTGCATCCCAGAAACAGGTATGAATGTCCTACCTTCTACAGAGTGCCACTGAATCTCCTTTTAACAGCTCTGAAATCAGGGTACCTGAGAAGCTGGAGGAATTTTGATAAAAGGTCAGACGCACGGGTCGGCATTGCCTGCTGGCCTGTCACTGAGCAAGAAAGCCCAAGCATCCCTGTCCATTATATGGAGAGAAAAGTCTGTGCTATTCCTCTTGGGGTCATAAAATCAAAACTCCCTGGTGTTCCTTGAAAATCTGTAGTCCTCTTGCAGAATGGCATGAGTTATCATTTGATATTTATCTTGTAGTAGTTCCTAGAGGTCTCAAATCAAGATAGGGACCCTGCTGTGCTAGCTGCTCTGCAAACATAAAGCTAGACTTAGTGCTTGTCCCTCGGAACATAATTTTTGTCTTGACAGGCTATATATTTCTACCCAGACACAGGACTATTTCTTACTGTCCTAGAACATCTAATCATCAGGGGACTTAACGGGAAGCAGATTTAGGATCAAATATTAAGTCGGTACACAGTTTTAAATGTTGAGCTTTAGGAACCTCAAAGCTACTTGTCAGGCTAAATAAATGCCAACCTTTTCACAGCAGAATCACTCCCCAACAGAAAAATAGCTCAGAATATTTGGGGCAATTTACACCTCTGGCAATGTAAGAAACACAGCTGTGGATATCTCTTTCTAAAGGCAGCGATCTTAGCAGACTGTTCTCTGCCATTTTATGTTCCTGACCCTCGATGGCATGGAGGTGCTAGGTACTGTACTAAAGAAAAGGCAGAACTGTGATAGGGGAACATTTCTCACCCATGCTGAAAAGCTTAAGCACCAGCTACACCTGAACGATGCTGAATCTAAAATACACATATAATTTAGAAAGGTGGTACATATAAAAGTTTTTACTGGTTATGTAGGCTCATCAGAAAGCTAGGCAGGCAGCACCGGAAATCCCACAAGCTAACCTGTTCTCTTGAGACTTCCAGCCCAATTTTGCAGACTCGAGAGGTTTGGATTAGATTTGAATAATTAATCCAAATTTGTCGGTGCTTCATAGATGAATCAAACCTCCAACCCTTTTAAGGTTCGCCCTCAGTGCTAATAACCCTCTTTACTAAGCATTAGCATAGAGTAGAACAGTTTAATGATATAAGAAAATGCAAAAATTAGATCTATGCTGTCAAAACTTTTGTAACTGAAAATATTGTGGATTTTAATCAGTTGGATTCTTTCCAAAATGAAATATGAAGATTTAAATAAATCTCAAGTAGGTTAAAAAATCCTTTGTGACTCCCACTAACATATTACCAAGGGTCTCTCTACAGCAGAAAAATTACAGTGTCACATGGGTGGGGACATATTTGACTTCCTAAAATAAATAAACTGTCTGCTTCTGCACATGCTACAGAACTAGTGACTTTGGCTTAAGCTAAACCATAAAATTTTCTTGACGTCACAAGCAAGAAAGAGCTGACAGGTAGCAAAATCACCAAGAAGAGATCAGTGCTGCACTCACCTGGGGGTACCTGGCTGTGCAACGTGCAGGCTGCTTCATGGTGCTGGTAACCTAACATTGGCAAAAAGGAAGAGGAACCAGCTGTGCCACCCCAATGGAGTGCAAAAGGGCTGCAAATACAAAAGACAGGAACAACTACCTGGAGGTGACTGGAGGTAGTCAGGGCAACGGGGCTCTGTTGGCCGACATGGGTTGCAGAATTGTCAATTGGAGAAGGGAACAGGCACAGGTGCAGAGACAGCCTAGGCTGAAGCAGCTTTGTGAGAAGGAATAGAAGTGGCATGGAAACGTATTCATGAAAAAGAAAGAGATATGCTGCAATCAGCAAGGAAGGCTCGGAAGAGAGGATCACCTTGCACAAGGGTAGACCGGTCACAAGGCAAGAGGTGAGTCAGATACAGACTGCTCAGGTCCCATGAACATCAAAGTGACTGATAGGTGTCATATAATTCTCAATAATTCGGTGGATATTGAATGTTAGTGCTATAACATTTCTCAGGAGGTTCATAAGGTTCAAAGACATGTTAATATTTGCCCCTTGGCTGTGATTCCCAATCCCAGAACAATCTAAAAGACAGTATGAATATTCTGCGGGTGCAGACACCCTAAGCATTTCATTTAAATCTGTTTTAAAAAAGATATGACTCCCCAGTGAAGTGAAGAAAATATCAGACATTCAATAATAACACGAACATCACCACCACAACCCTTACTTCAGCTACTGTAGGATACATGCACAAAGCTGAACAGGCGCAATAGAGCCAGGCAAGCCTTCAACATGCGCCTACAGAATCGTCCTCCCCAAACAGTCAAAAATAATGAGCTAAGCCAAAAAAAAAAAATCCCAAGATTGGCTTAAAGACCATGAGATTTGAAAACATACATGTTGGCTTTCCAATTTGAAATTTAGGTTTTGAGCCTTTACAAGTCATGCTTTGAAGTTATTTTTCACAACTACAAGAAGAAAAAGCGTATTTTCCATTCAAACATAAGAAACCTGCGATTATACCATAATCACAGGACTTCTGAGGCGGGACTTTGAAAAATATCAGTTATTGTGAAAATTGGAAATTTATGAAATGCAGTAAAAGTATATTTAATATGTTGTATAAATAATACTTCTAAGGGTGCTGTTTTCTGGTATTGGATGAACTATGCAGTGCGAAACATTCTTATCAGTTGCATTTGTTTGTAAACTGCACAGAAAAAGACAAGGACTTATGTTTCTCTTTGGACTTATCGGAAAGTGTTGTATGACCTTTGGATGAAATGATCAAGGTCATCTACTCAGCTCCTTAAACACACTCCCTAATTTTGTTTTTGTACCTTACATATGACCCCTTCAACTGAGTCAGAAGCAGTGTTTTTCTCCAATGTAGCTGAAACATAGCCCCTGTGCCTTTCTTGAGCTAGTGGCAGTAAACATCCAGTTAACTATTCAATATTTGGGAGTGATTTGCAATGTTCACCTGAGTCACATAGCACAGCTTCTGTCTCCTAACTGGCTGATCTAAAATACATGAAATACCGCTTGTTTTGAACTCTGTTTCCGTGTGCAAGTAAATATTTTTACATTAATCAAAACTTGACAGTAGCATGCAAATACTTAACTTTAATCACCTGAATGCTCAGCAGCAGTAAAGAACACGGGAACCGATGTGAAACCTTGACTTCTACTCCGGAGAATTTTAGTTGCTTGCTTACAACTCTGTCATCTCAGGATGTGAACTCTACACTGCAAGCATTTATCCTCACAAACCTATCGCCCCATTTTATGGATGGAGAACTGAGGCAGGGAAAAATTAGCATGCATGTGAATTGCTGTTAAAAAAAACCAACCGTGTGCATCGGGGATTTGAACGTAGACCTCACAAAGTTAAGCTGCTGCCCAGAATACCGGACTAGCTTTCCATGCTATCAACTGTGAGCAGGTTTTTTATCTCTGCTTGAAAGGGTCTTGTATTTCCTTCAGATTACTAAATACCAGAGGAATGGTTTTAAAAAGCAAGACTACTGTAGTGGAATATAGAGCATGGTCCCCAGGAGAATTCAGAACTTTGAAGACATGTTTGGTATTTGTACTTAAAGGGCTTGACAGCATCCTCTTAAACAAAAGCTATAACTGCAGCTTCTGTTTCATGCCGTTTTTTCTCCTGCGGGAACTTGACATGAATGAAGGTGACTTGAGAGTTTGCCTTGTAAGCCTTCTAAAACAAAGCCATGAGGGGACTTGCTCACCTTTCCTGAAAAAGTCCTGAATAAGTTCCAGCAAAGAGCCATTCAGTACCAATGAACATAGTATTTCCAGTACCCCAGGACCTAGGTGTTGCCATGGGGAAGCTGAGCAAACCTTGTTTTGCCTCCAAGAAGCACAGCTTTCATTCTTCATCAACCTCATTTTTCATTTACTGTGGCAACTATATCCAGTTTGTTGCCTATGAGGACACAGCCACATCTGGAGAGCTGGGATTAGGATATTGGAGCCATCAGCTGTGAAATCACAGGCCCTTGCCAACTAGGCAAGCATTTGACGAGTGAGTGTTTAGTTTGTTATTTCATATTTAAGAGCTGGAGTAGATTCTCACCTGCT
Organism: Haliaeetus albicilla; assembly: GCF_947461875.1. Taxonomy (NCBI): domain Eukaryota; kingdom Metazoa; phylum Chordata; class Aves; order Accipitriformes; family Accipitridae; genus Haliaeetus; species Haliaeetus albicilla. The sequence continues at coordinate 42,635,037 of NC_091488.1, forward strand.
CCGTGGGGTCAGCCACTAGTAGGTGCCATCATTCATTCATGTATGTCTACAACCCTGATGATTGGCATGTCCAAGGGACTACACAGAGAGACCCTTTTCTGTAGCTTGATGAACACATACAGCTCTTTTAATAAAACGTAGAACACCTCAAAGAGCAGGCTTGAACAAATTCAGGAGACCTTTTCTGTGTCTCTAGAGCTCCTAGGTGAGTAGAATCCAACCAACTATACTGTGCCATCAAGCAAAGAAAAATCATCATCATCTCCAGCATAATGATAAAAAGATTTAGATGAGAAACTCAATATAAGAAGCACACATAAGAAGTTGTCTTCCTGACAGCAGAAAACTACTTCTGTTGCCACCTTGCCTTCCCTCAATAACTGTTCAATCTGGAGATGGCTTGCAACTATGTTTATGGCTGATACTTCAGTGCTTTAGGATCTGCAACTTAAGGGACTGAGAATCAATAGTTCACTGGAGCCATACTGGAACTGAACCATGTCTACTGTTTCAGATCCTAAGCAAGTTCAGATGTTCTCATTAGCCAAGATGTGGATAGTCATCATCCATCCTCTCAAACACTGAATACTGACATAATTGGAATGAGCCAAAAAATTGTGCATGAGGAACTTCTGGAGAGAAACATATATTGGATTAATAACATAATTTAATCTCATCTGTCTTGTCTGCACAAAAGGAAAACAAATTATTTCCAGGAGACTGACCTTTAACACCGAAGGAACAAAAATTATGAAAGAATATAGTCACGCACCACAAAGGAAAGCAAGAACAAGGAGCGCATCTCTGAAATACTGCAGTGAACTCAAAGTAAAAGGTGTCTCTGAAACACCTCACAGTCCAACAAACTTCAAAATTTAGAAGACAAGACTGATGGAAAGCAAAGTGGAATAAATGGGCAAGTGCAACAGTTTCATGTCTGTGTATCTCAGAGTTGGTCTGGGATACAGGAAAGAAAGCAAATCACGGTGGGCACATGCAGTTGTATTACAGTTACAGTGCTGCCCAACTTATATTCTGGCACTGTAGCAAATCTCACTACCTTTTAAGCTCTGCTACTGTTGATGTTGCAGAAGTAGTCAGCAGAGGGAGTGAAACTGTGGAAACACCTTCCTCAGTAATTACATTGACTACAGCAATGGGTGTCGCAGTAAACAGTGAAACACCACAGAATAGGTGTTGGCACATTCTAACAAGGGTGGGAGGAATCTTTTTTGGAGGAAAAAGGAAACGAACAAAACTCTACCGTTAAATTGGAATTAAAAGCAAACTGAGAAATGCAAACAATCTAATCTGCTAGTGTCTCTTTAAAGAGCAAATGGCTTTTTTTTTTTTTTTTTGTAAATAACTAGTTCAATCCACATCTAATTCCCATTTGTATAATGATGTCATTTGCTCCTTGCTCCTTCAACCCACTGTTCAGAGGTTTGCACGCTGAGTCTCTGCAGGCTTGACTGTGTCCTGTGCTGAGCCAACCACAGGAGGCCCTAGGTACATACCGACTTCAGTCCTGGAGCCCTGACTACGCAGCAGCACAATGATCTTCCCAAGGGCAAAGAGTAAACTTAATGGGGATGACTGGGCAAGTTATTCGTGCTTCCCCCATCAAACTTTCAAAAAGTAATTTCCTCCTTAAGTCCAGGTGCTATGTCCACATATATGAGATTAGAGGGGCGGCCGGTACCCTAGCTGCAGATACTTACAGCACGTTAACATTTAATTAGGAATGTTTGCTTTAATCATTTAAGGGATATTAAATGTAAACAGAGAGTGTGAGTGAATGGAGTTGGCTTTGTGTCTGAAAGTGGTCACAGAGCTCTACAATACAGGCGTAGGAGGCAGCAGCAGGAAAGACGACGACTGTTCCCAAGGACAGACCAAGCCCCAGAGGCATTTTCTGGCTGGAGTCCTGCAGTCTGGTGGGATGGAATGAGATGAAATTTAGGAAAGGAAGATGACAGATGATTCTTACACAATCGACAAAGCGATGGGATCTGCACTTCAATAGTAAGGACAGCAGGGTCCCACCAGCCCACAGTCCTGCTGCAGTGCAAAGTGATGGGCTTCAGCAAGGTCTATCCTAAAGAAAGTCTGCTCTGCAGGAGCCACCTGAGCAAGCGTGTGTTTGCTTGCTGCTCATGTGGAAATCCTGCAGTGCAGCACGTGAGTAGCATACTGCCTATCAAACATGAGATCAGTCATTTGAGAAAATAGCTTATTTTGGGGAGTGGGAACACAGCCCTCACAGATATGTTGCAAACCTCCTGCTATTATAATTTCACAGCGTATTGCCAGTCCACAATCTGGCCATACATCACAGCTTTTGATGGCTCTCTAGGCACGCGATCAGACACCACAGTGATAATGGCAGCAGAAGATACATACAATAAAATGCAGTGTGAATTCACTGCAATGTGGAACATTTGATCTTTCAACTGGTCACATACCAGTTGCTTTTAAAACATCAGCCATATTCTTAGTGTGACAATTGTCTGATGTACCTCAGCTGGAGTATCAGATATTTGAGTGAAATGATGAGCATGCTCAATCACTCCCAGAAATCCCAAAGACTTCTAAAGACTCTGGCAACATCTCTGATGCTACCAGTGTATGTGAGAACCATCAAAGGGGTGGCTCGCGCCATTGAGGCATGCCAAATCTGGCATGTGGTTTCCTCTGGTCTGTACTGACTTCAGACATCCTTTTCTTCACAGCTGTGTCCTAGAAAGCTGGCTTAAGGCTTTACATGTTGGGATCAGCCAAATGGAACACTGCTGCCCCAGGGATGAGGACTAGACCAGTGGGAAAAAGCTTTTCTTTTCACAGACATGATGGGGTAGGGAGAGGGCTGGGGCTGGAAGGCCAAGTGGTCACCCAGCTTGCTGCCTCTATTGGAGTCGTTCTTGCCCATCACCATCAGCTGCCCTACATCCCAACCCTCCCTCAGCCGTGGTGGGGTGGTGGCAGGACACGCAGCCAGCCTGCCTTGCAGAGGCTGTGCCACAGAAAAAGCCCGCAGGTGGTCACAGCAGGGCCACAAGCCGCCCTCCTGTCCCCCTAGCCTACTGCCCACAGCAACTGCTTGCTTTGCCCAGGCCTGGAACTAGCTCTTACCTCCCTGCTGATTTTTCACATGCCTCCTTCCTGGTCTGCATTATAAATCACACAAGTACAGACTGATGGTAGAAATGCACAGAGCATCCCATAATGAAAGTGACCCATGCTACACCGTAAGAAAGAAGACAGATTAAATAAGGAAGAAATAGGAGAGCAAAGATATGTAACAAGAAGGCTGTCGGAAAGAGGTGAGCGCTGTACGGATAGCGGCACAGAGAGAGAACAAGGCACCCTCTCACTTAATGAATATTTATTGCAAACTGCCGCCTATTATCTTTCAAAGAATTTTTATACAGTTCCCATGTCTTTCATCTGTTTCATGTTATGGTTTATCTAACTGTGGAAATTGCACGCGTCAGGTAAATGTTGATTTACATGCAAATTGCCTTCGCTAAACTCGCCTTTAAGTAAAATAAGATTCGGAAATAATTTTTTTCTCATTAATTTGCAGTTTCAAAGAAACCCAAAAACACAACAAATGCAAATAATCTAATTCATTTGTAAATATAAAACAATTTGTTGGGATTTAACTTTGCCATATTTTTTCTCCCTTCCATGTGCTTTAAATAAATTGCAGTGTTTACCAAAGACAAACACAAGAGAGACGCTGGGTTGTTCCAATTCAATACCTTCCTGTTCCTTTTCTTTTAAAGGGCTACTGTCAAGATAAAAATCTCTGCAAGATTCACTCCTGGGGTAACTACTGAATGATACAGATTTATATCACACATTCAACTGGCCCCATAAATTTAAACCCAAATGTTACTTCCCTGGATGACACTTTAAATTATTAGAAGTGAATTTTAAAAACCCTAGGCCTACATTTGCAAAAATGGCTAGTGATTTAGGGACTCAGTTTTTCAGGCCTCTTCCTAAAGGTGTTTTGAGCTGCTACTCAATAAACGCCAAGTCCCAGAAGCTGACAGTCACTTTGAAGAAACATCATTGTTGTCTGCGTTTTGCACTTTATTGGCTTGAACAATGACGCTATATTTAATAATATGTAATTCTTAAAAAGGTTATCCCTGGTTTAGTGTGTGATGCTGGTTAAATAGCAGCCCTATTATGTCCCTATTTTCCTGTATATTAACTGGAGGTAATACTAAAGGATGTTCCCACTTGCTCTGTTTTTGTGGGCCAGTGATTTAATATTTGCAGAGTTGTAAAAAGTACAATTTCTTCTCATTAGGTGCTTTCTTTGGTTTTCAGCATCAAGACACTGCTCTTTTATTTGGGTTTTTGGACTGATAGCTTAAGTATATCTTTGTGCCTGCTAGAATGACTGAGGATGACTAAATATGCCAGATTCAAGTCTTCCCTGAAGAAGATGTACATAGATGGTAACCAAAAGAAAACATGGTTTTAGAGCTGAATATTGGGCTAAGATTCCCAAAGACGGGCTAAGTCTCCCCTTCTCCCAACAGGTCTTTGAGCAACTGCAGGCAAGACAGTCTTCCTACAAACAGGGCTGAAAACAATTGCTTCTTGCCATTCTTTGTCTTGCCTAGGTATTTGCATTGCAAGTGCTTTGGGTTGCTTACAGTCCTTCTCCTCTAGTCTCTTCTTATCTGTATGATGACATCCCATTAACTCTGCCACACTCATACTAATAACAAACAATTAGGAAGAAATCTGCTTCTGCTTTAAACCACAAAATATTCTTTTCCAGATTTAAGCTGATCAGGCTCTTTACCAGACATAATATGACTTGGAAGCTGCTCAACCGTTTCACCTTTATAATACACACGTTTAAATATGTTTCATTACTTGAAGAAATTTCTCCCAATTTTAATGGGCAATTTGTTGCATTTATTGTTCAATCCTCTCATGCAATCCCTGCTGGCATCACCAAAAGTCATTCCTTAACTTACATGTGAACTGCATAAAATGTCTTGATGTAATCTTATTTTACTGCAGACAGGTGTCCTCATTATTAAAACTATTACTACCACACTTGACACTATAATCACTGACAGTTTCTCAGCAGAGAGGCCAAGAGCTAAATAGACCATAAAGAACAAAACCTCCTCCCAACCCAAAAGGTGATCCCTTTGTGTCAGTCTTCAGGGGTACAGAAGGAGCATCTCTCCTGTAAACACGCAGAAAACTTTCATCACCAGCGCTGTCAATCCGGAAGCCATACTAAAATTCCCTGCTCAAAGGAATCAAAACTGAAGCAACAAATCCCTAGCCCTTGAAAGAAGCAGCAAAACTGGAGGCAGCCAGGGCTACCTGGGGCCCTGAGCCCTTCTAGCTTGCAGGGCTGCTGCAAGGAGCCAGGAGAGGGAGCCCGTTAATTAGCAAAGCCCTCAATGAGGCCGGCAGCGAGCTGGCGGTGGGTGGCAATTTGCAATACAACAGCAAGGAGGTAAACAAGGCAAAGCTATCTCTGGCTACCTCCCTGGCAAGAAAGCAGTGGGGAGGGAATCAGTGTTTGCCACTGTAATATTTGCATGCAACAAGAAGAAACAGTTACAATTAATGGAAAGAGAACTCCTTAAGTAGGCTGTTGAACAGGGACCAGAAAAGCGTTGGTCTTTTGGAACTCCAGTTAAGGCAGCCTGAACTCTCTGGCCCTGTGACAGGACTTCTCCCTAAGTCCTGGCTCCTTGGCCACCCAAGAGGAGGGATAAAACAAGGGAGAAAAAAATGCCCTTGTCAGATTGCAAGGGGAACATTACCAGGCACTGAGTAGAGCAGAGATGAAGAATGATTTCAAAAAAGATAATTGAACATGTTGTAATTTGCTCTCTTCTGTGTTTCAATTTTTATCTGCTTGTAGCTCATTTTGCCAGTCATGCAAGCAAGTGCGAAAGGGAGGGAGAATGCACATGGATGTGTGCGTGCAGGGCTAGCACGCATGCATGCAAATAAATTAATAATAATAATAAACCCACAAGCCTGGGCTTCCCCGTGAGAGATCTTCAGCCAGTGGCTGAGCTCCACTGAGCTTAGGTTAGGGAAAATGCATTATAAGATAGCAGTTCAAGCTGCTGGAGAGAGCGCACTCTGCCATGAAGCCGTACTGATGAAGCCCTGGGCTCCACTGGCATCCTCTGCATGTAGTCCATTGGAGATGGGAACTACAGCCCAGTTCCGGAGAAATCCCAGGCCAAGCAAAAGGAGTTTCTCAACTGATGCAATCAAAGGCCTATGTCTCACAGCTGAGACTCTGTGAAATAGAAGCCTTTTTGAAGTGTTAACACTACTCTTATGCTAATGAATATTTATGCTGCTGACACTTTAAAGGCAAGGAAAAGAACAAACCCATGTTCACAGCCCTTTAACCAACAGGACTGTGTTACGCAAATCAATCAAGGTGAAGTCCGCAATCACTCACTCATTTACCTCAGCTGTCCACATTTGCTGCCAGCCTAATACTGAGTTATTCACAGCTGTCTGGCATAGTGGGATTAAGATGGAGAATGGCATATTGGGGCCCCAAGTCACACAGGATCATGCCCTACTCTGAGTCAATGTCCCTTTGAGAAATTTGGCTCCCTGATTCCCAGGAAACAGCCACTGCAGCTCTCCGCTTTGAAAGGGGTAGACGTTTCTTTTCACTTACAAGAGATTTCAACACACGTAGCTAGCCTTCCCTGTTACGTGTCCGTAGCCTTGACCTTCTCATGTCCACCGGCACACGAGCATACCACATAGATGGAGAGAAAGAGTTTGTGTGCTCCATACTCTGCTTTCCATCCCCTCTTTCCTAGGGTTTAGGGTAATAGCATTATGGCCCATGACAACTAATCAATTCACGTTAGAGTCTTCAGAAGATTATTGTACCTGGAGAGAAGCAGGAAGATCAGTAAAGGCACGTTCCTGCAAATACCCACTGGACTTACTAAGCCTGGCTGCACTTGGGATCAAATCAGGTTTCGCTTAACCACAGGCCGGAGCACTTGTGATTTGCATGAGTAATTAGAACTGATTAATAGAATGACTTGCTTAATTAAGTTTATCTCAAAAGGTGCCCCTTGAAGACTCATGAATCTGAAAATCCAGAGGCAATTTCTCTTCAAACTCCTTTTTGGGTTGGAATGCTTTCAGCTTGGATTGCTGGATGCATGCGTTTGTGCATATGTGTCTCTGCTGCCCAGATTAATCAAAGTGATGGAATGGGTGCACAAAGGTCTCAGGCCTGATGACAGACCGGGGATGCCTCAAGCAAACTCAAAAGGGACTCTTGTAATCCTGAATGGAGAAGTGCTGGCAACAGAGGTAATAGCTTTTCTGCCAAGAGCAAATGGGCACCTCTACCTGGCAATTTATGGCTCTGCTGAGCTTTGCTTTATTTTGTATCTTTCACCTTTGCTAATTTTGGTTGAGCCCAGCTCCAGTGGTCTGACATGCTGACAGACCAATTCCCAATATTTTGCCTACGCAACACAGATTTAGACAATACTTTGTGACAAGGAACGCCGGTACCCCAATGTGCTGGTAAATCTGCCATTTCCATGCCCAGCAGAGGTGTGTGTGCTGTGGTGGAATTTGGAGGAAATCCCAGCATAAGACAAGAATACTAGTTTTCTTAGAGTAGGTTAGAGACCTGCAGACTTTTCCTGCTGAGGGCTTTTGGTTTTTGTTTTCCCCATACTGGAAGCAACATCAAGATTTGATTTCATTCTAAGTCAGAACAAAGCCAAACAACTTTGACATTTCCTGCGAAATAAAATTTTAACACACGTGCAAACATTTGGTTTAGAGCATTGGAAACATTGCATTTAGATGAAATCAAGGCGTTTTTACTGTTTTTTGATTCAGAAATGATAAAACAGCATTGTGAATGAACATTGCAACAGCAAGAGGCACTTTCCAATGAAAAAAATGTTCTGTCAGGGAAGTCAATGGCCTTTGCAAGCACCAGCCTTGCTGAAAGGGGAGATGGAACCTATTGCTGGGGCTTGTGAACTGTTTTATTGGATGGTGGGTGGAGGACCCCACAATGGCATGCAGCCTCATAAACCAGGGAGCACCGTAATGTGAGGGACTCCTTGTTCTTAGAGGTGTACGAGAGCTTTACGGTCACTCCCTGCTGTGATCTGAAAAGGGTACAGATGTTTACACAACGTGCTTTATCAAGGGTAATGATGGGGTGGGGGATCTGCACGTTTTACTCTTCTGTCGGCACCCAAAGATGGTGCCTTCTGCACATACAGAAGGTGAGGCTGGGAGGAGAGCGAAAAGTGCTGGCAGCAGAGCAGGGAGGCACGTGTCCCTTAGGAGCAAGGTGGGGTGCAGAGCCCAGACTAACAAACCCTGCTGGGTCTGTGCTGGCTCTGCATGACCGAGTGAGGCACTGACCTGCCACCCTTCTCAGGCAAGGCTCAGCTGCTGCAAGAAAGGTCGGGACCAAGCAGTCCACTGCCTTGCCCAAAAAGGCTATTTAATGAGAGTTTGGAGCTTTTTTCTTACATAAGGGTCCTGGGGCTAGGGATGTGCCAAGTCCAAAGAATGGTCAGGCAGCAGTTAAAGATGGAGAGGCACCTGGAGAGGGGGAGGGTCATTCGTAGATGAATTAAAATGAAGTGCCAAGAGAAAAAAAGGATGATGAAAAGGGAAAAAAGTCAACCAGATCAATCAAGGAAACGGGCATCTGGAAGAAGCACTTATTGATCCAGCTGTTAAAGAAACCTTCTGAACCAGATTACCCAGCAGCCACAGACTCCTTTCTCCCTGAGATGCTTGCTGTGGTTAATCAGGAAAAGAGGTGATATGAGACAAAGGAATAAAGCCCAGTTTTTCCAGGCTGAGGTTTTGTTCCGTTAAAAATCCTAAAGAGGATGAAACAGTTGGACCTCAAATGATATAGTTAAAGCAGAACAGAAGATACAAAACTTAAGGATTAATTATGTATCTCTGGAAATCTTAAAAAAAGGGAAGCAAGCCTTCTCTGCCTTCGCACCTTTGCTCATCTCAAGATTTTTGGGGAGTGGGGAATTAGCAAGGGAAGATTTTCGTGCTGTCCTAGTACCTTACTGTGAGCAGTATTAGAAAGTCGTCAGGAGATGTTAAATCGGATTTTTTCTCTATTCAGCCTAATATAGTTGCTTCTGCTCCCCACCACCCCTCCTTTTTTTTTTTTTTTGTTGTTGTTACTCTCCTTTTTTTGCTTCTGGGAGCTCCAGACTCTCTTAAGTACTCTTGAGTGTCATCCCCTTTTCTAATCCAGATGTATTTTATTTGGGTACAGTGAAAAGATGCACCTGGTGTCAAGAAGGTGTCAGGAAGCAGTAGGTACTGATTTGGATTTCTCATTGTTCTTTAAATGTCAAGCCATGCACTTCTGAAGTAAGTTCTTTGGAAACTCTAATTTGTGCATCCTGAATCACTGTTAGTTCTTTATACGATAAAGCATGGCAAAACCAAAGCTCCTGATTTGTGACCATATGCTCAGCTTTGTCACCAGGGCCATCTTTATAGGAAAGGGTAATAAAAGGAATTAATCAAGACATGTCTTTACTCCAGTAATGTAGAGCACATAAGAGCAACAGGATTGTGATGCTGCAAAAACAACTCACGTGTTTGAAGACACTGATAATCACATCCTGCAATTGAGCACCCGTCAGAACCTTTGATTAAAACCTCCCCACATTATTCCCTGCTTAGGGACATAATAAGGCCAAAAACAAGGGATGGCGACTATGTTTAATCAAAGATCTCCAAAAATACCACCACAAAAACCAAACTGAACTCAAAACCTGATCTTGCTTCCAGTCAAAGGCATCCTGTTTATATGCCTTTCTGTGTCTGCCGCTGTCATACTGTCACAGGATATGTTGATCCTGGTCAAGCTCATAGGAAGAAGTACCAGGGTAATTTCTAAAGGAGTGGGGACAGAAGCATCATATAGCAGTAACCTCCCAAGACAATCAGCTTTGAAAAACCTAAATGCACATGTTCTAGTGGTCAGAGTTCAGATTCAAAGCATACCCATTTTGGTGTTCTTAACTGAAGCTCTGAAGGAGAATCTGGGAATAAAAGTTTCAGGCCCTATATAACTTCCGGAAAGTTAGAAATACAGGTTTGATATGGCCAAGAATCAAAATACATGTTTTCCACTTCTCTATCGCTTCCCATTGAAACACAGTGGTCTCCTCCTGTCCCTCTGCTTTTCTACTTTAGCTCAGGAGATGCTCCTTCTTCAGATCACTGTTGGGTGTTGCAAGAAGGAAAAGGGTAAATAACATGTGACTTTTGCCTGAATGAAGGAAACAAGAAAGACAAAGAACAGCAGAAGCAAGATTGAAAAGGTTACCAAAGTTAACTGGCACACTGGCCCGCAAGACTCTTACAGCCTATTCTGTTCTGGTTATGAATTATTCCCCCATGTGCAAAGCTTATCACAATCCTCAAAATCGCCCTTCCTCCTGTGATCTGAAAGGGATATGCCATCCCTTTCCTGTGCAGCGCACAAGCACAGATGGAGCATTAGGCAGAACTGCTGTGCAAATATTCAGAATTACCTCAAATCTATCCACACCTCCTTTTTTGTCTTCCATCCCCATCCCCAAGCCCACCTGTTCCTGCAGTACCTTCAGTTGTACATGCTAATCAAGCAGCTTTCGGAGCCTCGACATCTGCACCTACTCACTCACTCCTAAGCCCATTAGCCCACAATCTGTAGGTATTAATACACAATCCATGTGCCTAGCTCGAAACTGCACATGGAGACGATGATATGTAAGGTGCATTTGAACTACAGGCTTTAAAGAGATTACAGCAATTCTCCAACTGCATTGTACATTAGCAGTGGTTCCCATTTATCATGTGCATGTTCCCTTGTATATGCTAAGGCCCAGGCACATAAGAAAGCAATGGAAGAACCAACATCAAAACACAGAGATGCCAGGATGTGAAGCAATCTTAAGAATACCCCAGTTTTGCATAATGTATCTTGCAGCTATACCAAAAAACATTTGTGTTACAGTGAACAGCACTGAGGAACGTTTCATGGAGCTTTCTAATGTGGACTAATACATTCCCATGGGCTTTTTTAAAAACCAAGATTTTGATAACAAGTGTTTTGGGGTATGCTTATTTAATTCTACATCCTTTGTTGGCACATGTACCCAGACTGAAAATGACAGGGGATGCTGTCAGCCAGGCACGATGCAAGCTGACAGGTTTGAGCACGGGATGAAGGACTATAATAGAAGCAAGAGATGGATCTGCAGATCCAGACAGGGCTCATTCTGGCTTTTAAACAGTGATATGCCCAAGTCAATAACAGGAGGTATTTTGTAAGGCTTCTGGATGCACGCGTACAAAGGAACTGAAGTGGACAAACCTGGAATTGTAGGAAGCGATACAGGACAAAGTTAGCAGAGCTGGGTATGGAGAGCCCAGGGTTAGAAGAAAGAGGAGCGCATCAAGGCACGAGAAGTTTTTTCAACACTACAAAACATTTGACTATGGGAAGCTTGTCTTTTCCTTATTGACGTAAACCCGGAGTGAACTATTTACTGCAACTAAAATAAACATATAGGAAAACAGAAAACAAATAAAAGAAATTTTTCAGCAAACCCATCCTGTAGTGTCGTTTTAAAGCAAGTAAGTACTCTGAATGCTACCCTTTAATGCTCTTTAAACAGCAGTTTAGGGAAAATACGATTAATATGCTTATGAAAACAAACATGTCCTGCTGGTGTAAATCTCTACTAACACAGCCAAGGTCAATAGACTTACTTTATTTATACCAATGAAACAGAGGAACATGGCCCATGATCTCTGCCAGAAAGGGTTGCATTTACGTGCTTTAGAAAACTGGAAATGGAAAATAATAGCTACAAAACAGCAAGGACTGGAAGAGAAGAAAGAACTGGAGCTAGAGAAGAGAGGGCTGGGAGCAGAAACTGTGTTCAGGAAAGATGATCAGTAGAAGTTGAAGAGAAGAACAAAGTGGAAACTGCAAAGTGAGGGAAAACAGAAAGGACAGCAAGGAATGGAGGACACATCAAGTGCCAGGTAAGTCAGACAGTAATGCAGTACGGGCTGAGACAGTCTGCAAAGATGGGCTACCGCTACAGCAGATCACGCAGACTTGTGCTGAGATGTCACAGAAACAGGGAGTGAGCACAGCCCTTGAGTGAAGATAAGGTCAAATAAGTGACCATCACAGCAAATGAAGGATTCAGTTGAAGACTGAAGGTCAAATGAGGACGTGAGGGAAAGAAGCTGAGTGGCAGAGCGGAAAGATGAAGCTGGCAAGGATGAGATGAAGCCTTGAAAGCATTGAGATCCAATAATGGCAAGGCAGCATGATACTGTCCTGGACATTCAGAAGAGAGGACACAAGCTGCACAGTAACAGAGAGCAATCCAGAGCAGAAAAAATAAAACAAATAATCTCTGCCTCCTCTGGGGTTTCCTGTTGCATCATTTCCATTTTAAATGACAGAAAAATACTTCTAATAACCAGAGAAACACTTAAAAATTAAGAAATACTTGTTCCAGTTAATGTGTCTGAACAGTGTGAGCATGCACACAGACACACACAAAAATCACCCAAAAAAAGTTTCCCCGGGGAGGTTGTTATTATGCAAAAATTACTCTAATTAGGTCATGAATATATTAGGCCATATTCAGTGCCAACAACAGCGGGGCGACAAAGAGAGAGAGAGAATTGGAAATGTGACATGCATACACTCCCAGTGTGGTTAGGGCGACTGGATTCCAAAATGCCATTACGAGATAAAAAGGTCACCCTGTAGGGAGGTAATTGGTACAGCACTCTAGCAGCTGATTAAAGGGACTTTTTTTTCAGGGGCACAAGGAGGAGGAGGGGTTAACGTAGGATCTCCCCTGACAAAGTATATGTTCTTGATCAAACATCTGCTTTTAGGACAATCGCAAAGAAAAAGGAAGAGGCTGATACCCTTGACATCCTTACTGAAGCAGATGCATTTGTTTAATAACACCTTGACATACGTGTTTTAAGACAACATTAAAGACAGAGGGTATTTTCCCTCCTGGAGGTTACTCTCTGTGTTCAAACACGCGAACCTTCATTTGCCTAGCTCCCATCATGGCCACTGCCCACATTGCATTAACAAGAAGTAAATGCTTTTAATGAGTCAGTAATGGCTAGAGGAACAGTACAGGGGGAAACTGCTTCTTCACCATCTCTTCTCACCAAATACCAAATGATGACAGGTTCCCACAGATTGAAGTAACACAACTCCTGGCTTGGCACACAAGAGAGAACAGCAGAAGAGCTTGGAAAACACCAATCGCACACACTCCCCATCAAGAAATATAAGGAAGCTGGTCTTGGATGGACCATAAACAACTCTTAAAAGCTGTGTTAAATAAGATGCCATTTAAGCTCTCAAAATTATTTGTTGCACACGTAAAGGCTCACTTGTGTGTGTGCAAAGACAGTCAGTCTGGCCCCACATTTGGGGCCAGGACTGTAGATGACACACCATGAGTAGACAGGGAAAAAAGGAGAAGCAGGCAGGAACACAAGCAGCACTGCACTGCTCCTGGAAGAGAGGACAGCAATAGCAGGGAGCAGGGTGCACTAATTCTAAAGCTGGCTCGGGAACCAGTTCAGTTTTATAACCTTTTCTGCTTCCCCAGACTGAAGTACTCCTTGCGCTGTCCAACTGAGTTTTGATGCTGGTAGCCACCGGCCTTTTCCCCTGCTTAGAACGATGAGCAGTTGCATGTTATGCTGAATGTGCAAACATTCCCAAATACCACCACCTATGGAGCTGAGCCACTGGTAGCAGAAACAGAGTAATGCCTGGCATAGAAGTCAACTTGGACCAGCTTAACATGGATCACCCTTCCCTGCCAGCAATGCCTGGGCAAAATTTAGAAACAAGGATTCTTTACAGTTTTGTCTGTGAAGAAGAGATTTTAAATCACACGGTATGGGCTTGAGCTTTAAGGTGCTGCTTAAAGTTGCTATGCTTTAAATGTCACAGATTTAAGTCCTTCTTTCGATTTACAACTGACTAAGGAAGATAACTTAGATTGACTCACTTCCTTCACCACCCAGCAAAAGAAGCATATAGCCTCAGAATTAGCAGTTTTGGTCTATGATACCCAAAGAAGAATTTTTCAGCTACACTTCAAGTACAGCGGGGTAACATTCCCATCCAGTGAGAAATATTGACTTTTCAACATTCATTCTGGTCCCCCAGCAAACTGAACAGTTGAAATTAAACATGTATTGAACTGAATCAAAATAAAACATTTGGCTCACTTCTATAAAATTAAGTTTTATGATTTAGGTTGAACTGACAGTAAAATGAAGTCTTTCATTTTGATTTCCCAAAAGAAAGTTTCAATTTTGTAAAAAATCTTTTCCTAGAAAATCATTCCCATGGAACATTCCCAACCACCTGTAATTTTCAACGATACAGAAAATAGCCACCACAACTCCCTACAATATAGTACTGATCACTGGAGTCCACGTAATCCTTAAAAATGCATGCCTTATGGCTAAAATACTAGGTAAAAAACCCCACAACAACAAAAACAACAAACCCCCCTCCATTCTCTAGACTATCCTGATGTCTAGGACCAGAACTTAGTAGTTTAAACTATAACTTTAAGACCCTACAAAGTTCTGCAAACAGAATGGCTCATCAAATGCAACAGATTTAAGATATCATGTCTAGTCACTGCTGAAGCTTTAATTTCTTTTTTAAAAATAATTTTGCTTTCACTTTCCCTTGTAGAGTTCACAGAGTAAACAAATCTAGAGAGTGGTTTGTCAATGGAGGATGGAGGGCCTTTTAATTTCTCTCAGAATCAACACAGGCAAGCCGTTTGTAATTTAGGCCACTTTAAAAGAAAAAAAGGAAAGAATGCGGCATGCATCACTACATCACTGTTAGACAATTTTTCATATGCTTTAATTACCGTACATAATCTTAGATGCTTTTATAACTTATATACCTACCACCACATCATTTTAGCTTTCCAAAAATCTTATTTATACGTTGCCTTAGAAAATCCACATGAGGGAAAGAACATTACTATCACCCTATAGAGGTAGGAAACAGAGAAACAAAGTGACTTGCATTACAGCCACACTGAAAGTCTGTAGCAAAGAAAGCATTTGTCTTTTTTCTTTGTCTTTTCCCTGAGAATAGAAATTAGGAGGAAATTAAAATGGGAGGTATATGCCTAAACACTTTGGAATGGAGATGTCTCCCACAGCTGCTCCCTGCTCCTTTAACGTCTCCACAGAGGCTTCAATCAACCTCCTCCTCTTGCATCTGTGAACCAGAAGCATTTTGTAGGAAATGGGGAGTACGCAGGCAGGCACGACAACCCTAAAGATAGATACAGGTGCTATGGGGATGCTGACAGTGTTTCAGAGCTGAGAGACAGGCAGAAGGACAAAGAAGTCTGTGGCAGAAGCAGAAGAAATTACACTGGCTCCTTTCCACGTGCTTAGACTTGGTTACTTGCACGCTGACCCCTGAAGCAGCTGGTAGGGGGGTGGGGAGGAAACTTCTATTAAAAGATAAGGTTTATTTATATACAAATTTAGATGCTTCTAATTTCAGTTTCAAACCTGTTTTGTGGCAAATGTTTAACACAACAGTTGTTAAAATATTTGGCAACCTGTTTTTCTGAGAAGCTAGCAATATCGACCATCACTAGCAACTACTTTCATTTGAACAAGAACCTGAATCTACCCCACTCTGCCGTACCTGTACCAGCAGTTGTATGCAGACCACAGGAGCGATGGTGGGGGGAAAAAATCCTCTGTGTCTCTCTGACGAGAGAAACAACACTATCTGAAGGGACAATTCCTTGCTGCTTGCACGAGGCCTAGTGCCTTGTGTCCCAAAGGGCACTCAGCACCTTGCAGTATGAGCTCTGTGTAGTGCTGAACAAAATCCTGGGCACATGCAAACACTGATACAAGCATCTCCAAACATAGTCAAGCACAAAGGACAGGCAGGCATGGAAACTGCTCATACATCCGTACTGTGCTGTTCATGCCTTCAATATCCCCATGCAATAGCTGTTCAGACTTGTATCGCAGAGCACTGATTTCTCCAAGTCTTTACAAAAAACGGACAAACTGTGATCCCCTCCTTCCAAGACCAAGACAGTATGAAGAATCCCAACAGCGTTCAGCATCCCTGTATTGCTTTCTTAAACAATAGTTATTCCATAAGTAAGTATAAAAGGAAACAAACTGGGCAGGCCTGCAGACTACTAGAGTGTAGTGGGACAGCTATCTCGTGCCTTGTGCTATCTCGTCTGTCTTCTCTATCATCTGTTGTTTCCCGACTTGGGCTGGATAGAGACTGTCTGAGACAGTGAATGCTTTTTGTTCTCTCTTGTCCATTTAAGTTTCTGTGAGCACTAATATTGACAGCTTTTGAAAGCACACATAAAAGGGAGCATTTTTTCTTTATTCACAATGTTGTTGCGAGACTGCCTGTGCTGTGCCATTCCCTACCACCTGGATTTCATATTACTGACATGTAATTTACATAATTAAAGTATACAAAGAACATAGATGCAGGAGCTGAATACCCCAGGAGTGGACATTTTGGACTGAAATAATGAAAATCGGCAGGCTTTCTACAAATATCTAGTACGTATAGTCCACGCTAATTCCATGCTAATAACTGACAGAGCTGCCCCCTTCCCAGAAATGCAAGTCTGAATTGATGTGACCCCTATTTCGTTCCATCAATAAACTGCAGAGTATAAACATGTTAGCATGTTTCTACTGCTCATCTGCAGCTACAGAAGCTTTTGCAACTTGCCTGCATGGCTGCTACACTTGATACTTGGTCTCCATTTCTCTGATGCAGAGGTGACTGATAACTTGTGTGACATAGTCCACCTGTGACAAAACCCATAACCTCAGTGAAACCGGTACAAAGCAGCGTGCTTTTACAGCTTCTTTTATGCACACCATTCTGAACAGCTTTCCAGAGTTTAAAAACAAAACACCACCCCAGAAAAGTATTAAATAATAAATGACTATAGAAGGGGAAAGCCAAAGTGGCACTGGCAGGAAAGAATCAGAGGGATAATCTGAGATAAGACCTGAAATGAGACTGTAAGTCGACAAGTGGGAAAAATATAAAATGGCTAATCTAGATAAGATCAGAAGTGGATTTACTGAGTGGGCAGAGAGCTGAAGGGCTGAACTTCCTGGTCCTACACTGGCTAGCGGTACAGAGGTGTAGTACAGCCTCCCCCACCATGGCTACCTCTGCCCTGAGTGTTTTCTGAAAAGGGCAGGGCTCTAGACTAAACAGTCAGTGGCATTTCATTGGCACCGGTCTCAAAATTCTGTATTTTGTGCACTCGTGGAGACCAAAAAAAAAGCCACAGGTGCAGAAAAATATATTTAAAAACGCCAACAAACCACGCACAAAGGTTTTCTCCAACATTTTCTAACTCTGTGCCTGTATTTGATACTGCTTAGTGTTCCTTTACATGCTTAATGAAATCACATTTCACCACAAAAGTAAAAATAGATGTAGATTGTTATTGTACTTCTGCAAGAACTGGGCTCCAACATCATAAGCAATGTTAGAGAAATCTTGGAGTCTGAAAATGAAATGTAATTTCCAATCTATTAATCTAATTCTGAAAATAAACAAAAAAAACCCCTTCTCGCCAGACTCATGAGTTGTATCTCTACTGCTGACTTAATCCATCCTGTATATCCAGAAGTTAAGGGGAACTCCAAAATCTGATTAAGTTATGCCCTCAGGACACTCTACCTCCAAAGTCCTCCTTCCACTAGATAGATGCACATGTAGCCCATTTCCTCCATTAAAAAGTCCTAATAGCATT
Source organism: Haliaeetus albicilla (assembly GCF_947461875.1). NCBI lineage: Eukaryota > Metazoa > Chordata > Aves > Accipitriformes > Accipitridae > Haliaeetus > Haliaeetus albicilla. The sequence goes on from NC_091488.1 coordinate 42,652,970, forward strand.
TCCACCCCAGGCCTGAAGCTAACAGAAAAGTTCCTGCTAGTAATGGCCTGAGGTCACATCCGACTTGTATAAATAATGGGGGTTAGAATACTTTTGAGGATCAGGGTCACAGTGAATATTCATGTTGCTACACTGGATGAACATACCATATGTTTTCCTCTATTTTGCAAGTGGGGAGCAATACATTTCACAACCATAATCAAGTCACCATTTTCAGAATCTATCACATATGCTATTTCCAGCAAAAATTGGTTTGACATGTGCAAACACCTGTTTGGCTGTAGCATCCTCACATAAGTTTTCAAAGGGAACCAGTATATTTCTCTGCAAATCTACGCCTCTTTTGCTCAAGGACAAATTTTTCCTGTGCTGCCAACCTGGTCTCTTTTAGTGCATTGACCTCTATTTCTGACACTTTGGTAGTTTCCTCAGTATCACTGTTCATATGAGGAACAGTGGAAAATATCTCCGACCTCTCTCAGAGTTTTCAATCCCTAAATGACCTTCATGTATCATTTTAATCATATTTCCCTGTAACACGTTTCAGATCATCATCCTGGTGCCCTTAAACAAAATCCTTTGCAGTTTTAAGAACTTCTCCTTAATCCTAAAAGGGACCGGGCACATAAACTTCTGGCCAGTAGCTTCACTGATTTTCTAAAAAGTCTATTCCTTAATTATATTATCAGGACAACTCTTCATATTTTCTTGAGATTAGGAAGGTGGGTTTTTTTGGTGGGTTGGTTTGGGTTGTTTGGTACTTTTTTTGTTTAATCAGATTGACATATCCCTGGTGGTTTGTGTGCTTTCTTATAAATCTTCCTTACAAATGCTTGAGAGTATAACTGCAGCCACCAGACCTCCTCTTCTGCTATTCAGTTTGCAAATCATACATTTGCAGTTGGACAGTAAAAATAATTCCTCTACGCCTGGCAGGTGTCTGCCCAGTGCTTCCTGGAAACTGCAATGAATGGCTTGCAGTCAGTTTCAGCTAATACCGGCCTCTAACAAATACATCCTGGAAATTTTTCATAACCATGAGCTAAGCTAGGACATCTTTCTCCACTTGTATGTACTGAGATTCAGGTTTTGCTGCAGCTATGACACATAACTCATTGGCCTCCAGTTTTGAACACATTATACAGATAAATGCTCTAGTACTCGCTCTGGTAGCTTTGTGTTTAACATTACCTACTATCCCTCTGTTAAGACCCTGGTGATTAGTCGCCCTTTATTTCTCAAACTCTTCATGAGAACGTGTATCCTATCTCTACTGGGCGTCTTTGCATGAATATGATCTCAGGTTGCTGAGCTGGACAGCCATACAAAGCCATGTATTTACCAAACCATACTCTTCCTTGGTCCGTTAGGGTTGCATATTGGCAGTCTTTTTCAGATCTGTCTGTACGTGCTCCCTGTTACTGTCTATCCCAAGGAATTTACATACTCCCTTACTGTGGCAAACATCTGTATTAGCTTCTCCAGCATCACCCCGAAATACAATTTTTCAGCGGATGCCAAACACAACGCAAATTGTTGCTATTTCTTTGAACTGCCAAGAAGATGGTTGATGGCATATACACACTTTCTTTTCTCAAGAGTACAAGCCAGAATTTTGCTGATGCTTTAATCATAGACAGATACTTGGAATTATTCAATAACTCTTGTAAGGTAATGGAAATTTTTGCTCTTTGCATATTGCTTTAATTATGTGAGCCCTAGACACAGGTGTAGGGAGCCATCTGCCACTCTGTTGATTCTTCCAGTTCCCGCGTGACTCGCAGAGCCTATTCAACTCCCTCTTTATATTTGTTCTTTAAGGGAAAAGAAACTTTTCTCAAAGGAGGGGTAAGAGCTACCTGCCTTTGCTACCCCCATCCATGAGGGCCACCTTTAATTCCAAAAGGACATCCTCAAGCTTATCCTTAATTATTTTGTTTCCGTCCAATAGATCCTTCATCTTGATGTAACCAATAGCCTGACAAAGTTTTACCCAACAACGGTGAGCTTTCCTCTACTACAACGAGAAATTGTATCTCTTCCTCTGTGTTATTTACCCAACAAGGATTGGTATCCCTATATTTTAAGTGTTGGCCAAGTGTATTAATTTCTCCTGTCTCTTCTTGTGTGTCTCAACTCAGTATGGAGCCTATGTAGTCAAGGGGAAGGTGCAGAACAGTTTTGTAGTAACAAAAATTCTCTGGAAACAAAATGGAGTTCATAGCTTGACAGAAAGACACGAGAGGTACGTAACATCAAACGTGTCATTTATATATGGTATACAGCTAGGGTTTCCCAAATTATTCGGAACAGGTACAATGCTTAAAAGATTTTTCTAAACAATTCTTAAATTATAAGCTGATTGCAGTAGAAGGGCCAAATGTTGGTTTCTGAGGTGACAGGAACACAGCCGAGAGTCTCTTCTCCCATATTGCAGGCTTTGTACTTTGTTGAGCCAAATGTACTGCTGGACCACTATCTGAGAGGCCAAGCAACTTGCCTTTGGAAGCAGTATGTTTAATGGAAGTCTTGAAAACCAAAGAACCTGCATTCTGAAGCCATCGTTTAACCTGCTGCCATGTTTTTTGTTAATACTCAACTGTACTGATGAGGGGAAAATGGAACAGGACAGAGAGAGGTTTCTCTCTCCTGAAGTGTCATTCTAGTGGCAAAGCCCATTATAGGCTGATTACAAACCCACCTCTCATCGTCATACAAGCAAGTAAAAAAACCTTATTCTTTTGCATGTCAAGGTTTAAGTCACATTGACAACTAGAATTTGTTCTCAAATTTTTCAATAGTTTAATCTCTTTTTGAGTTAAAAAATATGAACAGCTCTTTTTCAAAATTTTTGTGAAGTGTCTGATGTTTCTTTGTGTCCCTCTGTCAACCCAATGAAATCACATTATATCACAAAATCCAAAACTTAAGTAGATTTTACTGACTATCCTCCAGGCAGCTTCACTGTTCATTTTTAATCCATGTAGAGTGCTTAAATACCACAGCGATAAGTGTTTTATACAGGCATATAGATAGATTTTGACATTGGTTCACGAAACAGGCAGTCTTCAAGGGCAGCAATTGTAGAATCTCTAAGAAATTGCCATCGTTCAGGAAACAAGACATGATTGTCCATCATTGTAGCTGATGGAGAAAATATAAAACTTGTGGAATAAATATATTCTGTGACAGCACCTGTCATTGGTGAATTCTTTTGCCCGCCACATCAAAGATAGTGGATGATATATGGAAGACAGTGGATTTTTTGCTGACAGATAGTTTTCCACAATTTCCAAGCTGCTAATGGAGTACAGATATTGTTTTTCAGTTCTCTCTAGCCTGGCCAACACTTTAATTTAGTATTGGTATTTAATTTGTTCCTTTAATTTAGCAATCTGGTGACCCTTCAATCCCACTTACTAAGAATTTAACAAATTATGTCTTCATTTATTAATGGAAAAGAAAAAAGTGCAAGTGAAATAAACTGGGAAGTTTTATAATCAAAAACTTTTCTTTTTGAGATAGTTAAAGTTGCTAAGAGATGTAAGTACCTCCTGTTCCTTTTGTTTACAAGCACTGAGAAGCCTCAGAGTAAACAATTTAAGGTGCCATAAATTTTATACTATCCACAGTATAAGCACTGCATTATGCCAAGGAGAAAGAAATACATATTTCATCACTGCATAGAGAATTTAGCCACTGCTCACAACAAATGCTTTAATGCAATATCGAAACATCAGTAAGTAACATCAAAAATAAAACTAGAGACTCAAACCAATTCTTAGACTTTCTTGAGGAAGGGGGAAGGGAAGGGGGAAGGGAAGGGGGAAGGGAAGGGGGAAGGGAAGGGGGAAGGGAAGGGGGAAGGGAAGGGGGAAGGGAAGGGGGAAGGGAAGGGGGAAGGGAAGGGGGAAGGGAAGGGGGAAGGGGGAAGGGAAGGGGGAAGGGGGAAGGGAAGGGGGAAGGGGGAAGGGAAGGGGGAAGGGGGAAGGGAAGGGGGAAGGGGAAGGGGAAAGGGAAGGGGGGGAAAGGAGGAAGATATGGAAATACTGATTGGCATGTTCAGGTTTCATGCAGCTCATGAGTCTTAAGACCTGGAGTCTGCACCTTCATTTCTAGAAACTGTGTGTTTCTCACCCCTCCACCTTTCTAAAGAAAAAATGAACGAAGTGCAGGCCAACCCAGTGAGGTTCTTCTGATCATCTGTTTTGCTATTTCCAAAAAACCCAAACATCTCTAATCCGGAAGTTATGTTAACTTCCAAAGTTAACTATGATGATTTAAATGCCCGCTTTACCAACTATTTCACTGTTTGGTTACTTTAGTGGTGTCAGCTTCTTCTGTAGTCCCAGATCATCAGTTAAGAAATTGTACAGCAAAATAAACAACATAAGGAAAGGTGCTGCCCATAATACATTAATTTTATATCTAATTCATAAAACTTCTCATTTAAATGAAGCTGAAGCATAGTTTCCTCTCTGTCAAAACAGATTTTCACAACACGAATGGACCAGGACTGAGTCCTAGACAACCTGTAATTGCTGTACAGAGACACCATTATTTCTGCTTCAGAAGGTTCATTTTTCCAGAATATCAGACCTTTGGTTTGATGGCCATTTTATACATTGGCAACTTCAGCTTAAAAAGGGTTTTGATTTTGGTTTTCTTTATATCAAATTGAACAACTTCAACAGACAGAATGACAGAAATGCTTGTTGGAAGTGAACCCTGGAGGTCATTTAGTCTAATCTCCCATTCAAAACTAGGTCAAGTCAGCTGTGGATTTGTCCAGCCAAGTCTTAAAAATCTCCAAGGATGGAGATACTGCAACAATCTGGGTATCTTTTCCTATGCAATGCTTCCCTCCCAGTGAGTAAGTTTCTGTTAACATCTCATCCGAACGTTGCAACTTATGTCCACTGTGCCTTGTTTTATCATTTGCCATTACTGGGAAGAGTCTGGCTCTGTTGTCTTTGCCACTCAGCAAGTAGCTGTCAGGCGCTATTTGCTCACTCCACTGTCTCCTCTTCACCGGACTAAATTTACAAAATTCCCTCAATTTTTCCTCATCATCCATGCTTTCTTGCTTCCTGACCACCTTGGTTGCCCTCCACTGGACCCTCCCCAGTTTCTCAACATCCCTGTAGAGCTAGAAAACCTAAACTGGATACAGTATCCTCATGCAGCCTCAGCATGGCTGTACAGAGGAAAATAAGAGCATCCCTTGGTCCGTTAGCCACACTTTGCATACTGGGCTACATTAAGATGATTGTCTTATTCTGCTGGCTCATATTCAGCTTGGTGTTTATTACCTTAACCCCCAGGTCCTGCCCAGATGGGCTGCTACTCAAAGAGATGGTTCCTGGCCTATACTGACAATAGATTATTCTGCCCCAAATACAGACTGTTTCCTTGCTGAACTTCATGACATTCCTGTTAGACCAGTTCTCAAGTTTCTCAGGGTCTTTCAATGGAAGCTCTACTATCTCAGAACCACACACAGGTGCCCAGTGCCCTTCAAGGCAATGTTTTTCAGACAAAACCAGAAGATCCCGTCTTGCTAATCAGGAAACAAAGCAGTAGGGAGAGCAGTACAAAGTGGAAGGTAGATGGGACCACTGCAGGAGTAGTCACTGCCATGAAAAAAAATGGCAAAGCTAGACTAAAGGAGCTCTAGATGGGCTCTCCTCCTTACAAAAGCAGTCAGGAGCAGAACACTAGGAGCAACGCAAGAGCCTTCCCACCTCACTTTAATCACACTATTTCCATGCTATGAAGGGTTGTTTGTGGAGGAGATGGAACTAGTTGATGTCACCTCAATCTCCTGGGGTGAACACAGTGTTACACGACACCTTAACCCCTTTGCTCTTTCTATCAGCTCCTCTCTTGGAAAGGGCTGTCACTTATAAGATGAAATATATTTACAAATTAATTAACTTTGGCCAGTGACTGAAGAATTAGATTTCCACTAACAGGGATTCTGTCCGAGTGATGGATACACAGAACACTGGAGGAATAAAATACTAGCCCTTCTTGCCTCCCAAATCTGAATGCTCAGCAATCACACAACCTTTCCTTTCATCAGTCTTTTTTTCTACACTGTCAACCCTTCTTTTCTCAAAGCCACTAGAATTTGCTTTAGTAGATGAAGGTACGTGTGTACTGAAGAGAGTATTTGATCTCTGAAAACAGCTCATCAACTCATTAAATAGACAGAGGCCCATTACACAGCAGAACTGTGAAAGGCAAAGCCGAGTTGGTGGTGAGGACAGAAGAATGGGATTAGCTGAGAAAGAGACTGCAGCCTCTGATGCATAAAACAGTTTCTGATTTCAGGACCTGAAGCGGGGGCAAGCCTGTGCAGAAGAGTTTATGGCAAAAGCTGTCTATTATGTGGGTTGGAAGTTTCATCTTATTCTTTCTCATGTAAAACACACGCTGTTTGTCAGAGGGATTGTATTTGCACAGATAAGGGGATGTTACAGAATATAGGCTTGCACACAACAGTGTGGGAAAAAGAGGAGGCTCTTCTGATGGCGTTGACGAATTTGAACCTAAGTTACTGGTGTGATGAAGTACTCGCAGAGCAAGGGCTACCGTTTATTCCCAGAAACAAACATTGCTGCAGAATTCAGACAGTCTCAGCAGAAAGGTAGAGGGGAGCTCATGGCCCCAGTTCTTAGTCAGTCATGCAATAGAGCTTCAGGTCGTGAGCATTGCTAAACAGACCACCATCATACTGCTTCTTTTCCATGCTTCCTCTCTGGAGTGGGAAGCCTTAATGAGCCACGTGCAACTCCTGCTGTATTAATTCTACTCTGCAACTTGTTAAAGCAGCAAAGCAGAAGCCCAGACGATTTAAGCTATCAGCAATTCATTTAGAGCAGACCTTACAGATTAGTGACACTCCAAGGATATAACAGATTACAAATAAAGCAGGTTTTGCTTGCCTCAAAGAACAAAATCGAACAACAACAACAACCCCCCCCAAATTCATTTGTCAAAGAGAATGTTCATTATTTAGTGGAACAAAATTAATCTTCAAAATCATCAAGTGTTGGTCCAACAGTACATCTGATGTTTGTGAGGGTTTGCTTATATCAGCTACAGAACTAATAAATTGAGACACTTTTTGCAAGAGTTGTGGTTGCTTGCCAAAATGTCCTGACCAGACTTAAGTGTTAATAATTAGGTTTCTCCTTCTGTGAAATCTCTCCATGATTTGAAATGGTAACAATGATTTTTCTTTATTTCCTGTTCTATATTGTTAGCAGAAGGCAAAATGTGCTATGAGATTGCTGCTGTGTTCTACTTCAGAGCTAGGTAATGAGACTTCTTTTATCTAATATCTGCACTTTCTTATTTAGTAGAAGATATTTATGTGTTATTCTTTTTACATTTAGAAAGGTCATTTAAACAGCAGTTGGGTAGGTAGCATCTGACAAATAATAATGCCGAGTTGGAAATGGGGTGGACAGAAGAAGTCGACCAAATGCCAATATTCAGCACACTGTAATGAGTGAAGCAGCACAGTGCAGTAGATAAGGCTGACCTCAGAGATCCATAGCTGATTATACTTAGGGAATGCTATTCCCAGGGCAAGAGGATTAGAAAGACAAACTTCAGTAAATGTAGTTGCAGTTAGTCTTCCATTGTCCGTCCTCCCTCTGTGCTGGCAACAACCAACTGCGTGGCAAGGGGTGAGTGCCACGATGTCACACGCTCTTCAGCAGAGTTGTTGGCAATTTAAATAGCTGTGAAACTTCACACTGCAGTCTGTCAGAAGTGCTCATGTGGCAAGAGCCCTTCACCAAAGATAGGCAATACAGTGTTTTACATAAACGACTTAAACTTATAGCTAGAGCTTATTCCCAGACATCTCACAAGCACACACACAAACACAATCTTTTTCTTCCTGTCAACTGAAAAGAAGATGCATTAGCACCAATGTTCAGCACAGGAAGAAAAAAGCATGGAAAGAACAAAGATTTTCTGCAGGTCGCGCTGCTAGGACAGTAAAAACCTTGATGCTTTAAGCCCTTGCACAGGCAAGCCTTCAGCAGCTTCCAAACATTTTTACTACAATTTAAGAACCATATTTACCTAACATGAACTGGAAGCCATTAGGCCCCGTCCTTTATCAGCAACACTGCTGATATGACTGAATTAGTTTTATTGTTTGTAGGAACATTCTCCTACATTTTCCCAGAGTACCAGAGGCCGTGCAGTAAGACTAACAGAAATGAGACTCTTGACCTGAAGGGTGGTAAAAATGTACTAAGAAACAAGAGTTCCAGTGCTAAGGCAGTGGTGGAAGTACAGGAAAAAAAGAAGAGATTTACCAGGCCTTTGCTGTAAAGACTGGTAAGGTAGCTAATGCGTCAGTGGACATGTTGAGAAGCAAAGGAAACACAATTATACTTTCTAGAGTAATGTCAAGCAATAACAATTTCCACAGTGACAGACTAAGCCATCACTTGCAGAAGCTTTTGAGGCAGGAAGGGAGGGAGAAGTGGTAGTCTGATAGGCTGTCAATGGTAGCTCATTATGTATTTTTGACCATCAGCCCCTTGTAGGGAGAGAAAAGCAGCCACCCAGCCAGGGCAGGTATATAATCTGATTGATGCTTCACATAAGTGGCTTTCAAAAACTTGACTGAGCATGAAATCTCATCATTAAAGTTTATGTCCTGAGTGAGTGGGGGAAAAGAGAAAAAGGAGGAAAGAGACCAAACCAAAGGGAACCAAAGCTGACACAATGATGGCAAATTTACAGCCAGGCATCTGCTTAAGCATTATTCCCAAAGCTAATCAGCCAACACCAAAACAGGCTTCTGGTTCTAAGGAAATTAAAGAAGAGGCTCAACCTCTCTCCCCATGCAGAAACATAAAAGAAACCAAGGGCAATAAAATCAAAACCTGTGGGATCCCTGCAATGCAAGTATCTGCTCTGTCTGTTTTACCAGAGAGTCTTAAAGCACTGTGGAATAATCACGCACAAATAATCTAGGGTAACTGTATCCATCAATTCCATGTTTAACCCTCTGCTTTTCTCTGGTTATACAAAAAACATGCACCGCTTAAACAGTTTCTAGGCCCTCAGTTTCTGTCTTTCTACCCGCTTAATATGAGATGGGCTGGGGCAGAGGAGGTGGGATATGGACATGACAACACCACATTTGAATGACCCTTCCTGCCAGAGACAGGGGTTGTTAAAACTTCAGGAATAAAAAGGCCTATCAAGATCACAAAATACTCTTACATAGCTAAGTCTCAAAGGACTGGGGAAGAGTGGAATATTTCAGCAATACTCATTCTGATTTGAAAACAAATTGGTCTGCCTCGCTTTGCTCCCCCTTTTGTGTTCTTCTTGTGCAATTATTCTAGCTAATGAGTTTACTGGCAGAAATGTTCACAGAAACAGCAAATTTTAGTGGCCATTGGAGATTATTTGTGAAGAGTGAATTTAAAATTCTTAATCATAAGCATTCACTGTGTAAATGTGCTTCAAAGGCCTAGGCTCATCCCATCAGGGACTAGCACTGCCCTAGGTAACCAATGTGTGCAATCAGAGCTAATCAGTCAGATCTGATTTCAAATATTCGCAATAAACAGATCATGGACAAGCTTCAAGTCAAAAATTATTCATAGAAATTATTTGGCAAATGATTTTGAATGCTGAATAATTCAAGAAGATCATATATTGTTCACAGACAATTCCCAGAGAGAAAGAAGGGTGAAATTTGTTTTATAAGTTCATGACGGATTCTTCATCTAAGGCTGCTCAAAACACCCTGGTGAATAAGGTTAGCCTCAGCCTCTCATAGTCATTTCTAAAACACGAACATTTGAATGGCCACTTTTTGGGAGGTGGCACTGGTTTTGCGTGCTCCATTTGCAACTAGCCAAGCAAACATCCTCCTCCAGCACTGTTTAAAGGAGCAAGAGAAACGTGGATCTATGAAGGACACCAGCTAGAATTAATGGCATCGCTATCTCTGTGTACAGTCTGTGATACTGAATAACTCGTCACTGATCCAGAGTAATTTCTGCTGGTGTTTGGCTTTAGTAACTAGTTTGAAAGAGACTGGGAAGATTATTCTACTCATTCATTTCCCAATCTTCCGCCCACATGTTACTGAACCTTCCAAGAGGACAAAAAAAGATCTAGTTGCCCCACTCACCATTAATAAGCACTCACTTCTGAGAAGGAACTTGGCTGCTAGTCCTCCTGAACAGCACAGCAATATTGTGGGTTTGTTTTTTATTTATAAAGAAATTAAAAATAATCTGTCCAGATAATACAATGGGGCATTCAGGGAAGCAGACTGTATATTAAGATGTGGGTTTAAACCCTCTAGTGGCTGTCAAGAATGCTATACCAAAGTAATTACAGGTGACAAAAACTCTAATTTTATGTTTATTGTCATGTTATTTCTTTGAAAACACATGACCCCTAGCATCCCACCACAACCGTATCCAAATCTCTGAGCATCACCTGTCCAGCACTGTGCTCTGCACCCAAAGACTTGGATGAACAAGAGTCATGAGCACGGCACTGAGAAAAGTACAAAGTTTAAGAAATGGGCCATGAGGATACAGAAGAAAAAAAAAAAAAAAAAAAGAACAAGAATGACTTGTTTAGTCTAGGAAAACCTGAGGTATGACACGGTAACAGTCTCTCATTATGTAAAATGCAGCAAAGACGATGGTGATCAATTGTTCTCCATGTCTGCTGAGGATAGAACAGGACGTAATTAATTTAATTTGCAACTGAACGGAATTAGATTAGATGTTCAAAAGAAATTTCTATCTGTAAGAGTAAGAACTAGAAGTTCACCACCTCAGGCAGTTATACAATCTCTCTAATAGGAGGTTTTTCTTTCAAGAACAGGTTTGACAAACTTCTGTCAGAATGGCCTAAGCAACTTGATCCTCCCCTGAGCTGCAGGACGGACTAGAAAACTTTGAGAGCCCAACACTGTTCTCATGAAAGTCTCAGCCTGCAAAATTTCAAAAATGAAATTTTTGCACGACTGGAAATAAAAGGATGTTTTATTGAAGCACCTATTCCTTCCTCACCAAATCAATGAACAGAAGTACCTTAGACCCCAGGAAGAAAGAAGAATAAACTAAAGAGAATGGAAGATTGCAACTTGTATGTACCTTTGCAAATTTTTTTTGCACAGATTTAATTGCTGACACACACAAGAGAATCCAGACATACTGCAGCTGCCGTTCAGAGTCTTATCACGCCTGCACGCAGGTGACTGCTGCTCTGAAGAGCCATTCACCAAAACGCCAGCTCTGGTGAAGACTTTTCTCTAGACTTTTAAAAACTCTCCTTATCTCTCTTTGAATGCAGGTTGCCAAGGTAACATTATATGCTGCTTTTCTAACAAACAGAACGCTGTTTTAAAATCTTTTCTTTTTTGCAAGTCTCGGTAAGTCAATGCTCGCAAGTCTAGAAGACCAAACAGAGCTGCAAGCTCTCAGGTTTTACTCCTCCCATGCACTTGCATACCCATGAAGAAAAGCACCATGTCTACCTTTCCTGCATCCTGAATCTCTCTGTTCCTCCAAAACACAGTCAAATATTTTATACATTCTAGACGAGACAATCCACAAGGATTTATTCATATTGACAACTTTTCCTCATTTTGATCATATCTTAACCTCTTCTTAATTGTTATTTATGCACACATTTATGCACATGGTTAGTGTTTCAGATTTTGGGGATGACAGCTCTTAAGATCACGGAGCTAGCTATGCTAAAATAAAGCGCAATCAACAAAAACATTACATTAAAATGTTTATATAGAACAAAAGAGGAAATGTTTCCAGGCCTGGAACTGTATGCTACTCTGTAATCCTAGCACAAAAATATCTTCTCATAACCATCTACTCCTCTAGTTCTTGCCCATAATGCTTTAAGTGCAAGCAAACAAGTGTCATCACTGCGCCTCTTGCAGGATGTTCTCTGAAAATTTCCAGCCTCACATGTGAATAAGTGTGTCCTGATTTACAAAGGGTGTTAAAAGTGATGTCCCACAGTCTCTGAGGGCTTGCAGATGAGCACTATGCTTTTGATCAACTCAGTTTTGCCTTGGGTCAGAGGTATTCTCCCTCCATGTGTAACACCTGCTCTTGCTGAATTCCCACAGAATAGAGTTCCTGCCTTGTTTCTGCACAAGTCAGATGCTGCTTCTGTAAAATTGGAAGTGGACACTCACAGAAACAAAGCATTTGTTTTCCTCTGCCTCCCCTGTTGCACCCTCTGTTGTCCCACTACCAGTTCCCGGTGGTGAATCAAGCTAAAAAGTCCACAGGAGCTAAGTGGAAAGAAATAAGGATGGAGAGATGATCTCCACAAACCAATTCCTGTATTCCTCAGGCTTTTAACTTTAGTTTTTAATTTTCAGACCTAGTTCAAGTCAGTTATTTTTTATTTATCATATAAGCAAGAAGTTCATTAGACCAACTCTACCATTCCCAGTCAGTTAGATACAACACAGCTGACTGCACTTCGAAAACCAAGTGTCCTACTCTTGATAGGGCTAAGGATTTCACCCTGCCATTTTTACTTACGTTTGTCGAAACCAATACTGTACAAGCTGTATGAAATGGTAGAAAAAACCAAGTCTGGCTACCGTGACCTTGTCTGCTCAGTCTCCCCACCTGCAACAATATCAAGTTAAATTGAACCAGTAGCAATTTTCCTGTAAAAGTTGACAGTGCTGTAGACAATGCTCCTGAGTGTTTCCAGGCCTAATGGGTAAAACGTTATTCTCCCGGCAATAATTATGGGTTCTATAGTACTTTGAGGAAAACTCTGTGGACAATACATAAACACTTCAATGCTGTGATCACATCATGACTTGTGCAATGACTTTTGGGTGAAAAGGTTCAATGCCACAATAGTTATGGAATGGCTGATAAAATTTGCATGCTTTTCTACCAATCTTGTACGCTACTGTGAGGTTACAGGAAGCTGGAAGGAACTAACATTCCTAAAATAACCTTCATAACTAATTAATTGTGTTGCAGAACCAAAAGCCAGAAGCAGTCCTTCCCTGTGGCTGTCTCCCTGTCCAAGTCTACAGACAAGCTGGCATGTGGGGGAGAGAAGGGAAGAAGAAGATAATGATTTATAGGTGGGATCTTGGGAAAGTTTCAGTGATATTAATACCTGACAAGTAAGGCATTTCTGCTCTTAGCACATCTGTCAGGCTCGGGTATTTTGCAGACAACTCAGAATTCACTGGAATGTTCCTACCAGCAACACGCCAAAATCTTCAAATGGCCTTAAGCTGAGGGTTTGGAGAAGAAACAATACTCTGTAGGTGATGAAGATGTGAGACATGCAAGTGACACACAGGCAACCTCAGTGATCTGTGGCTGGACTGGAACTGCCCCTGGTGTCTACCCAGTATACGAGTCGTCTACTCATCCTGAACCAGGTAGAGATAGGGATTGCTCTGCTGTCAGTCCTGGGATGTGCACCTAGCCCAGCTATCAACCACCTCTGAACTGTTCTACAGTCACGTAAGGCCCTGCATCAGCCTCTGCTAAATGAAAAGCACAGTTGTTAAAGACCTGGAATTTAAGAAGCTGCGTGTACTGAAGCAAATTCGGTTACTCTGCTGAAAACTCTCTTCAGGTTTACCTTGGTGGATAAAAATCCAAGATGTTAGTTAGGATAAGAGGGATTGAGGAAATACACTGCATAAAATAGAAAGACACAACCTATTCAAAAAGATGGCTCTAATTTTGGCTTTTAGTACAGGACTTGGTTCAATGTATTTTTCATTTTGAAGATAGCACACACCAAAAATCTAGATACAAGTGACAGCTTATGGGCATTTGAACTCTTTACTCTAGGTATCTGAAGCTTGCTTCTACTCCCATTAGTTCGCTGAGCCAGTGGCTCCTCTTTGGGCCTAAAAAGGGCCATACCATGGACATCATTCACATGGAATTACCAATCTTCAGTACTGCTTAGGTTTCTCTCTGAAAATTTTCTTATTTCCAGCATTGTTCATCTACTTCAAGCCCTTCTGAATCTTGTAAAATTCCCCAGAGCTTTCTCATTCTGTGAATTTGATTTTTTAAAACACTTGAAGAACAACAACAAATATATCTGCTGAAGTGAACTATTACCATGTAAATCCCCTTTGGCTCAAACACGAATTTTTTTCAAGCTGAAAAAAGAATACAGAGGGAGAGGGGGAAGTGGAGTGGGATTTTTAAGAGATGTAAAGCAAACAAGCAGGTCTTTGACACCCAATGAATTTATACAGATTTTTCTCCCCTTCTTAAAACCTCTGCAGAAATCAAATACAAATGCTTACTGTTGCTGTAGCCAAATGACCACTTTGGAAAGACAGCAAGGACAGAAAAGGATGGTAAATCTTATTAAGAGGCTGAGATCTTGGAGTCATTCAGTATTCCCCCACATCATGGGAAGAGGAGACAGAAACAACTTGAGACATTAAGGGGCCTTAATGTTAATGAGAATTTACAGTGCCTAGTAGCTCCTAGAGAGCTCAAGGGGAGACCAGGTTGCAGTCCTTCCTCTCCCACCTCTGTTTTTTTGCCCACTGAAGAATTTATTGAACTCCTTTTGTCCTAATTTATTTTCATTTATTTTGACACATAGCAGCAAGGGAAAGGAAAAGAAGAAACTGCTAGTAAGCAAGAATAAATAATAACCTCTCCTTCCAGTTACTTCCCTTCAATAATTATGCAACATCATTCACACCATCTGAGGAATGAAATGGAACCAAGAATTTTCTCAAGAGCTGTGATCACTTCTTCCCTAGCTGTGGTCCCCAAACTATGTATTGTTGCTTATTTTGCATACCCATCAGTGATCATACTAATACCAAATGTCTCACTTTGCTGCTTACATTCAAAGGGAAGATCCTGTCACTCACAGAACATGCTTGGCCTCTTGCATGTTAAACACGTACCTGAGGTTCATGCTGATTTCTAGATGCAGCCCTTGTTTGCTGCGAGGTGGAGTGACCCGTCACCTTTCCCTTTTGAGCTAAGATAGTGCTTGGGCTCACAGAAGTTAAATGCTTTCTTACTTTTCCTTTAACTTCTCATTTGCTTGCTCTAGAAACATCCTCATAGGAAGTAAAATGAAAATGTAGTATTGCTGCAAACTACCATCAAAAAGGACCAATTTTCCTCCCACCTTATCCTGCTTTATAGAAGTATAATTGCACTCATGTGAGTGGAGCCATTGCAGATTCTCTATGTGAGTACTTGCATGTGTGCATGTGTGAGAGACAGAATATGCGTGTAGGATCAGCTTTTAGACCTTTCCAACTGCAGGGCTTACCGCTGTACGAAATGTCCCACGTGCACCTCATGCTTGGTGTCTTCTAGAGGTAAGCAAACCTTTCACTCCCAACTTCCTCTGGCCCTGCCTTTCTCACCCTTCCATGAAGCATGACACCCTTAACTGTTGGGTCCTTATACTTTAGGCACAATCCTCGCTTGATGAAAGCAGATAAGCCCTAGGGCTGCTGGATAGCTGGAAGGTTAGTAATTACATTGGCCTCTCCTTTAGCATCTCATCTCTTAGAGCTGAGAGGGAGGTGTGAACTTCAGCAAATCACAGAGTTGCATGATCACCATGGAAACGAGGGATGAGCACCTCTTGTGATGAAGACAAATGACTGGTGAGAGGGTTGTCCTCCCTCCCCCTTATTGTTTTGCATTAAATATCTAAAACTTTGGTATCTGAAACAAGTCAGGAATGTTAAACAGATGTAATAGCAACAGCTCAGAGCAGCTGCGTAAAGAACAGTTTATGTCCCTTCACAAAAGGTGTTCACAAGTACTTTCAAAATCTCATACTGGCTTAAAGAGGTATGGGATACTTTTGGTTCCCAGGACAGCCCCGGGCTGGGAGAGCAGAGGAAGCTGCAGGGCAGCGATGCTTTTGAGCTGATTCTGTTCCAAATGGAATTTCATGTTCTCAGTATGGTGCAGCATAAGGTACAAGCAGGTGTTCACAACCCACATGTCAGTAAGAGATCTCATGTGGGGGTAGGCAGCACTGTCATGTTATTTCACTGGAAAATTTTTAAGTAAGAAATAGTATTGGGAAATTGGAAAAGCACAATGGCTTGCGTGGGTTTTGTGCCCTGATAGTCCATATATTTCTTCCCCTTCTCCCACTCAATAACGGGAATTTTCCACTTCTTCATCACCAGAATCCATAGAAATTTCAGTATGCAGACAGATTGTCTTCATTACTGACAGCCAAAGCTGTCTACTTCGAAAGGTAGTGTCTAGTGCTGTAGCACTCATGTTTCAAGAAGCTGAACTCCACTGTGCTAGATATTGTAATGCGACCACAGTAAGAAAGAGACTAAGGCCTGCCTCAAAAAGCTTTAAGGTGACAAGACAGTGGAAAGACGGAAGGGAAGAATTTATTTTTTTTTTTACTTTACAAGGTTGCACCTTCCTTATCCAAGAGGCAACTCAATGGTTTCCCAAGGTCTCAGATAAAGTACATGGCTGCAACTGAAACTGAACCCTTAAGTCTTCACTTCTATTGCCTTAATTACATAATTAACATCATTCTGTAATGGAGCTATCACTAACACGTTCTTCAACACAAAAAACTTAACTGAATGGAAGTGCCACATGCTACCACATCAGAAGGTACATGCCCTTCAGCATCCACCAAAACTAGCTTGTTACCAGGAACAGTGTAGTTTCAGTAGTGCAACCCCCTACATTTAATAATTCAACTGGACAAAAAGCAAATTAAATTTCCCACAAGAATACCATTCTTCCATGTCCTTTGTCTTGTCCTTGACTTTGCTTGTACGAAGACATATCCTGAATCCTGTCTGCAGGAGAGGCTCCTACAGCTCACCTTCCCTGAGCTTCCTGTATGAACTGACTTCCATCTAACTTGCACAGACACTAGATCTCAGAGAATTTGCCTGGTGTTTTCTCATCAAGATCTGCAGATCTCCCTGTGCATTCAAAATGCTTCCATTTCCTCGTGTTGTTTTTTCCCCCTCAGTGTAACCCTCAAGTACATTGAGTCATGATACCTGAACAGCACCTAGAACATAAACTTTCCAGGTTGCTTGAGGTGAGTACACGCTATTGTAAGCTAAGCAATAAAAACCCCTAAGATCAAGCTGGACCATATAAAATGCTATACAAGCATCTTAAAATCCATCACAGAATCACAAAACAGGTGTTATGGTGTATCAATAAGTAGCGGGTGTACATAGAACACAAAGCTCACAGTGCCATAGTTACTGACTTATTCTACATAGATACTTACTACCTGAAGACGCAAACAATTCCTAAGGTGAAAGGAGACCTTTTGTGGAGTAAAGGCTACATGTGAGATATTTCATTTTTACGTTTTGATGCTTCCAGAAGAATGAGGGTATCTTGTTTTCTTCACGCAACATGGTTGCTAATTTATTGATTCTTATTTCTGCCTCTCAAAAGTCCGACACATCTGCAGGGTTGGAACTCAAGTTTTATTTCTTTGAAAACATATGCCTCTGCACTTGTACTGAAGCATAAAGCTCTAATAGCTTTTAACACTACACAGCCTAGATGCTCAGCTCAGCAATGCAGCTTCTGTACACACACAAAGCCATGTAATTACAATATTTTACGTAGATGCTTCAGACATGCAGAACGGACATAACTATGCAAGGAAACTAGTACATTTAAATGATTATGGCAAAAACATTATTCCACAAATGTGTGCATGTTATATAAGAACTTCATTCGTCTATTCACTTTCAGCAAACTCACCAGCTAGTGAATTTCCCACCAAGAGTCTTCATATAAAAAGTGACTTCAAGAGAATATAGGAAATCCTTTAATTTATTAAAAAGCATATTAGGGAAATGCAGTATCTCTGCTAAGAACAGGGTCACAGCGTGATCTAGGACTCCAATCATGGCTAGCAGGTGTCATAAGACACATAGTGAACGGATGGAAAACATGCTATTAGTTAAAGATTACTCAAAACCCAGAAATGTCTTTATGGATGTTAGCTAGCAAGTAATTCTGAATGACAACTAACTCTGAGGAAATCTTAAACTTGTCAAATCAATTCTCTTCCTTCAGTGGTTCATGGAACTCCAAAATGGAACAGGCAACAATGACAGACATGGAGAGGTCATCATACAACCAGTCATCTCTCTCTAAAAGGCAGATCCCCACAAGCTTTCCCAGCTTTCTGAAATGAAGTAATAACAACAAAATCATGTTTAGGAGCATATTGAAGGTCCACTGAAAGTTATCAGGATTTGTCTCAGCTCGAATAGGCTTAAAACTCGGCCACTGATTTACTTTCAAGCTGTCAGGACTCTGCAACAGACAGGTATTTTCTCTGGCATGTGTCTGGATCATCAGTATGGAAACAGCTTTTGTCATACCACTGCTTAATCTGATTTAAATGTAATAGCATAGTATAGTGGTAGAAGGAACAGCACAATAATGCAAGGAATAACTCCTGAAAGAGCAGCAAGGACTTTGCCCTACCTCATACTGCCATATTCTTAAAAAGGAAAGAAGAAAACAACAAGAGAAAGGCATCTTCATCCCAATCCTATGAACTCTTTGCTGCTGATAACTTTATAATGTAGCTCATTCACCTTCTGGGACCTGCCTGTGCTGCTCTTAAGACACATGGACAGAGCTGTGTCAGAGCCCCAAAGAGTTTCTAAGAGAAAGCAGATATATTGTACCTTCGTGTAGGAAGACTGCGCAAGCTCACATATTAGCCTGCAGAAAACAAGACAATTACTAAAGCATTCATGCCCTCAGCAGCCTCCCATTTCACTGATGTTCAAGTGTCAGTTGTGCTAGTGTTCAGAGGTGAGCGATTTAGGATCTATTCCAGTGTGACCCACACAGTAAGGTCTGAGCAAATCCCTTTTTCCTAGATTTTCTGTTTAGGAGCTCCCCATGACCTCTCCACTCTGGAGACCTTGAGCTTCTTCTCCACAGTTACCCATCCAGCAACGCCAGAAGGATGGAAAGCACTGAGGTGCAGGGATCCACGTACTCCAGAAATCACTAATCCACCTGATTTGGTTTGCCCTGTGCTAACTGGCTACATCTACTTCTGCCATACATAAACACCTGGGTTCACTACATGTGCCTAAATGTTATTGTTTCTGTTTTACCTTAGGGTAAAATACCCATTTTCTGTGGAAAGAGTCAGCAGTAATAATGCAAATATGCATTTGCACTAGCAATCACCACATTGTTCTAACAGGAATTTCTAGTAACCTGAGAAATGAGAGTCCCAAAGCACTATAGTTACACCAGTATCCTCAACTACCTATCAGAGAGCTTAGGTACAGAGTGATAAGCGGCTTGACAAATTCAAAGACGACAATCAAAGGAGGTGATGCACAATCCAGGTCTCCTAGTATTACAGTCCTTTAGTGCTTTAACTACCGTACAATGCTGAGGTCCAGAAAAATGCCAGCAAGGCCCACTAAGGACCCACTAAAAAGAAAGGGTAGGGACGGCAGCAAGTCCAAAACCACCTGCCACCTAGCCCTGCTGCTCAGCATACTTGGAACTTGGATGCTCTTTTGGCTTGGATCACTTTTCTTCAGATAGATAAAGCATACTTCTCCAATGCACACCCCTTGTTCCACGTGTAGTGGAGAAAACTGAGGTGGAACATAACTGGGCCCTTTTCTCTGACTGTTTTTGCCTGTGAGTTGTTTTAATATGCACTAAGCAGCCACTCTCTTTGCAATTCATTTTCCTGCTTTCTCCCAGCAATGCCCCATTGTTAGACACGTAGATGCTAGTGTCTATGAACAGCTTGCCAGCAGCACCCACACAAGTAGAGACATTTCCAGACCTCAAAAGACTGACCGAGAGACTTTTTTTTTCTTAAAATTGACATTTTAACAGAGCACCAGAAGCAGGACTCCTGCTTGGAGTACCTTATTTCCATCTTCATGTAGCTTGTGGATTTAAAGGGATGAGGGAACATTTAAAACATCCCCTTACAGGCTGATCTCATCACTTACATTTTCTGATTGTCATTTGCTAGCTCAGGTTGAGATGCTTCCATTTATTCAGTCCTTCTCACTGGACTTAATTAAGCTGCGGAAGTTATAAATAACCAGGCTGCAGGATCAGTCTCATTAAAAATTAAAGTCCATTAAAAAAAATCTGGACTATTCATATTATCACATGAAAATCCACTATATGTTTTTCTTTTTTAATGAGAAAATACGCAGATTAAGCCACTCGAGAGTCTTCTTTCTCTGCAGCTTTGATTTTAATTTTAAAAGTGCAAAACTAAAAAAAAGTTTTGAAGCCAGTGAACTTCACTGCTACCACCAAAACTGCTTTTGATTCCCTTTGGAAAAAAAGAGACAGTTTCAGAACTACTTTTCCCTGAATCTCTTCATCACAAAAATAATGATCTTTTCTTGGATTTAAATGTTACTTTGTAGTATTTTCAACCTACACAGTTCTCTGTTGTGCTACTGCATGAAGTCGCATAACGGGAGAGAAAATAGCTTGCTTCAGTGAAAGAAATTATTCTACTTCTACCACCCTAGTTGAGTACCTTAACAAAAACTACACTGACAGCACAAGTTTAGAGAGAACGTCAGATTCCAGTTCCCATAATGATCTTAGGCGAATAAGTACCATAATCTGGGATTTATATTTTGAAGAAACCCTTTTGAATCTCCATTCATGTGACAAATTATTGTCAATAGAAAAAAATTATGAACCATCCCCTAAAAATAATCAGTATTAATAATATTAACTTTTTTTCCTAATTTTCCCTCTGAATTTTGACATCAGGGTTAAGGCTATAAATGTGTAATATTTCTAGATATTTTTCTGCAACCACAACAGCAGAAAACTTTCCTATTTTGCATATTAAAAAAAATAAAGCAGAAGATCTCACAAATACATTTCAGCTGTTGGGGTCTTTCAGGGCAGAAGGATGCTCACAAGGCTCATCATAAATTCATGGGCTGGCAACACAACGCCAAAAGAAAGCATGCTGCTTGACAGAGACTGCTTCCCAGGAAAATGGAGAACTGTATTTGGCACCATTGGAGATGCTTCCGAGATACCCCTTAGGGAAGAAAACTGCCTCGGGGGGGGGGGGGGGGGGGGGTGAGGGTGCAAATATAGGAATCTGGACACTGCATTTTTCTTGGTAAGCTATTTTTCACCCTCTAGGTCTGAGCCACGGCAGAAGGAGCAGCAGTTACACTGCCAGAAAACAGCAGGGCCAGATTTTGCCAGAAGCAAAAAACAATTCAGCGAGGAAGAAAATAATCCCCTCTCTTCCATCTTCCCCCAGGCTTCCTTACAACTTCTCTCAACCACTTAGAGAAACCAGGCTCACAGGGACAGAAATACCAATATAATCTTCAGTCCTTTAAATGTAAAGACTATCTACGCAAGTGTCAGGGGGAGAAAGAGCATTCCAGCCATTTCAAGAGTTGGTGATAATTCTTGCTCCCAGGCCATTTGTAATGATGCCTCATTTTCTTCCAATGCCATATAACTTCTCTATTATCTACTGGCATTACAGCTGTTGATTTCTTGTTTTCTGTGATGGGACTGTGCAGGGACTTTTTAAATCTAGTGCCCGACAAGAGTTTCAGGGGGGACTGCCAGGAAAAATGACCATAGATTATTCTTAAATTGCAGCTGCAAAGTCCTACCCAGTGGTTTTGTAACTGCCATCAGAAAAGTGTTAATGGTAATAGAAGAGATATCTACAACTGGCCCTCTCAGACAAGCTATGTGTAACGTATTCCCTATAATAAGGAGGTCTGCTTTGAGCCAAGGTGTCAACCTTAATAAGCTATGCTACTCCTACTGCTGCTGGTAAGAGGTTGTTCGGACAGTTTGTTAAACACCATTTTTTCCTGTGGTTTGAAATCTAGCAGTACTAAATGTATTTTGCTGTGAAAATGACAGGCTCGGCACCACATCTGGGGAAGAATTGCTGGAGAGAGGATTTCATTTCATTAAAATTTGGTTTTTGTTTTATCAGGTTTTCTTTTTTTAATAGTGCACCTAGTTGAATAAGGCAGTCCTCTTGTCAAAGCAGCCCACAAAACTGCTTACCGCAGAACGCTACTGAAATACAGTTGCTTCCATGGCAGCAACCAGTTAGCAGGGAAAGCACTGAACAGTTTGGCTGAAGAGAGAAAAAGGAAGCTATGGGCAATGTAACAGAACCTAGCACTCCTTCCATGTGCATTGCAACAGTATGATTATTTTTATGCCCATGCTGTGTAGATGGGCCCTGTTAGGCTTTCAGGTCTTTTCAGAATGAACAGCCTCAACCTGTACCACAGGAGCCTGACAGCAGGCTGCTAGAATGGGGTGATGATACCCGTGCTAGATGGGACTAAAGCAGGCGCCCTGCAGGGAGCATTTCAGTCTCCCTGAAAATGGCTAATGGTCTGCCAACTGCACGTGGCTGGGTTAAAATTCCAGAGAAGTGAAAAAGCCCCTGGACAGAAGACAGGTAGGAAGAGGATGATGACAGGTACGGAAACAGAGGCAGAGATCAGGCTGCTCTGATCAGGGTTTATGTGTGTCACCCCAACATTAATCCTAAGGAGAAAGTGCAGACCACTATGTCATTCTCTCCAGATCACATTAACCCTTCAGAAAGAAAGAGGGGGCTGGATGATTCGGTAACTCTCACAATCTGTTTCAGGCTCTAAAGAGAAGCAGATGCTGTTTCCTCTCTCTCCTTCCTCATCTCCTTCCCTTTTAAAAACAAGGAGCCCTGCAAAATCATTCTCTCCACGCAGAACAAATAGTTCATTAGTGATTGCCTTTATGAGAGTGGGTGAGTAGGTTTTGTACCTTGTCTGATCAACATTTGTGCCAATTTTTCAAGGCTGCCTTGCTGGAGCAGATGCAATAACATTTTATTATACAACACAGAATCCAAAGGGATACTTAGCATGCACTGAATCGGCATCGGCACAAATCCCCTAGCTAGTTGCACTGAAGGCTGCACTGGCTCTGCAACGGCCCTTGCAATCTCTTTAGTCAAGAAATGGATGAGGGCTGATCTAGTGGTGAGGGAGAGCGTAACCAAAGACATAAATATATTATGTCCAGCTTGGATCCTGACAACTTCAGTTTCCTTTGATTTAGCTTCCCCACCCACAGAGAGAGAATGGAAACATCAGCAACAGCTCCTGGACTTCCCTGGTAGTTTGCAAGTACATACAGCTTCTCAGAGGGGAATGCTAGAGAAATGGATGGGGCTGCCTTAGTACAAGCTTTAAATAATCAACATATTGTGACTGTACAGGCAGGCTCTAAAATGGCTCCAGTGGGAAACGGATAGGAAGACTAAAGAAGAGGAAAGAAACAGAGATGTGAAAAGGAGCAGAAGAGAGGGAGGTGAAGTAACAGGAAAACGAAAGCAAAAGTTTTGCAACATTGGCTACACCAGCTCTTTGGCAGGGGTTCTACGGACCCGATGCACTGCTCAGCCTGGCCATTTTCAAAGATGGATTAGCAAATTAATGTAAGCAGAGCATAAAGTTGCTGACTGTGGTGGCGTTGAGTCACCTTGGGCCTCATCAGCATTGCTAAACATTGCCCGTAACCTTTCCATTATCACTGAGGGTCTGCACAGCACCAGGACCCAACTGCTCCAATAATTTCAATTACTTTCCCTGACAAATTTTATGTTTCATGTATTTTACTGGCCTGATAATTATGATTTCTCTCATTTCTCGCTATCGAGCTTAATGGGTTCCAGCACGAGTGTACGGTTTCAGAAATGAAGTTCCACTTGAATTCACAAGTTATTATCTACTTTCGCTAATGGAATTGGAAAAAAGAGAAAGAGTGGGAAAGAGATAAAGGATGAGTAGAGAAGGGAGAGCAGAGAGGAAGAGACAGATGCATGCACAAAAAAAGACTAAAGGAAAACATGTTGACAAAGGGAAAAACAAGAGAGAAAGAATAGAGACTGAGTTAAGACAAAGATGAAGCACAAGGAGGATGAAAAACAAAAAGGATGTATGGGAGAATGAGATAAAAACCGAGACAGACAGACACAGAAAAATGGGTATACAAACAAATGAGAAAGAGCTGTGTAAGGATCAGCACAAATAAGAGTGGAAAACCCAGCAACATTAAGAGCATTAAAAATGCTTTCTTGCATCATGACTGAAGAGTTGATAGGTTATCTCAAACCTTGGGCAGGCAGCAGAGATCTCAGCTCTGCACCTTCTCCTACTGACCGCAGAGGAAATGATTAATATCCCCAAAATAATCTTGCTGGCAATGCTAGATCTCCCAATTAGAGCTAGCTGGGAATTAATCTTTTAAAGTGTGTTAAAGATCCTGAAAAAAAATGAGTGCAAAATGTGCTCCTCTTTCTACCGTTGACCTGTCTCCTTCAAGAAGATTTAATCAAATTTGTTGTCTCTGCTGACCAAAGTTCTCACTGCTCCTTCTTTCCATCAGGCCTGGAGCGTCAGAAAACATATACAGAGCGAGCTGGAGCTATCATTATTTGCACATCATCATCAGAGTTGTTTTTAAAAAAAGGAATAAAAACCCTAAAGTAGCAATTAAGTACCAAACCCAGGCATGGCCATCCAGCAGTAACTGGTGTCTTCTCTTCCATTTATAACTCTGAAAACATCTACCTATATTCAAATAAAAGGCCCACATTCTCTCCTTCCCCACCTGTACACAGGCACTCAGCATAAAAATGTTGCCCTAATATCAGCAAAGAAAGAATTTACAGCAGTGACGTTACAGAGGCAAGGTCAGGATTTGTCTTTCCAACTTTTTACTGTTGCCTAAAGTGGGCGAGTATATCAGGAAAACTTTTGAAGCTGAAAGCCAGAAAAAGAAAGATTTTTCTCTAAGCTGCAGGAAGTTGCTAAAAGAAAACAAACATCCCTTAATGTTGCTATTTTGACAGCAAAACATTTTAAAGAATTAATGACCCACTTTACCCGAGATGTTTAGGGAGACGATGTTCAACTCTCCTGCCCAAGCCCAAAGGCACAGGGACACAAATAACCTGGTTTGGGATACAGTCCTTATTCAGGATGCAGACCATCTGCAACAGGGTTAATATCACTGGAGCACTGAGATGAAGAACATACATCCAGAATGCCATCATACACTGTCATTGTCATGGTTCACTGGTGGAAAGGTGTTGCTCTGAAAAATCACTTACAAGCAAACCTTGAATGTCATGAGCTTATACATGGCCTTGAGTAGGACAGAAAAGTGAATACAATGAGCAGAGCTGTAATAGGTAATAGGTGCCTTAATCTAAAGATTTTTTCTAGATCTTCAGGCAGGTGTGTGGGATAATAATTGAAAACAGAAAATTGACACTTCAAAATTTCTTCCCAAGTAAACATTCTAAAAATCCACTTCAGGTCAGTCTTCATTTTCCTCCAAGATTTAAATCACTCAATAAAGTTCTCATGATAAAAAGTCACTCTAAACAAGAACAATCATCAAAGCCATATCCAAAACATCTAAAAGGGAATTCCCAATTATCCTTCAAAATCAATTTTAAAGAAAAAAATCATTTTCTAATGAAAGAAATTTTAAAGAAAGTTTTCCTGACCACTCTTAATGTTGCTATGAATTAATTATTTCTGTTCTCTTGACAATACTTGAGCTGTTTTCAGTAAACCTGCAGATTTCCCTGCATGTGTGACAGCACTTGGTCAGGCACTAGAAGAACATCCACAGCTTCACAACTTCTCTCCTAAACACCTCTAAAAGGAGCAAAGAATGAAATTTAAATCCTTGCAAGATCCTCAAGAATAGCACCATTAACAAAGGAAAGGAAAAGAAAAGAATAAAGGATAAGGTCTCTGCTGCTTGCAATGTTTTTTTCATACATTTCTGGTATTTATCCCTTGAAGGGCACAAACAAGGTTTTAATCAGTGCTGTATACCTAAAAGGCAAAAATACCCCCTGCATCTGAAGTGAAGCTGTGGCCATTTCACATGTATGCCTCGTTGATATGCCAAGGAGGCGTTCCTCCATGGAACCTCCTTGGTAGGGACCAGTGATATGCCAGCAAGGGGGTACATAAGGGAGGGACATCAGGTCCCTTAATGTACCACCAAAAGGATATATCGCTAGGGTGATGTTTCTGCTTTCAACATTTCTGCCTGAATGTAGTACAATACCTCCTGCTACCAGCAACACATGACTGAGCCTCCCAAGAAGCTTGAGAAATATCACTTTAATTCTTTTTTTGAACTTTTCAATGGACCAGCTTCTCATACATAGGGTTTTAGGTCCATCCATAACTGTACTTTACCCAGCAGCAAAAAAGAGTCAGTAATGAACCTTTTTTCTCATTACTCTTCATTTGCT
This sequence comes from Haliaeetus albicilla, assembly GCF_947461875.1. Classification (NCBI taxonomy): domain Eukaryota; kingdom Metazoa; phylum Chordata; class Aves; order Accipitriformes; family Accipitridae; genus Haliaeetus; species Haliaeetus albicilla. The sequence goes on from NC_091488.1 coordinate 42,679,379, forward strand.
TTTTGAAGCCCTGTAGAAAGGAATGGTCCTAGCAATGGTGATAATCTTTCAGGGTTTTTCCTCTCACATTCTACACACTGATGTTGAATGAAGGCTAGAACAGCCAAGAGAGGGCTCTTCACTCTTCGCTTTCTTTGTCCTGATCTATGTCCTCTCCTTCTCTGGCAATTTAAGAAGGAGCAACAATCAGAAAGGAAGGATTCTGGCTAAATAAGACTTTAAATGTGAAAGAAGACACAGAGATTACACAAGAGTTTATGATGCTGGAGACACAGTGAGGTCACCATATGTACAAGGAATAAAGCGCACAGAGTTTCTTATTCCACAAGGCAAAGATCAAAGGTATGCAACTCTAAAGTTATATAGTAACACAGGCTCAGCCAGAAGGACTCTGTAAATGCTCAAGAGTAGGCTTATTTGGTGACAGCTACTTGAAAACTAAATACATCAGGACTAACATACCTACCCAGTGATAGTTTCTCAGCAGAGTTAATGATTTAGTGAAGTCCACACCAAACACCTTGCTGCAGCACACATGGTATCCCAGGAACCCAGATCATCCCCAGTGAACAGAATAATTGGCTCCAAGTTTCTCGGCAGCATAGGGGAATCTGAAGATTGCCATCCAACAGATGACAGCTGAGACCTTACCGTTCCTTTCCAGGAAGGGGAAGAGATCTCCATAGGGTCAGGCTTGCAGCATCTATGGGGAAGATGAGGAAGGCAGGGGCAACTCTGGCTCCAACCACCAAGGTAATTACTGCTGCACACATCCTTCCTCTGTGCTGGTGGTGGCCGTGCTCTGCAAAGTAGGCAGTTGGGGTTGTGACTGTTAGGATGCCCCTGGCAATCTGCTGTGCTTGGTGATTCTGTTTAGCTTATGCTTTTGGCTAGTGTCAATAAACACATTCTGCCTGGATAAGCGGGCTGGAACCCACTTCCCAGACCTCAAAACAAACTCTACAACTACTCTGAGATTCACAGAACCACATGATTTGAATTTCCCTGAGCTTGATTAATCATCACTGTTTATCTCCCTCCACCAGTAGCCAACATAGTTGTTAATTTAAGTTTCTAGCCCAAGTGATTTTCCTAAGCAGGTGAACTTCTAAGGCTGTCTACATAAGAGGAGAAAACTTTAAAATATTTAGGGGGTTGTCAGTAGCACCTGAAGAACCAGTGTAAAGGAAATGCATGCTTTATTCCTCCCATTCTTATCGCTATACCAAAACCTCTGTGTGCACTCCTGAGAAAAGGTAAGTTTCTAGCATTGTACTAGAAGTCAGTGAATTTCAATTCTGCTTCCTATTCTGTCAGAAGTTTCATGAGTGACTGGAGCACTGCCTCAGTTTCCCTGCCCGTGGAAGAGAATGATCTTTTTAGTAAAGACCAACTGAAAAAAAAAGCTTTAATGTTATTGAGCCTTAAGCTTCTCCTTGTGTACACTGGAGAAAAGAATTTCTACCCTCACTGTAAGGCTCCTTGCTAAGACTCACCTAAATAATACAAACATACATTCCAGCTCCTCTATTTTTCCACTCTCCAGGATCTCACTTTGCTGCAACTGCTTAAGGTGCAAGTGTTCAAAAGAACTTAGCTATCTATTTCTCATCAACTTCAATGAGGACTTATTATGTACCTATTTACCTTAAGGGGCCACAGAATCTATGTACATTGTCCTTTGGATACATTTGTGAAAGACTTTGTTCTCGGTACTTTGATTCAGAAAATCTTATTAACAGAGTGCATGTACATTTGCAGAAACTTTCTTCACTTCTCTAGCCACTTCTAATAAAGTGGTACTCAAGGAATTTAAAGCAAAAACATAATTTGAGAAGATGCGAAGCAGCTTCATCCTTGTAGCCCTAAGCTTGCACTTAACCTGAAAGATGAGGATTCCAATCAGTCTTGAGCTCCCAGGATAAAGGCCGTCTCAGAGGACAGGTGGACATTTCACAATCTTTAGCTTCACAAACATTGCCACGGCATTGCTGCCTGTATTACTGCGGTCTCTAGCAACCAAAGTCCAGTGCCACAGAACTCCTGTGTTTTTACAGTAATCACTAGCCCAAACACTAGGAGAAGTAGGAGAGGGCACGGATGTGTGCCTCTATTTGTGTGTGAATATAAAAGATGGGAGATGCCTACAAGCAAGGATGGATATATGCACTTGGAGACATTCATACAGCTGTATCAGAATAGAGTTAGCCAGGAAAACCTGGGCTGCTTTAAAGTGACTATTTTTATTTAAAGAATCTGGGATTCAACAGCCAGAAAGAACTACTGTCTGTGATCAGAGAGATGTTATGTAAAGCATAAGGGTCAACTTTACACCCTCAAATGTAACTAATTTAAAGGCTTGCACCTATTTAACTTCATTTTCTATTTTGAGAAGTCTAGGGGATTCTTGATGAAGCTACTTCACTGGCACCATAAAACTGTTGCTTGGAGGACCAGAAAGAGAAGCCTTGTTTGTTGCAGTATTTTTCAGAGTCCTTTGGTACAGATCAGCTACCTGGGGGATGGCATTTAATTATGAAGTTTGACTATTCTCACGATTCTTGCTTGACCTTGTCAAAAAGTAATTGATGATACATGACCTGCAGATTCAAAAAGGGTATGTGATGACTTCTATCCCTCCTTTTCCAACTGGCCTTGACAGAGGGAGTTACATATGAAAGAGTGAGAACACCAGTGCAAGAACAACACACAACTGTTCCTCCCAACTCTGCTAAAATGTGAGAACAAGCTCTGTTGGAGGAGCTCTCATGCCCTACTTCTTCTGGCCTCTAAACATTACTCCAGTACTCCGTGTTTTCTAGATGAAGTTGGAAGGACACAGTTTTAACCAAATAGATACCTGAAGGGAAAAGAGATAATCAAAAGCTGCCAAATTTCAGAAGCAGCAATGTCAGGAGCAGACTAATAACAAATGTTCATGTGTGCACACCAGTGCACACGTGTGAGTGGGTGAGAGACAGGATAAGACATTCTGACAGGCAGAGCAGGAGGATGAGTATCATCCTTCCCTTCCTTTCCCTTCATTCTGCTTATGTGAGGAACAAGTGATCTCGTTCCAATTACTTGCATCCAGCCCCAAATGCTGATGAAGCTCTTGTTCATCATGCCGGGACTGGCATAGCAACCTGCCATATATAACAGCTCCCAAGCAGAGACTGTGGTAGCAATGGGCACACTGTACACAGAGGTGTGAGAAGACAACAATTTAGCAATCACTCACCACTGACCAGCCAGAGAGGTAACAAGGAAGAAAACAAGGGAGGAAAAACAAAGCTTTTAGCAAGTATTTCTGAAGACATCCCCATCTTTCCACTAAAAACAAAGTCTTTACAAGACACCTGGCTGACAAAACTCTGTCTCATCAGCTCAAACTTGTCCCCTAGAGCTGTCACGTTAAGAGGCTCTGAGCTTTCATACAGAGTCTGTGATCATGAGCTGAAGAGCAGACTTGAAGCCACTTGGGAGTGGAAGACAGTATGATCATTCACACAACCTGGATACTCTTGTGAAAAAGAAATAAAAAAAAGAAAAAAAAAAAAAAAAAGACTACCAGCCCCTTGGGAATTGTGGGTGTTGGATACCAAAACTTGCTTTTTCTAGTCTTCATCATTTCCTGCCTCTGCCTGCATATAAAATAAGAACAGGAGAGGAATCTTTTACCATCAAGTCGTGATCTGATGACAGTTTTCTCCACTTGATGGTTGAAAATGCATTTGAGTTTCAGGTTTTCTTTCATGTTGTTTGCAAACAGAATGATGCTTCTGTCATTTCAGCCATTTGCCCTCATCAGCAAGATGGTGATGACAGCCGTTTCCCAAAACTATGGGGCTAAGAGAAAGGAGCAGAATGACAAATTTGTGAAGATGGCAGTGTATGTAAAGTTTAATCAATACAGATACAAAGCATTACTCTGTTCAGGAATGCTGCTAATCTCCCTAAAACATCCCGAAATGGAGAGCAGGAAGCTTCAAGCCACTATAAGGCCTTTTCCGTATCACAGAACCAGCAGTCATAAGACAGTTCTAACCTGTGCTTCGTTACATAGCTGTAATACACAATGATTATGTTGCCCTATACTGGATAGACCCACAGAGAGGTATTAATGAGTCATTAATTAACTACTACCACTACAGATAGCTAATAAAGGTGTCCTTTAATTCAAATCTCGGAAGTCTGCTTTAGGTAGCTGAAGGACAAGAGTATGATTCCAGCTCCCATTTTTTGTCTGTATGAATGGGATTCATCAGACATGCTTAGTCAGAGAACAGTTCTGAGCAGCTTTTCTAGCAGGGGGGACCAAGTCCTCACCATGCAGAAAAAGGACAATGATGCATTAGAGCATGACCTTAGGTGAAGCACTTAACCTCTCTGTGCCTCATTTCCCCCTCATCTGTGGAAACAAAAATGGCATTTACCTAACTAGCAGGGGTACTGTGCAGCTTAATTAATGACTGCTTTGCAGTGACTTTAAGAACCTTGGATAAAAGGTGCTAAGAATCAGCAGGGAGAGCAATGACACACAGGGACATTATACATTAGCTGGTGCAACAAACTAACTGTGTGAATTCAGATAGGCACTACTTACATGGACATTTATAATAAAGGGTATTTTTGGTTTTGGTGGTTTTGATTTGGGGGTGGGGGAAAAGGGTTGTGGCTGTAATGTGCTGTATTACCACTCCCAGGAAATTCTCTATTAACCCCTAGGGCAAGGAACAGCACTTGCTTTCCACATCCTATTCCACAGACATGTCCAAATGCTGATACAGAGGGACTGTCTCCAGGCCAGAGATTAGACTTCAGGCTTGGCCCTTCTGTCAGGACTCTCTTCTAGAGAGAGTTTACAAATTGGAGATAGGCAGTTTACACTGCTGCCCATTAGGTTACCCAAAGCTCACAGAAGTCAACAAAATCAGCGGAAGGATTTTCTGTTTGGCTCGACATTCCTTGATGTAAGAAAAAGGAACTGATGTGAAGCCTATATATTCTCCTGAAACACCACCATGAAGTAGCTAACAGCTTTCATTTCCTAGGCTGCATTCAAATCTGTGACACAGAAGTGAAAAGCCATCATACTCATATTACCTAATACCTAAACCATCTAGTTTCCCAGCTTTTGTTTTAATCCCTGATGCCTTGCCCAGCACTACCTGTGGGAAAGCTGGCTGATACCTTCCTGCAGTATCAGTTGCTAATTTGCCACTTATAAGCCTTAAAAGTACAAATTATAATAGCTTCATTTACATGTGATGCTAACTAGAGGCAAGACCTGTGGGAACTTACATCACCCACAGAAGCCCAGGCAGTTACCAGAACTCAACACATCCCAGCATTATGAAACTTAAGCACATGACGGGCCTGATTCCCATCCTTTACTGCTAAAACATTGGTCTAACTCCACTGACTCCAAAAGGACATGCTCTTGTTCTATGTTTAACATCAGTCAGGAGAGAAAGTAAGTCCTCTCTATTTTTAACCCCGCTCCCACTATCTCTTTTTGCTTGTGGAAAATACCCTCCATGCTTGGGTGACAGAATGCTGTGTGAGTGGCTAGGGAGCAAGCAGCTCATTACATTGCCCAAAATTCCAGCAGCAGTGTTTTATAAATCCAGAGATAGGCAGGACAGTGTTCAATAACATGCTCTCACCTTTCTTTATTTATCTGACAGGAATGGGAGATCACATAAGGCATGCTAGTAAAAGGCTCTGCAGAACAGAGTGCTGTTTGATATGTCAGAAACAACCAGGGATATGACCTCACTTTGGATAAACACATTTTATACCACAGATATTTAGGTAAATAATGTTTGGCTCTATTAAGTAATGAATAATTATATTAAAAGTAAATTAAATGTACCAAAGAGGCAAGAAGGAATTGCAATTTGAACATTTTATCCCCTTGCTATTTGTGCTTTAATGAAGTGTCCTAAAGGCAGTCATCATGCCAGTCTCCACAAGTCTTTTTACTTATTACTACTTACAAATAGATTTTTACTTTCAAATCACTAGTTTCTAACACCGAGAACCACACCCCTAGGTTTTTTTTCTTTCTTTCTGTCTTTAGCTGTTTTTTTTTTTAAGAAAAAAGAAATAATCTTTCTAATTTTTAAAAAGCTAAACCAACATGAAGCAAGGGCATTCTAATGGCTTAGCAATCAAATAGATAAGCCTTAGGGTTACTGTGGTTTAAAACCACATGATCTCAAAGCTCATTGTATCTTGGTTCCTTGGATGCCCAACTTTTCGATGGCCTGAACTTCTGCCTGTGCACGTGCTTTTTTTTCTGGATCTTTCCTGCTATGGCTGGAATCTCACTGAAGGACAAGATGGAAATCTTGTTATTTAGCTATTTAGTTTATTTAGTTTTGTCAATATAACTATTCCTAATAACTATTTATTTAGTTACTTAGTTTCCTTGCTTTTTTATTTGATAGGAGGACAAGGGAGACGCACTTGTGGAAAGTTAAAGATGTTTGCTTACCAGATACAGACTCTGTCTGAAAATGTTTGCACTTCTGTGTGTCTTGAAGGGCCTGTGTAGTGAAAGCAGCCTTCCTAATTTGCATGTGAAGAGCACATGAAGCTAAGCAGCATCTCTGGCTATGCACTGCGAAGTGCTCTCCTCTCTCTTTATGGGATTATGAAGTGCTCTCATAAACTGTCAGACTGACACCTGTGGCGAGCAGCACTTGGGAGTGTCCAAGCAGCAACTGAGAGCACTTTACCGTTCCAGAAAGACAGGGAGGAAAACAAGGGAGCCCTTAAAAAGTAACAAAATTCATACTGAGACAGAGAGGTGCAATTAAGAGTAGCTGGCACTGAAAGAGAATCTTTTTCTCCATTTTAATTTCTGAAGTGCTGAGGAAGTATAAAGAGCACCTGCATTTGCATATCTGAAGCACAAGGTACCCTTTCCTTTTCAAGCAAAGGGGTGCCAGGGACTCTGGTGTGCCCTCTTGCTGCTCCTGCTATAGTGTGCTGTCTAGCATTATATTTTCAAATAGATTTCAATATTCAACAGTAGGAGCTTTCATTGTAACCTTTGCAATCCTAATGATAATGCAGAACTCTCCCCCCCGCCCCCTTCCTCTCTGCATGAAGAAGCACTGCTACGTTCTAGCTGCTTTCCAGATAACTCGGAAAGACATGATCCCTGCACTGGGGAACTTTCAAGGACTAAAATGCAACCAGAAGTTATCAGCAGGACAATACACACAGGCCATTTTTATACAAACCAGTAAATCTCTCTGAAACTGGTACGAGGGAAAACAGATTTACACGCACAACATACAGTGATAAAGGGTATAAAGTTCAATAGTTTTATGTAACATTTTAGAGGCACAAAGGGGCACATGGTGGGATCCACCTTCCCTATAGTGTATGAACAACAGCTCTTCTGGTATGGAGTGGAATCCTGGGCCTGGAGAAAACCAGTCCAGATGTGCCTGGCCTACAGGAATATTGGGGGCAGGGGCCTACAGACCCCAGGGCTACATGACAGCACAAATTCTTCAGTGGGGAAAAAGCATTTAGGTCTCTAACAGAGTTCATTTATTCATTTTGGGAAGTGATTGCCTTAACTTCAGCTGCTTGAGAAAAGCAAAGGAATAGTGGAAAAAAAATAGAAGAGGTGGTAAAAGTAATTGCCAAGCTCAAAAGTAGAATGCTAAGACTTAGGTTCAGTTGTCGTGAACGATACCAAGGAAAGTTAGCATCACAGGGTAAAAAACATCAGAAAAGAGTCAATTTCTGGGGAAAAGAGCAAGTCAAAGTAGGAGGAGTGACAATATCAATGCAGTTCAGTGGGGATCATTCAGACTGCATTTGAATGACTGTTCTGTTGAAAGTTAGGTGAAAACACAACTGGTTTTGGAAAAATAACAAAGGAAACTGAAATGCAGAAAAAGCAGAAACTACAGAAAGGTGAGGAAAAAAATGGGGGTGTGCCTCTCCCAATTTGTCAGACCAATTCGGAGACACACATCTTCCCTCTTCCTCTTAGCAGCCCATCTATATTACCTGGATCCAGGCCTAACATGGGAGGACGTGAATCAGCGCATGCCGGAGCATACATGAGGACACATGTGAGAACAGAGAACTGTGTCTATGGCCAAGTCCACGCGTGTGAGAGCTGGTACAGGTACACATGCATAAATGGTAGCAAGTGACACATACATGCTATTTCAAGTGCTTCACTTAGCAAATGAACTCCATAATATTCCCCCTGAAATTGGTTGCTCCCGGGTGTTTAACGAATGGTTGGTCGTTTAATGGCCCGAGGCAAAGCCAAGGAAGGTTAACACACTGACATAGCGGACATTAACTATGATAACAACTGTTTTCATGGAGGATTATTGCCATTATAAACCTTATTCAACATCATAATGCCAACAATCATTCCCTACTTTTTCCTTGTCTTTCAAATAAAGTTAGTGTCTTCTATGATGCAGCAGAGCAAACAGCGCAGCCAAAATCTGAGGCCTTCAACTTTTAGTAATCACCTTTCTGTTTGTTCGAGTACGAGAAGTACTGGACTTCAGCTGGAAGATATCCCAGCATAAAGAAAGCCTCAGTTAAACAGAACTCCACGAGCACCTTTTACTCTGGAGTAAACAAAGGGAGAGAATTGTCTCCGCCAGGCAATTTGGTTGGCAGAAAGAGAACAGAGCTTTTCATGAGGAGGGGGTGTGACATCCACCAGCTAGAGATGCCTACTGAAGCATTCCTTGTGGGGGTACAGAAACTGGAGGCCACCGTATAATTGAGCTGATCCACATCTAACTGAGACTGCAAAGAAAAGGAGTTGAAGAGAAACAGTGCCATCACCTGCCATACATCAGACCAAGGCACTGCAGTTAATGCATCATCTCTGAGGTGTTGCAAAGAATACACTCAGAAAGGCGCAAAGCATTTGACTTGGCACCTCATTCAGACAAAACTCCCTCCTTTCAGACTGGCACCACCACCAGCTATATGGAAACATGACACTGGGACCTTCTAAAGTGTTGGTTTTCAACTTTTTCTCCGTGTACGGATCCCTCAAAATTTTCCAGTGGGAATGTGGACCCCAGCACAGTGAACATACTTTCTGTCAAATGCTCACTTTCTGAGTTATGTTTCATTTGCTTTGTGGACAGGGGGGCTGTGTTTCAGGGTTACTAGGTACCACTTAAACACTACTTTGCTTAGGAGACATGTAAAATACCTTGCCTCAAGTAAAAGATGTATAGCTTTTCCCAGCACCTCTGCACGCGTAAGATATGCTTGACACTCGAAACGGAGTTCTGCCAGGAAAAAAACCCCACTGTATGGTATTTGCTTTGGAGGGTGCAGGAAAGACATCCAACCAGAGAGGCCATTAAAGTTGGAAACCAACAGGCAAAAGCTACAGATGCTAATGAGATGCCATTATGGAATCACTTCACGGTCTTCAGAAACTACAACAAATGGGATGATTTTTCTTTAGCAGCAAAGATAAGGTATCATAAGCATTACCCTGCAAAGACTGCAACCCAGTCTCTCAAGAAGATTCAAGAGCCCCAGCAACAATTAGGCCACTGAGGGCTCAAGAAGATAAGTCTAATTAAAATCCTCAGTGCAGAGATCAGTGACCTAACAACGCTTGATCTTGTCAGCTCTGCCACATCAGCCTCCATCTACTGGTGAAGGGCCACGAGGGAAGTGAAATGGATAGAGACTGGCCATAGATTTGTTTTTCAGGGTTGCAGTAAGGGAGAGGAGAATGTACGGTATCATCCATATACTGGAAATGAAGCAGTCAGTGAAACTTACAGAATCTAAATCTCAATTAGGCTTTGAAGTTTAAAAATGAAAAAGACCAAAATCAGATGGCTGAAACGTTTGTATCCAACCCATATGATAAATGTGTTTAATAATAGTTGTACTTTAAACTTTGCTATCTCCTTCCACTTAAGATCTCAAAAGGCTTTGCAAGCTTTAGAAATAAAGCCTCATAATACCTCTGCAAGGTCAGCACTATTATTCGCATTTGTAAAAGTGAAATAACTTGGCCAAGGTCACATACAGAAAGTCAGTAGCAGAGCTGGGAATAAAACCTATCTTTTTTGGCTCTTAGCTATGTATATTTAAGGTGATCTGCAAAGGAAAAATACTTGGGTATGTGCCCATTTTTTTCTTTTCATTTTTATGATGAATAAAGAAGGTCTAAAGATTTTTCTAAGAGTTCGCATAAACTGGCCTGAAGGACAACAGTGGTACTTCAAACAGGAATGACGATAAGATTTCATTTTCAACCACTTTGAAATCTGCAGCGAAAAAGTGCTAAATTAAACGCTGGTTAATAAATAACAACAGTAATGATAATAATAATCATCTGCTGTAGCACTAGCAGAATAACTCCCTATGTGAGCACTGTATTTGAGAATAAAAGTAAGATGCCTCTGATACAATTACTCCATCTCATTTATGGCTATGCCACAGTGGTATAATTATAATTATTCCACTATAGTTCTACCAGTTCATTTCCCTGTGTAAAATAAGCCCTAAGGGATTCTTTTCCTGTTTCCATCCAACATTTGAAATTTATATTCTTTTTACCCTAGACATCCTCTGATGAGTGGAAAATTCAGAGAACTACTGCATTCCAGGAGACCCAGGGGCACATCTACAGATAACAGTAAGTTGTCATAACTCTGACTCTGTAGATCACCTGAGGATCTGCTTTTAAAAAAGTGAGGAGGGATCTGCAAGAACACTGAGCTAGTTTTGCTTTAAACCACACTGAACTGAAATGAGGTGAACAGGAAGCCATCAGAACAACAGTTTTCTGGGAAAACAGAAAATCCTCAAATCCCCCAAACCTTTCCTGTCCCCTCCAATTGAGAGGGCAGCATGAATGATGGCTGCTCAGGTGATCAACCTCTCTAAAAAAACAGGGTTAAGTAGACTTTGACATTCTGAACGCATCTGGTTCATACTGTAACTAAAACACCAACAAAGCACCACAATCTCAGTAGTCTCCAACGCATTTTTATTTTCCACACTAGATGAAAAGCCAAAGTATACCCATTTAAACAAGTGTCATATTTCATGCCAGACACCCCAATTGGAGCCCCAGTTTTAGCACTCAAGAGGAAAATCCTGCCTTGCAAATCTGTAACGTCATTCACAGAACAGCCACCTTTTCACCCAGAAATTTTTACTTACTGGAGTGTTCTGACCACAGTCAGTGTAGAAAATCTAACAAAGTTGTATGATATACTTCTATCCCTACCTTTGGCTCCTATTTCATGGCTTACCTTCCTCTTGTACCTCTGGCCTTGGGTCACTATTAAGAGATACAGCCACTAGACTGCATGAACCATGGCTGCTCAGGTGATTAACTGCATTCCCATAGTGAAGGAAGCCTCCTCGACTGTGGCTTTATTTTTACGCAAGGGAAAATTGGGAAGGCAGCTAAATAACATCTGGAAAAACAGTACAGCTTAGATCTTTGCTGTCATATGTTCAGACTTCAGCAGTCACACTTCTGCTGCGCAATTGTGCATCTCTAATTGCACACTGTGTCCTTTCCGTGTGATTTGCAGAGCTTTGCATTGTTAATGTTCACCTAATAATAAAAAATGGCTACAAAATCCCCTGAGAAGCCTTGTTATAGGAGCTTGCTAAGACTGCTAGAAAAACACTTCCCATGAATTTCCGAGGCTAGACAGAGGCACGTACATGTTTTCTGAAATGAAGGCAAAAAAGACTTGCTCCTTTAGGATACCTGCGTCGTGCCAGTGATTTCCACTAGGTCACTGCATTTTAAGCACATAGGTTAGGCAGCAGGAATTAGAGATAGTCAAAAAAGTTGTCATACCTGAAACACAAGCAAGAAAGGGCAAGGCACATCCAATTTACAGGTGCTGCCTAGGAAAGATCTCTGGCAGAAGTTGTATCCCAGAAAACTCTGGCACCACCACCATCACAGCACAACACCCACAAACCCCTTCCACGACAGAAAGCTCTGTGGGCAGCCTGGCTTTGAAGGGCTAGAACCCTTTCATACCGTCAGCACAAGACACGTAGGGAGTGCAGACCCACAAGCAAACAACTGCAAGCGAATGGAATGGAAGTGTGTGAACTGGTCAATGCATGAAGAAACATGCTACTGATGGAAAACGTGGTTGCCAAGTGTTGCTATCTGCACAGTCAGAGTACCTGTACTACTGCTATTTGAGGGGCTAGTAACTGGATCAGTCTTCCTCTATTATTAGCTAAATTGCCAGGAGTGGAGGAAAAATGCCAGACTTGTGAAGGTTATTATATAGACATCTTTCTGATAATTAGCAGAGCCATTAACAATGCCATGTTTCTGTCTTATTGTGATCAGTTGCACAGTGTTGTACACTCAGTGTCTGTTTTCCCAACCCACTGCACACAGCAGACCTAGCACTAAGAAATCAGCTCATCGAAAGTCTCTGGCCTTTTTCATCAGCTGCTGCTGATGGGACCCAGCACACATGCTCCAAAGCACTGGCATTAATCTACCAGGAGGAGAAGGAAGGGAATCATCCATTCAACATGCGGAAGGCCTCTGGATGATAAAGATGATGGCATTACTAAACTAAAAGCAGCAACATGCTGATTCCCACTTGCTGTGAGGGTTAGGTGATGAATGAGCAGGAACACAGACAGAAACATCCTTGTGATGGAGGGAGTTCCCTAGAAGGAGTTTGATCTGGATATCAAAGAAGGGCAGAGGGAGAATAAAAGAGGTCCAATCAAAATACAGCCAGTGTGTTAACCAACCTTCTTTCCAGTACACCCCTAAGGAGGGAAGTCTCTCTCTCTTAAGAGGAGAAGGTGAACCAAAAGATGACATTTAATGAATGAAATGATAGCCTCTACTTTAACAAAGCCATCTGAGCACAAATAGTTTGAAACACAACCCACTTCAAAAGAGCGCGGAGGGAGCAAACAGCAACAAGCCAGTTCATTTCAGGAAAAACCTGAGGTAAGGACCCAGATGCATAGCATTTCCTTTGCCGAGGGCTCTGCTGGCTGGGCAGGGTGCTCCTCACTGCAGTTCCAAAGACTGTGAGCTCAACAGCAAATCAAGGGGTTGACACTGTTTCATCTTTCTTCTAAACGTCTCTGAGGAGACGCAGCTTTTCCCAACATGGCAACATGGTCTTTCACCTCTGCATCAGGACTGACAATGTGCAGGTAATGTTGGAGAATAGTTTTCCATCCAGCTTTCATCCCAAAGCAAAACAACTGCCCCACACCGTGTGTACTGTTCCTTTTAATCCTCCACAGCCATCACTCCTCCTCTGTTAGGGCAGCGAGAAGAGTGAGCTTTGCCTGTGTTCATCTAGGCTTTTATACGCTGGGCACCATCCCAGTGAAAACAATGGAGACGCACTGTCTGCTACACTGAAATCAACACACTCTCTCTGGTCCCAGGGTTTTTATTCCAGTCTGGCAGTGCGGGAATGTGGTGCTATTAACTGTGCCAGTGTTTCCTGAGACAGAACCACAGTCATGCAGGGATCCATCCCTTCAGCTAGAAATTTCGATTTCAGATGGCAGGAAAGTGGAAGTGTTTTACTCAGTAGAAGTAGTTTCTACCTAAAGCTGTTGCAATATGCATGCTGTCTCTATCCCTACAGCACCTTCCTTCAACTTCCCCCTTGGGAAAAAGGGTTGAGATTTTTAGAAAGGGGTAGGGACAACTAGAGATGGATGGGAAAAGCAAGTTAACTGGTAAGGGGATATTTGTAACCAGCAGGAAAGGAAAGTGGTAGTGCAAGTTTGTTGGAAAATAAAAGAGATTCAAACATTTTAATCCTGCAGCATCTGTAAACATGCATTTAATTTGCCCATTCATTTATTTTTAGTCTTTCCTGGAGAAAAGAAAACATTGTGAGAGAGGAAGGAGAGGAATTTTTTGCTTCTATAACTGTGAAGGCTTTCTAAATTTTGAAAAGCAATTGCAATGTAGGCAGGATTTTGGCTCCCTTGCCTTGAGGACTGAATCCTCCTTAAGGACACAGAGTGAACAGTCACAGTACAGACCTGCTCCCAGACACTACCTCTAAACCCTGCTTCATCTCTCATTTGAAGGAATTGTTTCTCGTAAAGTCAGTGCAGCTATGTGTCTTACTCCATTCAATTCCTGGCCACTGTGCTTAAACACCAAGTGATGGCGTTAAATCAGCAGTAGGAGCCAAAGTATTTTGAGAAATGTGCAAATGGTTACAAGCAATATGGACTAAGGCTTAGCATTTCATTTGTCAGCTAAAGTCCAAAATAGATGCAAATTATCAAACTAGCTAATTAAAAAAAACCCAAAAAACAGGAAGCCAAGACAATGAGATCTACATCCTATAATTAATCTTCACATCGTCCATTTCCTCTCCTGGATTTTTTTTTTTTTTTAATTTTTGGGTGTTGTTAGAACACCACTGCTCAGGGGATATCAGAGATGTCACTAAGGGCTTGATGTCTTAACCAACATAATACCGAGCCCTGCATAAACAACCACTGTCACAGCAACATTGGCTTGATGCACCTTTCCCTTCCACGTGTCATTTCCCACTGGGAGTATGCATTGCCCCACCTTACTTCAGAGCTTAAGGTTTTCACACATTCCCCTTGATTTCTTATCAGCAGATGGTGAGACAGAGGTCTGATTTCAAGGAGCACAAGGCAAACCAGCCAAACTCACTTCTGTCTCCTCCTCTCCCCACCCTGGAAGTAGAAGGTTTGTGTGGATGACTTGACTTTACCTGAAGGTTCCCCTAGGGAAGACAACTCCTCAGCCAGCTGCTGAAGCTAGTTTCCTGACAGCACAAACAAGAAGGATGAAGGCAGAGGACCCTGCTCAGTAGACAGCATGAGATACCATATGAAATCTATTTCATGTTTACTGTCTGGGCAGACGCTTCATAGTGGATACAGGCATCCAATAGAATCTTCAGCAGATGTACTCGCCTATTTTGCCCTTAGAAGCAAGGAAGAGTGGAAACACAGCTATCAAACAGGCAGTTTGGGTTTATCCAGAGGCTACAGAAGAGGAAACCTGAGTAATTTTTTTCTATCTCATAATGGTCTGTGATTTGACCAACACAGTGTAACTGTGCAATATCTAAATTAAATTCTTATTGAAGACAACCTTACTTCAAGCTAGACTTCACCTTCTCTTCTCTCTCTTCTAATTTCCAGAGCAGATAGAATGAACACTGATGATCAATGCAGTTCAGCCGAAGTTCAGCACATAGGCAGTTCCACGCAAGAGGCTAACTAAGCAAATCCGAAATACTACTGTGTAACACACTTTGTCAGGAGATAGCCAAAAATGCAGCCCTGGAGTTCAGTGTACAGGCTATTCCCTCACATAATGTAAACTCAAACTTGTCTGTGAGGTTGCACCTTTCGCCCTTTCCAGATTAAAGTCAGGACAACGTTCCCCTTTTTCTTGCCCTTCTCCCTGTTTTCTATTTCCTAAAATAAAATGAGCAAAACAAGAACTATCACAAATTAACGAGGAAAAAAGAAACAGAGCAGAACATGGTAGGACAGGAGAAGGTATAGCAAAACCAGAGAAGGACAGCATTCATTTTACCCACCAACTGCTCCACAGTTTTACAGGGAACCACAGTGCAACAGCATCATTCACCTCTACTCTGCACAAGTCGCTGCACCATAACCATTTTTATACCTGTAGCTAAGAGTCTATCCATCCTTCTTTTGGGGACAGCTCCTGAAAGTCCTTCCGGTTTTTGGCTTCCCATTAGGGACATGCACAATGGCCGTGAAGCCGGTGTTTCATCATGCTTCTTCCAGCATCAGACATTACCACAGAGTAAACTAAGGGGCAGGAAACCTCAGCTGACTACATAAGACCTTATTGTGTTCTGTTGCAATGCTAGAAATACTTCACATATGTTCTGATGACGATGGCTTTTTGCTACGAGACCAGGGCAGCATAATAGCAGGGTAAGCTTTCATACGTCACCTATTTAACACTTCCGACATGTGGTATTTTTATAGTCACTGAAAAAACTACAGTAGTAATTTGGAACATAGTCCAAAAGATGAAGGATCTGGATTTAATATCTAATAGCGATTCTCTGAGGCACAGAGTGGTTATATGGTGTAAATGAACCATGATAGATAGGTCTTGCTCCAAAGATCAGTGATGCTGGGACAACAGTGAACAAACAGCTGCAGAGGGCAATCATGAATCAAAGAAGAAAAAAAAAGATATTTTTTTTTTCAGAAGCTAAAAGGGCTTCCATTTCAGTCCTAAACTGTTCTGGGAAAAAGAAAAGACAGTCATGATGCTTCCTTCAGGATTTCAAAGACTGAACTGAGAGGAAAGCAAGGAAATCATTTTGAATTGTTCAGAATCTGAAACACTTGTAATAAAGGTGGAGGCATCCCCAAAGTTCATTAACTGCTCAAGCAGTGTACATCCCAGGCCTAGCTTTGCTAGTGAACCATCCCACAGTAATGGGGAATGCTTCAGGTGTGAACCCTACACTGTCCTCCTTTGAACTGCAAGGAGCCTACCAGCTCCAAGCCCTGCTTCCCTCTTTCAGAAAGCCTACAGTATAAGGAAATACCACTCTGGTCAGTCATGATCAACATTCTTTTCAGATCACTTTTTTTTTTTCCTCTCCTTCCATTTGAGTTTTTTTTTCTTTCTTTCTTTCAATACATGAAGGCAATATTTACAGCCAAGGCAGTGCTGAGTAAGATGCAGTGATTATGGCTGATTTTATCACAGCCGTATTACTTAGCTGCAAGGTGAAGCGCTGTGCTAAAATGGATCATGAATCCCTGAAATTGACTATCCGTCACCTTTATAATCCTGATGGAAAGGCAGGTCAGATCAGGCCTGACAACTTCCCATGCAAACCAGACTACAACAGTGACGTCTGCTTGCCTCAAGGCATTTATTTGTCTGGAGAGGAAGGTGATGCCTTAAGGGAACTGGACTAGAGAAAGAGGGAGAGAAGAAACCAACTACCCAACTGCCTCTGCAGGAATCAAATAGAGGAGCCTAAATGTGTGCACAGAAAGGCTGCTAGGGGTATTGGATGAAAGGATATTACAAGCAGCTAAGAATCAGGATTGCAGCATGAAGGCCTCCCCCTAGGCTGAGGAACGGATTTCAGTTTCAAAGTAGGAAAAATAAAATAACACCTCCTCAGTGGGAATTTGTGGCATGAGATGAAACCTACAAATGGGGAAAACTTTCAAATGTCTGAAGAGTCTAGTCATACCTCCTTCAAATTCAGTATCAGAGCCTTTCTCGCCAAGTCAGATTAAAAAAGCATCTGCAAGTTTGGAGACCAAATTAATCAGGGTGTTATCACTGGCCATTATTACACGTGGCATCCCTGCAACAAAACCCACAGAGCGATGGCTGCGTTGAATCTCACAGGGGATGTTTATTTGGAGACAACCAGCACAGTTGATCAGAAAAATCGCTAAGCTATCCCAGTGAATCTTCTTGACTGGCATATGGCCACATGCAAGAGAGATTCTCTAGGAGAAAAGACTAACTAGCATGTTACTGTTTCTAATGAGATTGATGTGCTGCTTTCAATAAACACAGAACAACCATCTTCTTAAGGCAAGACTTGTTCCGGAGTATAAACACAGGTTGTCTCATTCATACACCAGGTTTGGGCATATCTCAGTACCACCAAACGCTAAGGAGAGTGCTTGTTCTTGGTGTCCATGTTCTGTTCCCAGCACAGTTTCTTACACATCAGGTCAGGCAGCCTAGCCAGTCATCGACATTACTGTACTTTATTCTTTCCTATGCAAAAAGAAGATAATACACAGTATGTCACAGAGCTACTACACACTTGTTGTTAAAAGTGGGGTAGACTCTTTGAGATCCACAGATAGTATTAAAGAAGGGCAAAGACTACTTACATCTTGCTCTTCTCACCTGTCCTTTCTTCCCCTTTCCTCTAGTGCCTCTCCTGGGTAAGTCACATCCCAGCTAAACCTCTTAGTGAGTGATTACATTAGAGATAGTGCTAATTACCAAATGTCATCTGTGTGGTACAATCTTATCAACACCCCACACTTCCTCCCCTGAGGTGAGGGGGCTTGATCCATTTCATAAAAGTATCCTAGTTATCTGCTCTAACAAGCTTCATTCCCTCAGGCTTGAAGGTGGCTGTTTTCCTTTTTCGTTTTTTTTTTCATCCTAACTACAGATTCAAAGCTTTTCTGCTAGAACCTCTTACAAGGAGGAGGGTTTTCCCCAGCAACAGAGTGGTGGATATTATCCTTTGTGTATAAAAGGAGCCAGTCGGTTCCCAAGGTGCTGTGTTTCAGATAACGCACTCAGATGCTTTTCCCCTCACACACCATTCAGCAAGCAGAGTGCAGTTCTATCACCCACCATAGGGCAGAGGAACTCAATATCTGCCCTGCAGCTGCGAACACTGAGTGTTGAACATGGGGTAATAAAGGAGGAGCAGAAATAGGCAGGTTTACTGCAAGAAAGCCCATAAATACTTTGGTAAGGCAACTAAATCATGACTGTAGTATTGCCTTATATTTTATTTCTAGAACCACCATCTGACCAAACTCTGCCAATGCCATGCTCTTCTGCCCTGTAGCACTCCCTGCTAGCCCAGTTAGGTGCTCACCCACATTTCCTACAAAGTAGCTGACATGCAGCGCCTGCATCTAACACACTCAGGAGCTGAGGTGCCCGCTGCACCAAAGTTCATAGTAACTGCCAGAGCAAATGGCTAGAAATACCCTGAAAGAAATAAAGGTAACAACTCTTTTGACATGCTTTCCAGTTGGACTCGAGTCTCTGAAGGATTAACAACATAACATGGGGTAGGCACAGTGACCCTGTGGTTTTGGTTACAGCACTGCTATTTCCCAAGGTTTTAACAGGCTAATTCCATCTTGCACTATTATCCAGAAGGCAGTTTGCTCCCTTATTAGTAGATACTTCGGTTGTATTCTTTCTGGGGGTTTGGTTATTTTCATGTTTGAAGGTTGTTACTGTTTTTTTTATATAATTTGTGTGCATATTACTTGCTGTCCCTGGAATTCATTTTGTTCCCTGCTAATGAAACCTCTGCGTCGCTAACAAAGCGGAAAATAAAAAAGGTAAATAGCACTCTCCAGAAACAATTTGTTTCTTGTTCTGTAAATTCTTGCTGAACAGCATCTCAGGGAATTTTCACCCCAATAAGAGAAGAGAGGAGCAGAAGGTGATTGAGAAGGAGGTGGACGAAGGGGCTACAAATGCAGTTAGTCGATCTGGAAAGGAAATAATAATTACACTCACACCGTAGACAAACAGGTACCCAGACAGCTGCACCTGTGAAACTCCAGAAAGCACTTGAGCACTGGCAAGCCATGCAATTGAATAGAAACCATTGGTTACAGAAAGATCTGAAGGGGAGATTACTTTTCTCGTGTTTAACCCTTTGGAGTTATGCCAAGAGTCAGCTGCCCTCACCAGAGTCTAGACTCAGAAAACAGAACAGGACACAGAAAATTAACAAGTAATCTTGCTCTGCAAAACCACAATGATATAGGGGAGGTACAGACTGTGTCCAGTGGCACTGCTGTCAGTGAACACGAAACAAGGAAGACGTGATGCTGTTTTTTCCTAGCATGTACACTGCTACTACCTGCTCAAGAAAAGCAAAAGATGCTCTACAAAACGTAGTTTCTTTCTCACATAGGAGAGCTGTTATGTTCATTTTCATACATCTGAATATGAGTCACAAGGCTGAAATTTTCCAAAAACCAGGACTGTCGAAGAGATTTTCAAGTTCATATTGAAGCTCCTAAATTAATGCCTTGCAATTGAAAAGAAGTGAACCTCCAGCTGCTTCCACTATCTGACATTCAGATCTTAAACTCTAATCCAAGCAGAGAGGTAAAAACAATATCACAGGGCAGAAAGGGAGAGAATCTTACATCCTTCCACCTGTACAGTCAAGTAATAAGCCATCTCTGTGCCTTATTGCTTGGGAACCAATAACAGAAATTAGTACTTTTCCCTGAAAAACAAACCAACCAACCTCAGACTCAGCCAGAGAGAAATGCACTGAAAAACAGGACTTATTTCTAAGATTACTCAATTGTTAAAAGTAGCTAAGGGAATTAGGTGCCCAAAAGCCACAGGGCCCTATGTCCCTTAGCCACATTTAAAAATGCATGCATAGTACTCCACACGTGAACACACCTTTGCACTGTCACTCACTGGATTACTGGACCAGCCCTTGTATGGAAGATTAAATACAAACTGCTCTACTGCTAAACCATATTTATTGAGCTTTAACCACCACGTAATTTATACATCTCTTCTCGCAGAGTTGGAAAAACTCCCATCAACAATAATAACGGCAACACTCAATTTCAACTGGTACATTTTTAACCTACAATAAGCAACCTGTTATATCTATAAAGAGCTCTTTAGAAGTTATGCAAGGTATTAATTGAGCTGCTAGGAGACCATGCAGGTTGGTTTTGTAGTGACTCCACAGTAAAAAAGAATGCAGCAACCAGAAAAATCCTGGCAAGATAGCAGCAGCATCTCAAGAGATGATTGCTGCAGCTGTACTGGTTATTTACATGAAGTCAATTCCAAGTGATTATTAAGAACATGAGGTTTATCGTGTAATATAAAAGGCCAGTTCATTATGTCCACACAAGCTACAGCTTAAATGGCAAACCTCAATAATTCAGTTTTCTAACAGCAGTTTGGGATTTAATCGCTGCACAATAACTGCATTAATTCTGAATTAATTTCTTAATGGAGATGTAATTGTCTTGGGCTTCATCTAAGGGGCCAAAATCTGCTCTCACCAGCATAAATCCAGTGGAAGTTCATGTAAGAGAGTGGGATGATTTCAACATAAAGAAAACTGAAGTCAACAGGCAGCTGAGTTTTACACCGGTACCAGAGAAAACAGTATGGCCCAACCATCATTTGCACTTTTTCACCTTCTGTCCCAAACGACCCTCATTTGCCTGGGCAAAGTCCATACAAGTACTAAACACAGAAATGATATCAACTCTGTTTAGTGCTATTATTATGATCATTCATTTGTAAGACACTTCATCCCAAAGGGCTGCAAAGCATTTTAGTGCAGGGAAAACATCTCATTTCATACCAAAATGCTTTCAGGTCTGGGGTGAAGAAACCAGCTCATACCGATGGGGGAGGTAAAAAGGCAGACAATTAGCCACTTTTCCATTTGGCTAAGAGATTCAAGCTGACACCTCCAAGTACTGTAACAAGCCCTGTATGAACAATTTAAGGAACATAGCTTCAGAAGGTATTCACAAGAACTCAGATACTGCTGTGGCAGGCACACTGGAAATCCTTAAGATAGAACTGAAATCACTGGGAACAAAAAAGTGATCACTGCTACAGTCATCTTATAATATGGAGGAAGATGGTGATAGCAAGAAACTGATGTTGCAGGAAGAATGCCTAGACAGCATGGACAGGGAGAGATGAAACAAACATATTTTAGATCTTCCGGTTGCCCACTCTGGTTGATGAGCTTTTAGTGAGAAGAAGAAAGTTGAGAACACAAAAAGCAGAAGGGCAATAAATCATCTGGAGTAATCAGTGAGGCAGGTAGAAGTTACAATGACAACACTGCCAGTCATGCAGGAAATTTTGAGTCTACTGAGTGCCAGAGGCTGAATTCTAGCCCTGGAAGTCCTGCAGTTACAAGGAGGTCTTTCAGGCTCATCCCTTTCAAGGCCACACCAAGGAAGAACAGTGTGGTGATAACACCCCTTACAATCCTAGCTGGCCAGGTGAGTTGCAAATTCAGCATGTGACAGTAAGTAAAACCGATTGAGAATACACAAGCAATACAGCCCACTATGCCTTTACTTCAATTTAAGAAGTGCCATCTACCATTGTATACAAATATACCTTTTCCCTGTTGCAAGCAGGAAGAGAGAAGAGAGAATTTTCAAGTGTACGTGTTAAGCATTTTCCTACCAGCACCACGGCAACTGCACATGAATTTTCCATCCATTTTACATCTATTCACACCATCAATGACACAGAACCATCGACAGCCTCTCTAATGTTTGGTTTAATATTATCAAATGAGAAGAGCAGTCACAAACAGCATCCTGCTAAAACGTCATGCATCTGCTTGCGTGCTCCTTGAGGACCACCTCTACAAACACTGCCCTGA
Organism: Haliaeetus albicilla; assembly: GCF_947461875.1. Lineage (NCBI taxonomy): Eukaryota > Metazoa > Chordata > Aves > Accipitriformes > Accipitridae > Haliaeetus > Haliaeetus albicilla. The sequence goes on from NC_091488.1 coordinate 42,701,596, forward strand.
CACAGCCTTGCAGGCGTCTCATACGACTGTGTCATGCTATGAACTGTCACGTCACAGAGTGCAAGTGGCACAGGTGTACTGCACTAGGAGTCAAGTGTTTTAAGCAAATCCAGCAACACCCACTTAGTCAGCTCTAGTTTCTCTTCAAGTCTATATGCAGTGTTTATCCTGTTCCCGTAAATGTGACAAGAGTTCCCAACCACTGAAAACATGCCAGTACACTCAAGACCTCTATTCAGACTTGAGAGATGGGGATGGTTAGTAGGAAGCAGACCAAGCAGGAGTCATCCTCGTCATATTAAGAGGAAAACAATATACAGACAAAAGAACTGTTTTTAAAAGCCTTTCCTGCCTTTCACTTTTTGAAACAAGAAAGAGAGCTAAGCAGCTTGTTTTGGGGCCTACTACTCGTTCATGAATACATCAGCAATATATTCCTTTGCAGCTCAGTAATACAAGGCATATGCAAGCAAATATATATTCACTGCCCTTAACACAACGACTGCTCCTCCTCTAGTGACAGGAAAGCCTCAATAGAAAATGTACATGATGTGAGCAAAGCAGTTGGCATCAGAAGTTGTATTAAGAGATAGGAGTCCTTGGCTCTTTGTATGCCTGAAAAGGACACTGTCTTTCAGGTCAGTGAGCTGACCCTCCTTATGGATCAAGGTCATGATGAAATTTAGCAGATCAATCATCAAAACTGTTGGACATAAAGGAAAAAATTGCCAGAACAGTTTTGATTCCATTTTTTATCAAAATCAGGCCTCTCTACAGAAATTGTCAACTTCAGTGAAATGTTTGATGGCTAAAGTTTCAAGTGTTTCATTGTGATAATCTCAGAACATTGTGTTTGGATCCATTGTTTTGATTTTTATGTCATTAATATTTCATTTAATCTATTGCTCTCTATCAGATGTATGTGGATTATTATTTACTTACTAGTTTAATACAATAAAAAAGCCGAAGTAAAGAAAACAAATCAAAAGAAAACAGTGAGAGTTTAAATAAAAAAATAAATCAAATTGTCCCTAACAAAAAAGGCTTCACAGACGTAGTGTTGACCTGCTTTGAGAGAGCTGGAGATGACCAGGTCCTCTACATTCAGCAGAGTATGGAACAGGGATTTTTGACCATAGTGTGATAGAGCTGTTGTTTTGCCTGTTTACTTGGATGCCAAAGGATGTGCAGTCTGTTCTAAACATTGAAAACATTTTGGTTGTCCTGTGACTCTAAGGTAGAAAATGGCTTCCCTGCATGCCTTTGAATCAAGAAACCTCTTCATTGTGAGAAAGTTGAGCTCTAAATTGAGAATTCATCTCTCAATACATCTACATAGGCTCAAATTCCAGCTTCCACAGTGTAACTGCCCTAGCAATCTAGTCATTAAAAACTCTTCTGGTGATTGGATAATCTGTGCCAGGCCGACTGGGGAAGGAAATAAAGCTTAGAGAAAGAAAGGAAGATATAATTTAGCTATACCTTAGAAATAAAAGGAATTTGTTAAGCGAATTTGCTGTGATAGCCTCTGGCATTTCACGGTATCACAGACATTTGCCTGTGGTATCCCAATTCCCTGGCATGCAAGATACAGCATAATTCACATGTTAGGGCAGATTTTCCAAAAGCAGGTGACAGACCAAAGCCTCATCCGTGGTTCACTATGTCACTGGATTCAGTAATTTTTCTGTCATCTTTAGGTCCTTGTACCACATCCATCACTACAGTATCTCAGCAGCTGGTGATGTTCATCAGACACAAAATCAACGAGCAGCCAAGAATACATAAAATGGTGGCCAAAATTGGGTTCTTAAATTCACACTTTGGCAGAGGAACAAATAGCATGATCCTCCACACTGAGAGACCAAAAATGATCAGGCAAAATTCAATGAACATGCCATGGCGAACCTCCACAATAACTTACAAATGCACTCATCCATAATTACAAATCTAAGCCAAAGTACTGGGTTCAGAACCAGTAAAATTCCCTGATCTCCAAAACTATTGGTGGTGGGTCTGGATGATACAATAGCCTTTTCTGAACTTCAGACCTATGAATTTACAAAAAAGTAGCGCATACTTCAGCCAAAATCACCCTGTGTGTTTCAAACTGTAGTAATCTACAGACACATCCTAAGCAACACCCACACATTGGCAGCAGAACACCCCAAGCACTTCTGCACACTGAGGCAGAGGATGAAGTAGATTAGCTTTCAGGATCTCTCTAAACTATTTTCTCTGTGATCCTATGAAACCTGCACAAACTAGCAATGAGGGATCTTTCATACAGCTTGCCTCACAGGATCAACCTGGACCAAGCTGATAGAGAGTGCCATAATTCACAGGAAAACATTCTATAGAAAATGTTCTTTTTGCAAATATATATTAATAAATGAAAGCTGGTACAAGTCTCTCACTCACCCCCAACTTTGCACATACAGAGCGCTGGGGTTATTACCGGCTCATCAAATATTCCATTAAGACTGACAGTCCGAAAAGAGAAGTGCCATTTGCACAAGTTCTCTCCGAGCTCCAGCAGCCCTCTCTTGTCAGTGTCATGGCTGGACTAAGATTCTGTAGTGAGCAAAAATGAAGTCAGAACCTCTTTAATATATAATTAGCAATAAGAGGAGTGTGAGGGCATTTGAATAATACATCTCATGGTCAGACAAAGCAGTAGGAGCCAAAAGAGAAAGAGCGTAAGAAGTCAAGGGGGCAAAGATCAAAGAAAAATGAGACTTATGTACCTATGTGAAGGGAGAGATCTAGTTATAAGCTGATAAATAGTAAAAATAGCACTTGGCATTTATAGAATGCTTTGCTTTCAAAGATTTCCAAAATGGAGCTCAAAGGCTGGTAAGAATGATTGTTCCCTTATTATAGCATGGGAAATAGAAATCCATACGGAGCACATGACATTTCCAAGGGCTTCAGGGTGTCGGTGGCAGAGCTGCAACTACAGCCATTTTCTAATGGCTGGAGCAATTGGCCTCTTCCATCCTATCCCTGGTCGAGAGTGTTCAGAGACAGGGAGATAATGCACAATACTGCTGAGTTTCCCCATAAACCAGACTAAAGTCGGGTGTTTGGTGTTTATGCCAAATTTACTGGTGCCAGGTTAGCCTAAGGCTACCACTGGCAAATGTTATACTCACAATGCCTGAGAAATGCAGAGAAAAATGAATGCACAGAAATGATTTAGTGGTAACACTGAGCTCTGAATCTGTTTCCAGCACCTCAAAATACAGATGTGTTTTTCTTTTGCATCTTGGTTCATATTCCTCATTATAATCACTGTCTTGCTTTCCGTGCTGCGCCCCCCCAACTCACATTTAGTACCTAGGATTGCAGATCAGGGTTCATGTAGAGACATCAGCTTAATATTTACGGGATCTGCAAACAATGGCATAGATATAACCTCTCATTTTTCAGCAGAGCAACTCTTCAGACCTGGACGCATTTGCAGTCAATTTTTACCTGGGTATAAAGTGCCTATCCACCAATGCATCTGTCCTGTCTGCTTCTCTGTGGCCCTCCCCATCCCCATACAGCAGCCCTGTTGGGTTCCTGCAGCGGCAGTACATGGGGAGGATGGCAGTGCCTCACAGGAAATTTCCAGCTGGCAACCACTGTAGAAAGAGCGAAAAAAGGTTTGGGCCGAGGAGGAGTTAGAGGTGGAATTGAAGCGGCTGCTTTACTGCTCCCCCTAAAATAAAGCCTCGATACTAAATAAAGTAGAAAAGACACGCACAAAACCCCCTTCAGCTCCTCATTTAAAGGTAAAGCGGCAAAAAGAGCAGCATGGTCTGCAGCTGGAGCAGAGGACTAAGCTACAGACCTATGTGGGCAGAAAGTCCTCAGAGAAGGGATTGCCTTGCCCTTTTAGAGCACAAAATGTGAGGTAATGGCTTCATTTGACAGCTGCTGAAAAATAAATTACTATTATTACTATTATTATACTTGCATGGGGTGCAGGTGCCCAGGTGCTGGCTGTGAGGAGCTGCAGGGGCAGCCTCTGTGAGGCGAGGCCGGGGCCGCCCCGTACTGGTTCTGACCAGTTCCGGCTGGTTCCAACAGCCCCTCAGCCAGGCTGGCAGCACCTCAGGGAAAGCGTGTGTAAGAAAGGGCAGGAAAAAAGCTGGACTGGGAGAGGAGGAGGGAACGAAGTGAGAAACCGCAGAGGGAATATGGTAGTCAGTGAAGGGAGCAGCAGACAAAAACCGCCATGCGCTGACCAATTCCCCATAACTGTTTGTAAAGACAACGGGGGGACACACACCTCCCTCCCTCACTCCCCCCACCCCCAAAAACACCAAACAAAAAGTTCACAGAAACCACAGGAACAAGTTAGATGACCAGTTTCTCAACGTGGTCTCCAAATTTCTGGCTACCTCCATGACTTCAGTACCTCACAGCGTTCAAAACCAAAGGGGCCCTCCAAGGATGAGCTATGGATGGCAGGACCCAGAGCAGAAGGAGGGCCGTAGCCCATCATACCCACCTCCCACCCCGCTGGAGAGACCTGGCCTCAGGGCAGCCAAGGGATCAGGCTGAAACAGAGGAAGAAAATCATTTAAATGGACACTTTCAGTCATGGAATCATTGCTACTATTCCGCCCCACCTTCTGAAGCGGAACGCTACTTCAGAAACTTTCCAGCTGTAAGATGCACAGAGGCTGCAGTGCCAGGAGAATCTGACCCAGCTCCAGGTGATGACTAAGGGAACCTACAAGTACCTTGCTTACAGGCAGCAGAAGTCATAGTGCTCTGCAGGCATCTAGACCAATATGCAAGGAGCAAAGATGAGGTCCTTGGTCATGACGCATACTTGTAACAGTAACAGGCAGTCATGTAAGAGACAGACCCCAGAAAATGACATTGAAAATACACGTAAGTCTCTACAACATGTTTCTTTGAAATATTTCACAGGCACCATATTATCTTGCACAGACGGCTGGAATTACAGGGACTCTGTAGGGAGGAAAAGTTCAAATAGAGAGGAAGGGTATAAAAGTTATTAGGAATGCAGGGATTTCAGGCAAGCACACTGTGTTTGCAGACAGGGTGGGCTCAGGATGGGTTCCATCTTAACTACAGCAGGCCCCAACTGTGCTTCTGAAAATTAATATGGTTTGGAGGGGATTTTCTTAAATTCTGAGCTAAGGAAGTCTGGCAGGTGCTAAGGAGCGCTCAAGTCAGACAAAGACATCTGCTAGGGATGCCAGTAAAAGAGAGATAACTGTTATCTGGGAGCAAAGGATAGGACAGGAACTTCAGCTAGAGCAAAGCTGAGAAATGTTACAACTGCAGAAATAAATTCTGAAAAATAACAGGGCTTCCAACACAGAATTTCAATAAAATTAGGCTCTGGGCCAAGACTAAAAATGATCATGTGTGTACACATCACTGCAGAAGCTTCTGAGCAATAATGGGTAAACGAGAACGCTGGATAATGGAAGAAAACCTTGCTATAATAAGGACTAATGGAATGACAAAGATCAATGGAAGAACATAATCTTTGGTTTCAAACTGTATGTGAAGGACATACTAGGCTTTAGGGGTGAAGGTGCTGTACCCCCACAGAATCCAGTGAGGTAACATTTTGAGATGTTCATAAAGTAAGCTCCAAAAGCCCCCAATATAAGAATATCAGTATACTAGCAGGGTTACATCATCCTCTTGATCAAGCGGACAGAAAAATACTAAATGCATAATGTTGATGAACATCAAAGCAGTAATCAGTCTAATAAAGCAGAAAAAAGTGGATGCCTTTGGTTATCTGCTTACAAAAATGAGTCAGGTGTCATGTTGGGTGACAGTTTAGAAAAATAATTTCTTGATGTGTTAAATAAATTATCACTTAGAACAGCTGACTCCAGAGCTCGCGGAGACAGAAGGCTATTTTCAGTGCAATTTGACATGAAAGACAAAAGCCTGTTTGCAAAGCAACTGTTGTTGATGCACTGAAAAACAATGACCACTTCACAAACAGGCTTATTGTCCCTCAGGAATTACACACACACACACACACCAAAAAAACCAAACAAACACTCCCCACCCCCCCCACCCCCCAAAAAACCCCCCAGAACAGCACAGAAGTGAGGTACTAAATTTTTTGAAAGAGGATTGTAAAACTAATGAGGAAGCTGGTTGAAAAAGAAGTTAACATCAGAAGTGATAAGGATTAAATCCCTATCCTAATACATAAAGACAAGGGGGGGGGGGGGGGGAATCATCCAAGAGTCAGAAGGGCATTTCCAAATACGAAAGAATCTAGGAAGCGAAATGACAAAACCCTTAAAACAGAGGAGTACATTTAAATGGACAGGCTGAAGAAATTATTTGAGCAACAAAGTATCCCATCAGTAAAAAGAAATTCAGGCTCAGTGAGGCCAACCCAGAGAAACATAAGGAAAATACAAAATCGTCTCGGTTCCCTTTTGGAATACCTCCTACTTATTGTTCACTATAATGGCTTTGCTAGTGTAAGATGTTTGGGGGAATAGCAAGATCAAGGTCATGCTGCTGTTACTCCGTGGTTCTCTGCATAGATACACCTGGTGAGAGACACCGAGCTGAGAGAGCTTATTCTTACTCTCACTCAGGAGAATAGGAACTAAGTTCAAAGTGATCTTGGCAAATGGGAGAAGTGGTCCAAAACAAGTAAGGCGAAATCTGACAGAAAGGTACCAAGTGCTACCTCTAAGAGGGGAATTATGTCATGTACAGAATGCCCAGTCACCAATTTGTTAGTGAGTAGTCCTACGACCTGAAGCACACATAGCAGTTCACATGCTAAACAGGAGCCAACAGAGCAATGTTGTAAAGAAAACACATGCCACGTTAAGGGGAGAATAATGTGCAAGATGTGAAAGGTATCATTTGAAAGATGCATAGGGTTATGGAGAAACCTCAGTTGCAGAACTACTATCCAGTTTTAGGCACCAGACTTCAGAAAAGAGACAGAAAAACTGGGATAAATCCAAAGCAGAAAAAAAAATATCTTTAGAAAACAACACTCATGAAGAAAGGCTGGCAAAAAAACCCATTTGTTTAATCTAGAAAAGAGAATACTACAGAACTAACGGGCCTTGAATACATGGAAACTTATTGTGAAGAGGATACTCTTTGTGTCCGCAGCAGTCGGGGCGGGGGGAAGAAATCAGCCTAGCATACAAAGCGAAAGATTTAATTTGGAAATTAGGAAAAATTTTTCATTTCTTAGGATAGCACAGCATTACAGCATGCTACCTAGGCAGGTGGCTGAGTCTCCTTCATTGGAAATTTCTAGAAATTAAGTAAATATTCAGAGTAGTCAGGTCCCTTTCATCCCTGCATTTTATGATTTTTACATGATCCTGGTAGAGATCTTAGTATCAAACTTCTGCTAGGGCAAGGTTTCCATTCCACTGACATGAATATGCTAGAGCCCCCCCAAAATCCATTGGGTTAGCAAAGGACATACGTTAGGTTCAGTAATCAAAGGATCTGTGCTGACACCAAGATTCAGATTATGCAGAGAGAGATTTGAAAACTGGTGTTACAGAAAACCAAATTAAAAAAAAGGAACAAACAAACGAAGGATTAGATTAGCAAAGGGGGGATGCAGGCCAAGACTGAAGTGTACTTGGACTTGGATGTAGGGAGCCTGGGGCTGGGACAGCAGGCCACGATAGGAAAGGCTTCAGGCTGAACGCACTGCATTTCCTTACATTTCACAAGGAAACAACAAACAAAAACCCTATGGACCCCATGGGTAAGGCAGAGGCATTTCAAACCCTCTACAGAAAGATAAGAATTTGTTGCTATAAGATGTATGGATGAATCAAGAGCCCATACAACGCAAAGAAAGAGTCCCCCCAAATATCATCATGAAACCTCACTGAAAATCCTAATAACAATTTCTTTATTAAAAAAAGAAATAAAAAAGAAAGGAATAAAAAAACCCCTCAGGAGTGAAGCAGTAAGAGCAATGCTCAGAACTAAACTCACAGTATTCGATTCTTTACAGCTGCCCAATATATTCCCCACATATAGTCTAGGAGGGAATTGGGGGATATGGATGCCTTTAGCCATGATGCACAGGATGAAGGGAAGAGGTGAGGAGAAAGCTCGCTTTCTAAATGCAAGCAGAACTGATAAATCACAGCCTGGCTGGCATGGCAAACACCAGTCCCTCTGGCAGCTTTGTAATTACTCCCTAAATGTGGTCTCAACCCTCTTGATGTGGAGATAAATAACTTTATGTGCAAAGCAATTAAAGCCTCAGGCAACGCTGCCGGCAAAGCTTGGTCACTGCGTGTCACTATCCATTTGCCAGAGAGGTGTACAAGTGGTACTGAGTTTATTAAACTGGAGCACTGGCTTCCACACATCAACCTGCCAAAGGCCTTCTTTGGATGGCCCTCAAACAATTGTTTCTACTCTCCAAAGCAATGAAACATCCTGGTTCAAGGGCTGAACCTGAAGTGAGTTGAGAGACCCTCTGAGCAGTGTGCTAGGCATTTTGCTTCTATCTGCTCTCCCAGAAGAGAGGAGTTTTCTGCATTGTAAGTCTGATACCTACTGGGGAACCTCTGAAGGATTTATCAATCATCGTGATTAGATTCCTCCTCTTCTCAGGAGAGATCGTGCTCAGTTGAAACAAGAGCTATTGCTGGGACGGTAACAAATCACTCTGAACCAGAGCCCTGCGTGCTGCATTCCTTTTTCCCTTGTACACATGCATTTCTCTGCCCTTTTCCTGCATGGTCATATTTTCTCTACATCTCCTGTCTATCCAAAGTAGTACATGCCTCCAGGTATGTCTCACACCTGCTGCCTACTTGTATCGACAGCTCTGGAAAGCAAACTTAGTAAAGTCCTCCTGCAATCACATATGGCTGGGCGAAATGGCACTATACAGTGATACCTGAATCCTAGCCTTCTCTAAGGAGCTACTGGCCTACTCGGCTGAGCAAGACTGTATACTGCAGCATCCACGCCAAAAAAAAAAAAAAAAAAAAAAAGAAATCCTAGAAAAAGCACCATGCAGAGTACAAGCTAGAGCGTTAGACATGCCGTGACTAGCTTACACAACCCCAAAGCAGCCTCCATATGCCAGGCAAATCACCTGGTGGAGATTCCACTAACCTGCAAGGAAGGCATGGACTAGCTATATCTGTCACAGCAAATGAAGCCATCTTTCTGCCTGACTCCTAACATAAGGCACACGACTGGAGGGACACTGGTATGGGCTGGACGCTCTCAGACTGTACAGCTCCAATTTATGTGAAAAAGTGGGATAACTTCTGATTTCAAGAAAAAATTAACAAACCCCCCAAATATTTCAGTTTTGAAGAAGTGACACACCCCCCACACCCCCTTTACGGTCTCAAACTACCACCAAAAGAAATCAGCACAACAGCCATTTCTTTCAACATTCTTCCTGGCAAACAGATTTGTTGGTTGTTTTGTTTTGTTTTTTTTTAACCTAGGTTGTTGAAGACAGAACTTGAAACAGTATCAGTGTTTTGATAAAAAAAGCAATGTTCTTTAAAGCCAGTACTGATTAATAATCAAAACTGCTACTAGGGGGCACTGTGACATTCAAAGGAGGTACAACCCTGCTACCCACTGCTTGTTACTGTGTCCATGCAATCTTTCACAATACCTTGGATACACAAATACAGCTAAATTCCAGTTTGGGTCATTTCACTCTTTCTAGTAAAGTACCTCTTAAACTTTAAAATGTGTACAATGCATTTTCCCCCACCCCGCTCCATTCTTAGCACAAAGATATTCAACAAATGCTGGCTCCTTCTTCAGAGGTGACTGTATTTCAGTAACTGGAGGAAATGAAACTTGTTTGTAAACCAGGCTGAGATCATTCAGGGCAATCATGACAATGTAATGCAAGAGTTAAGAATGATAATAGTAATCATAATAATAATGATAATGAATATTTCTCTTCCCACTGCAATGAACCCATCTGGAAGGCCTCAGTGTGAGGCTTCAGAAGTATCCAAAACTGTGATTAGAGAGAAATTCATTGCAGCAGGAAGGTGGAAGCTCAGAACGCCAAAGAAAGAAAAAAGGAAGAGAAAAATCCTTTCTAGTTTTGGCCAACAGACCTAATCGGAAATTCTTTTGAAATGTTATTCTCTGGAAGAGAGCTCAGTTAGCAATATTCTGCAAATGCTCAGCCCACTTCATCCATCTGCCAAGCTGAGAATGAATATTCATAGCAAGTTATTTTAATCATTGTGTTTTTCTTGATGTGACATAATTCTATATAATTTTTCCCCCCGGAAAAAAAAAAAAAAAAAACCACCACACCACCTCTTTTTATGCTGTCAAGTCAGAAAGTTTTTTCTCCATCTGCAAGAAAAAAGGGACATTGGGTGGCTCACGCATGGGTTGTAGCAACATCCTCGTCAACACTTCTCAAAGCCCAGCATTAACAACCTAGCTAATGTCACCGGTGAAAACAGTATGTGCTGGCTTTTACCCATCCTCTTGAACACAGGGGGATTAATATCTCACACAAGGGATGATCAGAGCGAGAGTGCCAGACTAATGTAGGCTAAGAATGCGATACATGGGCAGCCCATACCTGGGGGACCAAGGGAGGCTGCACTGGTGGAGCTGGGTTTGGGGAGCTTGGGGCTGGGAGAGCACGGGTGCTGCGGTTTGAGGATGAAGGGAACAGGCAGAGCGCTACTGCAAATGTGTCCGGTGGATGCTGCTTGTAGCCACACACCTTTCTAAGCTCATACCACATAAAAATGCTTTTACAGTTTTTAAGAGGTTCTTAAAATAGTTCTTGTTCAACACTTAGCAAAAGTGCACATTTTTGGCAAAGTTGTCGAAGCAGAGACAGATTATAAATATTTTAAAGTCCATAGAAGTACTTTGGGAACAAATAGGGTCTTTCCCTGGTTCTAACTGGTGCTCTCAGTTCCCAGTATATCAACATAACATTTTATCACAGTTGAGAATCCCGAGGAAAATGGTGTTCTTGCAATAACTGAGAGTCTGAAAATATTCAATACTTAACTGATACAAGCATTTCCCAGGTGCCATACATTAACTGCTGGGACAGGCAAGCTGGGTCACAGAGCTCTGCTCGGTGGCAAGAAAGAGGACACAACCAGCTTTTCTTAAAAGCCAGGCATGTGTTTTACAGATCACTCCCACCTCTTCCTTGTTCTCTGGGTTGTTGCACCTTGGTGGCCACCGTGCTCCTTGTTCTCTGGTATACCACACTGCAGCGACCTCCCTGCTCCCAAGCACTTTGTGCCCAATGACTAGTTTGTTCCCCCCTGCCCCAGAGCACCCCAGAGACCCCACAGGGTGCTCCCCAAAGTGCTGACCCCAGCTGATTCCTGGGTGGGATCGACATGAGGAGCAGCTTATTGGAAGGACATCTGTGGCTTGTTCCCAGTTGCTACTCAAGTGCAATCCATTTCCTTTGATACAGTTTTTTGAGTAGTAGAAAAAGGAGGCAGTGAGTGCCATACAAAGGTGGATTACAAGAAGCTAAATAAGTTGAGACTTCTTTCTTTCTGCTTCTGCTTCATGTTCCCTAGACAGATCTGCATCTAGCGAAGAACACTGCAGTCAGTTCAAATCACTTCTAGCCAGTGTAGCAATCCAAGACCTTTAGTTCAGGAAAAGAAAAAAAGAGAAGGAGGAGGAAGGAAAAACAGCAGGCAAGAAAGAAGAGAAGGTGATCTGCATTTAGCTTTAATTAACTAGTGGATGTGTTCTGAAAGACAGTAATATACACCAGCGAAAGGCCCCCACAAGCATCCAGAAATCCCTAATTGCATCCTGTTGCCTGACTGCTGCTGCTTCTCTTACTTTCCTGACATTCTGGCTCCCCTCTTTGGCCACGCTCTGCCAAGCACTTTGCAGAAAACCAGTGTTCTCTTCCAGTAGTGGAGGCTGCTGCTGCAAAATGCAGGGTACCTGTAATGCTACTTATGGTTGGCAAGGGTAGAAAGAGGTTGAAGTCCAATTGTCACTATTTGCATTTGTCTGTTTCCATGCAGAGACTGGTAAACAAGAGTTAGCTTCCATACTGGTGGATGGCATGGGAGAAAGAGCACAGAAACAAATTCACTGGGACAGAACCATCACCCTTAAAAACAGGCATAGCTTCCTTGAAGCCTCATGGAGATCCCAGGAACTTTGCTCATCAGCACTAGCTTTGAATCTGACTGACCAGGAACACAAAATGACTTGTCTGGCTTAAGAGAAGAAGAGGAATCTGTCTCGGAAGACAGGTTACAACCTAGCCCTTTCAGAACAACCCTATAGATTGCAGTGGAGAAAACCTCAACAGAGTTCTACAGAAATTTAATAGGCAGTCTACACAATGGCTTTCTAAAAATACAGGACTGAAAAAGAGAGAAATCCTCCTAGGATGGCTCGAATTCTCTATTAAATACTAAGCAAGATTCCATAAAAGCTCTCTAAATGTTAGCAATTTCCATTAGGGAAATCTTTAATGATGGAAGGTCATTACCAGCTGAAGGCCTAGCAATGAGTTCCTGGCTCCCAATCCAAATCCTGGTGGACAATGTCTGTATGTACAGCTGAGCAACTAACTCATGCCAGATAAGACAGCCAACAAATTCAGCTTCTGTCCATGACCAGAGGGCCATTGCTTTGAATTTGGTTTTGTTTATTTTTGTTTCCCAATTATGTTTGTTAAATTGTTTGCATTTTTTCATAAATGGCTTCAACACACACTCTATATTCCAAATTCAAACGGTACTGCTTAATTGCAATTGGTCAGATAAGTAATATTCTTACTGCCTGAGCACTGAACTGCTTCTGGAGTGCTATGATAGCTTGCAGTGTATAAATTAGCTAAGAGGAGTACATACAACACATCTGACTGCCCCTAAGATTTTCAAATGAGATGAAGAGAGAAAATATGTGTACATGTGGGTCCTCTGGGAGGAAAAATGGGATAAAGGCAAAATCAGGGCTATCTTCTCATCCCTGACATCACATTTTAAAGTGTACTTCTCTACCATCTTCCTAGTACTTTGGTTTTTTTTAGTCTAAAAGCTAACTATTTGAAATTCATGACAAATACCTCCCAGCCAGTTCCCTGTTCTGATTCCAAAGACCATAATATCCGATATTCTCAACACAGTCTGGCAAGGGAGCACTTTTGGAAGGGGTGAATGCCTTTCAGATGGAATATTTTTTTATTAACTTTTTCAGTTCCAAACACATTGTGAAGATTTTTCTCAAAAGTTTCTCAAATAAAGTGGTTTGGGTTAACAAAACAAGTCAAACAAAAAAACCACTACCATGTTATGGTAGAAATAATTTGCAGGAAATTTGAATCAATTTCATTGTCATTTTTACCAGGAATCACTTACATGTTTAATTTTAGTCAGGTAAGAATATGTACCAGTTTGTGTTCCATTTTAAAAGCTGAAATATTTTGAGTCATTTAGCAGTTGAGATGATAAAGAAGAAATGCAATGTTTCAGAATCTCTGAAATGAAACATCTCCGTGATGTCAAAAGAAAACCTTTCCATATGCCTAAATATTTCTTCCATAAAAAATTATAGGGTTTTCATCTTTTTTTTCCATCTGCTTTTGGGGAAGGAAAAAAAAAAGGAAAAAAAAAGAAAAAACCCCCACATTTGTAAGTCTTAACACTTCCAAGTGGGATGAAACTCTGTTTTGACAAACTCCTGAAAACAGGCCTATAAATGTAGTTCAGACATTCCCTCCTGTTGTGGCAATTACTGACAAGACAACTTCAAAGCATCTGTCTCATAGAAACGTGTATAATCTACTCCATCAAAGTACATTCCTCATTAAGGTGCCACAGTATTGCTTTATACACAATGCCTGAGCATCCAACAGACCAAGGGAGTCACACCGTAGTAATGTAATATACAACTCATTGTCCTGAAAGTATTTAGAAACATGAACAGCTCCACAACCACGTTGTGAAGGGGGACAACATAACCATGTCCATTTTGCCTCCAGGAAACTGAATGCAAAGACCTTATGGAAAATGTTTCCAAATTAGTTTGTGGTTTTGTTGCCTCAATTTTGGATTCCCTGGCCACGGACATCCAAGATCCAAGGCACAGAAAGACGCATTCTCCTGGTAGTTGTAGTTTATCATATGTCATAGAGTGTCTGCTCCTCAAACTCCAGACCAATCATGACGAACATCCTAGCAGTCACCAGGACACAGTGGATTGGAGCTATGTACAGGGAGAGGGGCATGTCAAGGAGAAAAGCGGGGGGAAAAGGGTATTACATGTGACAGAAACATAGTGCGGAAAACAGTGAATATGTGCAGGTATGGTAAACTGATAGACTGTTTTCAGCTTCTTTTTCCCCAGAAAGCCTATATTGAACCCAAAGATGGTGAGACCCCACCTTTCCTATTTATTACTAGGCTTAGTCCGAGTTACTAAACCTTTGATCTCTGACCGAGCTTCCTCCCAAGGACTAAGGAATGAAGTGGCCCTTGCTAGGCTCTCCAGCGAATACACCACCCAGCAGGAGTTTTGAGGCATCTGACATTCAGCCTTTGCTTCTCTTCCTGCAGGAGGGAAGAAGTTTCATCTATTCTTCTCTTTCACATGCTCCCACCTCCCCACTGCTGCTATCTGTGGTCCAAGCTTGTGCACGTCATTGCAGGGACTGCTAATGAAAACAGCTGCCACCCTTCACCACTGCCTCCCCGAGCTCTGCTCTGAGCAGAGTAAGACAACACATATGGCCAGCTGCCATACACTCACAGCAGGGCACTGCTGGCAAGACCAACCTAGCACTGAATTGGCGTGTTTTGGTACTAACAGAAGTCTAACCACATCACAAAGCTTAGCAACGCCCGCAAAACACAACAGAGGAGCAGGTTGATTTAATTCCCAATGCGTTCCCGCTGCTGCAGCCAAAGTGCAAACAAGGCAATTTAAACAGAGACCAGGTACCTCCACATTGCAGCCAACGCTGCTAGAAACATCGGTGGAGACATGCCCATACAAGTAACCTTGGCGCTTTTGAGGGGGTCACATTCACCTCAGCATTCATTGCTCTATAGCCACAGTGGTAACAGCACTGGCAGGAAGTTTAAAAATGAGAGCGCGACCATCAGGAGAACCTAAAAACTAAATGGACAGCGGAGACTCAGCTGTCCTCCATCACCAAGTGGAGATACGTCACCAGACACCGACTGGTACAACCTGCCTTATCATTTTTCTTCTCCACGAGACAAGAGAGAACGTCAGTGCTCCTAAACTGCCAAGACAGTATTTTGGACCAGTGCTACCTCTGCAAGGAAAACCTCAGAACAGCCATGAGCTGAACTGTGGGAGACACAGGGCATCAAACCACAGAAACCCACCAGGATGGGAGTCACACTTCAGATGGATACCAGAGTGAGAAGTCTCTTCCTCCAGGCTCAGAGACTAACAATAACTTTACAGATACCCCAAGCCTGTCTGACAGAGTCCATCCACTCCAAGACCACCCTGTGGTGGGCAGTGGTGCCCCTTTGCCTCAACCCTTGGTAGCTGGTGCATTCTGATAACAGAGCCTCAGCTGTCAGAAAACAAACTGCAAGTGGCAGATTGAACATGCGACTGTGCAAAAGCCCGTCTCAGGAGGGACAATTAAAAACACACACAGAAAAATAAATGGCTTTTCCTTTTCAACCCCTTTTCCTCTTCAACAAGTAACAAGACAGGAGCGAGTGCCTGTATGCTAGAATGCCCAGAAAATCGGCAATTAACAAGCGTTCCGCTCTAGCCTGTCTGCGATTTCCTCCCTGCAACTATGGCTAAATGTTTAAATACATCACTCTCCCCACCTTCTGTGTGCTTGCTGTGGCTCTGGCACACCTCAGCCCTTCTGGCTTTGCATATCATGCGGTCTTCCCTTTCTCACGTGTTTATCTGAAGTTTGCTCCAAGCTAAATATTGGGAGAGGGGCATAGTGTCTCTACCCAACTGCCTTCAGGAGGACACATGTTCAGATGAGCTAACTACCCCAAATGCACAAAAGCCAAAATGCACTTAGCCCTATGTACCACAGAGGTGTTTTATAAGCCATCTAGTCAGCAGCATCCTCAAGAAAGACGCATTACCATATCTGGCCAACAATAACATAATCCAGAGAATTCAAATGGGATTCTTCCCTAGGAAACTAAGTGCTAACCACATTACCGTGCAGATGCTCGTTAACAAGTCTGTATCAGACAAAAGCTGCAAAGGTATTTTTCTGAGGCATGGGCTTAAATAAAGGCTTTTGACTCAGGTTGGCACTCAGAATTAAATTGATAGAAAACCACAGTCTCTCATTAAATTCATGCAGCAATTCAAAGATGAAGGCTAAAAATAAAATCTGTGCAAACAAGCATGAGGAGTAAAACACTCCGGTAGGCTCAGAGGAACACTCTGCATCATGGACACCTGTGACCTACTGGCCTCCCTGGACACTCTTCAAACCCTGAGTTTCAAACAGTCAACTCAGAAAAAGGTGCTGACATTGTATGCTGATGTTCCTATCACACAATTATCCACATAGGATGGTTTTCATAGTCGACTGCCTAGAAGCTGCAGATCAAACTTGGAAAAAATGAACCCAAACTACCAAAACAGAGTAAAATTTTATTACAGAGAATAGATGTTGAATATTCTTTAAATTATATATAGAGAGGCCTCATAATTAATGAATGACTGAACTTCAGTCTAAAAATGAAAGCATTTCAAAGAAAAAAAAACCGTTGCTGTATGACATAAAGAATCCACTAGGTAGACACAGCCCTGCAAAAGAAAATCCTCCAAAAATAGTTGATAGCACAATCCGTCTTGGCCAACTATATGGAAGCAAAGGCTAGGGCCCAACTTTGACAGCTGAATGGGCTAATTATAATACAGCTCCAACGTCGAATCCCTCCATCTCAAGTTTTGCAAACAAATGGCATACATGCAATGAGCTTCAGCAACAACAGCTGCAGAACAGAACTGGGCTGATCTCCCTTGCCAATAGATCTACAGAAAACAGCAGTCAGTCCTGATGCCAGTTCAACCAACCGAGAGAATACAAACACCACCACAAAACGCTAGAGGATCCGAAATTGAATCCAGATGAAAACATGACCTATTTCTATACCTTCCCATCTATTCATTTTATGTTGCTGCTCATCACTGAAATACCCTTTCATGTAAGATCAATAGCAATAACAAAGTTCTGAGTGGGCTTCCTTGGCTATGCCCCTACTAGTAAATTACACGGTGCCTGGAAATATTCCCCAACACTGGAGCCACCAACATTGCTGAACTGCTAGAGTGGTTCCTGACACAGTTTTGGCCTGTGCCAACCAACACTATGCCAAACAGTTCCCAGTCACGTCTATGGGTTAGCACTCCCAATGGACCCATTCCCAACAGGCAATTCAAACACAGCCAATCTGTTTCAAAGAATAAGAGGTTTTAACAGCTTGAATGTGCGCTATTCCATGATAGTTGGCCTTAGTGTCAGGTTATAGTCCAGGGCACATTTAATTGTTATTATAGATATAGGTACAGAATTGCAGGCATTTGTCCTTTCCTGAGTTCAGAATTATGGCTGGGGCTGGTTAGCTTCCCTGGACACTAGGTCCTTGTTTAAAGTAAGATTTCCTTGAAAAAATGTGTATGGTAGTTGAGGGTCTCGCTACAATGATGCAGGTACAGCTGATGGAACAGTAGGAATGAAGAAATTAATTTTTTAGATTTGTTGATGGGTGACTTCGTATTCAATAGCAAGAATTTCAGGTTGGAATTTTCTTTACTGCCGTCCTCATTCAAGTATCAAACTTCAGGGTTTATCCTTTCAGGTGGCATTCTTCAGGGAACCTATCGTCAACTGCAGGAGAGATCTGGACCAGCACTCAATGGCCTTGTGTTTTCCCTCCTCCGGATTCTGAGGCTAGCAGTGTTATTCTGAGCTGAGCAGCAGCTCAGGAGATTTCTGTGATTGTCCCCAAGTAGGTAGCGCTGATAGAATATAGCACTGAAAATAAAAGATAGTAGCAAAACGAGAAAATGAGCAATTATTCTCTTCTCATTTTACCCTCTTCTTGGTTGTCAACCAAGGGGTGGCTCATGCTCTGTAACAAAGCAGATGAGAGCGAGCTGAAAGAGCTAAAGGAACCAAAAGCTACTTAAATGTTGTGGATGATGCTTTTACTTCCTTTTTACACTTAGTAACAGGAAGGAATCACCTGCAGACTGCGAGTCTTTCAAAAGTCCCATGACATTGTCATCCAAGTCATCTGTGAAGCTCTTCATGATTTGAAGCAACTGAAATTGCTCCAAATACCTACATTTAGGCAACTGAATCACCCCCCTGGTCTATACCAGCAGCAGAGTCTGGAGAGCGGTTTTGCTGACCAAATGCAGCTGTCTAGTCTACCTTTGCAGCTGACTCTACTGAGCACATAGGCAGTAAAGATCCAGTAAGGTATGAGAGTGTAGATACCTGGCTAACAGATAGATATCGGCATTTAGGTTCTACAGCCTGAAGCTGAACCCCACCCTTGATTGCAGACAAGTGGAAGAAACTTATTTTGAGAAGTCAGAACGACACTTAAAGCATGGGTATAAGAGTCACTGCAATATGCAGTATAGACTTAGATCTAGTACATTCCCCTCTCCCTCCAAAAAGAGCCACCTTCTTTGAGGGAAGTTCTGCAAGTTAATTGTTTTCATGTCAAATCAAGCTGAAAGGTGAAATTTTTGAAATTCCTGCAGAACAGCAGCTCTGCAAAATCAAGATTAGAATTAAATGAAATATTTTATTAGAATGATGATGGATTGTTTCATTTTGACAATATTGGCATGGTGTATGTGGATAACGTCAAAGCATTACAACATGAAATACAAAATATAATGTATAATATTTAGTAGAAAAGTCAAATGAAAATCTATCAAAGCATTTTAATCAAAATATTTTTATGCTACTCCGAAGAAATGGATCAGCATTATCGAAACAAATTGAAAAAGCTGAATCCACTATTTGGACGTATACTTGTGAAAATTTTCATCCAAATCTACTGTTTTCCACAAAAGACTTCAAGCCCTAACAAAACAACACTTTTGAATGTTTGTTGTGGTTTTTTTTTCTAACCAGCCCTAACAATAAAAAAAAAATTGGATGCATAGGCTTTGCCTGTACTCCATAACCAAGAAGGCAAAGGCACTGGTCAACTGCCTGTGCTGTTAAACTACTAGCATGGTGGTCAGTGCTGTGGTGTTGGCCTGTGCCAGCAGCTAGCACAGTAGACATAGGTTGGAGGTTATTGCAAATGAGGAACTGTTCCCCACAGGCTGTTTGTACATGGCCTCACCGCTCTGAAAGGTAAGAGAATTTACCCATATCGATGTAAGCGGTGCTGTGCCAGTTGGCTGCAGGGCCTGCAAACGTTCCCTGGACTGTTTTATTTAGTAACACCAACGAAGCCACACAGACTCCCTAGGAGTACTACAGCTACCACTGTGACATGCGAAATACGCAGGATGTTACATAGCAAACCATGGCCAAAACCAAGATCAATGAGAATGAACTCATATTCAAAACCTAGAGGTGGAAAACACAACCCTGTCCAAGGGGAAAAGAAATCCTATTCTTGTGTTCAAAACACAAGCAGGATGAGAAATACTTTTGGTCATTTATGTAAGAATGTTAAAAGATCTAAGGGGGGGAAAAAAGGGGGGGGGGGGGCACCACCCAACTGTTAAGAAAATAGAGATTATAATGGCAGAAGGAAAAGTGAACTTCTTTTCCAACCTCCTGAATAACGCAGCTCATAGAACTACCCTGAATTAATTCATGCTTGGATAGAACATATGCTCTGAAGAAACAGCTAGTATTGATTTTAAAATTGCCAGTGACAGAGAATCCACCACATTCCCATGGTAAATTGTTCCAATGTTTAATTACTTTCACTGTTGAAAAAACTTGTGCCTCATTTCTAGTGTGAAATTGCCTGGCTTCAGGTTCCAGCCACTAGATCTTTTTATATGTTGTTTGCTAGCTTGAAGTGCCCTCTTATTAAAGTTTGGTTCTCTAAGTAGGTATTTACAAACTGCAACCCCTTAGGTTTCCCACAGATAAAAGAGGCTCTTCTCCAGGAATCTCAGCCTGTGAAGCATGGCCCCTCGCATTACCATCATTTACATGTCTAGTTTCTGAGACACCTCTTCAGTTTAGCAGTAGCTTGCTTTAACTGTGGACACCAAAACAGAAGGCAGTATGACAGTAGCTGAGCACCTGTCAAGTACAGATGTCATATATTACTTCCCTAACTCCCTCCTGAGATACCCCAGTTCATATTCCCAAGCCTCCAAACTATATCTTCTGGCACAGTTTTGTGCAAGGATTCACTTTCAGCTGACTGCTAACATTTTTTCACAATTGCTGCTTCCCAGAACAGAATCCTTTAGGTTAAAAGCATGGCTAACTACTACTATCCTTCTGTATGCCTTTATATAGTACTTCATAATTGACCATATTAAAATACATACTGCTTCCTTAAGCTGAGTTTAACAAGGAATCTGCAAGTGCTCTGCATCTGTGACCTTGTCCTTTCTCATGGGTTGTCTGCACAGTGTTATCATTTGTGTCACCAACAAATTTTCCTTCAGGTGGTTTTACATCTTATTCCCTGGTATTGATAAAAATAATAAATATGACAGAAGCAAGAATCAATCTGTGCAGAATTCTGATACTGAATGTTTGTGGTAATGATTCCCTGTTTGCGGCTGTATTTTCAGAGTGCCATTTAACCAGTTTTTAATCCCTTTACTACACAGCAAGTTATTTTATACTATTCTAATTTCTTCATCAAGATACTACGAGGTGCGACAACAAATGCTTTAAAAAGTCTAACACATCTGCACCGCTACCTTTACCAACAAATTTTATAATCTCATCAAAAAGATATCAGATTAGTATGGCAGGATTTATTTCCCATAAATCCACTTTGATTGGCATGAATTATATTTCACTGCTTTAATTTTTTATTAATCAAATCCCACATCAGTTTTTCTATTATTTTACCTGAAAACAGTATCAGAATGACAGGGCTATAATTACTTAGGTTGTCCCATTCACACCTTTTAAATCTGAAAGCATATTTAAACACAAGCATTTTTTACCAGGCTTCCAGCACTTCAAAACAAATGTCAAGCTCCGTGGAAAGTACCCAGGTCATGTCTGAAACTTTTGTAGCTGTATTACCTAGATTTTCTAACTGGTCGTAAGAATGGCTGCATTAATTCAGGAGCCATCTGGTTTGGTGTCCTGCCTCCAGCAGCAGACATTGAAGAAAGCAGGGTAAGAAGCCTGTGCCTGAGGGACCTTGCCCAGTCTGCTCTCCCAGCCCACAGTAATTTGGGGCTCTGGGACCTCCTCTGGCAAGCATTGCACCTGCAGCCTTCTGTGTGCAGCCCCGGGGTTTTTTTCCTTCCGTAAGTTTGTCAAATTTCTTGCTGAGATAGTTTTTATTTCTAATCACCTTACCATTCTGTGGCAGTGAGTTCCCTGCAATAACTACACATTGCAAACTTTATTATTTTAAACCTACTGTCTGAATATATCCTTTGATGACCCATTCTCACACTGTAAGAAGCAGGTAACAGCCACTCTTGTGCCCACCTTCTCCATTCCAGTGGTGATTTTGCAGACCTATTTCATGTTCCTCCTGGGCCATCTCTCAAGAGCCACAGGCAACTCAATCTCTTTTCCCAGGGAAGTTGCTCCATGTCTATCAGTGCCTGTGCCTCCTGCCTTGGACCCCCTCTAATTCTGCTCATCTCTTTTAAAGGTGGGCACCAAAATGTGTTTGGTTTGTAAGATGCTGACATATCACATATTTGCAGTGACATAGACATACACGTAGCTTTGCGTTTGGTTGTCCTGTTTCCTAATTAATCGTTAGATCTTTGTCTTTTGCACCGTGCCTGAACGCTAGTCTGACATCTTGACAGAGGTAGTCATGTTTTTTCTCAATTTACTGTTTTGGAAGCAGCTCTTTATCTTCCTGAGCTATTCCTGCATTGCATTGTTTAGCCGACTGTCACTACATCTGGAGCTGACACTGCTGCCAACTCAAATTACAGTCATCAAGCTTAAGATATGACTCAAAACTTCAAACCCATTACCAAGCCCTTCCCTGGGCAAACTGTACCTGCCTCTAATACAGCCTCGAGATGAGCTGTATTTATTCACTTCAGTCAACATGGGTTAAACTTGCCACAGCAATAAAAATGGAGTTGAACTGGCGTTGTGCATGACTCCGCCACTGTTGGGAAGAGGTATGTCTTTGTGTGCTTCCCTCTTTTTTCAGTGCAGCATGACTTTAAGGACCTCCGCAGCCAAGGCAATGGAGGCAACAGCCATTCCAGTAAGAAATTTTAAATGAGACTTCTTAACCCAGTGAACACCCTTACTGGAACAGATGTTTTCAGCTGCACTCACAAATATGTTTGCCTATACAATAGCCTTCTGGGGCTTGCATATACTGTCTAGGGCCTTTATGGCTGGATGAGTACAAAACTACCCATGTGCACAAATGATCTGTGTGTACTTTTATCCCTATGGACCTGCGTCATTGCTGTTCTCTGTTTGCCCGTGTCTAATGCAACAGAAAGAGTGACTGAAGCACTGACTTAACTGAGCTAATTTTGGTGCTAAACATTAAGCTGGAGGCCAGTGGCTGAGGAAGGTGAATGGGGGCTGAGAGGTAGATCTTAGCTGATCACCCGGCTGGCTCCCATCCATCGCATTTGCTCCTACTGGAAAGGATATGAGCAGATCTTTGTTCACGAACAGCTCTTTTTTAAATCTCTGGCAATTAGGAAGAGTGCATCAGGCAGTAGATGTGCAGTAACAGAGAGAGAAGAACCTTCTGTTTTTCTCTCTGTCTTAATTGCCTGTGTATTTATGGGCTTTGGTAATGGTAGTGAAAATCTTCCTGGCACCATGTGAATGCTTTTGCCTTCCTTCTCTGAATGACTGGTTTGTTCTTTCTATGCTGTTTCCTTCCTCTGTGAAGGCACTTTGCTCTCTGTGACCAGACAACTGCCCTCCCTTGCTGCAAAAACTCTCGCTGCCACCTGGTATGCCATTCTGCAGATGCTCAAAGGAAACAAGCCCTATTAGCTTTATATTTCCTTATAAAAACTCCCCCTGAGAGAGGGGAAAGGACCCAGTTCTACTTCCTGAGGGAACATCTTTGCCTCAGGGACAAAAACTAAGTCCCAAGGCAAAGAGACTCCCATTAAATGACAAGGCACCACTCAAAGTCATCCCCATTTACAGCTGTTGCTGCCTCCAGCAGATTTCCCCAAGGGTCTTCATTTAGCTGCAGTTCATCGAGAGGGTCAGGCAGTGATGGCTGCACAACTGGCGCAATGCTTGCTTCTTGACCAGTCTGTAGCGTAATTGGACTCAGCCGTAACGGAGGCTGAAGAAAAGAGGAGCTGGGCTTGGCACAACACAATACCAAGGTACATAAACTACAGGCAGGATCTGGGGAAGCCACTAGCAAAAATTCCACAAACTCAAATACCATCAGGATTTGGCTGTTGCTCTTACTCTTAGCTCCTACATGTCAGGCTCATAAGCACATTTGTTTGCAGTAAGGTCAGAGGAACCCTTTTGTCCTACTCAATAGGAGGCTGGGACATTTGGATAAATAGCCTAAGACTTGTACCAACTGACCCCTTAAATCCTGCCCGATAAACAAAACTAACAGCAGGATCTCCATACTGCAGCAGTTACAAGAGCTCCAAGGTATGAGGTACTTTCCTGGACAGAATTCAATTACAGTCTTAATACTGGTTTTAATTACCTTGACCCAACTGCTCCATGGCACAACAGACTAGCATGCTCAGGCCAGCAACTTGCTGCTGAAGGCACTCAGCATAGAGGCAGCTTGTTCTCTTTTTGTATCGAGTCTGTAGAGACTTCAACCATATCAAATACATACTTTGCCTCCCATGACACATCGCTAGTCCCCAATGGCATCTATACATCCTATCATGCAAACAGTTCCAAAGCTATCAGCAAGATGTTTTCAGGAAGTTTTCCTGAAATTAAACAGAAAATTACCAATAAAGCATTACTTTCAAATAACTTTCAAATAAGAGAGATTAAAGAGCAGTATCTGCATGAATTAAATACAGAGCACAGGAAAAAAAATGGAGCAATAATAAACAAAAAGTCTTTTTTCCGCTCATCTCTTTTTGTCAAGGCAA
Source organism: Haliaeetus albicilla (assembly GCF_947461875.1). Classification (NCBI taxonomy): domain Eukaryota; kingdom Metazoa; phylum Chordata; class Aves; order Accipitriformes; family Accipitridae; genus Haliaeetus; species Haliaeetus albicilla. The sequence continues at coordinate 42,725,872 of NC_091488.1, forward strand.
GATATATTTTCTTTGGCACATACAATCTTCAAACGTCTTGATTTTTGAAATGGAAGTTGTTTGTTTTTGTCAACCTCTCACTAACAGCACACATCATTGAAAAGCTATTAATTTTTTTTAAAATAAAAATTTCAGTCAGTTCTAGGTTTAGAGCTCTTCTAAGTTAAGTACTTCGCTCACTGCAAGAAATAAGTATATTTAGGAACCAAAAGGCTGTCTCCTAATCTGCTGTTTCCAAAAGAGAAGCCTCAGCTCAGTGCTGCTTACCTTGTCAGACCTGTGGTCATACAATACGGATTTGTTTGCTAAAGACAGCTTAGGAAAGATAACTTCATTCCCTGGCACTGAAGGTTTGAGTTAAGTGCAGCACAACACCTTAGCTGTAAGCATCATCTACTACACTCTGATTATCCACAACCACCCCACCATTTGCTACCACTGCACCTCAGAAACCAGTTTGGTCACATACACCTCCTGCATACCACCCTGAAACTGGCAGTTCTGCACGCGTCTGCCACATTTCATTTATTCCTTGTGGGAAATAGCATGTTGGCAGGCTGTCTGTCCCAGGAGGAGTTAAAAGCACTGTCTAGGATGCTTGGAAGATTTCTAGGAATTACACAGAATAGGGAATGGAGCGTTAAGACTGCTCTAACTCTCAATCTCCTTGCTTTTGAAGTGGTTTGTATTCTATTACAGGCATACTATACTCAACTGACAGACATTAGAGAAGTTCCTTGTATGAAATCCCTAAGTTAAGAGAAGGCCACAGGCATAACAATAGTGATTTTTATAACATAATCATCAGGAAATTGTTCAGCTTTTCTAAGGTAACGTGTTCCCTAAGATCCTGCAGCCCCTAAAAGTAGCTCTTGCTTTGCCTCTGTTTCCCTGGAAGAAAAAAAACACGTATGCTGACAAGAAAAACAGCCAAAGCTTTTCTTTTCCCTCCCCTCCCAGCTGCTAACTATCAAGCTTAAACAAGGGAGCATATTTAACCACCCATTTCCCTCCAACAGCTCTCCATAATCTCAATGCTTATTGCATAGCTGAATATTAACTGTGATTTCCTAATATCCCATAGTCTGGAATAATAAGTGAAGAAGGTAGATTTGATGAGTTGTTACAAAACTTTGTACAAATTAAAAAAGATGTTTACCTTGATCCTCTGCCACTACTCAAAGAAGCCTGAACTTACTTTCATGTGCCCAAGGTATTAAGTCTTTTCCAACAATGGCAGCCACCAGTTTGAGTCTTCTGGAAATCAGCTGAGGCATGAATCTCAACAGAGCTGTGGCTGAACCAGCAACACAAGAGTCTGCATATGTAACTGTTCATTTAAGAGCCAGCATCTCCTCGAGAGAAAGAGTTCTGAATCATAGCAAGCCCAAATAAATTTGGAAATGTTACACCAGGAACCACAATAGCACAGGGCTGGACCACTGGCCAGAGTTCCTCCACAGGCTTCCAGAGGTGATGAGAGCAGGCTTTGGCTGGAATACCAAGCCAGGGCCATGAAGATCACCTTATCTGCCTTAAGATCTCCCTTATGGAGAATATGTCTCCAGCAATCAATGAACTGTGATTGTCATTTTCAAGTGAAGATCAAAACAGCTCCAGCCTCCCTAACGCTGATCCATCTCAAATGCTTCTCGGATACTGAATGGTGAACACTGGACCCCTACAGGAAATTAGGGTTGGTTTCCTTTTTTAATCAAACCAAGCAGAACTGGCTTTTTGAGCCAATGTAAAACAGTCTCCCTCCAAAATAGTCATGTTAGGTATCACCCCCCCTTAAAAAGCTGCAGAGAAGGGCACTGTCCAAGATGACCCCGGAGGCTCACGCAGAGGACAAACATACTGTGCAAAGTTTCTGAAAGAGTTTTCTGCACTGACGTCAGGAGGATGAGTGGTTCTCTGGATTTACAGCTTGGCTTCCCACTTCTGTCACCTGCATAAAAGACCTAACAACATCCTCACCCAACCCTGCCAGTCCAGCCGCAACAGGGCCACACCTTCTCAACTTTCTACCCACCTAGGAAACTCAAACTCACCCAATATCCCCCCAAAGCCTTCAAAATTTGAAAGGGGCACAAAAGGTTTTATTTCATAACCATAACTGACAACTTCTGTACCATATACTTTGACGTCTCAAGGTACTTTTCATTCTTTGGGAGAGGAGAAACGGGCACAGAGGTATAAAAGCTAAGATTAGAGGCGACCTCTGACAGCTGTGACTCACCCAACATCCCTGAAAAAATCTCCAGGAAAGCTAATGATGTAAACAAGTTTCCAAGTCTTGGACTGCCCTGTTTCACTCATGAGGTCATGTTTTTTGAAGCTGAGTTGGGGAAAGAAACAAGACAGTTCCTTTTCTCATGAATTATACCAGCAAGGTAGCGCACAACTACTTCTGCTAGACTAGCTCACCTCCACTCTTCATAAAAGCAGGTTTGCAGAAGTAGCTCTTTATAAGAAGCCACACACACCTGTACTACCTTTCTAAAAGAGCAAAGTCAATGCACGTGAATCAGAATGGGCTCTGCGGCATGGAAGACACAGCAAATACCTCACTATTTCAGGACAGGTTCCCAAGAGGAAGCAAAATTTGGGTTGAACAGAAAGCAAACTGCAGCTTTAAAAAAACCCATGTCTGCCAAGTCAAACAGTAACCCCAGCATTAGTGACAGAGCGGCAGGGATTGATCACGGGCTCTGAATTCCGGACCCCAGGCAAATATTTTGAGCTGCATTATGTGCTTACTTGTTAGCACAGGAGGCTGGGAATGAGCATTTCGGCTGGGGAGAGGAGGAAGAACGGGCTGCTGGCTGTGAGGTTAGCAGGAGTACCAGAAAGGGCAACGTAACCATGTGGAGAAGAGCTGAACCTTGCTGTTGGCTCTGCAAGCAGTACTCTCTGCCTTAAACTTCTCGTTCCCGCTCTAGAAGCGCGAGGCAGTGATGTGCTCTCTTTGGGAACTGCGAGGAGAAGTCTCGGGTATTATTAGGCATTACGAAAGGCACAAGAACAGCAACACCAATTTCGTGGAAGAGGTAAGCCTAGAATCGCTTGTCCTTTGGCTTGTAGCCCAGTGCATTTCCTCAGAAGCTAGGAGGGTTTTGTGGCCCGGCACTCACTGTCGGGCTGACAGACTGATGAGCTAGCTCTGCTGCATCCCACTCTCCAGATCCCCAAATTAAGTCTAACAATTTTCTGCATTTCAGATGTGCGACCATCTGTTTCCAGCCTTGTGCTAGACCTCACTGAGGGCATCCTAGAGATACCATTTTCAGAAGCCGCGTGTCTTCTGTTTTCCTCTCTGTTAATTAAACAAGCATTTAAAAGGTTTTCAAAGTATTTGTGCCAAAAAAAAAAAAAAAAAAAAAAGGCAAGAGGCTTATCTGGGTTACTTGCTGCTCACAACCACCTTAAGTTACATCTTATGCGCTCTAATATATCAATTTGAAAATCTGTCCATGTACCATAAAGCAAATAACAAATCTTCTCCAGAGTCCATCTCAGCAACTAGAAAATTTCACACCCAGCCTGTTGGCCAGCCTTACCCCAGCCCCTCCACATGGGCATGAACACTGAAATAGAAGTAAACGATAAAGAACACATTACACAAAATACCTTATATTGAAAATGAATACACTCTATTCAAAACTTGTGAGTCTTGAATTAACAAGTCAGCTCATGTCTATGTCTTTATTCTCCATCAACTCCAACAGCACAAATTTAGCCTTAAAAAAACGGGTGATATGAAATGAGAATTAAATGCTGAGCGGGAAATGGGATTTGCTTTTTGAGAGTACATGCTTGCCTGTGGAGCTTTGAGGACTACAAAATTATTTCATTTTCAAAAGAAAGTAAAAATTCGCTTTTCTCCAGAAACCGGAAAGTTAAGTAAAACACCAAATGGTATGAGAATTACAAATAATTCAGCAGTTGGCAAGACTGGATGGAGCATGACTGATACAGATGGAAGATTTAGTGGCCAAACTCTAACAAGTCTCTACTGAGTACATATGGACTGAGATTTTTCAGAAGCTTGCAATTTGGCCACATGTAGGTAGATTTGAACTGAGATGGCAAAAGGTAAATCCCTGACACCAAGGCTGCTTTACCTGCCAAATTCCAATCTCTCCTCCAAACCACACAAAATGCTGAATTTTCAGTCAAAACAGAAACATGAACTTTTTTTTTTTTAATGCGTAAGACAACATATGTTCTCCTAATCTCTGGACTTTTTAGCTGAAATTTTCACAAATATTCAGCCCTGGGCTAATACTCAGCATAAACTACTTCAAACCACATGGATGCAGTTTGGCAAACTGATAAGCAATGGAAAATTATGTTGGATAATGAAAAACGTTACGCACTTTAGTGATAAGCAATTGTATCAGCTTTGCCTAGGACGCGCCTGTCTCCAGCTGTCTCTCTTCAGACCAAATTCAAACACAGAGACAGGTACAGTTCATCTGTACTTTTGGGGGTTTTTTTCTTCCCCAGTCATTTGCAGCAGATGGGAACGCAACTCACTGTCTGTGTTGACTGCATGTGCGTAGAATGCACTGGTATTTTGTAGGAAAGTCAGACGGAAAGCTGGAGCATTTATTCTTGCTGCTGCTGTCCCTGCCTTATAAGCTGTATTTTTGCAGAGGAGTGAAAGGTAATGGGAAAGGTACAGAAGAGAGGATTGCAACGGCTGGGCAGTGCAGTCTCCTGGCCTATTTTGGCTGCTTCTATTTTAGGTTCCTGGCCACGGGAATTTCTCTTCCTCTGCTGAAAGAGCGGCAAGCAGAATCCCAGGCTCCCTTACCTCATTCTGACAGCAACTGCTGATGCTGTGACTCGCCTCCCAGGATGCTGTCTGCGAGGGGGGCTAAGAAGCTGGGAAAAAAAGAGTTTAGATAGGCAGAGGTCATCATTTAAAAATGAGGGAGACTGAGGGCCAGTCTTCCTGAGGAGGATAGTGGCGAGGTCCGCAAAGGGAGCGGCTTTGCCCCAGCGCTACTGGAGAGAATCAGGAGCTGGGAGACCCGATTCCCCTTTACTGTTCGGTCATTGATGTGCTGTGTAACAAGTTGTAACTTCGCTGCCCTCAGATAAAAATGGGAATGGAAGCAACCCGCAGAATGAACACGTATGCATGCGTGTGCAAGAGGGGGCCGAAAACACCTGTAAGTACACTTATTTCTTCCAAAGGGGATCTTCAGAAGACCAATGCTACTAGTACATTCTGCCTACTTTACCCACTGCCCTGTAGAAAGTAAATGATCAAACATGTTCCTCCTTGCATACCTTCCAATTCACAGAGCACATCTGTTCCCTGCAATCCCTCTGCTGGTCCCCACATGCCAATCTCAGTCCCCGATTACCCCTCTGCAATCCTCAGACTTCAGGATTTCCTCTCCACAACCCCTGCCTCCTACACAGAGCCGGAACCCTGCCCTTCCGTGCGTGCCCAACATCACACTCCTGCTCCCCTCCTCTCCCCAGCACCCTCCATGTGCTGCAGTCCTGCGGTCCCTTTTCTTCCCACATTCTGTGCCGCCCTCCCCCCCGCTCAGTCTCACACACGTACAAAGCGCCTTCTGCCTATTAAGCACTTCCATTCTGCAAAACCTCACAATTAAAACTAATCCTTATCCTACAAATAAGCTGAAAACGAAAGCAGTGCCTTAGAAAGCTTTCCATTTAATGAGCAGCTTTGCCGTGGCCCTCACCATTCCCCATCTTCTCCGCTCTCTTCTCCAAGCGAGATAAAGATCAGCCCCCCTGCAGCTCCGTACTGTAAACATTAATTCAGGAGGTCGCTTACATATTAATGCTGACCCTGTTTCTGGCACCTTTGCTGATACAGAGCAGTCCCCCAGCAGTCCCATTACCAGCAAGGGTTTTAGAAGAAGCTGATTCTTAATGTGGGTATAGGTGATGGAAGCTGACCTCCATCACTTCTCCCTTCCTCGCCTACTCTCAGAATGTGACCAGTGCTTCCGAGTACCAGATTACTGGATCACACGTGTGTCCAGGACACACTTCTGTTTGTTTTCTCCCCCATGCCAACGCGTGCCTGTGGCCAAGGGAAGCACTGTGCCCACACAAAGAGCAGCAGCCTCATGAAGCAGCAAATGTCTGAAACCTGCTGTTTTAAAAAGCACTCAGGTATTGCGATCACGGACAGGCCTCTTACGAGCACACCGGCACAATGCTTACAACCCCCATGTACAGAGAGATATCCCCAATCCCAGAGGAATGCAAATCCACCCTTCTCATTGCCCCATGCCCCCTCCTATGCATTTACTCATCCCTCACACCAGATTGCATTTACTTGTTTGAATGTTGCTGAGGTTGACAAGAGGCCAGCACCACTGGCAGCCCTGTCCTTTTCCCTGCAGTGCCCCAGCGAGGGACCGGAGCCCTGACCACAAAACTGCAGCAGACATTACCCGAAGACAAGTCCGAAATTGTCAGCAGCCCTTGCTCCCCAACGTATCCCAGGCAAACTAATGGGACTTCGTGACAGAGAGGGAAACTGCAAGCAGCAAGCTTGGAAAACAACGCCTGGGAAGATCCACAGGGGATGCACTATACATGCCAGAGCTGAACCTAACCTCCTGCATCATCATCTTTAAAAAGCTAGCAGTTGGAAAAGCAAAGACTTTTCCCGCTGAGGAAGAGCGCAGGGAAAGCTCATGTGAACATTAGCTACTCCACAACTCTGAACTCGCTTTTAAGACTTCAGGAAATACTTGCTCTTGTACTTAAGACAAAAATCCCTCTCACTGCTGTCCACCTAATTGCATTTCCACTTAGGCATGCACATCCCAGCTCCTGATAAAGTATTCATGGGTTGCTCTTGGCCCTGATGGGGCAAAGCACCTGCAGAACTGGAACTGGTAGGTGTGGGTCCCAGCCCTGGGCAGGCTGGGGTAGCAAGGCTCGCTTAAATCAGCTTGTGGAGTGGGGCCGAGGGCACAACTCTGCAAAGTTTTACGCCAAAAACCATATCTGTGGGCAATTTGCACCTGCCTTTTACTCTGCAAGGCACATATTTGTTCTTTTTCCATTTCCTGAATCTCAGGCAGAAATCACCCAGGTGGAAGCTGGGCATTTTTCTGCTTGCTATACGGAAAACGTAACGCAACGCAATGCAACTCAGGGTCACAGCACAACACGTAACATAAGGAGTGGTGCTACCTGGGCCCATAGAGGACACCTTTGATGTTTTCTTCAGAAAACTTCCAAGGCAAGAAGATCTGCCTGCTATCATCCAGGCTGCATATTTGCCAGGGCTTTCACTTTAAATTGAAGAGTTTGGACTTGCTGGTTGAATATATGTATGCATACATTATATGGCAAATAGGATTCTTTCTCGGATTTTAGCTGTTTTTATAGTATGAAATGAGGATTAAACACGGAGCAGTTAAGATTCATGCCCATCTCCCTGCCAAGCAACTCAGTCCACCCTCCCATTCCTCCAACACAACACCAAAGCAGTTTATTCTCCACATGCTATTACAAACCCCGGGTTAGTCACTGGCTTTTGCCCTGCAGCTCCCCCATCTTGGGGCTCCCCACACCAGCTTTGCTCTTGCCCCTCAGTTTTATCCCACAGTTTGTCTGGAGGACCCCACAGAGCTCTGTCAATACACTACCTGTTATGATAGTCCCTTTGGCTTTTCCTCAATTAAGACAGCCAATCATGCCTAATTGTTCCCAGTTCTGTGATGGTTTAGTGATGTGAATAAATGTCCCCTCAGGACGACGCTGCAACCACTCAAATAATTCACTTGTGATCTAAATACAAAGGGCATCTAGGTCCTCTGAAATGAAAGGCTGCTACATACAACAGATAATTATATTTATCTGGAAAAACGGCAGAAGATTTACTTTAGTAACACAGTTACATTTCTAACTACGATGTACCAAAAGCTCAGTGTTTTTTAACAGGGGCGTGCATGTCCCAGTGTCTCCCACACCCCCCGCCAACCAGCTGGATGCAGTTGAAATTGTGAACATGCTCTGAAGATTGAATAGGATCAACTAGGTCCCCACCCCTCGGTATTAGTCACTCGGAAACATCCTTGCTTTCACAGATTTACCTGGAATTTGTTCCCGGTTCTCACAGCCCCCTCCTCAGCATACCAGGAGACCCACTCGAGCGGGGCTTCTCCACCAACAGAGGAGCAGCCCCGCTGCTCCTTTTGATTCTGCCCCAAAAGCCCACATTTCTCACGCTCTGATAGCAACCTGACCCCAGGGGAAGCAATCCAAGCTTCAGCCGCTGTAGCAGCACAGGCTGCCTTCCCAGAACAGACTGGCGAGAGCCCGCTGGAGCAAAGACCCGGCTTAACGAACCGAGCCGCGCTTGGGGCAGCAGAGGCAGATGCAGGCATGTCTCCCTAGGTCATGTGTCCTGCTCGGCTGCTGAGCTCTGCGGGCAGCTGCGGCTCTGTGCTCAATGGCCACAAAGCCCCTTCTCCACATCTCCATTTCCTCGACTTTCCAGTCATGGCAAAGACATCTGAGGGGCTTTACCCATGTTCTCAGCCAAAGCGGCCAGTTTCTCCAGGTTTGATCCTCACAGACTTATATACTCTGTTGATTTCTGGTGACATAGGTACCACCTCACTCCAGTCTTCCAGCCTTGATCCTCCTACACCTGCTCATGCGCAATGTTCATAAAAAAAAAAAAAAATCCATTTCTCCCCTTGCAAACCGGTGCATGTGAGCTTGTGGGGGGGTTGCGTGCAGCAATGCCACCCAGAAGGTCCACAAGGAAGCAAAGCGTGATGGCTCTGCCTCGCTTCCCCCACCTCTTCTTCCATCTCCCCCACCACCCAGTAGTCGGCAGGCGTGAACAGCTTTGTGAAGTTAAAAGTAATGAGAGGCAACTTCGGCTTTCATATACCGTGATCAATATTTACTGGAGCAATAAAAGAGTTCAGAAACTGCAGCGCTGGTGTGATAGAGAAGCTAGAGAGAGGAAAACGGCATTTAAAGTCTTCAGAGGGACATGACAACCAGCTAATGATTACTTAGGGACTATCAGATTTCTTTCTTCATTTATTTTGCCAGAGCGGTATAGTAGTTAAAACACAGAATAATAAGGCAGGAAGCTGGGCCTGGCCCTAGTCTGGGGAAGCAAGCGTGTTTGTAACAAACATCTCTCTTTTTCGTACCCAGGTTTGGAAGGAGAGCGTTGCTTGTTAAGGCGAATAGGAGCATGTCTCCCTGTTCCCAGCTTCTCTGCTGACATGACATCCTAGGGAATGCCCTTTGCCCTGTGGGGCTTCTGCAAGTGAACACTTTGTCATGTATTCTCCTGATCAGAGGGTCTTGCTGCTGGTAATTTGTCTGCTTTCTCAAGGTTTTTTTGAGCCAGTTCATCAGCTAGCAAGCCTCTGGTGTTGCCCTACAGTAGAGTAAACCTGGGGCTCGTTTGGACCCCCATCTTGGTCTGCAAACAAGAGCACCTCAGCTGCACTCCGTGGCGTCTCCAAAGCACCACGAGGGGCCTCCAGGCAAAGATGTTTCCTGTAGTGCAATCTAGTCTTCAGCAGATAAAAAAATCCAAACACTACCACCACCACACCAGGCAGGCCAACTCCTCAGCAAACAACCCCTTTTGTTATCTATTATCAGATAACAATGAATTCTCATGCTGCTCCTGAAAACAGAGGAATAGATTTTGGAGTATAAATAACAAAACAGACAACGTAGCTGAAGTTGCTAGATGAGGAGAGAACAGAGAGGCAGAAGAGGCAAAGGATTTGCACGGTCCCGTTCACAGAAAGCTCCTAGTTCCTCATAGCGCATCACAGTCCCTCGCATCAGAGCACAGGATTAAGAATCGACATTTCCACATTTGTGGGATAACCTCAAAGTTCCCACGACAGTTTAGCCCTTCAAAAACAAACCAAACGCATTAAGGATCTTTGCAAGGTCCTCCGAATTGCACATCATCTGCTTCCTCCTACATAAATTAGACTACTATTAATATTGCCCAATGAAGACCATGAAAGAGAACTGAGCCTCTAGTCACTTCCAACAGCTAAGGGTAGTTAACCACTACCTTCTAAGCAGCACGCACAACTTTTGTGACAAAAATTGAATTCTTGGAACTCATCTGGGAGCCAGGGCCTCACACAGATAACATTTTTACTCTCCTATCTGTTGGATCTCCAGCTGGGGCCAGCCATTGCTGCAGGCAGAAGGGAAATCCTGGGAGAGAAGCTAGGCACACAAAAATGGCGTGAGGGGTATTTGGAAAGGGGAAAGTCAAAGGTCTTTAGAGGCCAATCAACTTACTACAAAGAAGAATAAAACTCTCTGCCTTCTTTCCATAACCACAGTGGTCTGAGGAATAGAAAAAAAAATAAGAGATGTTGTCCCCAACTCCCGTTCCTGCCATGGGCCAGCTGAGCTCACAGTGGAGCAAAACTAACACCCAGCATACTGGCCTAGGAGGTAGATGGGGAATTAAAATCAGGTGCTTGTCCTCCAGGGTACACCTTTTTGGAGGGGCACTCCAAAAAGAAAAACACTCAGACTAGGATGATCCAAGAAAGATGCTGCTGCATGAGAAAGAACTGAGAGCCACTGGTGGGAAAGATAAGGTATTGAGAATGAAAAACAATCAGAGGAGAAGAAAAGACAAAGGCAAGAAAGGCTCTTGCACTAATCCCCCTTTTCTCCCCTGTGTTCTCTGTCTTATTGCTAGAGATCAAATCCCAGCACAGTGACAAAAAAAATTGCTTAGATCTGCAGATACGGAAGGGAGCGCACAGGCACCGGCTTCTCCAGTATCTCAAGAAACTTTGGCTGCACAGAAGCCCCCTGCAGTTACAACCCTTCCCCCGCAATACACCCCCAAACACACACTGTGTCCTCCTCCTTGCTGAAGAAATGAAGCCAAAGTATGTGGCTGCAGCTCCCCTTTCCCCACCAGAAGCTGCAGCTGCCCCAGGCTGGACACCCCTCTTTTTCCCCCGCCCCCTCTATCATTACACTCTTATCACCATCTTTGCTCCTTTCCATGCATCCATCTCCTTTCACCTGATTTCCTGTTCTCCTCCCTCCATCCAAACTCCCTCCAGTATCTTTCTCTGCTCCTCACAGGGTCTGGTGCGTGTGTGTCTGGCCACCGTCGTGACCCCAAAAGACCGGATAGAGTAGAGAAGTAACCAAGGTAAGATCACTGCCTTGCCCAGATTAACTACTGGAATGGTGTGGAAAACTAGCAGTGATCAGGTTTGCTGCCAGCTGCGGGGCTTAGGACACGGGATGCAGGAGTTCCAGCTTGCTCACTGATTCAGAGCAACTCTGAGTCAATTGCATTGATTTTTGCTTCAGTTTCCCCATTTGCAAAAAGAAGGGATTAACTCATCCTAGCTACACTAATGATAGGAGAGGAGATGGAAGAGAGTGGAGTGCAGACGTCCACAGGAATGGACAAAAGGAGGGATAATGGGAATTAGAAGTCAGAAGTTGACTTGGGAGTGACAGGTAGACAGATCGGAGGAAGGCAAAATGCCTGGACTAACTGAAGTCATTACAAAGACACAATGTAAGTCAGCCCCCAACACTTCTTGTCTGTTTTGTGCTGCTGCTCTGGCTAGTTCAGTCTCAACATACAAGCTAATTTCTGCACCGCATCTGTTGCCACTCCCTTTTAAGCCCTGATTAACATCCATTCTTGCAAAAGACTCAGTAGTGCCTTGTGAGCATCACCCACTCACAGATGGAAAGGGATGCTGACCCAACTGATTCGCAACCCCCCGATCTTCCCAGAGCACAGAGCTAACCTAACCTAACTCAGCAACTTCTCAGAGTTTGCGTCCAGAGCCCTCCAACAAGGTCACTTGCCCGCGTCCTTCCAGCTCCACCCTATGCAGCCCACCGACAAGCTGCTCTCTCCTGTGCAAAAGCTGCCAACAAGAGTCAGCGAGCAAAGGCGGCTGCAGGTTCCCAGGGGGCAGATGGTAATGCCACGCTGAAGATAGTAGGAGGGGGAACTTATATCCAAGTCAATTAGGATTAATGCAATGTGGGAAAGTATTAGTTCTGGAGCTGTAGGTTTCTCCATTAGAGATTGAAAGCAGATTGGGAAGGGGGGTGAGGAAAGTGAAGACAAGCTAGCAAAGGCAGTGTCTTGGCTCCCCAGCCGTTTTCCTTCTTTCTCTTTTTTTGGGAAGTGATGAGGTGTGGATCTAAGACATTACACTCTGGAGATTGTCAGTGGCTCCAAACCCCATTAAGGCAGCAGTTTTCTTGCTCTCCTTTCCATCTCTTTTGCTCAATGCCGTTACGCGCCGATGGTGGCTTGGCCTGTTATCAATGGAAGACTAAAGACATTCTCCAAAATGAAACATCACAGCTTCAAAACCTCTGAATTCAACTTCCTTGGGCTGAGGAGAGGTCATTTTTAATGCTGTGGATGACAAGAACGACAGTAAGGTTAAGTGCTGGCCCTGTGAGAAAGGCAAGCAAGCAGGTAGGAAGGAGGGGCAGGTAAACTAGATACACTAAGTTAAGGTGAGCAGTAGAGAAGCAAGCAACGAGAGAGAGAGCGTTCAGGGGTTAGAGATGACATGGTTAGGAACAACATGGGCATTCCCTGAGCACACCCCACAACCCCCTCCCTTTGCAAAGTCAAAGGGACCAACCTGGGAGCAATTTTAGGGGAGGAACTGCACGAGGAAGGCACTTTCCCCTTCTGAGGGCACTTGCAAGACAGAAGCCACCTCCAAATCCTTTGCAGCGAGCGTCTTCCCTCCTTCATCTGTTGTAGATAGCCAGGCTGCAAGCTCTTCAGGACACAGCTTGCCCCCACCCTGCTGAGCACCTCTGCAGTGGGGATCCATGCTCAGCTGCATCTCCACCACGTTATAACCAACTTCCAGAGTCTGCAAAGCAGAGGCAGAGGAACTGGGGGCCACAACCATGCCCCCAGCTTCCCTTCAAATAAGCGTAATCTGAATGGTAGAGCTGGGGGAAGTATTTCTAAAGCTGAGAAGTTGAAGGGCTCTGCCTTTCTCTCCAGTGCTGACCCCTGCCGGTGCACCAGCAGATCTATTTTCCCTCTTTCAGTGCCTGCTCGTACACCTGTACTAAGAGGTTCCAAAATCCATCGTGCCTTCCTGAGGCAATGTCCCTGCTAGGTCAGTGCATCATGGTGCTGCTGCACTGCAGGCCAGTATGAAATAGGCACAACTGAGCACTCAGCCTGCAGGAGAGAAGGACCTGTCAATATTATTTGCCTGTAAAGTGCCACACATGCCGGAGGTGCTTTATAAATAAGTCAATAAACAAACAGCATCAAATTACAAAGAGGAATGAATGATGAACCCTCTTTCATCTTTCTAAAGGAAATAAATAAGGGTCAGAAATATAAATTATACATATTTCAAAATCCACCAGGAAGCTGGGTTTTGACAACCTGGTGATGCAGAGGAGGTCTCAAAGCATCCCCCTCCCTCTGAATAACAGTGGGTGGCAGAGCACATTGAGGATGCTTGCAAATTCATAATTTTAAGAGTCCAGTTATATTTACAGTAGCTATGTCAATTGCTAAAGCAGCCATTATGTACACATGCACCTAGTATGCTGGCAGACGCTTCCTTATTCCAGCTTTGAACCGCTGCAGTTGGCAATTCCTTCGGACCCTTATCCTGCACTGTTTAACTTTCAAGCATGACAGGTAGTCCTACAGAAGGAAATGGGACAATTCAACTCCTTAAAACTAGGCAGATATGTGTTTCCCTGGACTGGGGCCTCAGTGAAGCAAAAAATCCAGAGCTCTGCATGGCTTTGTAAGCACTAGGAAATACTGTTAAAACAGCAGCCCCATCTTCTGAAACAAGGGCTGAGTCCCCAAGCAAAACCAGGGATATCACAGGCTCTAAATCATTAACAAACAGTGTTAGTTCAACTCAGCACTAAAGGGGGCAAGGCAGAGGATGGAAAGATGCAATAGGTTTAGAAAATTCCCTGTCTTTTTTAGTTGTTGCTATTATTTTAATGGGAAAAAAGTGTTGTGGTTTGAAATCCATTATTTCCCTGCAGTGTTTGCAACTCTAATATAGCAATCCCAGCTGTTACCTTATTGCTTATATAGAAACTACAGGTGTGCCTGAACATAAACAAAACAGGAAAAGGATGGAAAGCTAAATAGGGACAGGGAAAAAAGCAGGGATAAGCAGCCTGCACTCACAACATTCAGGGACTTCAGCCATTTTTGCAGCGAGCTGTCACAGCATTGCTCTGCCTTGCTGCCCCAGTGCTGGTGCGGTGACTGCAAAACCTGGGGCTGCGAGGAGGTGCAGGCACCTGGTGCATCCAGCTAAAGCTCCTCTCCCAGCCCAGGCTGCCTCGCTGGTGAAGCCACCATCAGCTCCCACCCTCCTTTTGGCACTAGCCCTTGGGTGGCAGGCATCGCCAGCAGAGTCTTCTCTGTGCTTGGTTTAGGAACTGCTGTGCTGTTTTTTTTAAGTCTTCTTCGGGGGTCTAGAGTCTTCCATTAATTTTTGCCCTAAAAAGCTTCAAAAGGCCCCAGCTCAAAAGAGCATCCTTGGGGAAGCAGTACTTAACACTGTGAAAAACGCCAGGAAGCTCAGCCTGCTTATCTAAGGGACTGGTCTCTGAATTAAGATGAGACCATCAGAGAGGTGCCGACGAGAGAAGCGCAGGAAGGGTACCACTGCGTGGCCAGCTATAAAGCTCGAGCGTGACTGTCCTGAATTCTGCTTGAAGGAAGTGAAAAGTGGAAGCGCTGCGCCTAGCTTTATGGTGCACACCCTGCAAAACACGAGTTGTAAACCTTCCCACCAAGAGCATTAACCAGGGAAAATACCGGAGATTTACACAGTACTTTGACTTTGTAAAATCGAAGATACCAGCAGTAGATAAAGGAATCTCAAAACATAAGTGTATCACTTGGTGGTACTACACAAAATCACAGAGGCCACAGAGGCGTGAACGAATTCACATTCCTAACAGCAGACCAGACAGTGTGCATTACACAAAAGAAAATAACACTGTCTCTTCTCATACCATTATTTATGTACATGTTTATGTAGTTAAATTGCAAAAGCTTTCCTTTAAGGAAAATGACACACTGAGGATGTTTACTCTGGTTTTGTTATTACTTTAAATGCATTTCTATTTGATTTCATTATTCAATATATATTTTCTTTTTCCAGTTACACTTGGGAGACAGGTACAACGTACACACATTCGTACTTTACTATTGTGACAACCAGCATCAGAGTTGTTGAAATATCCATTTCAAAACCTGCCTTAGTGCAATCAATCAAATCCTCCGCTGCAATACAGGGAAAATAAACAAGGCTATCGGACTGCAACTCCTGGTCGGGTGGATGGAGTGCAGAGCATGGAAGACTAAGGGGGAGGGAATAGAGAAAGAGGGATGCCAGAAAGAAAGATTATTTCAGTGGCTCAAAGAGCTTAAAGAGTCTTAGAGGGGATTAAAGAATAAAACAATATATTAAAATTGCAAGGAAGCAAAACCAGAAACTCAACCATCTTGGTAGCCATAAGAACGCACGGGCCCTGTAGAATTAAAGCCTTGAACGTCACACTTAGGAGGAAATACAGAGACACAGCAGGAAAACTGTGCTATATTATTGCAAAGGCAAAGTCCTTCGACCCTGAGAAGCTGGTATGCTCAGCCCCTCTACCTCTACTTCATAAGATTGCCACCAACAAAATGTTTGTGCTCAGAGGCGGGCCCTCCTCTTGGGATGCACTTATTCCCAACAAGGTTTCAAAACTCCGCAGAGGTCGTTGTGCAGAGCAGTTGATTCCCACTCAGGTAGGAGAGGTGCTCCAAAACTTTTGTTTTCAAGCCCTTGATTTTCCCAGTAAAACATTTCCAGGGAGCATCCTGTCCTGACTTTCAAAGGACCCTAGTGGAGAGGGTGTGTGTTTGTGTGAGTGTGCATGCAACATCTGCACGAGTGGGGGGAATCCTGTTCTGCATATGCTGGTGCCAACTGTATTCTTTAAGTGTGTATATGGTTCCCAGTTAGCCAGAAACAGAGCCCAAATCCCTCTAAGCAAGACTCAGCGAGAGCATATGTTCAGGAGCACACTGACAATTAAATGAGAATTTTATGTCATCTCAGTACAACAGAAGCAACTGAAAACCATTCGCCTGGTTCAAGAAACAAAAAACTAGCACCACCAAAACTACATAAAACTCTATCACTGAAATTTTGACAAAACTTCCCATTACAGTAGCACTGTGCATGTGTATTTTATATATATGCTTCTTTACTTCAAGCATGAAAAATGTCAGCCCAGAGGGAACTCTCTGAGAAAGTTACAAGCAGGCATTGAGCTTGGTATTCGTTTGCTTACTGGGATCAGATTTTTATTATTTTTTCTAATATTTTTTGATGGAAGTGTTGCAGCTTTTTGCTTTCATTTAGAAAGAAAATGTGAAGCAGACACATTTGACATATCAGTGCTTGCTTGAGTTTTCAAGGGAGACTGAAGCAATACCTAAAGAGACAAATCGTCCTGTTCTACCTGCTCCTTCCTTACCACCCCAACTCTTTCACCAACTCTTTTCCTGCTTTCATGCCTAAAGCTTATTGCCTGTGCTGCTTATGAGAGCTGCTGGGATTTCTCTTCCCTCTCTTCCATCCCAGACCTCCTTGGCTACAGCTTGCAGCTCTTGAAGTCACCGTGAACAATCCCACCAGATCATGACTGTCCTTAAGAAATTGTCGCAAAAAGAACGAGGCTATAATGACTAGCTGGAGAAGGGTGTTGAGTAGGCAGAACATGCGGTTTGGAACCCCTTTGAGATAAAGGGGATCATGCCGCTCTTTCACAACAGAAGAACCAACACCAGAAAGCTAGGTGGGACCATCGAAGTCCAAGCTTCAGCATTCCTACTTAGACCCTGGCAACACAGATGCAGCCTGAAAGCAAAGTACTTTACCACGGCATTTAGAAATCTGTTTAAAAAGGAACATGCCTTACTGTATATGTATTTCACACAAAATTCTGCAATTCTATAACCTTCTAAACACGTTTTCTATATGGCAAAAATTAGATCAAGCACAGGAGATAATAAATACATTAAAAGTATCGAATTCCACCTTGCCCTCCCCCTCTTCTCTACTTTCTTCTCTTTTTCTCTTTTTTCCAAGTGAGCTGGCTGCTAGACTCTTGCCCTGGCATTCTCACCCAGAAGGGATCCAGACAGCTGGGTGAACTAGTCGTTCCGAACGCTCGCTTAAGGGGATATAGTAATGAAACTTCAATCTTCTTCTTCTTGCTGTGCCCTACAGCCCCCATACATTAGTAGAGAAAACAGGTTTACAAAGCAGAAGACAGGAGTCCGTCAATATCCCTAACCAGTTGTTATTTCTCCAGTGACTGCCAGAAGAGGGTAGAGAGAGGGGTGGGCAAGAAAGGAGGGACAATTTGTTTTGCAACTGAAACACAAATCCTCTAATGCCTGCATGATGCTATTTGCTTCCTTTTTTCATGTTCCTCCCTCCCTCCCTCTCATTTTTCTCTTTGTGGGTGTCAAATGCAGATCAGGGTTTTATCCTGCTCTGCAAAAGTGCGAGACACACACGTGTAGTCCTATTTCGTAGAGGACAACGTGTCCTCTCCGATTCATCCAAGAGATGGTTCTCCAAGACTCCGTGGTCCCCAGTCTGATGCCCTGGCTTGAAGCTCCACTTTGGGATTATCTTCTGTCCCCTTAAATTCCCTCTGCAGAGCATTTAGCAAAGTCGCAGACATAGCCTCCTTGTGAGGGGGATGCTGGCTGAGGTGGAATTCAGTCGGAGATTGAATCTCCCACGGGTAGGTGGTGCATGGTCTAACTTCCCCCTGCAGTTAATGGGGACTCAGTCCTTACAGGCAGTGAAGTCAAAAGGTTAATTCAGCTGATCAGGAGATGTCTGCTCTAGGATGAGTTGAATTAAGTTCCTAGCCTCAATTGACTGCGCTGAATCTCTATCAGCTATAATGGGTGTTTAGACACTGACTCACATCTAGGTACCTACAGGAAGACCCCTAAATTTAGACATTTTAATCCGGAGATGAACCTCATTCTAGGAGTCGAGGGAATCTCTGCGTCTTTTCCAGCTTCATTGTGACCATAAATAAGAGATTTTTATCCCTACGCCTCAAATCCTCGCTTTTTGTGAAACAGGACTAAGAGCTTTTATGTATTGCAGGTACTCAGAAATACGTAACACCACAGAAAAACTCAGCAATAGCTGTGTTCAGGTAATGGTGGGCTAGCGCAGAAGGCAGGATATAGCACACCTGGAAGGGGAAAGCTGCCAAACCACGATACTGGGCAAAACAATTCTCCTCCTTGCAGAGAACCAAGGACACACTCACAGCGGACAACCGGAATCTGGTACAAATGCTGTTCCCAGCACGATCTGAGCTAGCTGCGATGTGCAAGAAGGATTACGGAGTTAGGATAGGCCTACGCTCAAGCTCAAGCCCTGCTGAGAGGCAGAGTTTACCAGCTTAGGTACAGTGCCTTGCTATCACAGGACCATCTGGCTTCCAAGACCCAGCGAGCCTCCCTGCACGATAGCATCTTTGTGTCATGTTGGTCTACCGTAAGATGTAGCCGTACTTGTAAAATGCTGGTTGAGAAGGCTCGCAGGTTTTGGAGCTCCTCCCTCAGTGTTTGCACGAGGCTTTGATCGTCTTCTATTCCTGGCTTTTTCAGCAAAACCGAGCTGGTTAAAGCAGGCTGTGGATCATGCTTAGATAATATCCTGGAAAATTTTGTTATACTGAAAATAAACTACTTCAGATCTGGAAATGCAGGGCACAGGCTTTCTAGCCCTCCTACCCGAGAGCCCAGATAGAACAGTGAAACTCAAAGGCACATTAAAATGAAATAAAAACATAGAACACTTACCTCTTTTCCTCTCCAAAGTACTTCACAAGCTTTTATTAAATTAAGTCTCATCACACCCTTGGGACATAGGTGCAGTAAATACCTTCATGAAAGGTGAGTGACTAAGACACAGAAAACTCTCCACAAATACTCCTCTGACTGACTGTATGAATTGATTCATTTCAGTTGCACCCTTGTGCTGTCATTTCCCACCGAGTTTCAAGCAATCAAATTTTACTGCCACAAAGGGTTTGCAGGAAACGAACTGCAAAGTTGTACACAAGAGAATTCGCTTATGAAAGGCACGTGAGCAGAGCGCAGCAAAGAACAGGAACAGCAGCTCTGTAACACTGGGCCTCTCTGCGTTTGGGGTAATAATCCAAATGTTAAGCTATGCGTTATCAGCACGAGCCTGACTTACGCATTTTTCATCTATTTATTTTTATTAAGCAGCTAAATGGAAGGGGGGAACCTCGAGCAAGTAGGTCCGCTTTCAGGTTGTACGCCGGTTTGCTTTGCTTTCTACCACACAAGTAATCCCCTTCTGCGTGCCTGCTGACCAGTGGCTTGAGGACACACTGAATAACGAGGGACTTGACAGTCACAGGTCAGACAGAAAGATGCTGGCAACTCCCTAATCAGTGCTTTCTGTTTGGTGTCTAAGAAAATTCATTTCCCGGCAGAAACAGTCAGAGACAGAAAGAGATACCTTACCACCCGATTTTAATTCAGAATGTCTTAATGCAAAAATGTATAAAGCAATAATGTACCCACCTAAAAAGCCAGTTGGAGGAAAAACATTCCCCCAAGGAAGTGAAATATTACAGGTCTTTAAAAACTGGCGATGGGGGGGCAGACACACGCACACCACCAAAAGCAATCAAAACCGCCAAAGCCAAAACTCCACAACAAACAACAGGAGCAGCACTAACTTTTACCTGGGGCGAGTCAAGATCTAGCTAGATTTCCCTCGTCTGTAAGTCTGGGAAACTCAAAAAGAACATCTTCGGAATAGACGTACAGCCCAAGAATTGTTTGCAGAAACAATTCAGTTTTGAATCATTCGACTAAAATAACTGCAAGTAGCAAATACATTTGGAAAATCCAAAATCCTCTTGGAGTTGTTTTGCAAACAGAAGCAGCTACAATTAATTGTACAACCCAAACGATTTTGTTAGCTCTAATTACCAACTGTATTTTACAGACACAAACACTGAGGCAGAGAGAAGCTAAAAGCAGCATCCCCTTGAACACCTGAGTAATTTTTCAAGGTTTTGGTTTAGATCTGAGGCATTTTGGTTGATTTTCCAACTCCCATGCTCTACAGCTCCCCAGGTCTCTTAGTGGGTATGACTTCACAGGTATGAGCACATCAAAGTCCCTGTTAACTTGGAAGACCTCATACTCTGAGCTGGGTCAAAGGAAGCAAGTTCTGAAAATCATCTGGTAATTTTCAAGAGGAAAAAAAAAATGATTAAAGTTCCCATTTAAAATTTATATTCATGGCTGCAAAGTTGTCCTCTTTCTGCTGCTCGTATTGCAATAACAATTTTTGAAGGACAGTAAAGAAAAAAGCAAAGGCAGTTAATGAATCTTTTCCCCCACCCCCAAATGATTTTTGGTTTTGGTCAAAACTACTTTTCAATGAAATTTGGAGACTGACTCATCAGATGTGTTCCACAGAAAATACTGATATTTAAATTTTAAAAAAATCAAACACCTAGAAGTATGCAATCATACTCCAACTTCCACAGTCTACTGCAGCACCACTCTATACAAGATGACTTCCATTCTTCACTTCCAAGCAAAATATTTTGGAAGGGGGGAAGCCTTATTTTGCTGCAAACGGAAATCTGAATAAAAGATTTTAAGCACAGGGAAGGGGAAAGAAAAAAGTCTTTTCCCCTTTCTTTGAAATTCTCTTTGGGAAAACAAAACAAACCAAACCAAAACCCCAGAAGTTCATCAACAGTGACAAGAACAAAACCATCTTTTGGCCAACTCCAGACAATATAGCTTTTGTATAGATGCAGCCATCAGAAAATTCAGAGGGTGTTGCCCCTGGGAGTTTCGATCAGGCAAGTTAAGGCTTCCCCCCCCCCCCAGCCTCGGGGAACTGGGTTATTATTTTAACAAAACTGTTTCCACTGTCACGTCTCCTTATTTGCTAGAAAAGATTGAAGAGCTTCGAAGTGCATAGGAAAAAGGTGCAATTCTTAAGAACATTGCAAGGTTACAGGGCACCGTCTGCTAATAATGCATGTCGGTTTGGTAACAAGCTGAAGCAGAGAGCAGCAGGGGCACTGCCTCATGGCTGCAGCTTTTTCAAAAGGGTCTGTTAAAAGTATTTCAGGAGGAGAGACATGTGAGTGAAATCTTTAAATGTGTCAACAGGGAGGCCAGACACTGAACTTCTGCCCACTCCAGAGCTGACACCATCCTTCAAAGCAGAGGAGATTGGCCTTTCCAGTTGAGAATCACTGAGTGGCAGCAGGGGGGGTTCCTGTATTTGCTTCCAAGATGTTTTTTGCCTTTCTCTTGTGACAGAGAAACAGGGAGTAGTCATTTGAAGCCATGGTTGGGTGGAAAAAAAAGTATTCTTCTTCCCTGGAAACTGGGTTGGAGAAAGAGGGTGGCAGGTCATTGATTAACGAAGTTGTCGAATCAGTCCGTAATGAAGTAAAAAAGCGCTCACAAGAGGACAAGCACGGTTCATTCTCCTCTCCTTCTGCTTTATAAGGCGTGCAAGCTCTGCTTAGCTTGCTCGAGTGCAAAGCAATAGGTTCTGGCAAGGCCTGCAGCAAGTATTGGACATCCACCGGGTTGCATACCTCCCTCCTCTTCCTCCCTCCAGCCACATTAACCATGAGAACCGTGTCCTGCTCCATTTCCAGAATTGCTCTCTGCCACCCAGGTACAGAAAATCATGACAATACAGCCTCTTCCCCTTTGCTCCAGCCAGTTTTCCCAGGTGAAAACATAAACCGACTGGTGAAGGGAAAAAAAAGAGCAGTACTCACACTGCAGCGACAAGACCTGCTAGAGGAGGAATGAGGAAAGCCAGGACACTTCAAACAACAGGGCTAAGTTTGAGATCACCCTGTGTGGTTCACCAACGAGCCCAAACATCAAGGACACCGCCTTTCCTAGAAAGCGAGCACCAGCCTCTCTCTCGCTAACGTCCTCCTAAAGCAGATTCCTCCTTTTGTGCCTGATGTGCAAGAGAAACCTCTCACTCCCGACGCCTGGACCAGCACCACACGATCGCACACTGAGCTCCAAGCGCGAGTACCCCAGATGGAGCTACCTGCTCTTCAGAGATAAAGCAGGGCCTCAGTTGGATCCGAATGCTAAAAGTGGGAAGAAAGACACCCACAAACTCATGCCCTCGACACATACCAAAAGAGAGGGAGAAGCCTGCACAAACGGAGGAAAATACAAAATTAGGGCAATTCTCAACTGTCACTGCATGACCTTGGACAGGTTGCATCACCTCTTTGTATTTTGTCCTTCCGTCCTTCCTCTTCCCCTCTGAACACGCAACCATATCCCCTTCTGTAAAATTCAGATTATAGCACCGATATCATAATGACTGCGCAAGGACTAATTTCATTGATGTTTGCTTAGTGTACAGCAACCCTCAGGTGGAAAAACACTACATAAGATAGTGGAGCGGGTCAGCTTCACCAGCTAAGCACCGTGCTATGGTCATGGGGAAAAACACCGCCGCCAAGGAAGGGAGTGGAGGAATCCATGCCAAGCTCTCAGCGAATACGTGCTAAAGAGGAGCCCGTGCCAGCACTCAAAACCTGTGCCGGCAGCAGAGCAGAAGGCTGGCTAACAAGGAGATTGAGCTGATAACAGCTTAGATAAAACACCTATAGATGAACCAAGTGGCACAGGAATCTAGGTGTGTTCAGCAAAACTGGTAGGGAAATGCTTTGTTTTTTTCATGCTGTATTTAAAATTTCAAAATCTTCCCTAAAGCATCATGCTGAAAGAAAAAACCCACCAAACCCCAAACTTATTTGGGCCAGTTTAAGTGTTCCATCTTCATAGAGGAAAACAAAGCTAAGTTTTTGAGTGAGAATAAAGTACTTTCTACCACAAATGTATAATCAAGCAACTAAGACTCCCCCCCTCTATTATGAAAATATCAAAATTTTCCACTGTTCCAATCTGAATTTTGTCAACATCAACTTGACTTCAAAAGTCATTGATTTTGCTGCTACAATGTCTCCCAACAGGAGAATTTTCTATTGATATTTTCTAATCATCACCTCTAGCTTAGAACTGTGGGATTGAATTTTTACTGCCATAAGACTGTTCTCCCTGTCTCTGAAGACGTTACATTCCCTTCTACATATTCAGAGTATGCTGAGAGCGCCTTAACATGATGTCTAAATCCAGAACATTCTGTGTGCTGCTAACCTTCGAAAAAGATAGAGCTTGTGTACCTTTTTGCTGGCAACAGGTACATACTGCATGACGTCCTCTGAACGATTCGGTCGGGATCTCACAAATCCTGCCCCAAACATCCTCCCTTCTCACAGCTCTATCCAGCTCGCTCTGTGCCTGGTAAGCTGCTCCCAACCGTCCCTCCATCCAACGCAGAGGAGGCAGTTTACCATCAGTGTTGTTTCAAGATATTATTATTTCTTTTTTAGGTGATTTACGTAGAGGAAAAAAAAGCTATAGAAATGAGAACCCCACGATTATTCCAACGTTTTGTATTACTATGTATTAATCACTCTCCTCTCCAGAGATGCCATTGCTGATTTGAGAGACTTGGTTTTCTTTTCTTTAAAGGTATCTCCAGACCATCTTAAAGAGCTGAGCAGGCTTGGAGAGATAAGAAGGAAAAATACAGCTCTAAAGATGCTTAATGCTCAAGTCGGAGCGTGTAGAGATGCTCACCAACTAAGTGCCGCAAAGGACCGAGAGGTTCAGTTCCATTCAGCGTGTATATATTTACCCTTATTCACAGCATTAGAACTACTGTCCTTCCAAAAGAGATGTAATGAGGAAAGCTTTCTGTGACAGAGGGCTCTGGCGCATTCATCCAGCAGTTTAGCAGAACAATGCAGAGACAGAGTCTGCAGCTAAAGAAAATAGAGCCGTCACTTAAAAGGTCTAACGTTAATAGCTGTTCTGCAAACCCCATCACAATGAAGCAAAGGGAGAATAACGAGGAAAAAGGAAATAGGACAGCGTGAGGGCCAGGGAACTGGCTGAGATATTGAAACAATAGCTGCAGTACTAGAAGACAGTCATGGGACTGGTAATTTGGGGCATTCCCTAGCAGCAAAAAAGGACGTTGCAACACGGACCTCAGGGAACGGCCGTGCAAATCTCCCCAAAAGCTGCCCAAGCTGCTGAACTTCTCGCCGCCCACCTTCGCTCTGTCATTACTGCAGCAAAATCCGTGGGGTACTCCTCGCTACGCTGCGGCCACAGTAATCGCCTTACCCGTGGAAACACGGTCTCAAGAGCGGGAGCCCATCAATGAGGTAGCAGGGCCGCTCTCCCCCAGCCCCAAGCGAAAGAGGAAGACTGCAGGTACATCAACACAGTTGGTAATAAATGCAGGTGCATGTAAGGAGGCTTACCGGCCCCAGTTTTAATCTAGCCAAGATGCCACATTTACTCTAGAGCCCATGCTGCTCTGCTCTCCGTGTTGCTGGTTACCCATACTAACACCGTGCTAATTAACCCTAGCCCTGCTGAAGGCACAGCCGTCCCCGAAGCGGGGAGAGGAAAAGAAACAGAACGAAGGATTAGTAATGCCACTGTGCGAAGGGAAAAGCAGCTTGCGGTAGCTAGGCTATAATGAAAGGAAAGGCTGAATGTGTTTCAGGCTAGCGAAGTGGAAGAGCTGAAGTCGTTCGCATCAGGTATGACTTAGACACATTATGCATAATGTGGTGGAAAGATCCCTCCCCATGGTCCCCGATCGGATTTGACAAGGAAGCCAGTAAAATGCTGGGACTGAGCCATTTGGGACATCAGGTTAGATTCTGGCAGCTGGTAGATGATGCCTAACGCGTTCAGAAAAACTGACAACTTTTTATTAAGTTCGGTGCTGTGAAAGACTACCCTCTCCCCAAGTGCCCAGGATAAGGTCCTGGTTTTCCCCCTTGGCTATATTTTTCAAGTATTTATCAAATATGATTAGCTACCCCCCCCCCCCCAGCCTAATTTATTCTCCTCCTTTTTTCTTTTTTGACACTCCCAGCCCTGCACATGCCCAGCCACTGCTGGGATCGCTCCAACCCAATCCATTTCTATAGGCAGAGGCCCAATAAAGCCTCTGTGGAAATGCTTAAGTGTATTGCCAGTAAATCAATGCATCCCCTCAGCTGACAGTTTCTGCAGAGAACAAGCAGGTAGTAATACTAAATGTTTCTTCAAACTTCCCAGACTGATAGCGGGCTCCTGCGAGCGATGCCCCACAGAGACGACTGCCTCCCCCCCCCCATCCCCATCTTCTTTCAGCACGATGTTACGCTGCGATCAGGATGCAGACCCAAATGCATTAGGCAGAGTCCCTGCGGGGCTGCTACCTTGCACCCAGGTAAATCAACCGCTGCGAGTGTTTCCAGGATTACAGGGCAGCGGCCAACTTGAAAAGGACTATCACAAACTAATGTTTACATTATGAACCCCATGTTCCCACCTTCTAAAGGCTCCCTACCATCTCCCTGTTTGTAAGCAACTAGAATTTGGGTTTCTTTGAACTGAGCTAACAGAACTCGTGCATAGTCGTACTGGCAGCAGAATATATAACAAATACCATCAGCAACAACAGCAGAACAAGCAAAGGAAACAATTGAATTAATGGCTGATATTTTTGCATCCCTATAATCTTCCTCACTCCTTCCCCACAGAGGCCTCTGAAAGGAGCTGCCAGAGCCCTGACTGCAAGGGAGAAGTTACACGGATGAGGAGCCACTTCAGAATGACACAAACCTGTTTTATCTGTCAATCAAGATGGGGGATGAACAGTTGTTTAGCAACAGTGTCACTGAAATTATATTGCTTTGCTTTTGAAGTACATAAATATTTGATTCTCTCTTCCTCAACTTTCTGCTTCTTCCCTTGTTTTAAAACAGAATCTCACAGATTTTAAAATAGATCCATAGGTTTTTTTTTTTTTTCCTCAGTCACATTCAGCTCGGTTTGAAAAATATCTGAGTGTCTCTGCGTGTAAGAGAACTGGCATATATCCTGCCTATAGCCAATAAGAATGAACAAACAGGAAGACAGAGAGTAGTATCTTGCTACTGGAATACGGCAGGTTTCTGTCCCACATTCAGCTGTGGAGTTTTTCCTTTAAAACCTGACAAAACCAATTTTGGGGAAGGGCCTGCAAGCCCCAGGCTCTCACCAGTCGCGGTATGCCAAAAACCCCGTGCGATGCTGAGGGTAGCTGTGAGCCTGCTCTACCTGACCCACAGGTGGGTACCCTGGGCTTGAGCTTCACGTGTGGGTCCGCGCCTCTGAAGTACAAGGACTATTCACAGCAAGAGCTCTGCTCCTCCAGAGCTCCCAGGGGCTGGGGCCAGGCTGCCAGGGGGGTTAGCAAGCCAAAAAAAAAAAAAAAAAAAAAAAAAAAAAAAAAAAAAAAAATCACACCTACATAAACCATAATAACCAAACCCATTGATGAGCTGCTGCAGGTGGGCCTCTGGAACAGGAGGACAGACAAGTCCCTGAAAATTTGTCCCAACTGGAGCACAAAGAAGTGTTTTGTTTAAAAATCTTGTCTCAGTTACATGCGGAAAACAGTGCTGGATATGCTCGTCTTATCTAGATTAGGGCAATAGATCAGCTATTTACACAGAGCTCAGTGTTTTACATCTCCGAGGCTGGCTAAATACAAAATAACTCTCTTCTGTGTCCAGGCTACACAGCAGAGAGTAGCTTATTGCTCTGAATCAAAACAGCTGCTGCCTTAGCTCAAGTGCTAGAGACAAATTCTTTTGCTACTGAGAGTTGTATGTAACTTGTGTCCCCAAACTGGTGAGGGGGAATGCATCATTATGGAGATTATTTTTGTATGGGAGCAAATCCTGACTACTGCCTGTGCTGTGTCCTTAGGGATAGCGTAACTTTCTTGTGAGGTTTTGCTTATGGAGAACATCTGTGTAAAAGATTTATAAACATTAACTCAGGATTCTGAGGGTTTCTGAAAAAAATGGATGCTAGATGGTATCCATGGTCACACTAACAATGAAGCAGGGTTTATTGCTCAGAGTTTGCCCTCAAGGGTACACAACTGTTCAATGCTTTAGAGAAAAAACGAACGCAAGCACAGCCTTAACCAAAACGGGTAAACCTGAGGATTTCTGCTTTGTGGGAATCTATACTTTAGGAATTTTGTGGAAATTTCCTGCTGAGGAATTTGGAAAATTTGCTGCCAAGCCAGAAGGATACAGGATCATGAACGTACAGCAAGGCTGCTTCAGGCTGCAGTTCCACTATAGGTTTACCACTGCTGCAGCATCGCCTTTGCCCCGTCTCTAGCTATACGGTCTTGCCTGCTCCCTTCTCAAACCCTCTCCTGGGCAAGGACAGGAATTCATTAGCCCTGACTTACATCAGTTAAAACTATTGTGGAGCAGCGTCCTTGGAGATCACGGTGCTTGGAAAAATGCACTTCTGAGCAGCTTGCCCCATGAGCTGGTTTCTGGCAGCCCCTGTACGGTGGAGGATTGTAAATTTGCTGAAACCAGTAAGTTTCTGCAAAGTGTTTCGATTTCAACAAACTGGTATTTGCTGAGAACCTGTTTCAGTGGAAAACTCCCAGCTGCTCTTCTCTCTGGCAGAAAATAGGGGAAAAGAGAAGAAAAAACCCTACTAATGCGCTCGTATACAGAAAGATGCTTCCAGCTAAGGAGAAAAAAAAATAATCAAATATTTGTCCTTTTAACAGTGGAGACTTGGAGCAGAGAGGAACAAGGTAATTTCACATGTTCCTGTGAACAAGCTGCTGCAAATAGCTTCCCTAGATAATAAGTAGAAACGAGTGAGAAGAAATGGATAGGGGAAGATCTATAATAGTGCAAAGAAATGTGCGATCAGCTAGGGAATTCCTCTTAGGAGCCTTGTAGAGAATATCGTATTTGCCAGACCAGATCAGACCACTGGGCCAATCAAGAGCAATTTAAGCATTAAGTGTAACAGCTTGATAAATCTAGGTCAATGCACCTACACGCAGGTACAAGTTTAATACCACTTCATTAGTAGGACTGCAGCACCTAACGTGGAGCCTATCTACGGGTCCTGGAAGAGAGAAACTATCGGCGTTTATGGGATTGCACAATTAAATCACTGAGTTTCTCGTGACGAGTGACCAGAAATTGGTCCCACTTCACAATTTCTAGTCTGCAGCAGCAGACAGTGCTGACACTTCAAGTGTAAGTGGAAAACAGAACCGCAACACGCCTCCGGCCAGCACGTAACACCCTGCAGGAGGAGGCTGGAGAGGGAAGAGCTCTGCCTTTTTAAGCCCTTGCATTCAATCAGCCTTCACTAGAAATGTACTATCTTATCATGCAGCAGACCGGCAATTATTATTAAATGTTCTCAAAAACCAGCGCTGACCTGTTTAAATCCATCTTGGCACCTTGTGGCTCTGCCACAACCCAACACAAAGGGGGGATTTTATCTCTGCGCTTGCTTCAGGTTACTACACAGGGACTTCGCTTCTGGTGCTTACTCAACGAGCAAAGAAATCCCAGGATTTTTAGCTGTGCTTGTAGGATCTTGTCTCCGCAGGGGGGCTGAGGAAGACAGCAAAATTCTTGACTGCCCTGGCCAGCAGCTGGGAGAGGGAGATTGACAGAGAGAGACTCCGCTCTCCTGAGACTATGGAGAGATGAAAAGGCTCTTTATTATTAAAAAATAAAATTGGCTGTACTAGATCAACAGCATTAGATCCCCAGTTCCTTCCCCCACAAGTGGGAATGGTACAGTTTTCTTCTGCTCCTTCCCTGACCACCACCCATGACTCCGAGACTGGTCCAGGCTTCCCACCGCACTAGTCCCAGGGCCACTCAGCTGTTTCAGTAAAAACCCCTCTCTGTACCACCGTCATCGGCGTCCGAGTACAGCTTAGAGTTATTCCTACCAGCTACAAGCCAGTTTGCTCAGGTGCTTCTATACTACACAGCAACCTCTCCCAGGACTGCAGTACAGTCACACCTCAGACCAGGACTAATAGCAGCCTGTTGGATACTTCCAGCACAGAAAGTTGCGTGCCACCTTCCAGATGAGCCATCACACTCGCGGAATTGCAGTACACTTATATTTTGGCAGCCACCCAAGGCATACAGAGAAGAGTAAGAAATACAGGCACGCAAAAGGCATAAGGTGCTGTCAGATCCTAGCAAGGCCAGGGCAAAGTCTACTTGCAGTCAAGATCCAAGTCAAAATTTGCCTCTTCAGTGGCCCTGTTGTAGATCTACCCGTTCTTTCCTCAGAAACAACTTTCAAGCGCTGCTAACACAAACCCAGACTTAATACGTGCAAAAAGCTCCATATGCAAGTAATGCGTCTTTTGGAAATGAAAAGCGGTCCAAGAGATCTAATCAGCTGAAAGGCAATTCTTTACTGAGGCTGCCAGCTGCAGATGAACTCTGCAGGGCTTGCTGGCTCCCGAAATGCCCGTCTAATCTACCCAACCTGCATTGCCGAAGTGTCATCAGACCAGGCCACCTAAAATCCTGGCTAGCAGCCCTTCCACCTATTCCCTGAGTGCTCTGCTCTAGGTTTTGCAACCTGCCCATTATTATCCAAAATGCTCCATTCACTTCAGTTAGCCCTTATGGCCCTTTGAAGATGGTTTTGTCTATACAATTGCCCCTTTTTGGACAATATCTGTCTATAGAATGTGAGGTTCAAAAGCCTCCAGGTGCTTTGCTCTAACATACATGATGACATTCTGGAAATTCTTCCTGAATGACTCTGAAATGGGAATGGTGGATAAAGGGGGACAATACTTCCTACTTTTCCTATAATAATAATGGCAGGACGAAACCCAGGGAAATACTAGACAAGAGAAAGATGGCCTTGGCAATAATAAGACCAACAATTTGCAGGCTAAAATTGTCATCTTGCACACACTTCTTCCAGGAAGCAGAACTAGAGAATTTTGCAGAGTAAATGCAACACACAAGCAGGGGAAAAGAGCATGGAAGAAGATGCTAAGGGGGTGACAGTAGATACAGAAATACAAGCAAGGACGGAGTCCGAGCACAAACACTCTTGTTCTCAACTCTCTCTCCCCCCAGACAGAATATCCCTCCAGTGCCCTCATCGGCCACGTTTCTTACGTAGGTCAGATATCTTGGAGTCAGCAGCAGAAAGGCTTTTGTGGGCACATATACATGTCTGTGCATGCATGGGCTGCGAGGGGGACACGCTAAGAAGCGGCCAGAGGCTTTGAGTCCGGGGAACAGCAGTAAGAGCAGGACAGGGTGGCGAGCGTGGGGCTAGCATGAGCTCGGGTAGCACAGGGGTCCTTTGAGCAGGATGGGGAGACAGAAAATGGAGCGAAGGTACGTGGGGAGAAAGTTGTGGCTTTTTTCAGCTTGGCTTCACCCCCATCCTTATCCTTTTCCCCTGTATTCTTATTGCGTTTTCTCCTTTCACCGTGCATCTCTCCTCAAACTGCACGGTAAAAAAGACTGCATCCCTACCCCTGTGCTCCGCTCCCTTAATTCAAAGCCCACCTTCACCACCGTGCCATACCGGCCCCTGACAAGCCCTGAAAGGCACAGCTCCTTCAACTCTCGCGTGGGTGTCACCTAATGAAGACATCTATAAATATGGGCACATTAGAGCTCACCATCTGGCTGCGCCTTTTGGATGGCTCTGCTCCCCACAGATCAGTGGGCACAGAGACCGCTGCGGCCAACCAATTATTCCTCCATCTCCTGCTCCAGCGTTCACGGGCACGGATGCCCTCAGCAACACCGCCAGCGTTGGGCTAAGCAGCGTGCCCTTCAAAGCGAAGCAGTCAGCCGAACCTGCGTCACCCTGCTCCTCCACACAACGTTCCCAGGGCTGGTGGCACCGGAATGCTCGCCAGCCTCTTTTCTCCTAAAGGTCCAGATCTTTTTCACATACCCCAGCAGGACTACAGGGGCAATGAGCCTTTCTGACCCCCCCACCTCCTTCCTCCCTTGCCTGGGTATCACCAGCTTCAGCCTTTCTATCGATCTCAGCCACATTACTCCCTTTTCTCGTCTGCCTCTGACACACCTTCTCTTCAGCACCAGGCACAATTTTTCTGGCCACTGGTCAAAATGATAAATTGAAAATATTTCTTTCCAGGAAGACTCAAGACCTATCATTTAATTTTTGCTTGCTTGCTTGGGTTTTTTTTTAGAGAAACAATCTTTTCAGATTGGCTGAAAAATTTTATTTGACCTACATGAAAAAACCCTGCCTTTTCCTCCCAAAATTCCTCTTTTTTTTTTTTAGAAGTTTTGCAAAACAAAACCGTCACTGCAAAATAAGAAATTAAAATAGTTCATCTTCTCCAAATAATTTCTCCATTTTTCCCTCTCCAAAAACAAGCATGACGCACAAAGAGCATAAACCCTCCCCAAACTGTGTGTTTTGGAAGGCAAAATAGCACTCCCACTGGCATTTTTCCGCCTTCCTACTTTTTTTTTTTCCCCTATTTTTCCCTATGATCCTCTGCCCTTTCCCAAATGCCATCAGAGTCGCCGGGCCAAGCTCTCGGAGAGGTGCCTGCGCGTGGAAAAGTTCACTGAACTGCCGCAGCACATTTCGCTCCCTAAATAGTCTGTAGCCACAGGACACCTAAGAAGATTGTATTTTCTTTGAAGTACATGAATATTTTATATCCTCCCTCCCTTCCTCCTCGCCTTAATTATTCTCTTATTTTGAAACACCAGCTTGCATGCAGTATTTAAATAAAGCTGTTTTCAGAGCCACAAGCAGCTTGAAACAGTCAAGCCTCTCAAAATATATTGCAAGTGCTGTACATCCTCCTGTTCGGCACATAAGCGGCAGAGAGCAAGGCACAACCTGGGGAATCCACGCAGGACAGGGGGTTACAGGGGCAACTTTTTCCTTCCGAAAGCTTGGGTTCCCTCACCAGATACATCCGTGGCCGTGAGATAAGACACAGGGTCTCAGCCTGTTCCCCAGCCATCCCGTGCGAATCACTAAAGGGTCTGGTACAGCAAAGGGTTTGGTACAGCAAACTTCACTCAGGAAAGTGTCTGAAAACGCAGGGGATGCAGTGGGTTAGAACTGAAGCAGGCAATGAAGAGGAAATGTCAGAAGTCGCAATTTGGAAAAACAATAGCTACTGCGGGGCAAGAGAGAGAATGAAAACACAGAGTTTTCTATACATAGAGCTATAGATAATTATACGCGTACGTACGCGTATATACACATAAAAGGGTTCAGAGGGTATGGGTGACTCAGCAGCTCTACAGACACGCACAGGCAGATCACACAAATCTTTGCCGAGTTCCACCAGCTGCAAGGAATTGGCCGTGCCAGATTTCAACGCGCCTGTTTTACGGGACATCTTTGTGAGGGCATCCAGGATCCCATTCGCTTTGAGTCGTGACGTTTTGACACCAAAACTTCAGGCGAGCCAAAAGAAACACTGGACGCCTGGACGCGTAGAGACCCGAGCGGCTCCAACTGCGGGTCGGGAGGTGGGATGCTGGAGGCTTCAAGCAAACGGCTGCGCTGCTTCAGGTTCACAGCTACGACGTGACGCTCGGGACTGGCGCTGGGTTGCTTTTGGGCAGCTGTATCCCTGAGAAATTGTATATTATTATGTGGGGGAATGGACATTAAAGGGGATAGCCACACTTGCACCAGGTGAGGGTGCTACAGACCTGGCAGCTGCTTCAGCGATGCCTCCCGGATTATTTGGAGGTGCTTCCCTGAACAGCTGAGAGAAAAGCAAACGAAGCGTGCCTCGGCACAGGTCAAGGGAGGCCGCGCGCCATAAATGTTTGTGCAGGTGGATGAATAGCTGTGCCCACAGATGCTCACGAGTAGGGCAAGGAGTAAACATGCATATTTGAAAACTCATCCATCTCTATTACAAAAATGAGTCATCTCATCCTAATACCACTTTTAACTTTGCGGAGGCTTATATCAAGACACAGCAGGTAGCTGGGAGGTTGAAAAAAGGACTGCCTGCAAATCTCAGGGCCAAATGTCCTGAGGTTTAATTGAAGCTTCCCAACTGAGGTGGAGTAATCCCCAAGGCGCTCTGCTGGGAATGTGCACATGACCAGCAACAGGGGCATATGATGACTTCCCAAATGCGCCTGGGGAAGAAAGTCATGCTCCTCAGCTCTCATCTGATGGTGCGTCTCTGAATCAGCCCGTCATTATCATCTGCAGTAGATTTTGTGCTCTTATTACCTTGTAAAATCTCCCTGTGCTGTTCACATCCCTTGCCTATAAAACCTCAAAGGTGAAAGCTGCTCTGAGGAGGAAACTTTAACCTAATGGAGAGATGCTTATAAAGAGCAGGAAAAGTTACTAATGTGTCTCTGCGCTCGAATATATTTCCTTTTTTTTTTTTTTCAACGAAGATTTCTAACACCATATTCCCGGGCCAATGCTGCTCAGTAATTCTGGGTGAGAAGAGGTGGAATTTTAACCAGGTCCTGCACAAGGGCCAGGGGAGCACGTTTTTAAATGAACTGAAGGAGATAGCCAAGTGCAAACCTTTCAAAGGCAAGAAGAAAGAGACCCTTAAACAAGTTCCATATGCAGAAAACCCCATCCTACAAACAGCTTCACATTGCAAGGACACATCACGCTCCCGTTGGCCCATGAGGCACAGGGGTTACAAGTTTCACGCTTTAACTTTGTCCAGCCAAGGTGACCCTCTCCTCCCTCCCACGCATTAACCAAGAGACAGGACTAACACGATACGCGTGCCGGCAGCTACAGAAAGCAGAGCAAAGACTACAGCACGATGAGTACTCTGACAGAAGCACGGAGCGGAATATTTATTTAGTGCCTGTCAATGTCTAGCCTGGATGGGATGCTGCATCTCCATAGCCGTTATGAACTGCTCATTAGACATTAACAGGAGAGGACTTTGTTGAGATGGGGTCAGCTGAGTTGATAGGAAAAGAGGCAGCAAGCAGCAGTGGAGAAATCTGAACTGAAAGGGAAGGAACGAGTCGGCTGCTGCAATGGTTACAGTCAGTAATGAGTTGGCTGGCTAGCGTACATCACTACTGCTTTCTAGTAAGTGGAATTAGGAGCAGAGCCATGTGTCAGGGGCTCCATACTGTCAGCTGTTAGCAAAAAGATTGATTTAGCACAAGTGTCAATGGCAGAAGCTTTGGCAAAGGAGAAATTCCCCTCCTAGCTGCCAGGCAACCACAGCATAAAACAGAGTGGCACCAGTGACCAAACAGCCAGCGTGGCTAGTGACTCCTTGGCAAGACCCACACTGAAACACAGCTTCATTAAACATACCAGGCTTAACACTGTGGAAGATTTTGAAACTGTCGTGTAGACGATGCGTGTGGAAAAAGATTCAGAAATAACCCACTACCATCGAGGAGATGAAGTGGAGCATCCCAGCCATACCGTAACCCTGCCCAGGAGAAAAGCACAGCTCCAAATAACCAGTGCAGCCCTGTTTGCTTCACCCTAGTGCTGGGGTGGGAGGAAAATTGGGAGTGGGAAGGTCCCCATCCCAGGAAAGAGTCTGTAGGAGAGAAAAGAGATCGTCCTTCTTGATAGTCCAGAATGAGGATAGCAAAGAGAAAACCTTCAGAGAAAATTGCAGTGTTTCTTCCCCAAATGAGCCTGGCCTCTGAAATCAGCACACGATACGTGAGATTGAATGCTTGCAGGCCTGGGCCTGTTATTGAAGTAATCTTAGGTAGAAAACAAGAACCAAATCATGAACTTGTTTACCT
Organism: Haliaeetus albicilla; assembly: GCF_947461875.1. Taxonomy (NCBI): domain Eukaryota; kingdom Metazoa; phylum Chordata; class Aves; order Accipitriformes; family Accipitridae; genus Haliaeetus; species Haliaeetus albicilla. The sequence goes on from NC_091488.1 coordinate 42,760,744, forward strand.
TAAGAAATAGATTACTGTTATTCTCCAACTTAGTTGACTGGAATTACTTAGAGAAGTTTGGCCGCAAAAGTCTTCTCTGAAATGTGTAAAAGCTGTAAAATATCTTTTCTCAGAGTTTGTTCCCCTATTCAGCAGAGTGATTAACATGACCGTTTACTACATTTTAGCAAAGCTAAATACACCCCGTCCATTTTTTAACTAAGATCTTTTTGCTTTGTCTTCCCTTGTGGGTATGTATGGCTTCCAGGTCCCAAGATGGACTATTGCTCTGGAAATTAAGGGGAAAGGAATCCCCCCCCCCAACCCCTATCTTCTGGATATGCAAAGTGACAGGAACTTTCCTGGAGTCAGTCAGGAACCAGCAACCAGTCCAAAGGGGCTCTGCTTACTCAGTCTCTATACAAAACTGAATCATATTTTAAAAATCTGCAACTACATTTTGTTTCTGGGAAGCCTCCTGGCCACCCTCGGGAACCGAAGCTGGAGAGGTAAAGACTGCGATTGGAATTATATATAGGGAGCATGGCCAGAAACAGCAATGGGGACAGAAGGAAGAATTTTCGCAGAGTGGGTCACTTTTTTTTTTTCCGGGAGTATGTTTCCTCAGATTTCCTCAGCTCAAAGCACCAGCCTAATTCACACCAAGAAAGCGTAGAGCAGAAGGCAACTATAAGAAACTGAAGCGTGGTTGCGGAGGTAGGTGTTAAAACACATACAGCCACATGCCAAACTCACATTTGTGATCTTGCCAGACTTGTGTGGCACAAAACTCCCACAGAGAAGGGGGGGGGGGGGGGGGGGGGATAAAAAAAAAAAAAAAAAGACTGACAGACCAGGCTCCTTGCAGCACACGCTTCATTCAGCATTTCAACAAGAAGGCTCGGGGGTGACATTTCAGGCTTCTTTGTCTCTCAGTGAAGAGGGTCAGGATTTTTTTTTTTTTTCACATAAGGGTGTGCTGGGAAGGAGCGCCGGGGCACACGCAGACACGCGTGTGCTTCTGTACAGCATCTCATGGAAGGGGAGCAGTAGCCAGCTTATCCTTCTGCCTGTTGTCAAACAGATAATTGTTCTAAAACAGCTGGGCCAGACAATAGCAACTTTAACAGCCCAGCTTAAACGCAGTCGTGACAGAAATCATAATATTTTTTAATCTTCCCTTCCCTAGCCTTCCTGGAAATTAATTTTTAATGACTGCAGTTGGCTTTCGTTTTTGCTCTCGTTTTTAATTCACATAACTTCTTGAGTCATGCAACTTCCCTCTCCCACCCCCAAAACTCCCCGTAAATGAAAGGCTTCCATATTTCATATGCAAAACTAACACCAGATGCTAACAGAACCAATGGGATAGTCTTGCCACCTTGTTCTGGGACTGATCAAAGATCCCACGTGCCCAAGTGGGGACAGGGTTTGATCCATCCTTAAGGCACTTAATATAAATTTTCCCTTGCCACCAAGACCCAAGCAGCACATATCCCCATCACCATCCCCACATGGCCCATCTTCAAACGTTTTGATCCAAAGTAGTAAAATGAGATAATGGCAATCTTTGACGCTCGAGGTCAGCTGATTGTTCCCATATGGTATCACACCTGCATGGTCATTTTCTGTTGCTGCACATTTAAACAAGGTAGGAAACACCACTTTATTTTCTCCAGAGTTTCAAAAGCATGTAATTTAATTGTTGTTCTTTCACAAAGAACCATTTTAGGCGGTTCCTACGTAAGTGTTCGAAAACATTTATCATTGAAATTTCTATGCATTAAAATAATTACTAGTTTTCATAAAAGAACTAAATTTACAACAAAGCTCCCCCGATGCTCCCCCTTCTCTGCCCTGCAGCACCGCATGATCTCCCAGCCTGGGGTTCCCCTCATGCACGTCATTCTGGATTCTTATCACAGACAGACATGGCCATCGTCACAGTCCCCTGGTCTAAGTTGGTCCATTTTTTTCAACCCTCAGTTTTGTTTGCATCTATGACTTCACACCTCAGAATCCTCTGCTTCACTTTAGACAACAGAAATTAGGCTTTATAGCATTTTTATTATTTTCATTGCCCCATATATGGCTAAATTTGGCCCTTGGGTCCAATGCCTCCTTTTTTTGTTACATATTTCACATTGAGGAAAGTAAAATTCATACCTCCTCAACGAAATTTTCACAAACTAGGCATTGCCCGGTGCTATATGTTCAGCAATATTAACTACTGCAGCTGTTTACATTCAAAAGGTTTCCCTTAGCCCCAGGAAGGACAAAATTTATTTTTATATACTAAAAGAATTTAAATTTCCAGAAAATGCTATAGTCACGTCAGAATATGACTCCAGCTGGAGGTCATGATCCTAGAGCAGGAGGAACATATCCATCATGCATCAATCAACTATGTCACTTGGCACTTATGCAAGGCAATATTTAAATGAGCCCCTCAAACTGAACTCCTTATTGCTAAATGCCTACATGGTTGGCCTTATACATTCCGTCCAAATGCTTGATTGGCAGTTGCTGGCTACAGGGCTGAAGGATCCTACCCTCACAAATCCATCCAGTGCTCAGCACCCCTCTGTGCAAGTGGGACTTTGCAACTCCATCTTCAGCATGAATTTGCTCAGAGGGTGAATGGCTGGGGGAGAGGCAAGCAGCAGGGGTGAAACTTAAAACCACGACCGCACTCTAAAATAAGATGGGCTGGAGCCTGGGGTGCTGAGTACCATCCTATACTTCTGGGGATAATTCAGGTTCCAAGATGTGGGCAAGTGAAATGTATAATTCAGCAATGAAGGAATAAAAAAAAGCAGGGAAATTGAGTTTCCAAAAGATAACCTGGGTTGTTATTATTGAGTTCATCTATGTAATACCTAAAAATAGTTACCTATTACAAAGCCTCTGACTTCAGCGATTTAGGTCAGGTATAGCACGAGTTGAGGGCCATATCCATATACCATGTTGCTGGATTGGAGTTAAGTCAAAACAGTATGACCTGAAAATGGGTAGCATTAGCAAAACACTGCCTGCTAAAAATCTCATTCCAAAACTCACATCATCTGAACCATCACTTTGTCAGGAATAACAGAAAGAGAAAGTTTTTTAAAAAACAAACAAACCAAACAACCCATTATCAGCCCAACACTACAAACTAACCAACACAAATTATGGTTTAATAAAAACCTCTCTTCCTTCAAGTCATTGAAGACAGACAAAAAAAGCCAGGTCCAGTGAACCTTAGAAAAGGAGCAGAGCTGCTAGTTGATGCTCTTCAATGAAGGGAGGTCTCTCTCTGGTACTGAAGTGCCTTCAGATGTTCTGCATCCAGGACTTGGATGTGGGCATTTCCTTTTAGAGGACCTCAGGGTAGAAGTTTTACTAGTCCTGCAGCATGGGGAATCCAGATATAAATTATTTTTCCTTTTCTGTTAGCACCCAGGAGGCTTCTAGTGAGAGCTCCTTGTTGCACTTCACCGACACATGGTCAGGTACAGACGGTCTGAAACAGGAGTAGCTTAGATGGGCAAAGCTGCCAGGAAGGGGAAAAAGAACAAAACGTAACTCCCCGCTTTATAGACAGGAAAACGAGGCATGAGAAGATTCACTGCTGTATACAAGATCACACTGGAAACGTGGGGCAGAGCTCACAGAGAACCAGAGCCTGTGCTGGGATACCTGTCTTTGGCACTGAATCCACAGGATGCTAAACAGGGAAAGAGCCCAAGAAAAGTGAGAGTTTGATGAAGGCAGCTCTTTTGAAGAGACATAACTATTTGATTCACAGAAACGCATGACACGTTGGGCGAGTTATTGCCGTCAACAGCAATGCAGGCATGAAACCTAAGGGGGCCAAGAGGTGATTAAATCAGGAGGCAGCTGATTTAGAAAAAAAAAAGGCAACTTTCCCTCCTGCTGTGACGGAGAACCTGTGGGATCCATGGCCGCGGGAGGCTGTTAGCTCAGATACTGCAGCTGCATAATTTTGGGAGAAATAACAACACTGAAAACTACGCTGAACAAATGTGAAGGGGAATTCAGGGCATCAGGGCCTGGAAAGGGAAGGAAAGAAACGCTTTCCCCATTCTTGTATGGTGTTGTACAATTAGGCATATGCACATGTTCTCCTTTGAAGCATGCAGGATGGGCTGTAGCACGTGCTGCCGCGGGGCTGCGCGATGCAGGGAGGGACAGATGGGCCAAATGAACCTGATCCGAAAAGGGAAATTCTACGTTCCCCTCATCAAGAGGGTAAATGAGAAGGGAGGAAAAGGAAGGGGAAGAGCTGGAAGAGGAAGATAAGGAGAGAGCGAAGGGAAGGGAAAGAGAGAGGAGGGAAAAGATTTAAAAAAAGACAGAATACAGAGCTAGGATAAAAAGAGGGAAAAGACAGAGCCCTACAGGATTTGATTAAAAAAACAGCCGCAATGTTTTTCTTCGCTTGGCAGCAACACTGCAGACCACATCTCTGTATCCAAATGACTGAAAAGCAAATGGCAGGTCACGCAGCAAATGCCTGCGCCTGTGAGGGGGCACTGCCTGCCCCCTTCCCCACCCCAAACACGCAAGATCACAGCTCTCTGCCACCGCTTACCCCAGCAGGCAAGGCAGGGACTATCGTTTGGTGCCACCAAGGTGGCTTCCCGTCAGTCAGCACTGCACCCCCTGCACCCCAGGGGCTCCGGCCCATCCATTAGAGCTGGCAGCACGGTTCCCTCTGCTCCCGGGCACCCCGTGACTGACGGGGACTGCGGCACGAGGGGGGTGACAGCAAGGAAAAAGCGAAAAAAAAATAAAAAAATTGAAGAGGAAGCTGATGATTTCATAAGGCAGTACCCACAGGATTTGTGGGGTGGATCCAAATCACTGCACGCAGGCAGTAAGCAAAGCAAGGAAAGGAGCAAGAGATTAAAGCAGCCCAGCTACACACAAGTGAGCTGCTTGCATGGTCAAAATGAAACAAGGCAGAATTAAGACCAGCTCATGCCAGCCCTGGAACGGTTCACAGGCTTACGCAGGCAGAGAAAGCAGGGGCTGAGTTAGCCACAGTTCTCTCCTATGCTGCTCTTAAAAAGCAAAGCTTCATTCCCTATGTTTTACAGAAAACCTGGTTTCAAAATATGGCAATGGGACCCACTTCACTCGCCCTCAAAGAGATGCAGGAATGCCCTTAAACAGCACAGGAGAAGGGCTGGAGAGGAAGATCATCCTCCAACAGAAAGCACAGGGAGAATTCAGCTTTGCACCATGAAAATTCAATTGCCTCGTTTAGACCCTGGAAAGCCTGGTGGCTTAACACCACCTGTATTTACTGAAAGCATCACAGGAACCGAAATTTATGGTTTGAAATGGGTCCGTATGGGAAAATGCTCCCAACATCTATGAAATCCTTTTGCTACACAGGAATATCATTACAGGACTAGCTAAAAAGAAGTGCAACCTGCTGTATCACCACTTCTTTGCGATTCTGGCTTTTCTTACAATTTTGCCTCTGCTGAGGCCCAATTGCACTTGCACAGTGGAAAAAAACCAGGATCACACAACAGAGAGAGATGCTCGCAAGCATCTCCCACAGCCAGCCCTTTCCTTAAAGTAATTTCTGTTTAAAGATAGCGTATCTCTTTACAGTTCTGCAGCTCTCTCCCTAGCAGGCCTTTCATACACATGAAAAGAAATATCTGATCAAATATATTCCTCTATCATGGCTATGGAAATATTAGCAAGATTTAATTAATATATAATCATATCAGCAGAAAAGAGTTAATTGAAATATTGAATAACTACAACTTTAACAGGATTGGAACATAATGCTTCAGACGTACTAAGCAGATGATTTATCCACCATGCTATACAAATTTTAGTTAACAGTTGGGCAAAGACTTTAGCGCTATTATTTTTAGCAATAGAAGGGTATTCCCTAGGTTGTACCAAGGCCTGTGTGCTGAAAAGCATTGTGAAAAATCAGCTTATTGTGCGTTTTCTTCTCCTATTAGAAGAAAAGGAGAAAAATGTGTCTGACATTGTTAATTGGGATCTTGTGGTAATGCAGCAGTATGTGCACGGAGAGACAAACGAAATTTCAGTGCAAATTCACTGACCTTAGCCAAGATATATCCAGGGAAGAAAACTGCTAAATGAATTAAATTCTGTGACATGAAGCATGTATTACATTCCCAGGCGTCATATTAATTGTGCATGGTACCAGCAGGACAGTTGTAAGACAGGTATAATATGCCTACAAACGCTGTTGAGGTTAACTACATAGCAAAAAGAGGTTAGCAATGAGACAGGCCTGAACTACAAGCCACCATCCTCTACCTTCAGGTTTTGTAGAAACTTGTTTACAGAGCTGGATTCTGCATACAGCCTTTCCTTCCCGCAGCCACGGGCCAAAGTCTCAGATGCCAATAAAATAAAAAAAAAAAAAAAAAAAAAAAATCAAGAAAGTTGCAAGAAAGTTAACTCTGACTAAAATTATCCAGATGTGGAAAATCTCCAGTCAACCGAATCAGCAACTTTGCCGAGATGCACTTATGTTAAATCACAGACTAGGCTGGCAGAGGCTGGTGTTTATCACCAGCTTGCAAGTAGAAAACGAACTGATGAATCTCCGATGAGATCCCAGGGAGTGGGACTCATGTTGCAGAATCAGCCACTCAGTAAGGCGGCACTCGGTACCAAACTCGTGTTTCCTGCAGTTTTCCCTAGACACCGCTTTCAATTAATTCCCTTGGGACCCTGCATTAGTCACATAGTTACGTGGTGTCTCTCTCCCCTTCTGTGAAATGGGAAGAATAACATTTCCTTTCCACCAGAGACATACGCAGATAATCATCTCAACGGTTGTGATTAGACACAGTGATAATAGGGGCAAAAGTACTAAAGAGACCGAGGAAGACTGAACTACTCTCTGCAAAAGGAGAAAATTGATCTAGCTAAAGTGATGTGCCTGGCTTGGTATCCAGGAGTGAATTTCAAGTCCCTACAAAAACAAGGATGAGAACCTCTGCTGCAGAGAGACATATATGCAGAATTCATGTCCAACACTTGTCATGTCTTCCATTCGAGTTTGTTTGGATGTGAACATTTACTTTGAATTTACCACGTGCAGGTACACAGAAAGACAGAATAAAGGTGTCTAGCTACACTCATCCCACGTGCTCTTTTTTTCTACCTGCTTTCGCAGCCAATTCTCTTGGATCATGGGCTCTCAATTAGTAGAATGAGTGAAAGTCCTGTTAAAATAAGGATTAACTTTTGCTCAGAAGCTTAGGTCAAATCGAACCCAGGACCTTCCCCCCCCCATCTTTGGTATTAAGCAAAAAAGGTTTCAAAGAACTCTTACTTATTTGGTATTTGCTACTAGAATCTTTCTACCTCAGGTGTGGAAAATATACAAAAATGTATCCCGCTACACTCATTAAATATGTTCAATTCATCTTTTTTTCTGGCTCAGAAGATTTGGTTGCAAAGTCTAGAGAAGTTGCTGTATTTTATATGCCGATTCAAACCAGTCCTCCGAGTTCTTGAAGGATTTTCAGGAGGGGGAAGCGGGTAGGAGTACAGTATCACCCAACCACGTACGAAGTCCTGAAATAAGGCAGAGCCATAGGATACCAGGATTGTTCCACATTACTGAAGCTTCGTCTGTTCTCTTTTGTCCTGAACAGACAAGCCAAAGCAAGCAAAAGACCAGACATGTTTTTCCCAGTAGGCTTAAAAAAACACGGCGCGCCAAGGCTCTTGTCAGGGAAATCTCTGCAATGCCCAAATGCTAGCTCATGAAACGATGCTTTGCTTCCCCAGTGCACCTTCTGTGCCAGTGGGGATCCTGACCCCAAATCCCTCACTATGTACACAGGTAGGGCTGCAAGATGGTGCCCTCAAAACGATGGTATGGCCCAGTGCTCAGAAGAGACTACCTGCACGTAAAGAAGGGAGGAAGCACCTCAGATGAAGAATAATTCCATTTTAAATGTAAGATAGTCAAGAAAGATAGCAGAAAGATTCCCATGTAGCTTAAGATACCAAAGAGATGTAGCAGACCACTGGAGTTAGCAGAATCCCAGTAGAGGTGCAGACATGGGGGCAAGTAGTTCAGAGCTAATCTATAGCCCAGCAATCCCAGCTGGGAACACTGGGAAAAGCCACACCAGAGCACTGAGGGTGCAAAGAACTGATCCCTTTCTCCAGCAGGAAACAGTGTAATAGTATGAGAAGAGTTGTATTATTAAATACTATATAATAATTTAATAACAACTACTTACGATTTACCTAATTACTCATCTCTGTTCCATAATGTATCATCTTACTATTTATTAATAGACAGACTTTAATGGAAGCGAATGGTCAGTGCCTCCCTTGGGCTGTTATTAAAGGCTGCTTTCGTTTTTATCTGCGAAGACCATTCATAAATAAACCATCAAACCACCTACTGGGATATGAAAAAAATCCCTGTTACAGATCCAAGTTTCCCCAACCGATCCTGTCACCGGCAACAGGAATGGAGAGAGGATCAGACTTCAGTCCTGGGCAAGAATCGCTCCAGACCCAAATCTGGTTTTTTTGCTAAATGGATTCAGAGTAGCCCCAGCATTTGAGGACACAGCAGGAAGACTTTGCACCAGGCCTGCTCTGCTTATACAGTCACAATCAGGAAAACAGCTACTGGCTTTCACAGCTTTAATAACGAAGCTGAGAACTAAAACCATTAATTTCACAACTGCAAGCAACACTGGAGCTTCTGCCAGCGCTCCCACGTTAGCCAGGTCTCCCTACCTCTGCCATGCCGGCATTAATAGATTAATTACTCCCAGTAATACTTCGTGCCACTGATGACAGTTTCCAGGGAGCAAACCAAAACAATCTTTTTCCCAAGTCATGCAAAATGCAGCATATTTAGCAGAAAAGGAACAACAACAAATCCCAAGGTGAACGCTACAGGACATCTGTATTCAGAATATATATATATGTATTCTGATCACTGTAAAAAAGCACAAAGCCATACCTTACTTTCTTGCCCTCAAACCCTGGAGGTCCATTAAGCCTAAGCCTAGCAGTATTTACATTTGGCAAGTTAGCGTTGCAAAGCCTTCCAGGAGTGGGCAGGGTAGGGATCCGTGGAGGTGAGAGGCAGCCAACATTCCTGCTTCGTTGAATGAGATCCCAAGAAGCTGTTGTGCTCCTAGCTTTTTTTGTCCCCTCTTCTCTCACGTGGTTGATCCCTCCTGCCAGGAAGGTCCTAGGAATGAGGTCTTGCAGCATCTGAAACCAGCAGTTACATCTGGCATTAAAATGCCTTTAAATGCTACCCCTCCCCTTAAATTATGGAGCTTCTTCCTAGTCCTCCACCCATAAGTCAGACACACGCAGGAGTTGTTGGGGAAGCTGGCTTTGACTACAGAGCACAGATGCAGGCTGGGAACAGAAGTTACAGGACTGGGCTCTCTGTGGGACGATAACCCAGTCTGAACGATGCTTCATCTCCCACTTTAGCACAGCTCAATCACACCAGCCGTGTCGGAGAACCACAGCACTGCAGCAGTGCCTGCGAACGGGTCCTGGCTTTAGGATACTGAACACCAGGTTCCTCTGAACTCTCAAGATTCATACTAGTAAAGACATCAATCCATCAAGTGACTCCCCACAATCTCTTCCCTGTCCTCATCTCCCATCCCAAGGAGAAAAACCTCCCTGCCCCTGCTCTCCTGGCAATAACTCCACAAAGGAAAAAGCCCCTGGGACTGAAATGTCGCAGATTCTGAGGACATGATTAATTATTTAAATCGACAAAATTACATTCCACTGGTGACATTCAATGCTGTGTCTACTCTGCCTCTCGCTCTCCCCTTCCCTCCCTGCCAGCCCCCGGCAGCTCTTCCCTCCATGGACATGTGCCAGCCAGGGATCTGTTCCTTCCACTCTGCTCTCTGCTAAATGTTTTTTATTCTCAACCACCTGCCCCAGGCCCTCTCATCAATTATTAATCAAGTGATCCATGAATATGCAAATCAACACACGCACTCATTTTATTAAATTAAATAAAAAAGGAGAGAGACATGGCATGTACAGCAGCAGAATAGATGATGGGGTGGACTGCTCCAGGGAAGCTGGGATAGGTGCTTTCTAACAGGGAAGGAAGGAGTAGGATGAGACGGAACATGCACTGTATACAACTAGCAAGAGGATTACTTCTAGAGCTGTGCACATGTTTATTTTCAAGTGATGTTCTGCAGTAAATGTGGGAGTTGGAAGATGAGTGCATGCACATACAGGGGGCTTTATCCTGCAGCAAGCAAACAGGCAGAGACCCCAGGCCCTTTCTAATAATCCCTGTCAGTAGGGGCACTGTGGAGCAGGGCAGGCATTTATGAGATTGGGGTGGTCCACCTGGCCACGCACAAGGCATTTCCATCTGGCCCCCAGCATCCACCTCAGCAAAAACGCAGCTGTGCCGCAGCCGTGTGAACAGATAAGGGTAAGCCAAGGACACTGCCTCTATACGGATCATCTGAGTAGGAACCACTGCTGCCACCTCTCTGGCTTGCATAGGAGAGGAACGAGGGAAGGTCTCCTTGAAAATTATGTCTTCTCCCAGCTGCTAACATACTGACCCATTCTGTGCTAGGTGCTGAAAAGAACTACCCCTCCATCAAGTTTTCTACTTGCATAGCATCCTGCATCACCTGCACCCCTTTCCACGCCTTTAAGCACTAGCTGCTCTTTCTGGATCTCCAAGTCAACAGCTTTCCCTGCTGGAAAAGGTATAAGCCACAGGGAGACTGGCCCGTCATTTCCATCAACTGCCAGGTTATCCGAGTGCTGATGCCAGATCTGAACACGCTAAAACCAAAAGCCTCAAATCAGAAATTTCCCTTCCAAGACAGGGGATAGGTGTTGCCACCTCCACGCTAAGGCCCCTTTATGCCTACGGGATTTGCTGGAGAAGACACTCAAAGGAAGGGGAAGAGAACCATCTGGTCTGCTTTCCCAGTCACCGGTGTGGCAAGCAGAGCTGAATAGCTTTGGGACGACACTCCTTCCCAGTTCCTAACAGTTGTGCACAAGCATCCCCGTGGATGTAGCCAAGGCTATCCTCACCCCACATAAACGCTATACTCCCTTCCACCTAAATAATTTGGCTGTCTCCCTTTCTGCCAGCTTCACTGAGCTCCATGCCATGGTTGACTGATGTCAGGTATTGACCTTCGTGAGGGTTTGAGGGATTTTGGTGCTGGCAGGCAGAAGGGGATCCCTTCCTTACCCAGGAAAAAAGGTAGAGCATGGGCAACAGCAGGGCAGGAGCTTTCTCCCCTAACAGAAAGAGGCTGTTACACTTCTGAGATCAGTAGGTTATTCCTATTTGTCTTAAGCATTCCTACTAGCTGCTGATGTTGGGTGGATGCATCTCTCCTGGTTCAGCAAATCATCCAGAAAGCACTGATGGCACAGGCCATCCCATTCTTTCAAGGCAGACAGCGTATGACTCCCGAGCCACGTGCTGTTTCCGAGACCATCGCACCGAGCTCCTCTAGCAGGGCTTCAGAGAGACGCTGCAGCCGTCGGATCAGAGACTCCCATGCAGCTCCACCTCCCCATGGGGCTGTGAGGTTTGGGAGGCGAGTTTTCTACCTCCTGACCACATGATGATTTTGAAACACGATTTGTAGAATCGGGGAAGTCTGTTACCTCCAGTACAGCCCCGCAGCCACACACACACATTATGGGATTGCTGAACAGGGACCAAGAGGGAAGGGGATAGCAGCAGCAGCTGGAAATTATGTGCTCACGTGATTCCTTGGTCACTGCTGTGATTATGGGGGTACCAGAGGTGGATGGGAGGAACAGCTTTTTCACCCCCTGATCCAAGACTGTTGGTTTGTATCGAGAAGTAATTCTGGTTATACCCTCCTCCTCCATAAAGCAGCTAAGAAGCCTGCTGGCAAAAACCCAGGGCTCACAAAGTGTAAGGACAAGGCTTAGTGGTACTGATTTCTTAGTCATACCTGCACTACAGAGATGTGAAAAGATGCTGCGAGATCAGAGTCACAATATCAAAGCTGGTGCAAATGGTGAGCCACCATCATAGAGTCAGAGACCAGAGCTGCTCTACAGCTACCCCTCAATATCTATCCTGCACTCCAAGTCCTGGAGTACAATCCCTGCAGATGAGACTCCAGTATCACGCTTTTCAGTATTTCAGAGTAATGCCTGCACCTGAAGGAAAATGCACCAGGGAGCAAGAATGCTCCCGCTTCTTAACTTCTGAATGGGAGGGAAAAGAAAAAAAAATTCCCCTAAACTCACCAGCTAAATGTTAATTTGGAATGAGATATATTTTTTTTTGTTTTCTAAATTGCTCTTAACTGTGTGCCAACACACAGGTAAATTGTTCTTGGCTGAGAAAATGGCCTGTCTCTCTTCTCGGAGATTAACATAGAGGACAGTGAATGCAGCAGCAAACAAGAAAACCATGCTCCTTTTACAAATCATTCAATAGTTTCCTGACTTCTTTTCTATATATTTTTCAGCTGTAAATGAGTTTCTACTGCTCACTGTAGCTGAAGGCCTTGCTTGCCATTGTTACTCCCCATTTTCTTTTTAAACAAGGAGGGGTAAGGAAAGAGAAGTAATTTGCTGCCATGGTGACTCCAAGTGAAATGAAATTGCTGTACTTCCCTCCTGCCCCTCCAAAGGCTTCCCCCAACTGCCTTCAAGAACTCTACTTCTTTGGTATAGGAATGCCCATGTTTCTCTGGCTCAAAGGGAGCGTGGCTCCTCAGATGACAGGCTGTCCTTTTCTATAGTAGGGAAGGATTAAGGATACCTCTCTTGGTTCTGTGTCTAGAAGAAAAGCTCAAAGCAACCACAAAAAGGTCTAATTTGCCCCTGCAAAACTGGCAGAAGCAGTGCCAGAAATGTAACCAGGGAGAATGAACCTCTAAGTCGCTACAGTTTTGTCCATCTGTAGTTAATAACACTGGCAGCATAGGTCAGAGGATGTATATGTGGTCCAGATACTTGCGCATTCTTCTCCTACAAAGCAACGCCAAGAGGAAAAAAAAAAAAAAATCCTTAGGTACTACCTGTAGTTAAAGACCACAAACCCTGCTTCTTTCCCCCCCACAGGAGAGTCACAAACTACCAGCATCTCTCTCTCACATCGGGTAACTATTTTCCTAAACTCGTTTCATATATCCCTTTTGCTGAACAAACCTTTCCCAGAAGTCTGCAGTCTAGGTCTTGGTTTCAGCTTTGAGTGGTGGTACCAGTTCACTCATAGTTGGGTTGTTCCAGCTATCTAACAAGCCTATTGCATTTTTCCCAAGTCTTCCTTTTACCTAAAAACCATGAGATGGATTAGTGAAAAAACAAAACAAAAAAAAAAAAAGAGAAGGGAAAAAGGTTTTGCCCTCTTAGTTGCATGGATTTTTGTATTCTTTTTTCACAAAGAGGAAGGGAAGGCTTATCAACTCCTTATCAACCATTGCTCCTCTGTCCTCTTGAAGCACCTTTCTCCCTTTTCTACTTAAAGATCTTGCTCAAATACTCAGCATAGATTCTCCACGCTCCCTTCTTTCCTAGTCTTATGAGTATTTCCATGTTATGGTGCCGGTAGGAGAAAGGAAATCCTAAATGTAACACTGTAGAAACAGAGCCCTTATACACCAAGTTAGATGCCCAGAATGGGTTCCCTTTATCTCAACAATTGGTGGTAAGACCTTGTGCTGGTAGAGAATTTAACACTCGCTGGCATTTTGAAGATTATTCCTCATGCCGTAAGGAATAGGAACACGGTTCTTTCTTCTAGAATTAACACAACCTGTCATGTTCTCTTAAATATACAAAGGCTTCACCTGCAGTGGAGGGTAGTCTACTGATATAATTAATAACAACGCAATAGATGAAAATATCTATTTGATTCATGGATCCTGAGCGAATATGAGGAATGTGAGACTTACGCCTGCCTTCTTTGCGTTAGAAGTTTAATTTACTGCCTCTATAGAGAAATAGCACTTGTTTCTCTCTCCAGGATTCTTGCAGCTTCTTATGGAGGAGGTGCACACAGTCCCACAGTCCCTTATGGAGACTGATTCAAGTCAGCAGTGACTTGAAAGCATGGGTGCTTCTCCAGATGCCCAACTTGAAAACACACCAAAAACCTCATCCCCAGAAAGTACAGCGAGAACTGCTGAAAACACGCACTGCTTTCTCAGTTTTCAAGTGTGGGGCTCTAAAACTGGGGGCATCGATAACAACCAGCCTCTCCCCAGCCTTTAGTTGTTTGATTTTTTTTTTTAATTTTTTTTTACTGCCCTATAGGAAGCATCACTAATGCATAGTCTAAAACAACAGGATTGCATTTTATAATAATTAACTACACTGCCACTTGCACATACAAGCCTCTAACAGCTCAAAACAAGACACTTGTGACCAATGCATGCTCTAACTAGAGTAGGTACCCCGGCATAAAGCATGACTATGGGGAAACCCTTATATGTCGACACCTCGCTGTCGCACTGTAACAACCCACATTTCCCCCATAAGCAAACTAAAAAAGGTGAAAGGAATTAATTCAGGAAACCTAGTCACAGATAATTTTAAAATTCAGCTAGCAGAATGGGAAAAGAGAGGTCAGTAAGACCACCATCATTTGAGGCACTTGGGACAGATGAGGGAAGGGTCTCTGGACTGGGTGGGAATGGTCTGCTGGAATGGGTCCCGAGGACATGGTCTCAAATGGGTAGCAGAGCTTCTGCCTTTCTGCAGCACCTATCCTTCACATCGTACCAGCGCATCTGGGATCTCAGCTGGAATCTCTGTATACCTTCTGGAACAGACTCCAGAGGCAGAGCCTTCAAAGTAACCCAAGAACACATCCCACGTGCTAGATGTACTCACACATGCCTTTTCCATCTCTAATTTCTAGGACATGAAGAACTTGATTTGGATTTTCATGTCCACGGAACAGGTGCTATGCAAAAACCTTTCCAAGAAGAGATTTAGTTTAGGCACAACTTTCCAAAAGATGCTTTTTCCCTTTTTATTATTTTCACTTCCTTTAGTCCTGAAAGTAATTAACTTTCAATGGCAGCTAATTATAAGCAAAGAGAAATCAGAGGCTGCGTGGCTGTCTGTTTGGTGCAAGCTCGGCGAAGTGTTTTTTAATTGGAAACCCTCTTTGCCGTGTGCATTTCAATCCATTTTGCGCTGTATTTATCGTTCCAGATTCATATTATATCCATGACCTTTCATCTAATGACAGAAGCTCATGCAGAGAAAAAATGATTATTTTAACAAACAGACATTAGAGCTATGAAAGAGAGAAAAGAAAAAACAGGCAAGAGGAGAAAGCAGGAATGGCATGAGACAAGAATAAAGCACCCCCCAAATGCTAGATGCTGATCTCTCCCTCCTTTTCCTCCGGTGTGTGACCTCTGCAGGAGCCCTTCAACCCACGGCTATTGCTACATCATCACTTGGCTGATGCCAGATACTAATGAATAGCAGTCACTGACGGCCTTACAAAAACGAGCTTCCTATTCCCATGGTCACCCACTGGGAAGAGACACTCGGAGGTGCATCGTGAACACAGCTCTTTTGTGCAGCCAGTAGCACGTTAGCTGTGGGCCAAGTCTTCTGGGATTCTGTGGTTTGCTGTGATTGAAAGCCAGGGTTTAGTATGTCCTCCGAGGCAAGCACAGGTGAGAGTTTAGAAACACGAAGCTGAGAATCATTGCAGACAACACACAACTTGAACCGTGGAGCGTGAATTGGAGATAACTGGGAAAATGGATCCTAATTCCATGCATGTAATGGTGCCATACCAAATACATGCAAGTTCACCTTACGGTACTTCAGCTGAGCAGAAGATGTGGAAACTTGCCAACAAAATCCTATTTATTCCTCACTCTTTGGTCAAAGCATCAGCCCCAGGCTGAACCCTCAGCCGCACTCCCTGACACTGCCTGTGTTTTCTTAGCAAGACCTCCCCACTGCATGCAGTTGCCAAAAAAAAAAAAAACCAAAACCAAAACGTGGCCTCACATGGCAATGAAATGGCTCAGAGACCTTAGGACCCTGCGGCAGTGGAACGACATCTCTATGCAAACAGCAGCAGCAGCACTTTCAGCGCCGGGGTGGTTGGTGGGTTGCATGTGATCCAATCTGAACTGGCATTTCCCACTGTTAACGAGCAGTTCTTGCCAACTGCCCACCTGGCTTCTGCAAGAAACAGCTTAGCAGGCACTAGATGTTTGGCAAAAGACTCTGTAGATTAATTGCAGCAAATTTATATGATACACTGAGCACCAACTGCCTAATCTACATTTACCAGCAGCGGGAATGGACCAGTAGTGAAAGGCCAGGGATATCTAGCAACTCCTCCCAGAAATACTCAGTGTAACTGGAATAGTTAAGGGTGGAGGTAAGAATGTGTTATTAGCTAAATTAGCCAGCATGCACACCAGTAACTTCCATAAGGAAAACTCTTTGAGGGATGATTTATCCAGCAGAGCAGCTTTTTGCTTACTACCTAACACCATGCTATTTCTGCTCAGGACTGTATCACTCCACATGGACTTTCAGAAAGAAGAGGGTTTTTTTGTTTGTTTGTTTTTTTTTTTTTAATTGGTGAGCCCCTCTGCCGAAATGAATTTTTCTGCTTGTGAAGTCACTCTTCTATAGGTTCACACAAATTCTGTGGAAAAGAGCGTAAAAAGCAAGCAAGAGACCAAAGCAGAATGGAAGGATACCAGTGCTACATCTGAGTGCCAGTGGTATCTGTAAACCTAAAAAGGAAATACAAGCAAGGTAAAACAAAAATGAGTGAAATTGTCTGTTATAAGGCAATAGCCAAGAGTATTATGGGAGCCATTTGTTGATCTTGGTCAGGAAATGGTTTCCTTGAGCCTTGGGAATAGAACTGACTATGCAGAACTCCATGATATTTTCAGAAGTGCAGCGGTGCCCAAGACACATGAAATTCAGTGAAACTCATACCCTAACTCAGACCTTGCATAACACCTGTTTAGAAAACTTCATTCAAAGGTACAAAATGGGCCAGAGCACCAATTCTGAAGATTCATGAGCTCTTTAAAGGCACAGGCAGGTACTACGCTTTGCATATTTTTTGGAATCCATCTTCACATCAGATGCCGACATATGGTCGTAAAGTGACTGACAGGCTCTGGACAGGCATCTACAGAACCCCCCAAACAAAACTCACCCCTGAAAGGTTGACCGAGAACTGCTTTATGGGGGAGATTTCCAGAAGCGCAAATGGCCCTTAGGCACACCGCTTCCACCAACTTGCAATCCCTAAAATACTAAGCAGGTAATTTAGAAGCCAGAAAGAAAAAAAAAAATATTTGCAGAGCAATCACTTATAACTATACATCCACTCCCAGTGCCTCTTTGTGATTCATTAATAAAGAAAACTCACAGACTAGCAGCTGTGTTCAAGAAACATTGCAGCAAAGTCCATCTGAGCACCGGCACTAAATATGCCATCAGATGTCACTGTGCAGATTTGGGAGCCCTTATATTGCTAGGTTGACATCCATCTGGCCACTTTAGCACTGTTGTAGCAGCACAGGGTTGCAATTTTTATAGCCCTGTTCTCCCACGTAAACTCGATACATCAGGCTGTTTGAGGTGAAGATTTGTTCGGCTGCATCATGGCTGCCCAATAGCTTGTCAAGAAAACGTTGCATCAGCTCAGGAGATCTCCTGGAGACCCTTCCCTCTGTTCCCTGTGCGAACACACAGGGAGACAGGAGAAAAAGGTAGCAAGAGATGAAGGGGTATGTGATTACGGACTATAAATTCATCAGATGGGTAAGCACCAGGGAGGAAAAAGAGCTCTTTAAACTAAGAGATCATGTTGACATAACATATGGATGTTAACTGGCCATGAATACACTTAGACTGGGAATTAAAAAGAGGCTTTTAAACCTTCAGAGCAGTGAAATTAGACAGCGCCCTCCAACTTCAGTATCAGGGGAAAGCCACCCCAATCACGTTGCAAATTTATGAAAGGAATATTACACAAGAGCAAGAGCTGGACCGGATAATCCAGAGGTTTCCACGTATCCTATGCTGCACTAAGAACCATCCCACAATACTTTGCTATGTGGCAAAGTCACCCCATACCAGCTGCCTGGAAGGTTTTTCCCTTGATCAGTGGACTACGTACAAGTACTAACAAACCACAGTAACCTGTACATCAGAGCAAGCAAAACTGTTTTTATAAGACCGTTCAATAGGTCCAGAATGAACAAGTTTCTAAATGCATAGGGTATGTTTTCAAAAGTAGCTTTCAAAAAACAAGTCCCATTTTCAAAAAGAATTCAAATCCCCAAGTCCTTTGATTTTCAGGAAGACAAGCTCCTGAGCAGCTGAGGTGCTTTTGAGTTTTGTCCCTAATCTTTAATGTCATTTTAGGCACTTTGATTTACTCTCCTTTTGCTGTCACACAACATAGTTTTGTCCTATGCCATATTGAAAACAGCGTCTCTAACCTTTTGATTCTAATGGAGCTTGAAATACTAGGATAGATGACAAACTTTGCTCAGTTTTGTTTACTCCTTTCCGTATGCATGAGGATCATGGACCATGTAACAATGCAGAAAGATGCAGGTAAAAAAAAAAAAAAGATTTGCTGTTGACTTCAGCACCAGACCTAACCCAGACTTTACAAAAAACACAAAAAACCAACATATTTTTGTACAGGACCTCGATAACTCAAGTTCCCACCTACTCTCTTCAACCACTAAATGAAGTGCCTACCTGAGTAAAAGATGGATTTTTTTTTTTTATTTTAATGAGGCTTTTAAAAAAATTATTACAAGGCCATAATTATGTTGTCAGACCACACCTGGAGTACAAACATCTTGCCGTCACCAACATGCCAGGTAACAACTCTTTGCTGCTAAGTTAGTGATCTGAATATATGATCAGAAACTAAACACTTCAATTGATGCAAGTGAAATTGTTGGCAAGAGACAAAGTCTACAGTAGAGTAGCTGAGTATGAAAAGTAATCTGTTAATTCTACAAACTTCACTTTTTAAATTTAATCTGAGTACACCACAAACACTTCAGACATATTCCATTTGTACATTTTATCACATCAGGCAGACAATGAGAGACAATCTATGAGGTTTACTTGTAAAATGAAGAATTTTACTCAAAAAATAGCAAGCAATTTGGAAACTGCCCCACACTGGTTATTTTAGTCTGATCAAGGCTCAAAATACGGATCAAAAGTTTCTTCTGAAGAAACAGCCTGCTTACCCATCTCAGGCCACTTAGCACTAGCTGAGATACCCATGCTCTCCCTTCCATCAGCCATTTGGGGTCAGTGGGCTGACCCGAACATGATGCATGTTTGCAGTCCAGTCCAGACTGCATTTTGGTCTTGGCATTTTACTCTGACTTACCAGACCTTCAGCAGAACTCAGTTGTCACGGTAGAGGACAGCTGCCATACAGAACATATCAAGTTTCTGATGAACACAAAACATCCCTCGGAAACCCAGCAATTCTGCTAATATCCCATCCCATATGAACACACCATCTTCCTTGCTACCCAACAACAGTTTCTTAATGCTTTGCAAACTATACCTCCCACTACAACTATATCAAAAAGCACTGCCCTGCCAGGATCTTATTAATACGCTCCCCCCCCGACAAATAACCACTCCAACTCCAGAACAATATATTGCTAGCTGTGTCATAAAAGAAGTAGCCGATACCATTTGGATTACAAGATGCTTCGATACTTGAGCATAACTTGATGGATGCTAATTAGTTACAGCGAGATATTGGCATTTACCACAATTGCTCTCAACAGCATCAAGGTGTTTAACAGTGACTAGAACTCAGAACAGGCTCTGCACATCTAGTCATCTCTTATTTCCCTCCCAACTTTAACACAGGCAGGCACACAACAATGGCAGTTTTGTTGCCAATCCAAGTTACTTAGCAATGTCATTGTAAAAAGCATTCAAATCAAATTACTTACCATTACTTTAAAGACAACCGGGAGAGGATTAGAAAGCACAGACTTACCTATGAAGAAAAAAAGAAACAAAATTATAGAATGAGCAAACACAAAACAGAAGGTCTTCAACAATTTGAGTTCAGAGATATGACAAAAGTCTTGACAGAATACCAAGAAAAGCATATCTAGTTCCTTGCAGCGACAGCCCCCTGAATCAGAGAGGACCAACTTACCAGGTGACACTAAGAACGAGGGTTATTTTAATCACACTTGCAGGTAGGCTCAAAACAAAAGTATAATTTCCTGCCCCAAGGAACTTACATTCTCATTTAAGATGAGCACATCAGAAGATGATCACCTGGGGAGCAGGAAAATAATACTGCGCTCATATTTGGCTGTGAGAGCATCAGACAAGTCTTAAGGATTATGTGGAGTACTTGTGTTAGCTGTCATAAGGGAGCAATTAAAAAATAAATACAATAAATTAGTTCTGAATTGGCTCTAAAATGTGAAGGGGGCTTATTTCCCAGGGTTATTTTGCATGCACTAAAAATAGGAGTTTTGCAAGATCCTTCTCTTCATCATTATTAACCATGCAGTTCTTTGTGGTACATAGGAACTGCTGTTATAGGCCAGGGATCTATGGTGCTAGGTCACTGTATGACTAGAAAACCAAGACTGCTTTGTTCAAAGGAGTTTCACGGTGCTTCCATTAAATTTCTCACGAGTCTTCATCAGAAAAAGGTGAAACTCCATGGTGAAGCTACAAGCATCACCAAGCACTGCTGAAAATCTCATACTCATTGGGGTCCCCACTCAGGCCCTCTCTTGTCCTGCCACTGTAACCCACCTTTTAATTTTTATGCAGTGAATTTGACTCCCTCCCCAGACCCATCCTCCCATTCAGTGAATTGCCACTGCTGTCCTTCAATCATGCCTCTGGGAGCCAGAAAAAGCTGTGCTGAGCACGGGTATCAGCTGCTGCGCAGCAAGCCTACAAACACTGACACTGCTCCATAAGGGTGAGTATTTTGCACATGCTCATTGCTTCACTAGTATTTCTGAGCAGAATATAAAAAATAAAAGCTCTTATGACAGAGTACGATGAAGCACTCCTAAAATAAATTTATTTATTTTGCTTCAAAAATTTTCAGGGGGGGCTGATCCAAAATCCATTGATGTCAGTAGCCCAGAGCAGAAAGGAGCAGCAGATAAGAGTGAAGAGATGATTCAGAAAGGGAACATCACTTTTGTGGGATATAGACCCACACCAGCAAGCTTTGATCCTTGCTTGCATATAACTTTGACCCAGCTTAAGGACATCTGGGCAAGCTGTTAACACAAGGACTTCTGGCTACATGAGTCCCTATTCATTTGCACAGGAGGTGCTGCAACACATCGTCCCAGCTCCGCTGTTTTGCTTACAGTTCAAACTATGTGGATGTGATCGCCACTAGTGGGGTCAACGAGGTGGTTGTTCCCAAATAATATTCACCCAGGACTCTTACAGAATTTCTGAATTCTTCGTTAGTCATCAATACAACTTCATTTTATGGCATGCCTTCCACACAGCCAGCACCACCCACCTCAACAGGATGGAACTCATTTAATGGAGGGAAAACCAAGTGTCTCAGTCAGAAGGAGCAAGATCAAGTGGTTCATTTCAAAAAGACAGGCTTAGGATGATTTTTTTTCCTCAGTAAGTTGTATGCAAGATTGAAGAAAGTTGTATGCAAAGACAGAAAAGATAAAGATAGTGGTTCAGAGATGGAAAAGCAGGTAACACCAAAATATTTGTGAACACCCTGAACCCAGTCATATCTCAATGCACATTCTCTTCCAAAATGGCCTTTGAACAGTCCTCAGTACTCAACGCATACCAGAGTCATTGAATACTTGTAAATAAATATTCACAGGCAATTTGCAAACAGGCTAAAGGATGAAACTTCTTGTAGTGAGCTGAGACTCACTGATACAGGAACAGGAATAATGTCACATGGCACCAATGATCCATCAAATGGCACGGGAAATTAGGAGTCAATCCTCAGAAAAGGACATGCTCAAATAAACCAGAGGCTAAAATTCAGTCACACAAACTATTTATCTAAACTGAGAATAATGAACAAATTAGTAAAAAAATCAGTCTGCTCCCAGATAACTTACTGAACGGAGGGGTGAGGATACATTTTGATAACACATTGCTGCCTGCCAACAGTTCACCCTGCTCTTAACTCTTACAAATAGAGTGGACTGACAATAACTGGGAGCAGCTGATAGAAAAAAAAAAGAGAATGATGAGCAGTAGAGAATAAAACATGAACGGCGATGGAAAAACACTAGTTTCCCCTTTGCAGGAAAAGGGAATAAGGGGGACAAAACCTTCCTCTGCCTACACTCCTCAAGATCCTACCTGCTTCAATCAGGTCGCAGCAGATGTGGCCCCTGTTGTGCAAAACTTAAGAGCACAACAACCTACAAAGAACACCGCTGTGTATAATGAACAAAAATCCCAAAGCTCAACTTTTACCGCTTTCTCCTCCTTATCACCAGAAGACGCCAAACCTTCTCCTCGACCCCCCTCCTTGCTCCCGCTAAACTCTTCTGCCTTCCAGATAGCTCTACTCATCTGTCACTCAAGACGCTTGGTCCAGCTTCTGTCTTAAGGACACTCAACAATAGGGAAATTGAAGAGCAGCTTAGCCAGCTCTGCAAGCGAGATTATTCAAAAGGTTAATTACTGAACGAAACAGAAATAGGAAATGGAGGGGGCAACGGGAAAGGGGGAGGAGGAGGAAGGGAGGGAGCAAATGACTTTCAGCTGCTAAATCTAGCTTTCCAAATCCTTAAAGTCCTTTACAATTTAGGCTGAACAAGGAGGGGACAGGAGGGGGATGGGCCGTGTTGTTCACTTGCATGTTTGTTAAAACCTCAATTATGTTCCTTTCCTAATCCTGTGTCATTAGGAGCAAAATGGTACATCGGGAGGCCATTTAGATATGAACGCCTGCAACCTCACCATCCGACCTGCTGACTTCTCCTTTCTTCCTTCTGCTCCCTCTCTTTTTGTTGCTGGAGCCAATTATATTTAGAGATGTGATTTTTTTTAATTTTTTTTTTTTTTGGCTAGGCACTCGGCCTCCAGCACCAGGGGTCCCAAAATGGCCCGGCTGGAGACCCTTGTGGCCATTATTTTTTTTTTTTTTTGGTGTAAAGGTCATTATTACTATAATAGCTGGGAATGAATCTGTCTATTCAGAGCTTTTAAAAAGAAAAACAAAAACTCCAAAACAAAACAAAGGAGTATTTTCTAGGGTGCCTCCAATCCCTGTTCTCACTGGAGCAGTAGGAGTCCGGCTGCTGACTTCAATGGGAGAGAAGGATTGAACCCAACTAGAGAATTTTACAACACTAAAACAAAAGCCTCAGAAAGCAACCAAGTGAATTCAAATGTAAAGCTGATACCTCTTTGGTCTCTGCTGGTGGAAGGAAACAAAACTAAAAGGAGAAACTGTCTGTATTATCCTCCCTTCATCCTTAGCCTTATAGCACACCCAGGCCTGGCCCCGAGCACAATTCAGACACGACGGAAAACCTCGCGTCAGGACCATCCGACGCCGTACGGAAGAGCCCAGCGTGGAGACCCGAACGCAGCAGCACTGTCGCTTTGTCACCACCTCAGGACTCTTCGTTACCCCAAATCCGCGCCTGCATCAGTAGTTCACCAGAGATGGCTGCATTTCAATGACATGAAACAATCCATACATCATTTATATGGCTCATTGTGCTTCCTCTGTTAAGAGATCAATACAGGTATCTCTTCTCATTATACTATAAGGCATGATGAGTGCAGTCACTATCTTAAAGTCACTTGCCAGTACATGACATAATGAGACCTGCTTTTCGTCCTCTGGACACTGTTGTATAAAGGCATTATGAGAGTTCACGGGCAATCAGGTTAGTATTTTATTTAGATAAGGGAGCACCAAGGCGAAGGAGGTCAATAAACCTTTTCTCAGCTCTTCCCCAGCACTAGCTTTGCAGGCTGTTTTTGGTATCATTGGGGGGAAAAAAAATAATAATCAGAGCATGTTTGGAGACTCCACAACTTTCTAGAGAGGCATAATGTTATACAGCCTTCTGAAAATGAAAGATCTACCTTATTGCTTATTAAAATTTAGGCAAATAATGAGGTGAAGGGGATAATAAATAACCTTGAGGGAGAAACACTTGGCAAGAGTAAGTTCTAAACTGTCATGGCCAAAAGAGTCTTGACTTTGGGAATTTCACTTAATTTGATTTATTGCCAATTAACATAAACTTTTATTTACTGATTCAGGCATTAAAAACCAGAGATGACAAACAATTAAACAAACACTTAGGTAAACCTCTTTCTTCCCAGTTCCCCAGGCTTCACTGCAGTCCAACACATCTTCCCCCAACCCACACCAGCCAGTCTCCCCTTCCCTTGTTTTGGGCACCCATTACACTCCCTCCCTGCAAACCCCTTGGGCGAGGCGACAGGCAGCTCAGGAGATTGGGTTGGTACGTGATGTTTTCTTGCTGCTGCTTCTTATTTCTTACTGTTTTCTTTCTCTGCCCCTTCCTTTTGACTTGTTCCCCCTCTTCTCCAGCCCAGGTCCTCCACATGCTGCAGTCCCTTTGGGGTATCCCTGCCCCAGTGTGGGTCACCCATGGGCTGCAGCACCTCCCGACACACAGTGCCCCCTCCCAAGAACCATCTTCAGCCCCATTCCCGACAATGTCCCCTTCCACGTGCCTCCTCCCGTATCTGCTTTTGTGTCCCCTCTCACACATCCTCACATCTCCTCCCGTGTCCACTTTGTTTTCCGCTCTCACCTCCCCACATTCCCCCCCCAGAGAGGCTGGGACACCTCTGACTGGTCACTTTTCAATCAAGTTAAAACTTCCATTAAGGATTACGCTGCAGTTGGCAGAAAGCTTGCCCTCCAGCTACCCAGGCTGTTGCCGTCTATCTGCAGAGCTACCCGCCTTTAGAAGAGTCACTCCTGCACCTTGCATCAGCACAAAAAGTCATTTTAGAGAGAGCAAAACCAAAGAGGTACGCTGCGTTGGGAGTCACCATCAGGTACAGCTAATCAGATCTTTTCCACACCACCTTCCAACGAAGGTTCTCCAGCCACGGGAGCCATTTCATGCTGAGACAGTGGAAAAGGTATTTTTGCAGCCTGGGTGATGCTCAATCCTTCCTCCTCACTTATCCTTCCCCTCCCCACCAAATATTCAGGCTGCAAGTGAGGCAGTGGATGGCCACATCTCTCAGCACAGCTTCCCCAAGTCAGAGTCCACCTCCACAAACTGAAGCTCTTTTAATAGCACTGTCGATGAGAGACTGCATATCCAGTTAAGTGCTATTCAGATGCACCCACAGACGTTCACTGCTTCAGAAACACATCTCTTCCTAATAATATAGTTGGCTACATTATCTTATTTGACACTAAAAACTTGAGATGACTGATGGTAGTTTAAATTCTGAATAGACAAAAATTATAGAGCAGCTTTATAATCTTTTGCATTAGTGCCCTGGGGAAATGGCTGAAGTCTTTATCACATTCAAAGGACAGCATGACTGATGCTAAACCTCTACCCTCCCAGCCAGACCAGCCTTCCATGAAGGTCTCAGCAGCCTGGTTGGGAGCCTACCTACAAGAGCAGCTCTCAGGGCCTGGCATTTGATCATTAGGTGCCACGCTTTTCATCCTCCCTAAGTACCGCTTCGCAGTGTTTCTAACTTACTTGCAACTAAGTCAGGATTCAAGGAACAAAGAGAGAGGAAGGATGATGAAGGGGAAAGAACAGAGTGAGAGGCTTTTCCTTTACCTTGAGTGTAAACTGCTATCCTACTGAGAAGTAACGTAGTGTTTACTTCCCGGACACACAAATACTACAAATGAGTTGAGAAACTATACCCTAACACGTATGGAAGAGTGGTTCAAGAACCTGCCCCAAGAGAAAGAATAAATACACTGGCAGCCATAAAGGGTAGGTTCAGGGAGGACTGGGCTTTTATAACATCCCTGGAAAGAGCAACATTCATTACTCTGAGAATCATAATGCTTATTTCAATACCAAAATGAAAGGAGTAGGAACTTACACTCAACTTTCTCGCCAATCTCTTTTCCCAGTTTGAAAAAGCAGTCCAAATCAGAGCTCTTCCTATTAAGAAAAAAAAAAAAAAAAAGACACACGGAGCAAAAGGAGCCTCTCAGGAGAAACAGAAGGGACGATGAAGGCTCAAAACCTCTCAGGCAGCCCGTAAGACTTCAATAAAAGCACAGATGACCACATGGAGTCCACACGAGTGTAGGAGATGGGAACGGAGAGATGGACAGCAAATTGGAAGCCTCCTTAAGTCTGTTGCTAGAGGAGAGTGTCCCCACTGTCCTTCCCCTCAACTCATGGTCTCTTACCAGAAACCACCATTTGTCTCAACCCCCCAAGCCCCCAAATTCTTATGGCCATAAACATCTCTATAGAAGAAAACTCTCCTTTTCCTCCCTGAGGACTTGTAACACGCAACAGTTAGTGAGGAAAGAACACTAAATGGAAAGCAGATATCTCTAATGCAATGCTCCCTTCTATTTCCACCCTTCAAAGAATATCGCTGTTGTATCAACTCCTTGTCTTGTCCTCTACTGCTTGTGTATCAAGCCTGCTTCTATTAATCCACACAGAAATCTCTTTAGGCTGCGTTTCTACCAACAGAAAGAGGAGATGAGTGCTCCAGTCTTTTTTGAGCGTTACAAGCCTTCTTCTTAGGTCCAAGCCCATTCCAGGACAGAGGTATCAAGAAAACTCCACATAGTCAATGCTAGCCTTCATGCTAAGCTCACTGACATAACAACTCAGGCACAAGTTTTACAACCATTCATTTGAGTCTGTCCAGCTAAAGTTCAGTGTCCCAGTTTTCACCAGACAAGGAGCTGCCCAGCATTTCGGGGCGGTTGGGTACTTTTTGCACCATGGTTTCACAGTAGTGCTGCATCCCTACCCTGGCATATATACTAAACAAAGTAAACAAACTGACTTGCACACCCATGACTTAGCATTGTCCCTAGCAGAAGTAGTAGTAAAGTGACGTTGAAATGAAAATGCAGGAATCAGTTCTGTACCAGAACTGCTGGACTCTGGTCCAACCACCCGCAGTTTCTCCAGCTCACAGAGCAGTAGCCGATGGTGTCGGATGAGGTCACTACACACGGTCCCCCATCTCACCGCCGGGACAACGCTGTCACGGGAGGGACTGCAGACCGCTAATTTAGTCGGTCCCTTGAGAAAAAACACACAACCTGAGGACTAAATATTAAAAAAGCTTCCTTACTACCTGCTAGCCAGTGGGCAGCATTCCACTGCGGAAGAGAAAACCACGGCCTCATCGCTGCAGGCTGCATGAAATAATGTTCTTAAAGCAGCATCACCAACAGCAAAGACAACGCAAAATATACCACCTGCCTACATAGTTTTCAGCAAGCTTGACAGCGAGAGGAACATTTTTCCTCCCACATCCAGAGGAAAATATCATCTCCCTGTCTGTCTTTATCCGACTTTTGTGTCTTGCCTTTTAATTAGCCTATAAATGCTTTGGAGGAGAGAACCTTCATTCTGATGCTGCATTCATGCAGGGCAGAGGGTCTTGGTTAATGGCAAGGCCACCTTAATGTTGCTGAGATAAGAGCCATCATCAGCCAGCCCCAGTTTAGCACCTTCACCGTTCTTTCATTTTGCCGGACTGCAGCTCCCTTGCCTTTGCAGGCGGGCTGTGTGGTTTCCACGTGCGTTCTCCACACGTGCTGGGATTTGAAGAGTGCCTCTATACGCCGCGGCATCACTCCCCATCCCGACTGGCTGCCCCCCTGCCCCAGCACATACCTCTTTCCCCCCCACCTTCCCCTGCTATCTCACTCCCGATTAGTTGCATGCTTGTGATTAAGTCCCTTTTAATAAATGACTCCTATTAAACTGGATTCCTCTGTCACTGTGAGAGACATAAAATTAAAAACTGTCTGTCTTTAATCATGCCAGGCTTCATCTCCGTCTCTCAGGCTCCATTTATCAATAATTAATATAAGGAAGACTGAAATCCATTTCAATTTCAAAGACCCAAATGTTACATTTTTTAATAAAAAAGAAAGAAAAGAAAGAAAGAAACCACCATCACTCCCAGAAACAGAGACAGCCAGACTCACACACGGGAAAAGAGAATCTGGCAGCGCTGCAGCAGCCTCCAAAAGGAGAGAGAGGCTTGGATGTGACAAGCAGCTCTTCTCGTGGCTTTGTAACTGGAGATTTTTCCTCTCAAATACTCCCATATAGAGGAAGAACCCCAGTGGTCCCAAGGCCTACAGAGATCTGCACTGCAGCTCGTGGACTTATTTTTCTTGGTTTTACTGAGTCCCCGGAGCTATGACAAACCAGCACACTGTGCTACCCGGTCTGGTATCTTCTTTTAAAAAATTGCCAGATCTCAGGTGCTCCAAGGGAAAAGTCACAACCAGCGCTTCCCTGCAAACACAGTGGTAATACATGGCAGGATTTACCAGGATGAGCAAGGATGTGGGAAGGCAAGTTGACAGCCTGGTTCTCATTACATTGCTCTATAAAGGCCTAGAATTGACACTAAAATCCCTTCTTCCTTTATTCAAGTAGTGCAGCTGTTTACTCTGGCTTTTTATCACTACACCACACCCGGCGTCTCAGCCCATCTTACTTTTGTTGCATAGAAAGTACAAGAAAGTCCAACACAAAACCACTGACAAATGCCACCAATTTTTTTTTTTTTTTTTTGCTTTCAGCCCCAAGACTGGGGCTCACCGTTTGGTGTGAAGGTACTTGGAAAAGGAAAACTGTTGGCTATACCTACCCTTGAAGCGAAGGGCAGCCACAGTTTGGGTAGGTATCTCTGTGTTTGGGCGCTGTATGCAGCACACCTACGCGATCCACAGCCAGGGTGCCTTGAGCTCTGACTGTGGCTGGTGTTAGACCGAGCAGGTTACGTCTCTGAGTACATCTACATGGTATGGTCCTCTGCCAGCAATATCACTCGAGAAAAGCCCCTGTGACCATGGTGATGCTGTGCCTCGAGTCATATGCCCTGCAAGGGCTGTCTAGCTCAACTCGGAGCACACTGAAGATGTCCGCATGGCTTTCGGTCAGTTCAGAGCACGAGTAGACAAACTGACATCGTCAAGAAAAAACAACACATGAAACTGTCATGCAGACATATCTGACATGTCACATCACATGGACGTACCGCCTTAGCAGACTGGATAGCTGTGCCAGCCACAGACCTGTCAGCCATTACATAGGTAAATATACAACTGAAAGTGAAATAGAACACAAAAAGCAGGAGTTGTCCTTTCAGGGGAATCTTGCACATGAAGCAAAAAAACCCCATTCCAAACCCAGGTTACCGGTCAACACCCAAATGACACCGAGTAAATAAACACACACCACCACACTAGAAATAATGGTGAACCTCCAGACTGGGTGTTACCCTGCATAGCTCCTAAGTCAGGCAATTCCCAGCATATTCATCAGCTGAACACCCGGCCCAACACCTCCCAAGCCTCGGCAGCTACCTGGACTCCCCAGTATCAGTGGATCTCAGCCCAACCACTTCCCATAATTGCCGTGGAACAGGGGAGTCGCACACAACTAAACCCTGCCGCTAGAGGTAGCGACAATTAGGACATTACCCTCTGATTAATAACCCTATGCAGGGGAACACAATAAGCAGCCTGGTGTAACACCGTAACACTATCAGTCATTACTCAGTAATTACTCTGCAGCTACACAGGGACACAAAGGCACACCCCCCCCCCCTCCCAGTTACAGTGGAGAAATATCATTCAATAGCCTTTAATTACTGCAGAACCATGCGGTAACAAATGATGACCTGCCTCCGGTATAAAGTGGTCCTATCACTCACTGCTCATTCCCTGGTAGTTACACTAAGGGAACCCTTCGGTAACTCCACGGCAACTGTGGCACATTGTGGCTGTGGGGATTTTTATCCCAGCACATGGTGCATTTTCACGATTGTTGGGGGGGCAGTATACAGGGATTACAAAGAAACGGTTGTTGAACTACTGTTATCTTCCCAATAAGCTCCCTGTTCCATGCCACTGAATTGTGGCAACATTGTGGTAATGCTTTCACTGAAACTTAGACGTGAGGGGGATAATTGCACCTTTGCCCTGCAGATCTCGTGGTACTTATAATTATATCCTGTTACCAAGGAACACAGCAATTTCCAACCTATTACCCACAGGTATCATTTATTTCAGAGTTAAATTTATTACTTCAATGCCAGCCTCGCTCATGGTTCTCCTTTATGCATTCAAGCTTCCCTAGTGACAAACATTGAAAATAGAGTGAACGGAAAAAGACGGGATATAGGGACAATAGGTGGGAGCAGGAGATGCAGATGCCTTTTTGGCCCTTGCTCTAGCCTTTGCATTGCTTTTTATTAAGCCAGGGGGGATTTTCTTAAGGGAGGAGGAGCATTAATGCAAAAGGGGAGCAACCCTTCTGCAAGCCTAGAGAGGCTGCAAAAATGAAGCTGCTCCCAGGGCCACCCGAGTCTGTGATGGGGCTGCCGTGCTGGCTCTCAGCCCACACAGAGACAACAGTTGTCACAGCTATCTGCAATTTCCAGGCTGCTGGGCTTTGTAAACCTTCCCTCCAAGAGCCTCTGTGCCTTCTAACCACTTTGTTTCTGCAAATTAGGGAAGGAACATCAGAGACGTGCTCTAGCACGCAGGTGAACTCAGATGCAAAGGACTGCCCATTGGTCTGTAACCACGTAGCATGTGATAGAAAAATAAAGCCTGTTTACTTCTGACTATTCCATTCCCAACAAGAGGGAAATCACAGGAGGAAGGAAGAAATTGATATTTTCCCCAGGCTATATCAACATTTTAAAAGGAAACAAGCAGTCAAGAATATGGATCTTCACTGAATGCAGTGTGCCACATCACCAGCAGCAGAAACAAAAATGTGGAGCCAGTTCTGCAGGCTTCCCCTTTCCCAGCTAGCAGAGATGCTCATGATGCTTGTCACCACCACTGAGCTCCTCACGAGCTTTGTAGCGTTTCTATACACAAACCAGTGTGGCCTCTGGACTATTGCAACCTATGACAGCTTTTAATAGCTCTTTAAAGGATATTCCAGTAATCAGGTACTGCACCTTTACCACTACTGACACTCACCTCCTCCAAAGGGCTGAGAGGGGCAAGCCTGGTACTCTATCTGCCTTGGGAACACCTAGCTTGCCCAGAGGGGAAGGATTTAATAGAGGCTACTGATATATACTGGTTCAGTCCTGGCTATCCTGTGTCAAAGGGCAGGACAAGGCCGAAAGCGAGGAGGACATGGCAGCAGGAGGCGTTCGGGACCAAGGGTCAGTCCCCCTCCAGGTCACTGCACTCAGAAGATGGGTGCGAACAATGAGCATCCCAGATGACACACACAGTTTAGCTAGTAACAGCAGGTCTCCTTTTTGGGGAGATCAAACAATACCAAACACTGAAAAGGCTAGAAAGAGTAGATTGAGGTATTACAGATTTGTGTCCCGCTTCCTGTGTTATCTTTGCGATGAGTAAGTCATCTCCTCGGAAAACAATAGGGGCTCCAGCTCCCCGAGAGGGGCTCGCTGCTGTTCAAACGCATTGCGCTGTTACGGCAAGTCAAGCTCTAGGAGCGACACAAAAAGATAATGCTGGAACATGAAGAGAAGACCTGAAGTAAGTTGTTATGGAAACCAGATTCTCACAAGCTCACACCACCGAATGAGGTCTCTCCCCTTACATCCGTTTGTCAAAAAGCCCGAGACGCACAGGAGTTGCTAATGACCACAGCTCTGTTGCCTTACCTTGCATTCACAGTAGGTTTTAATCAAAAGAAACAATGCCCACTTTAAGATGGGCTACTTCGTTGTCAGATTTTTAAAGTTTCAGAAAAATCAAAACAGCACCAAAAAGTGATGGCAAGACCATACGTTAATAGGCTCAAGCCCATGTTTAGCCTCGTAGACATACAGGATGGGGAACAGCTACTTCACCTAAGCTATGTAGTGCCATTTTACATGCCCTGGGTTATCCATCTGACTTCTGCTGGCCTTTCCAACAGCACATAGCTCTTCTATAGTCGACATTTGCCACTATTGCTTCATATTACATTGACTATACAGAAAAGGCAAATTCTTCTGTATGCTTATACCGCAACAAGAAGTCTGTATGGCAGTGTACTGACAACAGTACTGGGTAAAGATCATTTTCCCACAGAAACAAAGTAGGGAGCTGGCTATGGCAGACTGCTAAGCAGCAGTAGAGACAAACCACTGCCTTTCCCCATCGCTGTTAAATCCTTGGTTACATCTGTGGAAGAACAGGGTGCGATAGACCTGGCACTTACTTCCTGCTGAAGTATCATCCAGTGCCAGCAAGATCTGCAAGATTGTTTTTCCAAGGCTTTCCATGCAAGTTCTCGCCCTTTAAATTCCGCCATGGGATGGAGAGAACTCCTCACCCTATGCCATCAAAATGCTTTAAGCTGACTGATGAGATACTGCATGAATCTTACACTGGATATCAGTTCAGCCCTGACACTACCTTGTACCCAGACCTTCTTCCAGAAAGACTCCAACCTGTCCACTCTGCGTTTCAGGACCTGTCACTACCACAATGCTCAGGATCAGACATACTTCCAGACCCGAGTCTTGGGACTCGGGCTTATGATTTGACCCAGCATCATCCCGACTCCCTGCTCATTCCCCTGAGCAACTTGTTCTGATCTTCCTACTCCACAGCTTCTGACAGCAAGCTAAAGCAGGCGTAGGGAGGTGCACGCCTACACGGGAGGACATAAGAGTGCTCAAAAACATGCTTGGTGCCACCAAGAAACCAATGCCAGGAGGTAGAGTTTAGAACACGTTCTGCGCTGTCCTGACCTGTGTCTGAGGGCAGAAAGAAGAAACAAGCAGCACTAACGGGTCGCATGCCAGCACCATGGCCCTTACTTCGGCAGCATGCTGTCTGGCTTGCAGGGCAATAGCAGCAACACCTGCTACAGTTAAGAATGCAAATGAGTTTCTCTGCTGGTTTTAGTCACTCATAACTTGCCAAAATTTTCATCTTCAGAGCTGAAATCTTCTAGACTTGGCCCGTATCCAATGGCGATTACTTTTTGAAAGAACATGGCAGAAGTGACTTAACCACTACAGAGCACTTCGAATGGCATTCATCACTATTACTCAAAAGTCCTGACAGACAGAATTAACCAGCTTTAAAGTCCACAAAGTTTAAGTCTGAGACTTAAAAAGCCAGAAGCATCTGCCAAGGGATTTCAGATGCGCACCTTTCAGCAAGTGTTTGTACACCATTCTGTGCACAAAGGCTCCAAATTAGCACTAAACCTCAAGGATTCACTAAGATTAAGTTGACGGAAGGAAGAAAGGCTAATGATCCTGTAACCAACTCCTATCTGGTAAAAATAGTATGCAGGGCATTTTGCCAACTCACTGCTAAATTAAACCGCGCAGGCAGGTAGCATAAGAACTCGTACTCACATTTGTTGAAGTTTCCACAAGTTTCAGTAACGGCTCTAAGAGCTTTCCTCTGAAGGCATCATTTCCCGAGCAGATTCAACAGGTCACCGAGCCCAGAGAAGGAAGACTTGCTCCCCGCTTCTCTCCTCACCCATGCCCTTAGCTGTGCAGCTCTGTCCCCTTCCTTGCACCAGCTCCAGCGCTTGCTGGACCCACCTTGCACCCAACCAACTTGGCTCGCTAACCAACCTGGAAACTAGATGATTTTATTTGCTGGGTTATGACTCGAAAGACCTCGGAGAGGGACCTACTGAGCACCAGAACAACTAGAAGGTAAGCAGCAGGAACATGCACCTGGAAGAGGCACACTCTCAGTCTACTGGTGGTAGCAAGCTATTAGAGTGCTTCCCCCGCCTGCAGCATCTGCGCTCCAAGTCTCTGCAAGCTGGAAATTTGTAAAGCACTCAAGCCCCTCTGCAGGGAAAATCCAGTCTTAACATACAAGAGCACAAATCCCTTTCTAGTCACCAGCATTAGAAAGACAGGTCTTTTCTTTGATGGGTCTAACTCACAGTATGTAAACATCTCTGCAACAAAAAGATGATATAATGGCACTACAGAAAAAGTTGCCCAGGTAAGTATAATGCTGTGGCATTTAGAGTCTGCAGGTGAAGCTTCCAGACTCCGAGATGTGAATACAGAGCCTCTTTACATTCAATCAATGCTCACTGTCATGAGTCTGACTTTTGCCAGTGGTATTCTTTTGGTATCTGGAAGAGGAGGGACAGAAAGAATTGCTTTAAGTCACAGGAAAAATAATCAGTTTTTCATCCGGGAAGACAGAAGAGGTGGGAAAGGGATGTGTTCTGAAGGTTTTGCAAATTTCCCTTGCATGAGGTTGCTAGCTCTACACTCTGAAGCAAGCTATTTATTAATTGCAGACAATGCATTCAAGAGGTTACAGCAAGTACAGGATAGGTGGGCAATGACTACTGGTTGACTTGCACGCTCTCTCAAGGAGTCCTGAAATTTCTTCTCTACAGTGCATAAGGTCGTCGTTTATATGGGTATAAAACACAAGAGAAAAATGTAACTCATCTGAGGAAGAAGCTACAGCATAAATACTGTAAGCTGGACAATCTTTGCTACTGAATCAAAACTTCAATTTTTTTTTTTTTGGTGGTTACTCCCATTCTACAGTGGTCAAACCGTACTTACAAACATAATGATGCCCATACACAAGGACCAAGTTAGCCATCTTTCCAAGGTAACTGACAAAAACAGAGAGTAGGGGGAAAGGTTGACGAATGCACTCCGTCCTGTTCACTCAACAGGTAAGAGACGAGACAGTGGAAGGCAGGCCAGCCACATTCTCAAGGATATTCCATGTACACCGTTGCAGTGACTGTCAGATGTGCATCTCCACTAGCTTACAGCCCCCAGTGGCATCTGCCTAAGCAGAGACACTATACTATAGCATTAAGCTGGGACTCCAGCACGCCCCGAGTCTGTGCTGCACAGCACCCCAAGATCAAGCAGAAAATACATGGTGCACTTCACTGAAACGCTGCCAAGTGCTACACGCTCCTTTTCTTTCTGCTACCGAGTTACTGGGAAACAGTAGCATTACTCAGCACACCATAGGAGCCCTCTGAGATTTGTCATCTTGCTTTATATGACTGCTATAACACTCTTCAAAAGAACACATCAAGAAACCTAGTTCAGTTCTTGCAGAGGCTGTAAGTTTGGCAAATGGTGTTGAAGGCAGCCTACGATGTATAGTGTGCGCTCCAGCAAACCTGCCTGTTTTTTCGGCGCATGGAGGTACCTGTGGCCACGTAGAGGCTTCGCTGACTTCCACGGCTTCCCCACACAGAGCAACTGGCAAGATCCTGACCTTGTTTTGCATAACGGCTTGATTCGGATAATCCCAAGAGTGCTCGCAGTCATTTAAATCAGTTGTAATATAAGGAATTTCAGACTGATTTTAGTTCTAAAAAAGCTAGATTTGCAGAGCAAAGCATAGTCAGAAAGTGTCAATGTAACACCTCCCCTCATACTCTTAACCACAGTCTCCTGTGCATACGCATTTTCACGCCGTTTTGTGACACTTTTTTTACATGCCCCCCTTGCCCCAGTCCACAGGATGGCTGGGACTTGCTGAATGAGCAGCTATTCAGTATTTCTTTTTCCTTCCATTATTCATTGTGCGGCCTTACATCTTATTTATCATACACTAAGCCCCTCATTGAACAAGGCAGAAATCCTGCAATCAGAACAGCCTGTGAGCATTTAAAGACGGTATTATAATTCTGGTATTTCCTGACTTCTGTGCATTTCGTTTCACTGTTACTTTAATCCATGTCTTTTGTGTTGAATTTCATTGCCTCTTTAAAAAAGAAAAGTGGATAAACAAAGAAATTCCTTCATGAGCAACACATTGACAGACAGCAATAGAGCATTTGTCTTTTATAAATGTGCAATTTAGAGCTGTGGAAATAATTGATTTCTTGGTTTGCGAGCAAATCAAAATAAAAGTTATTTTTGGGTTGCCCTAAAAGGCATGCAAAAAAGTCTAGTCTAAGTTAAAAAGCAAAAAGAATCAGATGAAGCCCCCAAACTAATTTGTTTGGATGAAGTGAAGTGTTGCACTGGGAATAGATTGCTCTGTTGTAGGATTTCTAACACTTTCAAAAATAAAGTTTTCATTCCTTTGATTTTTAAATAAACCCCCAAAGTTTTACTTTGATCATCTTTCTACTTCCTTGAAGTTAGCTCTTTCGCTTTTCTCCTCCACGCCCACCCCCAAAGATCTCATCACAATTTCAACTTGAGTTTGTGATCATTTCAACTGACTTAAAGTTGTATTTTTGTAAAAAGCTGTTCAGAAAAAGGGAGAAGGGAGGGTTGAGTTGCCCACCTCCTGCTTTAAAGCAATTGACTGGGCAGAATCCCCCACTGCTTCTGCTCTCACCTCTTTGTCATTATTTATAAACTAAGTGCACAAGTGTGGCTACACCTCAGAGTTAATAGCCTACGGGCCACGCGATGCAATGAATTAATGTGATTACACAGTGGGGTAGGGCTGGGGGCAGACAGGCAGCAAACCCACAAGATTCAGCCCCATTCCCACTATGCATGGTTGGTGGCTCTTTTGCAGGACCGGGGCTGGAAGTACACAATTACTCAGCAAAACAGGATATCGTTATTTATGTTGCCATAACCCATTAGCCGCAGCTAAGGTCCTGTTGTGCCAGCCGCTCCACGCGTAGAGACTCCCTGCCCAGAAACAGCCTGTGAGTTGCTCAGGGCAGATCACGGCTGAGAGGGGAATCGGAGGCGCGGAGGATACCATCTGCCCAGAAGGACATAAATCCTCATTAACAGGTCCGGGCCCCTCTGCCCAGGAGCCACTACCCAATTCTTTGAGCCACCTTAAGTATGGAGAGAGATTTGACAAAAAAAAAAAAAAAAATAGGAAAACACACCTTTGCTTTCTTGCATGCGACAAGTACGCACAACTCCCATTTCACCTTTGCATGCTTATTTTTGAGGTCTACTAAAATGCTGAACAGCTGCTCGGAGAAGGTTGACTGCAGCTTCAGTAAGTGCCCGGGAATAGCCACGGTTCTGCTGTTGTTTACACTGGCATTGCCTCACCAAGATTTTCACAGGCACGTTTGCTCCCAGTGGCATAAGTCCCAGGGAAATTATAATTTCAGTGCACCTTAAAAAGTCAGAAACTAAATCCACTCGCAAAGCAGACAGCAAATGACAAGCTCTCATGGCCGTAAATGCAAACATTATTGCCATTTTTAGATGCGATGGGGGGAACGTTTATCAGTTCCCCTCTAAACCCTGTGCAGAAGCAGACAAGGATGCTCAGTTTCCCTCCTAAAAATTGCCAGCACCTTAAAATAGAAATGCGTAAACGCAACAGGGTGCATGGCAACAGGGAGCTAGATCCTGGGGAGAAGTCACCACCAACAGCATTACTACTTCCATGCCTAAGTTGACACGTGTGATAGCTCAGATTTTTCTGCATCGTCTCCTGTCCCAGGCAGGTTTATTAGCCTGGGCAGAAAGCTGTGTGAGTGCCTGGGACCAGCTCAAGCCTGGAGCAAGCCTAGCTGCATTCCTACAGCATCGGAGGTATTAAGCTCTGTCAAACCTAAGCTGATCTGTGCGGATCCCATGTGGTTCCCCTTGCACCTAAGCAACCTGTTTTATCTACAGGCTGTGTTGTCTGGGAATGAATTATTCAGCATTAATCGATTTCTCTTTTTTTGCCAAAGAGAAATATCTTTTATTTACAGTTTATCCGAAACACTGAATTTTCTTGCCAAGATGCTCCACCACAGATACCTGCAAGTACTTTTAGTCAATGTCATTTCATGCCTGTTCCTCCCTTATTTTCTTCGAATAATTAAAAGAATGAGATGTCAATAAAACATCAAAAATATTTTGAGGTAGAAATATTTCTTTTCTGAAAAAGCTGAAGCAGAAAATTTTGATTCTCCGATTTGAGGGGGGGGGTGGTGGGGCTTAAATACTTCACAAATCACTTGGGTCAAACAGAATACTCATTTTTGCTGAATGAAGTACGCCACCAAAAATCTTATCCAGCTCCATTTGAAATTTAGCATTTAGAGTGAAAATACGTGTACAACTTCAGCTTTATGCATAGGTGCATGCTTCACCAACAATAAATTGAACAGAACAGGGCACAAAGACACTGTACTAAATTGCATACTGCAGCCTCCAATTTTGTACTTTCAGATATTTATGGGTAGCTGCAGAGTTGTGGGTGCGCTCATTTTTCACATGCAAATGGTCATTTGCACACCCAGATATGCCTGAAAAATTAAAGACTTGTTTGAGCACTGATGAAATACAACTACTCTATGTGCTGAATAAAAGCAGTAAGGCACCACAGCAAAGGGAAGGAATACAGAAGCATTATGGGATAGGCAAGAAATATTTGAGAGAAGCTGAAAAGAGATGAAAATTTGCAAAAGCAACCCTGTGGGTTTGGAAATTCTCCCTCGGTTAGGAACAGCCTCAGAAATAGAGATAAGAAAAACAGCGTAACCCAGCCGAAAATCTGCCCTTGGCTTCTCGCATGATCTCTTAAGATGAGGATGAACCCATGTGGTTGATTGAATGAACACCCTTAAACACATTATACCTTCATATTAATGAAACTACTGAAAATAAAACACTTGGAGGAAACATTTCAGTGCACCAGCACACAAGCAGCCACCCCCCCCCATCCTGCAGGCTGGTTTAAGGAAAGAGCAATGGTCTCTACTCATTGTCAGTAAAACTACACTGATTTGTATCTGTTGCACTTACAGCCATAGATTTTGGCACTCATCTCTTCTCTCATACCCCACAGGTTATGGAGAATTGGGTGTCAGGCTCCATGGAACAGGCACTAGCATCCAAAAACACCCAGGTAATACACTCGCCTTGCAGTTCTGTCAAGAAGCGAAAGGCCAGCTGAAATTTGGGGCTTCTTCCCTCCCCACCTCCGTCTCCAGCTGATTCACACATAGTCCCTCAAAATGCACACGCACAACCTTAGTTCCTTCCGCAGACGACACGACATCAAATTGACAGAGCTGTGACTATTTGACATCCAAGCTGATAACAGAACAGCACTTTTGAGCAACACTTTGAACAATAGGCAAGAAATGTGGCTTCCATAAATGGGTGAATTTACAGCTTGCTGTTCAAGAAATAAATAAACCATTACCCGCAAAGCATCATTTCTCTTTGAAGTATGTCACCTGTCACTAAAGGTTAAATAACTGTCAACTGCTCATGTGAGGCTGGCGGGGGTAGGTTGTAGCTTTGCAACTTCTTACGGCTTTAATGGGGACCATGCAGTTATAACCCTCCTGCTTTAAGGAACACGACATCGCTGACTGTCAGCAGAGGGAAATGGATCACCTACTACGTGCCTGTTACCAGCTCATCGTCTGTTATGATTTTAAGGAGGACACGGGTCAAACTATAGTAGGCAGCAATCAGCATGAAATAATGGGCCAACTGCTATGACTGACAGGACAAGATGCAAGAGACATGGGCTTCAGATTTGGGAGCCAACTGCTATAGGAAAAGCAAAGGTTTCCCTCTCTTTCCAAGACATAGTCATACCATTAGTCTGTGCCTCTGTTCCCCATCCATGAACTAGGGGCAACAGACACCCATCGCTTTGATGCTCATGACACCCTATGGAACTAGGACAAAAGATTCATAGCTCAGACCACCCGGTAAAGGGAAAAGGGCCAGGTGGATGCAAGCACGCAAAGAACACAAGGGAGACCACCAGTGAAGATTCAAATCCCATGCAGACTCTGTTCACAGGCCACAGAAGGAGATGGCATCTTCTCTTTTCCCCCAGTCAGCAAAAAACCTGCCCCTAAAGTTTCAGTTGAAGGTCACTTTTCCCCTCCCTTCCTGCCAGCTCTGGAAGGAAGAGACCAGTTTAAAACCCTGAACAACGTGCAGGAGATGACAGTAGGGCAGGGAGCTTACTGGTGGAATGGGAGTCATCAGAAAACATGCCATGCACTCAGATACTGCTGAAAAAGTACACACTTCTAGAAATAAGAGACAGCACATGGACTTGGTAGCCTGCCATTCCCCACTGAGTCTGGTAAGGACAAGGCACTGGGCAGAAATCACTTGCAAAGTCCCTCAGGCATTGGTGAGAAGTGATGGTAACCCTGTCAGACAGGCAAGCCTGCTTCCTTCTCCCTTCTACAGGGAGCACACGTGGATTTTCAAAATGAGAAGTCATTATTACAGAAGGGAAGATCATT
Organism: Haliaeetus albicilla; assembly: GCF_947461875.1. NCBI lineage: Eukaryota > Metazoa > Chordata > Aves > Accipitriformes > Accipitridae > Haliaeetus > Haliaeetus albicilla. Next base: position 42,801,144 of record NC_091488.1, read on the forward strand.
TCTATACTTGATATGGGCAGGGGTTTGTGCCTATGCAGGCACACAACTCTCTTGAGACATGAGTACACGTGCACTGTAGAAGTTCCCTCACCCTGTAGTTGGCTGACCATGCTCACAGGGCTCCCCAAAATCCTCCCAGGAAATAAAAGACAGCAGGAAAAGTTAAAGCCTCATCTCTCAGCTGGATACTCATTAGTCCTACAAACATGGCAAAGTGGTCCGTTACTGCTCTTCTGTAGTACCTGTGATATTACCTTCTCAGGCTGAGAACCGTTCAGAAATGGTTTTTCTGCCAAAGCTCAACAGCATTCCAGTTTTTGCCCCGCAAAGCAGCATCTCAGCAAGAGCTCCCTTCCCTCTCTGGAGGATGGGTGCACAACCCAGAGAACCACTGGCCGTTCTTTGCCTCCACTTGAGAGGCAGTTACCGGAGTTGAGGGTCTGACCTACAGATAACCACAGATTGACAACAAAGCCCCAAGAATATTGAGAAACAAACCTCTTCACTCAGCTGTTTTTCAAAGTGTCCATATGGCTAATCAGCATGAAGGGCTTGCTGTGAGAGCAAAAGGATTGCCAGCATCCCAGAAGCAGACAGACATTCAATAAGAGGAATAGCACTGTGCTACCTAGCAACTTCTGAATCCGTTTCCATCTCAAAACTGTATCTCCTTCTCCACTCCACCAAAACTGGAAGTAATGAAAGCTGTATTCCTGATGATACCAGGAGAAGGAAAGGGGAGTTTGTCCCAGTTTGCCAAAAGCACAAATCCCATTTGCATGTTGCATTTAAAGTTTCACACTGGTTCTGAAACTCCATGCCCGCTCCGGACCCCTGTGCCATTCCCTAGTCATCTAGGTCTATGAAGTTGAATGAAAGCTGTTAGGGAAGAGGAGCATGATGCAAGAGGAAGCACAGGTTGTATAAATGCTCCATGACCCTTTCTTATCCAGTAAAACCAACCCTTGCCCTCAGGGTGGGTTCTCAACCTGCTAAGAGACCTCCACTGGGCTGGCAGCAAGAACTGCAGATGAACGCTGTCACGGAGGTTTGCCATCCTCTCCATCACCTATTTTATCTAGGAAGATTTCTAGCTGTATGTACACAGTTGCAGTGTGGCATCCCGAAGAGTAGCACTGTGTCTTTCTGAAGTCTCCTTTCTTAACAGGAAGATTAGCAGTTAATATAGCTTCCCCTGAGGAGCCATCTATGAAGCTTTTAAGGAACCAGATAGAGGACCGGACACGAGAGGGGGCTCACAGACTGATTCTTTGTCATAAAACCTTTCTCAAAGTTTGTAGTGCTCTCGAGTTCAGACAAATTTAGACAGGACCCAAGTCATTCGCCCTTAAGGAGGCCAAGTAATAAATTATCCAAGCCACAGAGAGCATCACCCAAACACAGAGTTACAAGAATATTCTGTTCTCTATCACTTTTCACGGGCCAGTGGATGTGGCAGCACAAAAGCATGCATTGCGATGCAACAAGCTCTGTATTCTTAAAGAGATTTGTTCTCTTCCTTCACAAACCCTTCCAGTACCACCCAGCTGGAGAGAAACATGCATGCAAGTATTTGGCACCTTTCCTCTCACTTGACAGCCAAGAGAAATCCAGAGGCCAGTTTCCCCAGTGCCCTGACAACCCTACAGGGATGGGATATTCATTTCTATTCCCATGCCAGATGACAAAGCTATAAATTGTGTTCAATCCTACCATCCCTTGTTTATCTACCATGACAGTCTTCTCTGGCTCTTGTGTGGCTAGGAGCCCAGAGGGCATGCATGACCTTTTTCAAGCTGTTCTAAGTTGTCATAAGCTCTTCTGCCCCCCTTTCTATTTTCCATCATTTTATTCATGCCCTGCCCTTCTCCCTCTCCCTCTATCACTCCAACATCCCTTTATTGCAATTCTCCTAGAACTTCATCTTCTCCTGTCTCCCTGTCCATGAATTACAGCCTCTCTTACTTTCCTCTTTTCCTCTTCTTGTTCCCTCTGATGGTGTCTCTTATTTCTCTCCTCCATTTGTTGAGCAGGCCAAGCTTTCACCCAGACACTCCATTAACCCAAGCCTCCTCTGACTCGCTGCAGTGCTGAAAACAGATGAAAACTGGGCTCTCCTCACTACCTCCTCCCTCCCTGCTTTCATTTATCGTTGCTCCCTCATGCTTTTTACCTCATCCCCTCTCTCTCCCCCTTCCCTCTTCAGGCACATCATTGTACCTGGTCCTCTCTTGATCAGTTGTCATTTTTTGAGTTCCCCGTTTCGCTCATCTTCCAATCCCCCATCAGCACTCTCTGAAAATTAAGGTCAGAGATTAGTCCTTTGCAGCTGCCCTAGTGCTGGGTCAAACCAAACATCACTTACATCCAGAAATTTCCTTTCAGGGCCACCTGGCAGGGTAAACTAAGACATCTTGCATTTCTTGCCAAGGCCCGAGTTGCTGAACTAGTAGAGAGACAGAATTATTTATAGAGATAGCTTATGGGGATGTTATTGAGATGATGGCTCAACACCTCAGAGCCAGCCCCTCCAATATCCCAGGTGGTAATGAATAAAAAAAATGGGGGGGGGGGGGGGGAAACAGGAGACATGACAAATCCTCTAGCTGGGATTTGGTTTCCAACAGCAACATTTGGCTTATTTTCCCTCTCACACAGATAAAAGAAGGAAAGGGGTGCCAGAATCTTTGATCTTCAGGAATATGGGAAGCTGTATTTACGGTAAACATGAAAAACATCTGATGCTTTGACTTCCTAGTATCAGAGCTGTTAATTTTTACACAACACTTAGGCAACGCACTAGTGAGCACTGAAACTTGCAGATTTGTGTTTAGTTGTCTCATTACATAGCAAGACAGAGGAGAAAATGGACTCGTACAAGACTCAGGAAAAGAGTTTGGGATTGCAACGTCTCTGATAACTCTCATTGTACAGCTGGCACAGGACCATTTTTCAAGTAGTAATGTGCACATGACAAGACATAAAAAGGCCATACAGGTGCAAGAAAAACAATTACCAGTTCTGCAGGAATATGTGTTCATGCTGAAACAAGGCAATTCCACCTTTACCAAAGCAACACTGACATCCACCACAAGAACATGGGAGGGTTAGAGAGTTTATTGCAGTCACCTGATGTGAGGAAAGACTGCGATGCTATGGGCATTCATGGCAGAAAAATCTGGGAACCACAGATGAAGAGAGCGCCCTTCATCCTATGCTGAGCATGTCAAAAATTACATCTCTGCAGCAAGAGGCAGACAGCGAGCTTCACGGATGTAATTTCCAGAAGAGGAACAGGACTATGCATTAAGAACCTTAAACCATGGGCAAAAGAACTGGCTCAAGTCCAGCTTCTTAAAAATCTGTTTGGTCCTAGGTAGAAGTACTGACTGAAGCTTTCACCAGGGCTGGGCTTTCTCCTGCAGGAATTGTGGCACCCAAACAGCAGAGCTCACTTTGCAGCTCCTTTGTGGCATCATTTCAAATAGCTGCCTATGCAGTTACTTCCATAAAACAGAGGATAAAACCTTTTAATCACCTGATTTTGACACTTCTGGTTGAAAACAGCCAATGTGTTCAAACAGTGAATGAGGCAAAACAAACAGACACACACACACAAAACAGTTTCCTAAGCTTTTTTTTTTTTGTTAAGGGACTAAAAGGCACGGTGCCAAAAATAAGACATATTGAAGCCTAGCTATCATACCAAATTGAGAAGCAGCTCAGAATTCCTAGCAAAAGAATAGGATCATAACTCAGCAGGCATTTCTGATAGCAAAACGTGGAGAAATGACAAAAAGGGAAATCAATGGGATATTGTATTACCTGGCTATAAAGTATTCAAGAAGGATAGATTGGGGCCAAGTTTTCTTCTAGTATAACTCCAATGACTTCAGTAGAGTTATGGCAGTAAAGACACTGGTCCTTCAATGCAGGGACCATTCAAGTAGCAATAGACTCAACTCCTGCAGTATCCAGTAATATGACATCACTGCAGGCAGAGAGTCTAAGTTTAGCATCTGTCTTCACAAAAATACCAAGATGTAAACATATTTTAAAGTGATAATACAAGCTTTCCGTTCAAAAAAAGGTATATGTCCCCCAACGAAGGAAATCAAAGAGGAAAGGACATCTAATGTAACAGCTACCTGATCAGCCACAGCAAGACGAAAGTTAAGAAACAATTTCAGTTTAAGTGCTGCTTGAAACTGCCAGTGCTAGGGTACAATTGAAAATTGTTTTTCCATTAATTCAGACAAGTTAAAATAAAGGTAATTATCAGCGAGCTAATGTATACCAGTGACCAGAATATCATCCAGTTCACATTCTTAAAACAGCAATCAGAACAAAATTTAAGAGTCTTTTAGATGCATAAGGTACTATCACTTAATCAGAAATCAGCAAGGCAGAGTAAACACCAAACACTTCCATTATGCCTGAAGTGCAGTGTGGTGCATGATAGCTCTCAGACTCTTTTTTCCTGTATGCGCTAAAGATTTGTAAAAATAAGTAATAAGGTGAAAAAAGTTTCAGAAGTAGTAAGACACATCTAGTTCAAACTGTAGAACAAGACGACTCTTCTGAGGTCTCTGATCAAGCTGGGTGCGCCCACAGCATAATAGCAGATCAATCCCCCGTTGACAAATGGAAGGTAACACACAGTAGAAAACAGTTTGAACTGTCCACACGCTAGCAGCTGCAAGCCAGTATTAATTGTGACCACCCAGGGAAGAGGCCTGGGTGTCGCTGGGGACAGCTCAATGACAGTCTGATCAATATGCACAGGCAGTAGAGAAGGGTGAGGGGAAGCAGAGGAAATGTGTGGTTGATGAATGTACCCAAGTACATTCTAGTACCGCCATATAAATTAGGGGTATGCTCTCATTTACAATGCTACATTCAGTTCCAGCCAACGATCCACCCCCCCAACCCCCCCAATGGTACCATACAGCTAAACCATCAGGGATCAAAACAACAGACAAACACAATTACTGCCTGCATGAGGCCACAGATGCTTCCAAGGACAAAGTTAACTTTCATCCTAGTGGGGCAGATGCCTTTGCTATGGAAGATGACTTAGGGACTCCCTAAGGCCTCATCTTCAAAGGCAAGCTGGATCCTGAGTCATAACATCCCTAAAAAAAAAAATTAAAAAAAAATATATACTAAGTTCCCACTCAAAGATGACCGAATAAGGAAGCTGAGCGATTCCGGCATTCATTAACAGGGTTTCAAACACAAGGAGTCAGCCTGATCACTGGCAGTAGGGTTACACAGCCTGCATTGACCCACAGAAGCAGTAAACCACCCCGCACAGTGCATCTCTCTGCAGATCTTCATTCCTATTTGAGGCACCTTCGTACGTGAAACGCACCTTCGTACGAACCGGCCACGTTGGCGACGGCTTCTGCCTGGTTCAGCTAAGCTAAATCTGTCCAGTTTGTCAGCCTACATCTTCGCCAAAGCGGATTCCAGCAGTACGGCTTGGCCAGCGTGTGAAAAAATATGCAGGCACCTCACACCCAGCCAAGCGCCCGTGCTTGCCCCCATCCTTCACAATTCCATGTAGCAGAACTAGAGCACCACTAGCCCACCCAAGGCCCTCCATCCACCCAACCTCATTTACCAGCTCATCTCAATAACTGTGAAGAAGGCTAGAAGAGCAAAGGAGGGGTTATGGAATGTGCCGAGCTTGGCTGTATCTCAGATCTGGGGGTGACAGCAAGCCTGAACAGACCGTGAAATAAAGCTCTTCCCGTTCTTGAGATGGAGAAAGTTACTCCTCTCCGCTTGCCTCTGATAAGATTGGAAAGAAGGGGAAGAAAACATCCTCTTTGGGACTGAAAATTATCTTTTGACCTCCCAAATGTGACACTTGTTTTCAGCACTACTGCATCTTCTTTTTGCTTAGCGATATCCTCAGAAGCAAGTTTGCTGCCATAAAAGAAACTGCCGCAGCTGTAAATAGTGATGAACATTGAATATTCTTTACAATTTCTGGAAGTCTCTTGTGTCACGCCTATGACTGCACTCTAATTATCCAATTAGGAAGCAGGAAGAAGAGCACATGGCTTATTGTGTCCAGCCAGATCTTGCACACATCACTCAAACTGTGAATATCAAACAAATTGTTCACAAATTAGCGAGACCAAAATCATTCACAGAATTTCTTTGAATAATCTCAAATAGCCAATAAATTGAGTGAGGGCAAGAATGATGATCTGCTTATCAGCAATTCCGAGACACGAAAAGGAAGCCGAGTTTGCCAGGCTTCTTCTGAAAGTTGTTTGAGTTTTCACCGTAACAAGTATGTGAATTTGACTGAGCACTGCAGACTACCTTTGAAGTTTAGTGAATAACAGGCTCAAATATGGTCAAATTTAAATAAAGACAGAATGCTTCCAAAGCTGTCGTGATTTTTCACCCCCCCATTATCTATGAATTGTTTACCCAGTACTCCGTGCATGTTATCACTGCTGACAACGTAGTCAAGTGCATGATACCAAAAAAGAAAATGGCCTGCTTGAGCAAGACAGACTGCGATTGCACACAACGTTTTGAAGTTTACTCTCTCTTCCTCCTCTGACAAATCCACCGACCTGTGAATTTCCCCAACCATTTTTTGCAAGCCCTTGAAGTTTTTGGTTTTCCATTTTTGTCTTAACATTTTTGAGCCATTTTTAAAAATTTAGTATTTTCAAGAGAGGAGATTGAATATGCATTGAAGCCTTCAGTTTTTCTGAGGCTCTTACCTTAGATGAGCATCTAACAAAGTCCTGGGAAACTTTTAACTTTACGCACTCTTTTCAGCAGTTTGTCAGGAATCTCTTCGCAGTATTTCCCCCCACCTCTTATACACATCGAAAAGAAGAGGAAAAGTTATTTCTGCAGGAATTAACTTTTACTGGAAGGAGGAGATCCAAGGGAAAGCGCTAATAAAAAACTGCTTCTCTTCTGTTTCTGGGATATGAGACAGACAGAAGTTCATGACAAAGCCCTCTGATGACTAATTCCTTTTGTTGCAGTAAATGCTGACAGCTCTCCACCCCCACACAGACACACACTTGATTTCATTAGATACTGCTCAGATGCATGTTCTGAGTATTTCAGAAGAGATGTATGCCCTGGTTGACAGGCAATACGGGAGAAGACACAGCATTTCACTGGTCACACACACAAAGCTGCTTTCCTGTAGTAGAGACAGAGTACATGATACCATGACTGTTCCCAGTACAATTTCATTACCGCTAAGTGCTTGGTCAGCTCCTACTGACTATAAAAAAAATGCATGGATACCACTCGCCAATGCCCCTTTTCCCTGCATGCGTGTACTCACACCCAGACTATGACGGTGCATTCCCCATTTACTCAAACTTATACAGATGTACAAGCCAGTCTTGCACATCAAAACGCACACTCAAATCATAGCATAATGCTTATTCTATCCTAGTGATTAAAACACAGCCCGCTCTGTTAAATAGGTATGCAATTTTTATAGATGACCAGGTCAGTTGTGATTTTGTCTCCCCTCTCCCCACCCTCGTATGTACATTTTTCAAAGTCTGCCTTGAAACAACTAAAAGGGATCTCATCTTTAAAGAATGAGGGCTCATCACCTTCTGATAATTAAGCGTCTTTAAGGGGTCTCAAGGTGGGCAAGCAGGCTCGCGGAATGGCCCATAATCACTAGTCACCGCTAAAAACCTTGCCTGTATTATATGAAACATGAAATAGCTAGGAATACAAGGAATACAACTAGGAATTCAACCCATAAAGCCTTCTTTGTGCAAGTGAGATGCCTCAGAAGTGCTTTGAAAGGCTTGAAGGAAAAGAAATGATTTTAACAAAAGAACAAAAAAAGAAAACTTGAAAGAGAACAGAAGTTCTGAAGTGTGTGGGGGTGGGAGAAGTCTTCAGTGTTAGGAACACCAAAGAGATCTCTAACTCAAAGCTACCAGAATAGCTTAAACAAGCCAAGGTGGCTGTGGCTTGATATTCTTCGGCAGCGACTGTAGTTTGTTGCCCAGGGGACTGCACTGTGGATCTAACTGGACTGTGGTTTAATTTGCAGAGGACCTAAAGGATGGTTGCTCCCTATAGCCCAACAAGAGCAGTTCAGCTTCCAGGAGGCTACAAGAGCTGTGCTTTCATGCCGTAGCTTGCTGGCGAGGAAACCACAGCCTACCTCTTCTAATTAGCGCCGAGCACCGGCGAAGGGACATGGACAAGAAGAGGGCCCACGTTTGCTACGCTGGAGCTGCTCTCTGCCAGCAGAACAGCTCGCGGATGACCACCGAAGGGCTGAGATGAGAAAGGGGCCTGCAGCCCCTTCACTGCGACAGCACCACGGCTTGAAATTCCAATCTCCTCCTGCTCCCCTGGGGTAGTTTATGAGCCATTTTGGTTAGTGAACATTGGCTCCTAAAATTAATGAGCGTGTCTGTTTTCAACATACGGTCAATTGCTGATTGTTCTGATCTGGTGAGCTAGGCTGATGAATACATACCACCCACAGATAAAGAAAGAGCTGGGCTTTCCCGCCGCATGTTGAGAAAAGGGAAGAGGAAAAAGAAACAACAGCAAAAAAAAAAACCTAAGCCAAATGCCAAAGGTACATCAGGGTGACTCTGCACCCAAAAATACACTTAACAGGGATCCGTCTTCTGCTGCAGCTAAGGTTTTACTGAACACTTAAATCTGGTCATTCTCTTTTTTTCTGTAGCCAACAACAGACCCCAGGTCCTATAGCCCTGGCCTTAACCGAGTGCCAAATCACAGCCATAAAAAGGCATCTCCTCCTCACTCTGCTCACTCGCGGGAATAGGTAACGAGATCACATTCTCTCACACTGGTCAACTTGTCCTCTCTTACAGTAACACCCAGCCACAGCTTCTGCATCTACTTCATGCTGTCACTTCAGGCCAACGCGTACTCAGCTCCCCAGTTCCCCAGGGAAGCGGCTCAGCGCAGCTGGAGGCAGACACGCACACGGCTCCTTCACAAAGTGACCGCATGCACTACCTGCACCATCATGTTAGACAGCAGGTGCAGCTAGTCAACCCAAAATGTCAAGTAATAAAAGTTCTGATTAAGAATAAAATAAAAGAAAAAAGGCTAAACACCCCTTGCCAGTCATAAGACATGCTGCCCGCCAGCAAATTAAAATTTTTATGCCACTGCATACACTGCATGTGCCTACTATCTACAGCCATGTGTTCACCTCATGAAAAATACATGAAGAGCTAAGTGGCATTAATAGTGTTTATAAGCCCATCACCTGGGCAGATATTCCCTTCATGGTTCTAACAAAATAACACAGAGAGACACAGAGACGATAACCTTCTTGAGGAGGGAAAGGAAAAGCAGATAGCATGTGAGGGTGGTGGGGCAGGAGACAAACAGGAGAGATGGAAAAGCAGAGAGCAAGAGGGAAAGTTAAAGGGAGGTAAAGGAGAGAGTGTTTGATCGATCGCCAAGTCTGTATTAACTCAGTCACAGGGCTCTGATGATCTCTAAGTGGACTGAGCTCTGCTCTCGTGGTTTATGATACCAGCAGAACCATTTGATTGAATTACGGTTCTTCAATTGATCGCTCCATATCAGTAATCTTTGACTCCTCTACTCACCAGCCAGCTCCTCTGACAAAGGCAAGCTTTGATGGCAAGGAATGCTTTCCTGACATTTTTTATCTGGAGCAAATCAGTATAAAAGTTGAATTGCTTTTGTTGACATTTCACAGGGAGAGCAACACAGCAGGTACCACTGCCAGTCCTTGATAGCAATGAAAGGGCAGCTAAGAAGAGACAAACACACTTTAGTATACAACGTGCAACCCTTTGAACTAGGGAGAGATGAAGGCTACTTCCAGATGAAACATGCCTGCATCCTCACGCCATACATCCATTCTTTTCAAGCTATCCCGCTCACATCCACCTTTACTGAGCAAGCATTGCTGCTCCCAAAAGCTGCTGTCCTTTTTGCATTTTACCGAGGGGCAAAGACATGCCAGCCTCACTGGTTGGTAAGGACAGAACAAACACGTTACTGCAGAGCACAGAAAGCCACCACAGGTGTTAGGTGCTGCACAAAGAGGAACAGTTTCTGCCTGAGGGATTTAATATCCACACACAAATTCAGAGCTAAAAGGTAGACATAGAGATGGTAAACTACACAGAAGCAAAAAGAACATTTTCAGCAGTTTGAGACACACTGGTCTGGATGAAATGCCAATCTAAAAAAAGCAATTAAACTTTACACTCAAACAGGAACTGATCTGAACTGTTAACTTTAAGTTCAGCGCTAAGTATTTAACTTTCTTGCATTTCTGCCTAGCATACTTCTAGCCTCACTTCTGAGCATCCAGGTTTGGGGCTTTGCTTTTGAAAGCACCACAATAGTAGAAAATTTCGGCAGAGATTTGAAAGGAAAAACAGTGTCAATTCTGCCCACTTTTATGGGGAACTCTTAACTTCTCTCCTTTCCAGAGGAAAGGATCAAAGCACAAGGAAAAACATTAAGCCGTGTATCAACACTGCAAATGCGGAATGAAAAAGAATAGAGACTGCTTCACCTGCAGCAGGGACTTCAAACTGTCTGAAGCCAGCAGCTCTGAAGTGACAGAGCAGGGACAGTAGGCAAGACGAGCAGAGTGTACTAAACATCAACTCTTCACCTTATACACCGACCCTTGGTGGTCACAGGGTAGCAGAAGCTAGAACAACCTCATTGTTCTGAGTTAATCTAAGCCAGGCTAACCTTAGGCCATTTTCAACTACTTTTGGCCCATTACCTTCCCATTCTTCCAACTCTAATAAACATAATATTTTATCAGGTTGGAACACTGACCTTGCTGTATGTGTCTCCATTCCTAATAGTCAACAAGTGGGCTGACAGAAAGAGGACTTTAAAAAACCCCCGAAGCTTATAATGACAATTCCCCAAACCAGGGTCAAATCTTGAGCAATGACAGGTATCAGAGGGCAGATCAGGCACAGGACACTTCTTTAGACTTGGATCTGTAGCAAAGCAACTGTACCCTGAGGCAAATACATCACTTCACTAGAAGTCTGCGGCACCTTGAGAAAGAGACACACACCCACAGCTAATATATTTCTAACTTCAGTAACTATCTCCTTTTTGGAACTGCCAAGACAAGTGATGCATCGATTTTCCTACAGCTCACCCTGCATGATTGGTATCAAGGCTGTGTAGGCGTCTGGTGAAGTGTTCACAAATTTCTCTGAAAAAGTAAAGACAAAGAAATCCACAACTGCAATCAGATCCAAGATGCTGAGACCAGTATGAAAACTCCTCTGTAAGGCAGGCGCATTCTACGCAGCCAGAATTGAAACTGAGTCATTACTGAAATCTCATCCCAAGACCTTTGCAGAAAGCACCTACAATATTATCTGCATGTACTTGGAAAGTAACCTTTGTGGAGGCAGCAATGGCAGGGCAAGCAAAATTTGCATTTTAGAACTAGATAGAGAACCAGGCTGCAGAGACATGATGAAAAGGAAAAAAAAAAAAATCTATAGCTGGCCATTAAGATCACTGCTGTAGCATGGGACAGGTGTTATTTGGGGGGGGTCATCAATGACTGACATTTTCTGTCAAGGCTTGAGGCTGTAACTGCATCCAATTTGGCTGATCAAGTGCTATCAGCTCCGGCCTTCTACATCACACCTGTATTTTGCTCACTGGATTGAAAAACATACATGACATAGCTCTGAAGGCATAGACAAGAGACACAGGTGTCCCACCACGGGCTCACATTAGGCTCCTGCTCCAACAACCACCCCTTTTTCCCCCCACCTCTCTTCCCCAGAGAAACTTGCCTCTCTTACTTATGGAGTGAGCTGCCCAAGGGGAAAAACACAAATTTAGAAACTGCCACCCATGGGTATTAACTAATTCATCTCCCAGAGGTAGAACTGCACCTTATAGGACATTTGGCAAATGCCATCGTCACTGGAGAAAATCCAGACCCGGAGGAATTGCTTACAACCACAGCAGAAGTCTGTATGAGCAGAACCCAGGTCCTGTATCTTCTAAATCAGAGCTGTTTCTTCTACCTTATTGGCACAGTCTCCCAGCATATTCCTCCTCCCCTCCAATGTTAAGATATAGCAGTTTTATGGTGTGTGCAGATGCTGAATTTTTTGCATATAAAGTTTATCATCTAATCACTCACTCATGGAATAAAGTGCCAAGTAACATTTGAGTAATCAGACTGAATGCATAAATATCCTATAGTTACACAGTTGTTACAGCATATCATTTCTCAGTTAGTTTTCTGCTTTTACAGCCCTCATCAGTAGTGACTTCAACCCCCTCCTAAACATTAAATGATCTCGGGTGGGGGAGGAAGGAGGAAACACTGTTCTTCCCACTAGAGAGGAGAACAGCAGGTAGAGATGAAGGTGATGAGCAATCATTATTTCCCTGGACCCCTTGGGATGCGAATTGCCCACAACCTGCTCATGGCCCCAAAGACACGGACCCCAACCACTCGCGCTCCCACCACATGGCCTTCTCCCCTTCGCATTTTGGAAGGTAGCCCAGTTTAACAATAGGTCCTAGAGCCAGCACCCATCCCTCTCTGGTGCAATAAGCCTTTGCAGAAACCCCACTTCCAGGCCTTGCTCCCCTGGGACGGGTCACATTTAGGAAATTTATGAGTCTTACCACTGGTAGGGCAAGGCTGTTGCCTTTGGTGAGGTCTGGTGCCGTCTTCAGTTTCTGTGTACAGCAGCTCAGAGTGTTACAGCACACCCTTAAAATTATTCCCCCTCTCACACAGAATACAACTAGTCTAAGCCTAAGAATGAACAAATAGTAAAGAAGATTCCCCTACCAAATGCAACTATTTTAGTATCTACTTCCCTTCCTAAGCCTGATGAAAACTCAGAATTGGGGCTTGTATAAAAAGGGAACATTTTGAAAGCTTCAAATCAGCATGATAAATTATTCAACACTTGAAAATAGAAGTTAAATGTTTACACCTTCTTGAATCAAGCACTTCGCTTCAATTTCTTGAACCAGTTGCCCCTTCCTACCTCCAAAACAGCCGTGCTCTGAGAAGGTACTGTGTTTTTGCAAGGGGGATTTAATAAATCTATTCACTTTGTCATTGTCCTCTATCTACCAGATTATCGCGCTCCAGTTTGCGTCCCCTGATGTAACATGGCTGTTTGACCAGCAATACACCATCATTTCAACCAGAAGAGACACAGCATGACGTGGGAAACACAAGCCCCAGGAATCCTCTCTGCTTTGTACAGGTGGGGGCAACAGGAACACATTTTCAATGGAAACTTTCTGGTCAGCTCAATCAGTAATTCCAAAGGAAGATAAATACAAACATTTGTTGTTTATGGAGGAAAAATTCCCCATGCACGAGAGGAATACTGACAACAGCTCCTTGACCAGTAAATACAAATTTAACAGAGCAAGACAACAGCTTGAACTCCAGAGACATATAAATGGAGGTGGTGCCCATATTGAAGTGAACAGAGATGCTCTGAATACTTTAATGTTTCAGAGAGACTTGGCTCATTTCTGATAGGGCATGAACTCCCAATAATCTGGTGGTTTAGAGATCATTCATACTCCAGTTGCTTTCTAGTATATTAGTCTCACACATGCATATTCTGAATCAGCATTTTGCCTGGTAAAGACCCTGTTAGCTCATCACACTTTTTCTGGCATTCCAAAAACCAATTAAAGGGCAGATGAATGAGAGAATGGGCAAGAGGGATGCAAGAAAATAGGATAGATGAGGACTACGACAGCTGCAGTCACTTTGGACATCTTCAGGCTTCCAATACTGAGAACTAAGCAAATCACAAGGAGCTATGAACCAGGGAGAAGGGGGCTTCATAGTGTCCAACATTAGAAACCCCTGCTAGTAAGCTCTGTCAGATGCAGACAGACCTAGCATATCTAGCAGCACTAGCAAGAGGCTATTGGCACCTGGCACCTACCAGGGCAAGCACTTTCTCATGTGAAACATAAGCAGCACCACCAGCTAATTCCCACCGGGACTAGGTATCACACTGTCCCCAATAGGGAAAACACACTCTGATAAATTGGCTAAAAACACTGAGATTTGCTGGTTCCATGGAAAACACTGAAATATGAGCTGCCTGCAAAATTTAAATAGGCCACAGAAAAAGGTCCTCGTGTCCCAGGCACGGGAGATGCACAAATGACTTCCAGCCCTAACAGGCAGGCAGGGATGCAGGCGCTGCTCTCCTCTTCCCATTGTCCAGCAGGAGCACAGAATCAAGCAAGCATGTTATAACTCACAGCAGTTCTGCAAAGCTAGCAGCAAGGGAGAGGGCAGCACACCTGAAGTACTCTTTACTCTCATCAGGCTGTGCTGAAGTGGCCTGGGAGTAGCTGATTGCAGTCACCATCTCCTGCTGAGCTAGATGGATACTACAGAAGGCAGTTTCCAGCTGGACTGGGGTAAGATATAGTAACTTTGGCCACAAAGCATGAAGGCTTAGAAAAAAAAAAAGAGATGAATTCTGGGACAGCAGAATGATGGACCATGTATCTGTGTTCATATCAAGGTTTAGACTATATCCCAGGGCACTATATTTATACACAGATGGGCCTAAGCAGATGTGCCCTCCGAGCAGCTCTTACATGAATAAGGCACACCAATCAATGGCTTAAGCTCAGGCTTCCCCAAAGCATTCTATATTGTTTTTTTAAATTTTAAACCCCCTTCATCTCCCATTCAATCCATATCAGGAGAGAAACAGAGTAAGTCACCATCAATTTTAACTGTTAGCTCTTACTGGAAACATCCCATTCCTGTAACAACTGAATATCTATCTGCTTAAGCATCTCAGGGCCCAGACCTCCAGTCGCATCTAGCTGGGGGGAACTGCATCACTATTCTAAATTCAGACAAGGCCAAGATCAGCCATGACTTTTTCAGAAGGCCTCTGCAGACCTTCTTACTGCTCCCTTGCTGCTGAAGGACCAAAAAAAGCCAGTAAGCAAACACTAACCATCTCCTTATATCAGAGTGGCTTTTAGGAATCAAGACTATTTCAAAAAAGTAGATATAGGTGGAAAAGAAATATACATACTTCTAGCTTATTAAATATTCAGTATAATTTCCATATAGGCTTTCATATGCAGAAATGACTTTAAAGTTCCTTACAGAAACCCTATTACTGCTTAGTATCTCCAAGGTCTGGCTAGCACAGTACATTTCTTTCATTCATAAAGGACTTGTTGTTGATGCTTTAGAGAGTGTCTGCAAAAAGCTGTTCAGGGTTTTTGACATTCCAAGTTACCAGCCTGGCAAAACAAATCGCTGTCTTTCACATAGCCCCATCTTCATTTGACAGGGCTCTTGAAGACAGCAGGCAGAGACCTGAGCCAAGACACCTGGATCCATCATCTCCTTCCTGTTCGTTCTCCCCATGCCTCCCCAAGAAGTCAGAATAAAGCATCCCCATGGGGACACTACAGTGAAAAGCAACTCCTTTCCTTGACCAGGTCACCAGCAGCGTTACATGAGGTTGCAAGCTCTTGTCCATCAGACAATGCTTATAAATAGCACAGCGACAGTACTGTCCCTCCATTTTTAATAACAAGTGCAGAAATCTCACTGAATTACTCCAGAAGGATGGGAGGGGAGGAGGATCGTCCCTCTGAAACACTTCTTTAGACATACCTGGCCACATTAAGAATAAGCAGCTCAAAAGACATGTAATTTAATATTAAAGGGGGGAAAAAATATATATATACCAACAAAACCCCAAGGGAGTGCTCTGAGCAGCAGAACTAATGAAGCCTCATTTTCTACAGATTTGCATCTCATGATTGATTGACTTCGGTGCATAAGGAAGAGAAAGCACCAGCTGAAACTTTGCCTGCCCTTGGGGCATTTATAACAACTCACTTCTGTGGATTTTTGCATCTCTTAAGGTTTGAGTTCGTGCTGTGGAGTCTCCTACACCGGGGAAATCAGAAGGTCCTATGGGAAGCAATTTCACTCAGCTTAGCCCTCACTGCAAAGGAAGGCCATGCAACTACAGTGGCAGAGACCAAAAGGTGCCATTAATTTGCTGACATCTGGTAATTTAAGAGAGCCCGAGTCCATAGACAACTTCATCTTGCCTGGGCCAGACTGCATTGGAGCCCAGAGGAAATTATAATTTTGTTTTGTCATGGGGCATGGAAATAGAAACTTTATGACCAAACAGGGTTGTCAGGTCATAGGCACTATTTACATGGAAGTTTTTGCCTAAGCATTTGATGCCGAAATAGCATTTTACAACTGAGACACAGCACTGACAATCCCCATGTTTTCTTAGCCATGTGTTCGGAGCAGCCTGGGTGGTAGGAGAAGCATCGAGTCCGAAAGTCTCTCAAACAGCATGTCTGCAAGAAGGGAGACACCTCAAACTAGAGGCCAAATGCTGAAAAGGGAGGCCCTACCAAGCTACCGAAAGCTCCCAGAAGGAATCGGCAGCACAGGCTTAAGCGGAGTTACAGCTTCTCCTTCTGACAAGCGCACAAAAGACCTGCCAGCCCTGGTCATTCGTAACCACCGCGAGCACACCACTGCTGGGACCGCGCCGAACGCCAACAGCTCAACGGAGTGTCATCGCTTCAGGTCGAGCAACCGCTTCCCTGGCACCCGGGAGTCCCACGCGTTCCTTGTGCCTGAAGCAATTTTACAGGAGACAGCAACAAAGTAATTAAACTCGGAATCCTCTCGAAATAGAAGGCTGCACTTGTCATTGCTGAGTCCCTCCTGCTAACAGGGAGCACCTTGATGACGAGTGACATCATGTGGGCTCAAGGTGATAAACCAGCCTTTTCCCCAAATTAATATCCTGCTGCACCACCCAGGAGAGAGACCCCTTTCATTCTTGAAGCGCTCTGCTTAAACATTAGGTAATTAAGTTTCTTACTCTGAATCTTAAGCCAACACTGCAGCGGGACAAGAGATGAGCGATGAGGCTTACATTTTAGACTTCCCCAAACAATCAATGCCACTAAACATTTGCACCCTGTAAATAGATCTGCTAGGTAATCAAAATACTGTATGTAAAGAGGAAGGTTTACGAGTGCTAAGCTTCCACGTCTGTCAAATCCTTCAAAATCCTGGCAGTCCTGCTTCCCAACTAAAGCAATCCTGTCTACATAAACCCATTCCTGTCCTATTCTCTCCTTTCAGTATGACTCTCACACCACTTATCAACCCATCAATCCCCCAAATTGGGAGGTTGCTCCATGCCACATCACAAAACCTATGACCATTTGTTTTACTGTAGCAATGAGCTTCATCAACATTAGTGCCCGATTTTATGCCAAGCTGTACAAACACACAGCAGATACTTCCTGCCCAGATCACGTAACCATATAAATACACATGATAAGGGATGGTGGTATTACATGCCTCCACAGAAGGCGAATGAGAAAAATCCCGTAAACTATCCACAATCACTCAGGTAGTCTGTGGGACAGCTTTAAAATTGCTCTCTTTAGTTCCAGCCCAGCGCCTTGAACATTAATCCTTGCTGAACCTGCCCCTCTCAGTTCACAGAAGAGTACCTCTACTACCAAGAGTATCTGTACTATTACAGAAGAGCACCTCTACTACCAAGCCAGCCAGTCAGCAATATCATCCCTCTTTTACACTTTATTCCCCAGCCCCTTTTACGTGCTTATGTAGTAAGTTTTCACGCAAGACTTCCCTACTGCCAAATGTTACGTGCAATATGGAGCTACGTAAAACAAATACTGTTCGTACTTATAAGAAGAAAGATTGATAGACAGGCAGCCCTCAAAAGCTGAACGGGTTAAGTGGAGCCACTACATTCTGAAAGTGAAGGGCGAGACCAGCATGACTACCACACTCAGGCAAAAATTTATGTCATAATTCAGAGCTTATATCACAATTACTTATGCAAAAACAAACAGTAAAAGAATATGCGATTCAATATAATGCACGTGAGAGAAGAGGAATGTTAAGTGCTTGATATACACACACACATTCTTAAATCATAAATGTGAAATTAAACAAGTAGCTCTGTGAGCCATAGAGCTAATGAAAACCTTTTTCCTACAGCTGTGCGTCTCATGGCTGGGCAGCTTCAATGGCTGAGAAGGTGTGAATGCCAAGTAAAGCTTCCTCTGCAGTAGAGACATTCCCAGGGCTTTTGCCTGGATAAACTTTGTGGGGTTTAATAAAGAGCTGGCCTCACGCTACACTTTCCCCCTCAGTCAGATGAAACCAAAGTGCTCTCATCTCCTATACTCAGCTACTTATTTTCAGAAATCGCTTCTCTTAAAGGCCCTGCTGTCTCAAATAGCTGGCAGGACCTAGAGCCACGATGGGAGGGAGAGAATATAAAGGAGCACGCACAAAGACCACAACTGTTTCGGTTTCTCTCCTTCCCGTATTTCAGTAGCAAGGTGACTGCTCTACCAGCGCACGGCTGGTAGTAATGACAAGCACCACTACAGATGACATACTAAACCCTGCTTGCTCCAATTATGCAAGCAGGAGCATACCAATCTGTAGTTAAGTACAGCCCTTGCGCTCTCACAGTTCACTAATGGGGAACAGCAGCAGCTGGTCAGTTTATAGCAGTCAGAAAGCGGTACCAGAAGGACCCATGACCGTTAGCTAGGCAGAGAAGAGCAGGATGGGCGTGCTTTCTCTTCTTCCCCAATCTGCCAGATTGCACAACTGTGTGATTAACCTTTAGTCCAGCGATCATCAGGTCTTCCAACATCAGAATGAAAGAAAAACCTGTTTCCAGATGTTATTGTAGTAAGCGCAATGTGCGTGTACTGGGATCAGAGCAAGTCGCAAAGAATAGTTGCTACATTTCCTTTATCATCTGCTTTGTAAGACATAAAAAGCAAAAATAACAGATTCCGTAACCTGAAAAACTTCCATAAAGCGACATGCTTACATCTCAGAGCATTGCCAGAAAGCCTGCAGCCCACCAGGTTGCAGGAGAGAGGCTTGCTAGCCAGACCTTCTGCACAGGAGCAGGCATATAAACTGACAGATGCAGCCGACACTGTGTGTTTGGGGTGCTAGTCCCAATCCTACTGTGAGCACATTAAGCAAGTCGTTTTGCCTTTCCGTCTCAGTTTCTTTATCTGTGAAATGGAAATGCCGATACTAAAGTAGAGGAATTCAAATGAAGGAGTACATTCAGGCAGGCTCTAAAACGCAACTGCACTGATTGTCAGAGACCTGAGACAGCCCAAAATAGCTGCAAGAATATTTCACTTACATCCTTATTAGACTCTAGTTATTCCCAGAGGTGAGAGATACTAACAATCCAGTATCTCTGGCAGGTTTAGTCCAACACGTTAGAGGGAACTGAAGTCAGCCAAGGCCAGGCTGCCACCATCAGTGACCTAAGTCATTCCCCTCACAATTTAACATTCATTTTAAGAATGACTCGGAGTACCTGCCCCAGACAATTTTAGCAGACATGCTTCTTCAGAAGCTCACTCCTCAAACAGCGAGAAAACTTTCTAATTCACAATCTTATTCTAGTCATAAACTAGTTCATCCCCTTCTTTTCTTGTGCCAACACTGTTCTTCAGCTTAAATAGCCCTTTTCCCTTCCTGCTCTATTTTGGCTCAGTATATTTACAGAAGTCAATTGCATCCCTTCTGTGTCTTGATTTTAGCAGGCCAAACAAACCTAGCCTCTGCCGAGTCCCTGTTCGTGCCAAGGGCTCGCTCTGAATCCCGAGAGGCAGGCCTGTAGCAGAACTGACCCTGCCTTTCTGCCATTACAATTCTGGTACTTATTAGGCTTTTTTTTTTTTTTTTCAGGAGGACATGGTGAGTGGGTGCCTCAATTGCCAGAGTAAAACAGCACATGAAACAGGAGGTTCACAGAAGTGCGGTGTCCTTTATAGAGTATGCTACTGTGCATTATTATTTCCATTGCAAAAGAGGCAGCCAGGACACAGAGAACATTTCTCCTTGCATAAAAAAAAAAAACATGGCAGAGGACTTGGGTGCACAGGAGCTGCAAAACCCCAGCCAGGCCAAGGATCCCGCATGAGCTACGTCCAAAGGAAACAGAGGCAAACTCGCCAGTGCTCCAGCCTTTGTGTTCAAACACTGGATGAGAAGCCTAGATTATCTTCAGAGAAACCTCAAGTCCCTGACATTTATACATTTCTTAGGACAGATTACCTTTAGACATTAAAACGGGGGGAGGTTAAGGGGAGAAGAAACAGTAAACACTGAGTTTAGGAACTTTATCATGGAGAAAAAGAGGGGAGACCCACAAAGCACGCTCCTGCCTTCTGCATATACCAGCAGGTACTACCACGTTCACAGCAAGGGCCAACTCCACAGTCCTCGGCCTCAGGTTTGCCCTCTCCCCTGTGGCTACACCAGTCACATCCCACAACATCTGCCACTGTGTTAACGGCAGCAGCCACAGCACGTAATGAGCCCCTGCACAGCTCTGGGAAGCAGATGACAAGTTCCCTCATCCACCCACAAGCTCTCCATCTCCATCCATCCATCCAGCAAGGGCTTGGCCCCAGTCACAGTACCACCTCCCCTCCCGATTTTCAGCTCCTCCTTTCCACCCTCTTCAGGTGGGACTCACGGTGCAGCACCCACTGCCTCTCTGCTCCCAGGAATTCCAGCTTCGCTGCATCACGTCTCTAACAACTACGGCACACGGGAACCGCAAGACGCGAGTACTTTCTTCACAGAGGTCTTGCCACCCCAGCTGACGCTCCCAGGTGGCCTGCTTCACTAGGGTATCAGAAAAGGATGTGTGAGCATCCCAGGCAGGCAATTATAGGATGACTAGTCCATGTTAAAAAAGTTTCTTCCTAATCCTGTCAGATGCTGCTTGCCTTAAGCCCTGAAGCTCTAAGATATATTGATCACCATCTCCTTTTATCCTGCACAACAGAGCTGCATTTATTCTCAAATTCCTTGGCTATCCCTAATCCCGCTCACTTGACAACCTGAGCAATCTCTGGTGGCACCAACTTCTGCTGCCCTAGTTAGGAGGAGTGTGCATATGTATTTCTCCATTTCAGGCAACTTCTAGCTTGTCAGGAAAAAATGGACAGAACATTTGACCCAACAGCCTCTGCTCCATGCCAGAGTTCATCTGATGCCTGTGTGTGCACAAGCCAGCAACACCTGCAAGAGGTTTGCTGACCCTCAGAATTACTAAAAAAATCCCATCCAAGTTTCTTGAGGTGTGCCAGATGCTACTGAAGAGAGCGGCAAGGGCAGTAAAAGGGCTGATCTTAACCAGCAGAGTCCAGTTTACACTTTTTTCACCTGTGCTAAGACCACTTTTGTTTAGGAAACTCAGAGAAGTGAAGTTATCTAGGAGGACTTTGGCTCATATCTTCCACAAGAGAAGGTTAGTTACCACCAGAATACTCTGCACACTACCAGCCTGAGCCTCACATTTTCCATCCTCAGCAAGGCACCCAAGCCAATATAATTCTGAGTAAGAAAACCCCACCCCAACCCTTTTAACTTCACAACCTAAACACACATGTTCAGCTTTCAATTTCTAACCCTCTTTCCATAAAGCCAAAGTAAGATAATTACTATCTCCCATGCACGCATAATTATTCACACGGTACTGTTCTGCACCAGTCACCATTTTGCTTACCTTTGGTATGCTCTTCCACATACAGCAGTATCAGGCTGGAAGCGTCCTGTTGGAAGTCTTTCCTCCCACTCCAGGGCTGCAGCTGGGTTCATTGCTTAACCCAGATATTCACACATTCAGACCATTTTGATGCTCTTGCCTGACCCCTTGCATAACACAGGCTATGGGATTTCGCATAGTGCTTCCTGAAGCAGCCCATAGCTTGTCTGGGCATCTTTTAAAAAAAAAAAGCCAGTCTCAAAGTTTCAAATCCCACCTCAATCTACTGTAAGTTTCACAGGATGCAGCAATCAGTATTATTCCAGTCAAGTGCATACTATTGATTTATATAGTAGTATGATAAGATTGTCAATGTTTTCTATTCCAATCTTCATGCATCTTCACACTCTTCAATTTTTTGACAGGGAGAAGAAAGGAAAAAAGCAGAAATCGCTGGTAGGTATCGAGCAGAGGGTTTCAATACAAAGACCTCCGCTCTCTTCCCCATTGCTGATTGCAGTTAATCAAGAACCCAGCAGGGTGAGCAACAAGTCCAAGCTGTTTCCTTCAAGCTGTAACCTCACATATGCAGTGGCACATACTGCAGGGCTGGGGTCTTACCGTACCAAAGCGACATCACAGGCAGGGCACTTCCATCCCATGGATGCCCTTGTGGGGACAGATCCAAGGCTGCTGGTCCCACAGCAGTGGCTAGGGAAAATCCCTCCTTGTTTTGCCAGGTTGAAAATTTGATGGTTTAACCCCAGTCTTTGTACTCTGCCCCTCAAGCCAGCTCCAGACCTGCAAGAGCACACTGCCGCTCACCTGGGAGCTGCCTTGTTGCCCTCATGGGGTCCCGCAAGGGCTTTCGTCACCACATTTTCCTCGCCAGGTAGGAAAGTCCTGCAAAGCAGCTTCACCTTCTGCATCATCTGCTGAGGAAGGAAACCATCTTCAGCTACGGCTTGGTGGTTGAACACAGGCTTCACGGGTTGCATCACAGGCTTACAGCAGGAACAGATAAGGAAGAAGAAAAGCCCTCTAAGATGGCAGATCCTGGCTTTTTGTAGCTGTGCTTGGGGCTTGCCTCTTCTTGCCCTTCCCCTCCCTTCGTTATCCCCTGAGTGTCTCCACCTGCCACCCCACCCTAAGCACAGGTGGGTCTCTTCAGTTACCCAACACCACCGCCCCAGCTTCCACTGGACTCCTCCTCCTGGGGCAATCAGGCCTACAGCTGTGATCTCCCCTCCACAGCTGGAGGAGGTGAAGGGGGCAAAGGTGGAGAGACTTGCTTTGCTTTGACAACCGAGGGACCCAAAGAAGAAGAGGGTCTCCTCCAAGATTCCTGTTAAGTGCTTTACGATGTAGGCTGCCTTGCTTTGCCAAGCAGACCTTCAGTCCCCCTGGTTGCCCATTTCTGCACCCTTTGCTGTCCCCCTTAGACGGTGCTGCCTTTTTGCTGTCTGTTTAGACCTCTGGGATGGGAAAAGGCCATCTCTCGGCACGGAAGCACGCAGCGGCTAAGCTGAAGGAGCCTTGATCTCAGCGTGGCTGTGCCCGGCACTCAGAGAAGGACACAGCCACAGCATCCTTGGTGGATGTGTTTCAGAGCTGAAGACCCCTGAGCACAATATAGAGGACAATGCAGCTGAAAGATATGTGCACCTGACTTAAGATGTTCACCTCTTCGGAGTCAGCAGTGAGAAGTACCTCCAGAGAGCAATTCAGAGCACCTGTCTTTCTTCGCTGACTGTACAGTGAATTAAGACAGCCTGTCCTTTTAGCACAGGCTAATCTAACTTAGATGCTTTGAATTAGGCAGTGTGAATGCAGCGTCTTCTTTCTTTCTCTCCCTCAGTAATTTCCCTGTGTCGCTTAAACGCTACAGAAATCACACGGAAAGTTGGGTAGGGAGAGTGCATTGGAGTCACTGCCATCTGCCTGAGTATACAGCTGGGGATATTAATAATCATTTCTTCCACTGGAGCTTGAGGAAAAAAAAAAAAGACAAAAAAAAGAAAAAAAAAGAAAAAAAACCCAAGTGTTTTGTAGCTTCCTGTTTGAATTAATCTCCTCTGACAACTGCTGATTTGGGTTTGTGATTCGATCCTCCATATGTCTAGCTCTATTGGTCAATTAAGTGCAGGGGGCGATTGGGAGAAGCAGTGATGCTCAGAGTGATTATAAGAGGAAGCATCATGCAGTACTTAGGACATGCAAAGCTGGCTGGCTCACTTGGCATTCACACGGCCAAGCTGAGCATGAGGTTTCTGCTGCTGCTGCTTTTCAGGTCAAGGAGATTTCTCCCTGGCTCCTACAGAGACAAGACACAGCTGCCTGGCTCTTGACCATTCGTGAGCGAGGGGCACCGTTGCAGGGAGGGAGCGAGCAAACAAGCAGAAGGAAATGTGGGGCACAGAGGATCAAAAAAGAAATAAAAGACTACAGAAATGTGAATAGCTTCTTCCATTACCCATTGCTGTGGACAGACAAATACAATGTAAGCCAGAAAGGTTAGGAGTAGGGACCAGCAGAGAAAATGAGAGTCAGCTTAGAATAATCCAGGTTAGTACATATGAGGGAAAATAAATGGAAACCAGGACATTAAAAGAGAGGTAGATTTGGAAATTGGTAATGATCAAATCAGGGCTGTGGGAGATAGTGGACAGCAAGTTAAATTACAGATCTGCAACGCTCTGTAGCAGCAGCAGGAAAAAAAAAAAGTTAACATAATGCTGTACTTCATCTGCAGAGAAATCATGTCAGAAAGCGAGGAGGTACTGGCCCTCTGTACAGATCTGGAAGGACAGCACCTGGAATACTGCCCTCAATTCTGGGCAACACGCATTTACAAAAGATGTTGATGAGCGCAGGGAATACAGAGAAGAGCAGCAGAAAAAAAAATGATTAAGGGTCTGAAAGCACTGACATATGAGAAGAGATTAAAATAATTAAATATGTATTGCTTGGCAAGGGGTAAGATTAACCGTCTACAAGTGTGTAAATACCAAGAAGGTAGAGGAATTGTATTAAGGGGTATAAATATAAGTGTAATAGAGCAAAAGTAAATACAGGCTCAATATTAAAAAAAAAATCCTTAGCCCTGAGATTTTTTTAAACTCTCCTTGAGAAGGTGAGGCTTATTGCTTGCAGCAGCTGTAGTGGCATGAGGAGAACGGGGTTGCAGTCATGCCTCAGTGGCAAGTCTTCACAGAAATAGACCCGGAGAACAAGGTAACACCTCGGGAGTCCCCAGTGATTAGGAACAGCCCAAACTGGCCTGCAGACAGCTCAACAGAAGCCAGGGCCATGGCAGACCTATGGGCCAGCTGCTGTAGCAGAAGGTAGCATGGAAAGGGAGCGGAGACGGAGCTTTGTCTTCAAAGAGCACCCGAAAACCGCTTTTCCTGGGCGCTAGCTTCTAACCGTCTTCTCCTCCCATCGTTACGCCCACTTCTTCCAGTTTCAGCAGGTAAACCAGGAATGCACGGGGATGCCACCTCCCCGCTCCTCAAGGGCATCTCCCCATCTTGGCTTGCTCTGCTGTGGGAGCCCAGCGGTCCGGCCCCCGTCAGAGAGCTATCAGGAGAGGGGGCGTTCTGCGGTGCCGTGAAAAGCGCTGCTGGCACTGCTGCAGCGAGCTCGCCAAAATTGGCCTTGTCACTTTAAATACATTAGACAATAAATCATCCCTCTGAGACATCCCCAAAGGAAAAACAGGGGAAAAAAATAGCACTTAAAAGCCCTTTTCTATTACAAAGCCTCTGGGGAGCTTTTAAACTTGGAGAGTTTTTAAAGTGAATTTTATGCTTTTTTTTCCCCCTTTGCCTGCCTTTATTATCAGTTGCTAACGTTAGCCTTGCCTTCCCATGACCAAACTCTCATTCAGGCTCCCTTTTTTTTCCTTTCCTCCCTTAAGTTTCTCCCCCTTTTCTCTCTCGCTCTTACATGTACATACACGAATGCCTGCAACGTCCATGTAAGAGTCTCTTTCCTATTCAGCATCTCCTCTTAAACCCAAATTACTCTTTGCCAATATTCCTTTCCTCCATATCGCTCTCCCCTTCCCTGCATTTCCCTTCACTTTTTCCCTTTCCTCTGTACTCCCCTCTCTCATCTGTCATTCTTTGTGGCTGGTTGTACTGGAACAACTTCAAAACTCCTTCCCTGCTTTTAGGAGGACTATGTAAATTTTGCAGCTTGAACCTATTTTTACAAAGCACTCTGGCAGGTTTCTGTCCCCATAGAGCATATTCTTCACCCTTGCCTTAGGAGTCATCAAGCACTACCAACCTAGAAGAGGAGTATTTGGTCCCTCTGTTACAGCTCTCCAGTCCTAGCTTTTCCCAACTGGGCTGAGGAATAATGTTTCATCCATTTTACAGCACTCACGAAGTCAAGCATGGCTACGAAACCAGATCTCCCATGCGATGCTTAAACTATTCTCCTGCCTACTGCTTTTTTTTGGCCTTAAAAACTTTAGCATTAAGACCTGAGGAATAAGTCCAGTCTGGTTGTAAGCCCTTCTACAGCTGTGTGGGAGAAGTGGCTAGCATTTTCCAGTTAAACACAAGGATTTTACATCTTCAGCCATGTATGCGGGTTGCGCGTCAGAGCAGAAAGAGGGAATGTAAGGTAAGTGAGGGCAAATTTCAGGAAGTTGCAACTCTGTGAAAACAACCTGATGATTTTCCATAGGCACCATGCTGGGAACCAAAATACACATGTCAGCATGCAGCGATCATAAAGCAACTCTTACATCCCGGCTGACCTAGCAGGGTCCTGCACAGATGCTATGAGTTAATTTTGTTGCGTTGCACCTAGGACTGTTACCCGACCGATTTCCCACCAAGCTGGCCAGTTATACCGTAGCATGTGGGAGACCCCGTCAGAGGTCAGTGCAAAGCACATTGGCACGGGCAGCGGCAGCTATTCCAACTGACTCTGCTCTGCTTTGTTTTATTTTAGTTCCTACAGGTGCAAGCCCAAGGTGACCTTGTGATCTACAGCTCCTCACTGCTGCCACCTGAGTGCCAACGTTGCCAGGGTCAGAAATGCGACTTCTAGAGAAGTACAACATAACCCAGTAGAAGATAGCAGGCTCGCTAATGATGAAGTTAACCATCTTTATCACTGGCAACCAATCCAGAAAGGCACCTCTCTAAACAGCACAATATACGGTATTTTTTTATCGCTAGGGATAGCGAGACAGTCAGGGCAGCAGAAGCAAACACACTTGATGGCTCTGTCCTTTGCATAGACTGTGTTGGATTCGCCCTGGACGGGGGATGAATTAAAAAAAGGAGCAGGAATCACAACAGTTAGTTGGCACCACAAGATAAACTGGACAGGCTGAAGCGTGGAGCAGAGGCAAAGAAAAAGGAGACGGAAAGAGAAATAAACCCCATTACTTTGACACCTTGTGGCTCCCTGGTCTCCTCAGCGGTCAATACTTGTGCTTAGAAGATGACGAGCATCCTCCTCATCGCCAGTCCGTGCCTCCCCCTCCTCCCCGATCCCTTCCCAGCCACAGCCCGAGTGACCAAATCTCAGCCCCAGGACAGCCAGGGGAAAGGTGTGGGACACACAAATGTGGAGGACTAAAGGCTGCATGAAAGGAAACGCTACATCCCGGGCGTTTGTCCAGGGAAGCGGGAGGTGGGGACAGAAATGAAAGGTCTATGTTCTCCCTAATCATTTCCGCCACAATAAGGGAGAGAGTGCGACATACACCAGTGGATCGCAGCCATTAGAAATGAACCGCTGGTGGCTGGCAAATTGTAAATTAGAGAGACAGAGTGAGAAGAAAGAAAATCAAAGGGGGGACGAGGTCGTGTTTTATTTCACTTGTAGCGCTTTTCAAATTCAGCCCTAACCAAACCTGATTAAAGTAAATCCCTTTTTTACGGCCTGTGGAGTCTATAAGATTATGGTGTTAATGGAAGTGTGATTCGATCCGTCAGTAATGGTGCATGTCGGGGCCCAGGCGCCTCAGACAAGTCCATTTTTTAAGACTTATTTATTGTTTTTTTTTTTCCCCCCCTCTCCTTTCTGTTCTCTGCATTGCGGGGTTTAATTGAACAGTTTAAAGTGATTCTTCTTCAAGGCCCATTAATTGATTTTATTTGTGTATTCTCCAGGGGTCAAGGGGAAAATATATAATAAAACATAAGCTCCAGGTCTGAGTTTGTCACAGTTCCCACCTTTCCACAAACATAAGGCACGTTTCATCTGTAGCATTTCAGATTTCTTCTCTTCCCACCCTTATTCTCTGCCACTAGAGCTCTCAGATGTTAGTCTCTGCTTTCCCTTTTCCACTGTTTATCTCTAGACTTTGCCACCGTAACTGGAAGCACAAGGCAGCAATCTCCCTCTCCTCCTTTTCCTGCGCGACAAATGCCACACGGGTTTTAAAATGCCACTTTGTTTTTAGGGACTCCAGATGACTTCCCCTGCCCCAAGCGGAGCAGCGCGGAGGGCACTGGGTTACGCATATTTGTAAACGGGTGGTCCTCGAAGCTCAGGTCGTTTCCTCTACAACTGGGGGCAATTTCATGAGCTTCTCGGAAAACACTCCCCGAGCAGTCTGCCTCTTTCACACCACTAACCCAACGGGGCACGTGAGCCTCTGCGTGACAGCCAAAAGCTGCTGCTTTCTGCCACTGGGTCTGCGAGGGGACACCGTTTCCTTCTCAGCCTCCCCTGATGCTCACCATAAGGTAACCGGCTGCTCCAAAGAAATATGTATTGAGCTGGCTTCGTTTACTTCAGATACTGCAATGCCATTTGTTTCCTTCAGCTCCCAGCTCCACTCCCTAAAGCTGGCCCCAAAGACAATTTTTTTTTCTGATTCACCTTGCTGAAGCCCTTACTCTCCTCTTTCACGCTGTTCTTCTGCAGAAGTACATTTCTTTTAATAGAGTTTTCAAAACACAAGGGGTTTCTTTTTATTATTATTTTTAAATCACAAAATGCACCAGGGAAGTATTCATCCTCCCACTCACCTCACTCAGATCCTTTCCACAAACTGTCTCTGAATGCAAGGCAAAAAGACACTTTTCTCTCCATTCTCTGATTGACATGGTCTGGGTGAGAGATCATTGCCACAGCTGGGGCAGTTCTTTGGGGGTGCAGCCTTCCCAATCGGTTTCACGCAATCCTGAGTTTGTTTTGAAGTTCAGCATCGCGTAACATACTGGATGGGACCAAATCCAACATAAACCTCTTACCAGTAGACCTCTTGTCCTGCCTGCTCCTGGCTGCAGAAAAAAAAAAAATCCGTTCTATACTATGGCTGATGGAGAAGTTACGGAGGCAGAATGTAATTACCCAAGAGTGGAAGTTTGCCTTACTCCCTTTACTCTTATGACAAGTACTATAGCATCTTTAAGCAGGCAGAATTTCAGATTTATGTCTGAAATCATAGCAAGGGAGGATTCACTAACATGCAGGGGAAGAGGTTATGGTAAAGGCAAAAAAAGAGCTCCCCCTGCTAACTCATCAGCAATCGTCTGCTCTAAGCTAAGCTTTCCGTGGAAGGCTGAAAATACGAATCCTGAGCAAGTTATGGCTACCCTGAGCTCCTAAGCTCTGGCCAGAACAAAACCTCCGTACCTGAAGGGGCACTCAGACCTGTGGCATTGCTCCCCGTTGTCACTGGAGCAGAGTTTCCCAGGCTGGCAGCTCATTGATGAGCAGGTACTTGCTCTTTTGGCAAGACATGGGGACGTTACTGTGAGGTGAATATGCTGAAGTTAACCATCTTTATCACTGGCAACCAACCCAGTAAGGCACCTCTCTAAACAGCACAATATATGGTATTTTTTATCACCTGGTTACTTCTAGGAAACACGTATCACCGTGTCATGGTCTTCTCCAGTTATCCTCACCTTCTGGCTCTAGTTTTACAAGTGCATTTGGAACCACCACCTTGTCCTTTCAAAGTTATTCCACTACCTTATTCCTTGCTCTGATAAGATATGTTCTGCTGAGATATCTCTGATGTCTCTGCTGAGATATGCTCCATAACATCTCTGCCTGGTGATTAGCCTGTTCTACAGCAAACGGGGCCATCTCATTTTCTTAAAGGTTAGCAAGACAGTATCCTTGTAACAGGAACTCCCTACATTTTTAAGTATGATGGTTTCTGGGATAAGGGAAAGAAATTCTCTTGAGAAGTCTGACCAGCTGTGATCTAGGCTTACACCATTATCTAGCATTTCTACTGTAATAGCTGAATTTCCAGGTTGCTGTCTGCAGAAACCTGTGTCCACCGTACAGAGCTCCATAGTGTAGCTCTCGACTCTGGACAGTAATCTTCTAAACTTTCCGTTCCAGCCACACTCTGTCACACAAGATTAAAATAAAATTTCCCCTGTGCATACACATGCAAATACACAACACCATTCTCCCCACGTTCTCGTGTCAAGGTTGACACCCTACAAGTCCGTTATCACCTGAATTCAAAGAATCTATCACCTCCTCAAGAGCTTTCATCCTGATCCATCTTGGTGTCTCTTGCCAGGGTTTTTACCCTTTGTGTTTCAGCTATAATTTTGTTTCAGCATAACCTTGACCTGCCTATGCTACCGGAGCAGATCTCCTCCGTCTAATTGTTCACCCTCCCCCATATACATATGAAACTCAGTGTCCTCCCTTAGCTAATATAATACAAAGGAATCAATCTGTCAGGCACACATACCCGCACAGCCTCAGCAAATTAACCTTACAGAGTAATTAGGGCAAGCGCCATGGTGTTGGTATCATGGCCTCATTTTGCTGCTCTAAGCATTAAAAAACTACCACAGCACAGCTACCAGTTAAAATCAACAGCCCGCTATATTAATAAGAATAAAGCTAACCAAGTTCTTCCTTGCTCCAGTGTTGGGCCATAAGGGTGGACGGAGGAGTCTGGAGATCCCTGTTCTTACAGCTTTGACGGACACCAGCCTTGAAGAGCGGCTGCTCTTCAGCGGAGGCGAGAGGCTCAAGCAGAGGACAGATTTACTGCACAAGACCATAAGAAGTTGCCAAACAGTTTTTCCAGGCTTATCATGGCCTAGGAGCCGTGGAAGTCAGGCAGTTTCTATTTGCATTGCCTAAGTGGCAGAGCCTGTCACAACACTGCAAAAGCCAGCTGCTGCTTTCTGCTCAGAGCTAATTCCACCTGATTTATTTAATATTGTAATGAATATAATCCTTTCTCGCCACCTCCCTCCCCGCGCACTCAGTCAGCAGTTGGAGACGGCAGACGCTGCAGACAAACCTGCACAAGCAGGTGGTGTGGAGCGCCTCGGCTCTTCCAGCGACTGAGCAGCTCAGCGATGTGCTCCAGAGAGAGAAGGGGGATGCACGCCGGGGGAACGCAGCCACGCACACCGTTTTCTTGCACCTGAGAGCGGCTTGCAGGTCTGCAGAGGTGGCAAATGCGTGGACGACCAGGAGTGACCACAACTGAAGGATAGAGCATAGTGCTGTAGGAAGCTAGTCTCAGGTCAGATTTCAGAGAGACCAGGAGAGATGTAAAGACATGTTGCAAGGGCTTGGAGAGGTGCAAGGGGGTGAAAAGGGAAGATACTCATGAGCTAGGGTAAAATAAAGCCGATTTGCTTGACTTAAGGAAAGATGCTGGCAGAGCTGGTGGGTGACACAGCTTCTAGGGAGAGAGCTGCTGAAAAGCTTCAGGAAGATCTGCTGGCAGGTCTCTAACTTCTTCTTCCCACTGTGAAAAAACAAAAGCCAAGCCCACTGTAATCCAACAGTGGCCAAGCCAGGGGTAACACCATCTGAAAATCAAAAAGCCCTGGAAGGAGAGTAACTTCTGACAAAATTTGGTAATTTTGGTAAAGCTTTCGGGTTTCTAGCCTACCAAAGTGCAAGCCGGTACAGCCGGCAAGGGAATGAGTTCTGCAGGACAAAGACAGCTTCAAGAACTGGACCAAAGATGGAGCTTTTGGCAGAATAAATCAGACTGTGGCAATGAGCAACAGCACCAACCGCAGCTATGGAAAGAAGCAAAAGTGAAGGGGATGGGAAATACTGCTCCCACACACAGCATCGAGGGATTGCAGCCTAGAGGGAGGAAGGAAGGAAGCCTGATGCTCTTGGTCTGTCTTGCTGGGGCAAAACCAAAAGAAGACATGAAGCCTAGCCTTTCATTCAACAACAGAATCAATACTGGTTTCAAATTGGGCTTTATAATCTTGTTCAGTGGGTACTCTTACAGGACGCTCAAAGAATGAGGCGGCATTCAAGAGAACTGCTTTAGTGTCGCAGCTGTTGGGAAAAGATATAAAAGAGGAGAAAGGAGTCTGGAAACTGCTGAGAGACAGCGATGTTTGTCTAACAAAGGATGAGCCAGAAGGAGAGAACCAAGAAGTCTTAGGATGTGGAGGAGAACGTTATTCCTTAGCAAACAAGTGTTACGAGTATTTGCTGTCTCTGGAAACATTTCATTGGCTGTTCCCACCATGGAAACATCTGGTCATCCTCACACAATTTTGGTCCTTATGTTTTATGCCAAATTCTGCTAACTGCCCTGATTTCAGAGCCCAAGTCAATCGAGAAGTTGCAGAAGGTGGCTGCAGTTGGTCAGATAGTCTGCCATGTAATATGCAAATGTCATTTTCAGTTTGTAAAGTGTTTAGGGAGATACTTTCACAAAATAAATCTGTACGCAAACACGCACAAAAAAAAGTTCTCTTTAGTGTCACATACCGTTAGAGTTGTTAAGTAGTTGGTCAAATCCTAACATTTCTCTTCCTGGTCATCTTAACTGGGCGTTTTCCAAAACTCAGAATAATTAATCTGCAACACATCCAACAGAAGCTGTGCACAGGAACTATCACTGATGCACGAGCCATGATACTGAAGGTACACTATCATCCAGATGAGCTGCCACCTGGAGCAGACAGATGGAGATGAAGGCAAGGAGGGAGAAAAGCCAGTTGAGTGAATGGTTTCATTAAGCTACAAGGAGGAAGGAAAGTATGTAGGAATGAGAATCAAGAGTCTTTAGACACTAGAAACAAGCCAGTGTGTTTGTATCGTTCAGTGGAAACAAGGACCTTTGCCCTGTCCTGATGAAGAGTTTTGCTGGTCTCCTACCAAGAAAGAAATGATGGTGTAGTAACATCCTGACTTTACTTTTCTCCCTGATCCTTATGAAAGGCTTAGGGAAAGACATGCTCCCCCCCCCCCCCCCCCAATCCATCCCCTACAAAAGACACAGAGCACTCTGGGGCAAGTCTTCAGAGAATTAGTTAGTTTAGATCCCCAGCCAGGGTGGAAAGGCTCAATAAAACTGCTAGTCTCTCATACTAATACCAAATCTTCGGGTATTAATCCCAGGCTCTCGGTGACCTGGAACACCAGCTATGCGAACAACAAACTTAAAGTCACAAATGCGACTAAGTGTGAAACCAGATTTAAAGATTTAGCAGCTATTCTCAGCAGTCTCCTGTTTAGGCAAAATGCGTCAAAGGCATTTGGACACTACTGAGAGGTGCTCTGAAATGGTAGCCGATTTCATGGCTGACAATGAAAAGCAAAGTAAGGGGCTTATCTCTGAGATAGAAGTGAGCAGAAGGAAAACTGCCACCAGCTACGAGAAAGAGCTGATCCGACTTCTTCACTTGCCTGACGCTGAAAACGCTGCTCCCTCCGCCAGTGGCACCTGCCCCGTCCTCCTCCAGTAAAATGCAATTTCAGAGGTAGGAGGGGAGGAATTTGAAGGGGTGAAGAAAGCAGAGCTACAGGACTGTAATTGGGAATCCCAAGGCTTGCAGGAGCTCTAGCCACCCACCCTCCTCCTCTGTCCATTACAGCTCAGAGACACTCCAATCTGCTCAGGTAATGTCTGAGGAAGCGGATTTCCTAACCTCGGATCTGCTGCCACTCTGAGTTTGCAGCAGACATTTTGTAATCAGAGAGCCTG
This sequence comes from Haliaeetus albicilla, assembly GCF_947461875.1. Lineage (NCBI taxonomy): Eukaryota > Metazoa > Chordata > Aves > Accipitriformes > Accipitridae > Haliaeetus > Haliaeetus albicilla. Next base: position 42,834,732 of record NC_091488.1, read on the forward strand.
TCAAGAGAGACAAGAGCCTTTTGCAGAAAAGAGGAGTTAATTGTATAACAAGGGATTTAAAATCTTTGCAAAGGGGGACAATAAAAGAAACAATTATGGAGTTTAGCCACTGCTGCTGGCACGGTGTTGAACGTCATTTGTCCTTGGCTACACTGATATAGTTAAACAGTGCGCACTCATGGCTGATGTTTTGGCTTGCTGGTGATTTTGGAATGTCAGCAAAAGTTTTGTTTCAAACTAAACCAAATAATTTTTTCTATTTCAAGCATTTAATTAAAAATGATTAGAGGTTTTATTTTAAAGAAAAGTTGCTTCCAATTGACACAAACCCAAGAATTAAATTTTTTTTGAGAATGGGAAAATGGAACATTTTGATTTTGGAGGAATTTGGGGATACTACTTTGAGAGCTGTCAAAATAGACACAAAAGCTGCTATGTAGTCAGCATTTATTACCCTACTTTATTCTGTATGCATTCAGATACAAACCCAGCTGAGACCGTAACAGTCCATTTTCACAAAGCAGATTTAAGGCCGGTGTTTATTTTGCCTTTCATGCACATTTCTAAAGGCGTATTTGTTAAGCAGAAGTGTGAGAAACAACTTCTTGACCTGAAGCATCTACAGCTGGCTGGAGGAGGCAGACTTTCTCCTGCTCTTGCTCCAAGCAATTACTAGTGGTTTGGCATTACAAGGATTAAATTGTAGCATTTCTGCTCTAACCTGCTACAGAGAGCAACTCAGGGCCGCTCTGCCTCCCCAAGCGGCATTAGGGAAACACAACCTGAGTACTGTGCCTTTATAGAGGGAACTGGCAATCTATTTCACGTATTGATGTATGGCAGAAACCATCTCAAGCAGCTTGGGACTTCATCTGCACACAGAGCTGTAATTGCTTTGTCCCTTGGCAAAGCTCTGCATAGGAAGGGCAGCAGAGATTTACTTACTGACTAAACTCCAACACTACACTTACACATCTGACTGTAACTTTCTTGCCGCTTTATTCTACTCCCCCAAAAGAGAAATTCAGGTAGAAATTATCTGAATTCCAGTCCAAGGCATTTTCTTGGATGAGGCTGCTCCTAGAGATGCCTTGCAAGCACTGTTCTCCAACCTAAGTCTAAACAAAAAGGGCAGTGGTTTGAAAAGAGTTCACCTGAAGTTAGGCACATAATGCAGAGAGACAAATTTTGAAGTGTTGAGTACTCACAGCTACTGCCCCTTATAGTATCATTCAGGTGTAAATGCAATAGGAATAATAAGGCAGGTGGAGGGATGTGGGACCCAGGAGGGCAGTTACCCAAGACTTTAACATAGCACTTCAAGGAACAATAGAGATGCCTTAGTAAGTAAGATAATATGGCATGAGGTTTGAATCAGACAGTGTTGGCACCTGGGAAATTCAGAATAACAAAATTCTTTATTATAATTTGGTTGGTCTTCATAAAACCAAACAACCTAATCGGGACATGTCAATTTTTAGAGCTTAAGACCACCTTCATGTAAAGAGCAATTTTTGCTCTTCTAATTTTTTACAGGAACTGCTATAGAAAGGCAGGGAAAGTAATTTGCTTAAAGCTTCGCCAGCAGATTTACAGAGACTATTGAAAATGAAACAGCCTGTTTGGAGCCATCAAAGTAGGACGGTCTGGGTGGGCCAGATCTGCCCTATGGCTCAGCTCCTTCTGGCCAGCCACTGCTGAGGAGAAGGCGACCGATGCCTAACACGGCGTGCTCCATCCCAAGAGCTGAGCACCACTCACCCTGTCCGGGCACAGCCAAGCTCCTGCCACCGTCAATCCCTCTTGCTAACAGCTCCATGAGATCTGCAAAGCGGGACCTGAAACTGCCGGCTCACCCTGCGCTCATAAGAAGCAGAAGCAGCTAAGCGACCCAGATTGTAAGCCAAATTACGCCCGTTCAGAGACAGAAAAACTTTACTGGTGAGTTAAGAGCTCATTTCTTACTGTGTAGTTTGGGGGCTAGTCTGCCAAAAGGAGGGTATCGCGCTAGACAGCTTTCTGATTCAAACACATTCGGCAACACCTGCGTTTGTCAGGGAAAAGTATCCTTTTGACTGATACGTTTGCTTTTGCCCCATTCTTCTTTGTTTGAAGAAGAACTCTTTGTAAATAATTTAAGCGCATCCCTGACTGGCTGTTATCGTCCCAAGGTCTTCCTCCCATCAGTATTCTCCAAGAGGGAGTGTGCTTCTTTCCTCCCGTAATGCACTAACTTTTTCATTGCTTCTTTATGCTCACTTCTCACCAATCTAAATAATGGATCAATTGAGGTTTTATTCTTTGCTTTAATTAGGTCTTGAATTTTGAGAGTATTTCACTGTAATTACTTCATTAAACGTGAACTGAAAAGCAAAAAACCCTCCCAAACAAACAAAGTTGTGCTTCTGCTCCTTTATCAGTTTTTTTATGATACATAAAGGATGACTCAAAATTTTAAATGGGTATGGAGTTTTCCTCTCAGTTCCATGTATAGGAAAATACTGACAGCCTGGGCTCACTGCTTCAAACCAGCAGAGAGAGAGACAGAGAGGGACAGAAGGGCAAAATAGAGCTATGGACCAACTCAGTCAGTCAGTCTTTGACTTACACTGGCCTCAGGATACTAATACTGCTGTTATTACGCACGCGCCTACCTCGCATGCAATTGCCTATGCCCTTGATGCTGTATATCAGGTCAAAACAATGGCTTATGGAGGTACCTACGTTACACCTTCCTTTTCTTTGAGTGGGAACAAGATGGCATAAAACCAGTATCACAGCTTCCTACCAACTCCCCATCACACTGGGGTAATTCCTCACCGACTGACTGCCCAGATTTTTAACCCCTTCTCCACCAGCTGGCAACTGTATGATACCCAAGGCAAAAGGGAACATCAGATCATGAAGCTTGTATTCACGGGGAGGCGAGGGGAAAAGAGAGGGTGCAGGGAGGTGGGCAATAGGCTGAAACAGGAGCAACAGCTTCTTCCAGCTTGGGAATTCCAGGGTCCAAGTCTTGTTAAGTCAGCAGAAGTCTTACTATCAAATTGAGAGGTTCCCAAATGGAGAAAGTCTGGTTCCTCACACTTTGTTAAATTCTCCTTGAATTTTTTTTATTTTTTTTTTTTACTGGGGGGAGGGAGGAGGGGAAAGAGGGCATGATGGAGGGGGGAGATTGAGTCTGCTTTTTCTGCACTAAAATTTGACTCAAATTCTGAAGAAACGGGAGGCTTTCAAATCTCAGTATTTCTCATGGTAAAAAACAAAGCAGAAATGTGCATCTTCAGAATACTGTCATAACAGATCCTGCATAGAACAAGTCAAGAGCATAAGAAGGAAAAGGACTGCTATGCACTGCATTTTAAGACCACAAAAATCCCCCTCACAATTGTTCCTTCTCCCCGTTCCCCCGAGATTTCTAACTTGGATAACAACTGAGGTGCAAGCAGGAAAACATACATCTAATACATCCAGACCGATTTAGTTCTGGATTTGTACAGCCCCTAGCACAAAAAGACTTCTCTTGAAGATTAATTGTTTTAAGCACTTATGCTGAACCAGTAAGAAGCAAGAATAATTGCAGCCTGTAAAATCAAGAAGATCCGTGGAGAAGTCCAAGAAGACTCTACAATGCTATAAATCTCAGGGTGCAGATCTTAAAGTTATATTGTGTAATAAATGTAACACTAGAGCAAGGTGTTTTTTCTATAATTTGATAAAGCATCCCATCCCAAACTTCTTAGGAAAATAAATCCACTGGTGTTAGGTCAAAAGGTCCTGGCTAGCTCCCAGTCCGTCTCTGACACTGGCCAGAAGCAAATGCCCTAAGAAAAGGCTGTAAAAAACATGACAAAAATACAGCAGTGTTTCTCCCTAGTATATTCTCCCAGTGTACAGCAACGTATAGCTTAGGGACTTCCCAAGCCAATGTTCACATACATAGCTGAGCCCTTGATGGACTGTTCCATGTACTCCCTAATCCTTTTTTGAACCCATTCACACTTCTGGCCTCCCAGACATCCTGTAGTGACAATTTCCCTACTTAATTGTATAGAGAATGTATAATACAATGCGAATATTGCAACTAAATGAAGGCTAAAGGGGAAAATGATAAGTCTACAAGTATGATGAAAGAGAGAAGGGGAGGAAATATTTTGCATGATTAAAGGGGATATGATAAGGAGTGACAGGCTGAAATTATATTCAGCTCAAAGAACAGAACTGATCTCGGTCTATCTGGTAGTTATGTATGCTCCCAGTGGATGCATTGATAACTCCACCTTAAACTGGACAGGATGATTCATATATCTGGGAGCAATACCTGGGGCTATCCTGTTCTGGAAGGAACAGCAAACAGTCTGGATATAACAACTATTTTTCAAGCTTAGCATAGATTTTTAAGAAGTCCAACCCAAATTTTTCAGGGAGGAAAGTCTTCTAAAGAGAAGTCTTGGATAGAACTCCTATCTGCTGCCATGGAGCAGGAAGAAAGCCATTACATTTAACGTTGTGGAAGGGTTGCAGGCTGGGAAAGGCTGTCTCTGGCCTTACAGAGAAGAGGCGTATGGTACAGATTGTTGCGGGATGAATGATGCCAATGGCTCTTCGCAAGGCTGCATTCGATGCTGTTTTTCTTAATATGTTCGCTTCGCTCTGCTGCTTGGTTGGTAAATTTTTGTTAGTCAAACTGGCCAAGAGGGAGCTGGATTAGTACAGAGGGAGGGCTGATACAGCTACCATGGTTGTCACCAGGAACATGCATACGCATATGTGCACACGCACACACACACAAATTTAAAGTGTATAAATCCCTTGGGCATCCAGCCTATTAAGTAAGGAGGAGTAGAGAATAAGAAATTTTAGATTACTGCTTATAGAAGGGTTTTTCATCTGTCTCTGGCAAATGCCAAGTTATTTTTAAAAAAAAAAAAAAAGAGGAACAGACCTTAATGTTTCTAAAATCTCAGCAGTGGAGCCAATGAACTCTTGAAATTTTCACAGCTTCCATACATTCTGAAAGCCAGGCTTACACCCACAGGTAGCGCTGGGGGTGGATGTTCCCAAGACTTTCATGATCCTTATGAATGTTTAACCTCGCGATCACCTTCTCCGACTCTCCTGGATCCCATCCTGGAGGTACTGTGGCTTAGAGGCAACAGGTTAATTTACTCTCAATATCCCGTTCAGCCTATGGCCTCGCCACGGAGTCTGCCAACAAAAGGGGATCAATTTGAAATGCTGGGTTTTCTGATGTGAACGCCTGCCCACCAAAACTGGATGGAATCGATAAACTCATTTTGTATCCCATAGGTTGCTGCATGGTAGCAGCTTCCAAGATTACTGAGCTGGTCTGGATTCAAACTGGCAAACTATACTGCTATACAGTGGCTTTCCATTTCACCTTTGAAGGAAAAATTATCTAAAGTGGTTCTGCCTAAATCAGCTCGCTTCTACCCCCCTCCCCCTTCTCCACCATATTTCAGGTCTGAGCGTGACATCTGGCATGACACATGGGGAACCTGCAATCTAGAGAACTCATCCATCTTCATAGGTGAAGGACATCCATATATTTCAACCTAGCCTAGGAAAGACTTGCAGCAGGAGAATCCAGTAACCTGGCCAGGGACTCTGCATATGTTATGAATGACAGCACCTACACTACCTCAGCCAGTGGAAAACCAAACCCCACCAAAGTGGTCTTGAGGGCACTGACATGGGCAGCAGAGGCAAGTATTTCTGGGAGCGGAGACTATCACTGTGTTTCAATTTTCTGCTTTCCCCCATGCTTCCTGGTATCTCCACAACTGCACCGATTCACAGTTCTGCCTTCATGGAAGGAAGGAAACGTTCACGCACTATGCAAGGTGAGCCACCAGCTAGCGTGCTCCTCACACTGCCGTCTCGCAGCAGTTCTGCACGTGCTGTATGCACAGGGCTCAGCGAAGCATGCCTTGAAGCCATGCCCTCTGCAGCGCTGTGGTCCATCTCTGCCTCGTTCCACCTCTCCCTTTGCAATGCATGTCCCACATCCACCTGCAATGCCAAGTCCTCGCTCTTCTACCCCACTCTGGACCTCGTCTCACTTGCTGCTGTTACAGGCTGCCTTTCCAAAGCCATCTCTCACTCTGCGGTTACACACCAAACCTCTGGGAGGACAAGGAACGCTTAAAGCTCAGTAAAGCTGAAAATGCTAGTATGGTGTATTTTGCTGTCAAACAAATAAGACACACAGGCAAATATCACTATCTTCTTTGAAACATTTAGAAGTCTGACTGAGTAAAAAGAATGTCAACCCAGAGCAAGCCACGCCAGCCTACTTCCAGCTGAACATCAACACACACAGCTTTATGGCTCCAGATGCAGCTGCGGCGAATGCCAAGGGAATTCTACCAGCTCCTTCTCTTTATATTCAAAACCAGAAAAAATTAAGGGTCCATTCTTCTCGAAACGAACCCTCTCTGGCCAAGACATGGGGACGACAGGATGAGTTAATATCCCACCGGTCGGTAAACGTGGAGGTGTTTTTTCTCCGCGAGGGGCCACGATTTGAAGTACCTCTGAAGCTCTTAAGATTCTGTGGCTGTGGGAGCCATTTGAACAGGAGCGCAAACTATTTATGTAATACACACTCCAGGCTTGCATCCAAAACGCTGGCCTTTGATCAGAAAAAGACATTATCCAAAGCCAACCTTACAAACACCAGCAAGAGTGCCAGAGTGGCCAGATGGTGCTCGGGTACCACTGCAGCCCCCTGGACCGATTCCCTTCCAAACACTGGCAACTGTGATGGGCAAGGATGCACCCTCCCTCTCCATCGCTCCCTTCATAAATCCAGCAAGGTGTGCCAACTTTCCCCGGCAGCATCAGGCACTTCTGCAGCTTCCTACTGCTCCTCTCGCAAGCAAGGCAGAGCTGCCAGTGGGCCCTCACGGTGCTAAATATTGCTGCATCTTCCAAACTGCTTCCCTCCCAAGCACTGGCAAAGGTGCTACAACAGCATCACTAGTGATGTGCTTCTCCTTACCCTTTCTATTGCAAGCACCGGCAGCGAGATGCCAAGGTACTCAAATTGTGCCAGGCATCGATAAAGACCCTTTGTAATAATCCCCTCTTGCAAGAAATGGCAAAAAGGCCCAAGTGTCCAGATGGTGCTCTAATAACCTTCCCTTGCCCTTTATGGCTCGCTAACACTGGCAACGATACCAAGCTGCCCAGAGTAACCTTACAAATCTTTGAGGGACTCCCTGATCAGAGGAAAAAGAATACTGCAGTGCTGCTGGTAGGTAGTGTCTCTTACTCATATGTAATTCACAGCCATCTACAAGTTTATAAGCAACTACTCTTACAATAACTACTACCTCTCCTGTCTTCACCACCAGCAGAGCTGCCCTAAGGAAAACCCCAGCTGTACACTGGCAGTATCCCTAAAGGCTATGACACAAACCAGTGCTGCTACATTGGGTTTCTTCACCCGCCTGTTTACTGTGATGGGTTTCAGTGGCACAGTGTACCCACTAGCAGGCCATCAGTGGCAAATGCCCAGTATAGGTTGAGCCTAAGAGTTTGGTACGTGTATGAAGAAGGAAAAAGAAATCACGTCCTAAGTGACATCTTAGAGAGCTTACGCTAATTTAAAACTTACACTGTTTCCACTCTCTGCCTACCGTTGCCGTAAATTCTTCATGGACCCACAAACCAAAATCAAACTTTGGTAGACTAAGAGTAGAGAAGCAGATTTCTTCTACTGATATCACCTGAAAGCGTTGTCCCTGTTTTCCTTCCCAGATACCACTTGGCCTCTTTGGCCAGCTACAAACCGATGGCGCTTCCGCTTGTAAAGGAAAACACTGACAGAAGATGAAAGGCTGCTTCTGTGCTCTAAATGCCTCATACCTTGATTAAAAATGTTTTTGTCAATTAGAGATTGATTTTTGCTGTTCATTAAAGTGATGGATGTCGGTGCTGACGGAGGTGATATTTTACCCTGCGGTGGCCTGCTGTATAGATGGGTAGGAGAAGCCAGAGGCTCCAGTTTGCTAGGATGGAGTTGATGACCAGGACTGGGATAAAATAGGCCAGTCAGAGGATGGAGAAATGAGTGCCACAGTCCTCAGGGAGGAGCAGGGGAAGCTCTCATGGCAGAGTTTTGCAGACAGTCCTTACCACTTTATCTTTCTGAAAGCACAGTGGATTCTGAAGAAAGATTTTAAGTAGAGCCGGGGATGTGGTTTTTTTGGAGGGTTGCGCAGTGGGAATGAAGATATGGATTGCACAGATGCCACAAGCTGTTAAGTTTTACATGCAGGCCATGCAAAATTCCCCCAACTCAAGCTGAGCTTCTCTTCCAGGAACTCACATCGAGTCCTGCCCTGACACTGCCATCAAAAGGCCATTCCCTGAGAGGGAGGAAAGGCTGCCCTTAAGCTGCGTGGGATAGGTTCAACCTAAGGTACGATTTCCATGGGAAAATCCAGGAGCTTCAAATGCATAACTGAGGGCTGTAACACAGCTTTCCAAAAATTAACCTACTTTCACCATTCACTTTCTGCAGGGCAGGGGCCACACATTACTTGCATTGCTACCACCGAGGGTAAGACATGGAGTTACTAGGAACCTCAGTATTTTCCAACACTGTACCCCTCTTGCTTTTGGCATTATTAGCCCGAGCTACGTGGAAGGAGGAAAATCAGGAGTCGCTGCACAACCAGCCCTACATGAAATAGAGGAGTCAGACCATCTACTGGAACTAGCGAAGCACACACAAATATGCCATCTCTCTGGCGCTGGATCTCCCCAGAACTACCAATATCTGTAGAAGAGAGTTTGGGCGCTCACACATCTTCTGACTAAAATACAGCCCCCTGACAACCCAGCTAGTTTTTCCAGATTTCTGCAACCTACTGCACATCCATCCATGCTTTTGCAGGCATGGAAAGAGAAAGAAACGTGACTCTTCTCTGCCCCAGAGAAGAGTCCTGATGCAGCAGGAATTCAAGGGCACAGTTCAGTGCTCTGACAACAGTTCCCATATAAAACGTCCCAGAGTCTCCAAGAAACCCGTGCAGGACTAGCAGGTACATCAGACCTTACAGCAGCTTCACTCTTTGCTGGGGAAATAGCAGGAGGATTCAGGTGTACAAAACGGGACCGTTATGATCATATTAAAGGGGCTGAATAGCACCCTTCATGCCGTGCCGTTCCCGCGTTCAGAAGGGACGCAGGGCAGCCGCACGGCAGTTGCTAATGCACAACGAGGGGCTGAAACGCAGCTCTGCAGAAACGAACTGCCCCTTTTCACCGCTCAAAACCCTTATCTGTAGGTGCCCCATCTCCCTCAAGTTCCCATTTCAGATACAAACCGCGTGTGCGTATAAAAACACACACACACGCACAGATACATATATTTATATGCTGATGAGATCGTTAAATTTATCAGCTCTCCAATTCATTTGAGGTTCGTTATGGAGCTGCAGCGCTGCTCCTTTCATCTGGAAATGGAAAGGAAACAGCCTTTACCCCTTTCTCGAAATTAAAGCAAAATGGGTACCACTTTATTTTAAGTGCCCATTAACTAAAGCGTAACTGAAACCAAGTTACAATGGGCGCCTCGGGGGAATGTACATAGGAGGCACACACATACACGCACGCACACACACGCAGACGCACACACCAGCAGCAAATGGCGTCAGGCTCAAAAATCAGGCCTTGTGGAATAAACATCAAAGCACTTCATAGCGCGGTGATAGTTAAAAGCCTATTTTACACCCAGAAATGGGGAGAGATGCAGGTCCAAGAGCTCTTCAGTCCCTTTGAAAGACTTATTTAAGTCTTATTAAAATATTACCTGCTTTTTTTTGCCTTTTACTGGATTTAAACTCTTAATTCATCTTCTGTAATTTTTTCTGCACTTGGCTATTGTGAGGGGGAAAAAGACTCAATACTGTTCGTAAAAGGATCTAATTGGTAACTTCTTTTCATCTCAGAAGCCCCCATCTCCCTCCTCCTCCTCTCATTCCTTACAGGTTGGGTCACCGCAGCTTTCTCAATCTTTGGAGATTATTCTTCTGTGGTTTGATGAGACTTCACTAGACTCTTAAATCTTTTCATTTCACCTCATTTAAATATTTTGGCCAATTGCTGAAGTTAATGATGATGAATAGGATTAAGATTAAAGGCTTAAAAGGGTTAGGAGGAGGAAAAAGTATATTTCATTTCCAACAATGCATACAGAAGTCTCCCTTACTCTGTGTTGCATTCTCTCTCCGTCAGGGCTGGAGCTCGTAGCTCCTGGCGGGTCTCTGACATGGCTGCATGTATCTGTCTGTCTGCAACCTCCCTCTTTGGCACCAAGTTCAGCAGAAAAAGATCAGGACCTTTGCTCTCTCTTTGCATATGCTCTCATTTGCTCTCTATGCTGTCTGCCTCTGCTTGTGCTCTGTCTGTGCTTCCCTGACTTATTCTAAACCCACATATCCAAGTATAACCTTTCAAAGATGTCATTCAAAAAAAAAAAAGGCACACATTTATATAGCCAAAATTATCCTCATCATTTTGCACAGCGATTTAGAAGACAACCAGCCTGAAACTGTTGTCTATGCACAGTACAACCCTTTCCTGAAGAAAGAAATCTCCCTTTATTCTTTCGCTCTTTTCCATCCACTGATTTCCTCTGGCAGAAAGTTGAAAATCCATCCTCACAGCCTTTGAAGCCACAGAAATTGGACCAAACTAGAAATCTAGCTGCAACTAAGTAAGTCCTATTTCCCCATCAGTATTTTTCTTAAAGAGGTAAAGATAATTTCACAGAAATCGCAATGCTAGGAGTCCTACATCGGTTTGGACAGACTCGAATCCCTCTGGCTTCTGTTTCAAAATCAGTGGAGGAGAGAGGTCATGGAGTGGCTTGGATGGATAATACAGGTTACCAGATGCAACCAGGCAATTCTCTCTCAAACCCAGCTTTGTTAGGTAACTTGTGAGCGGGTGGTACTATACCCTGACCAACCTCTCCTCTGCTATGGCTGAAGGAGGGTGGAGAAGGTGAGTGGGACGGCAGCAGTCAGTTCGTGGTGCAGCACAAGACTAGGGCAACTCGCCGGAGCAGTACAAAACCCCTGCTTTGACAGGGCGTTTTCCATGTTTATCTAGTCACGTATCTTCAGTCCTCACTGTTATAAATCTAGATCTTCTCCAACACAAGCTTTTTAAATAGGTGGGCGAAGGGTGAATACATTTTCTAGACTTCAGCGAGAAAGCTGCGTAAGAGGGAACCACATTTTTAATGCTAAGGATTAAAAATGGCTTACCGAGGGGAATGAAGTGAGCTACGGGTCTGCTGCAGATTCCTGGCATATTGAACAAACTGTACTAAAGCTCTGACCTTAAATATTTATAACTATATTTACCGAGTTCATGTTAGATTTGGTTGGGACAGAGTTTGCATTAAGGCATCGAGGTCCTTTAACAAAGGAGAACGTGCACAGCGCTGAAGTCAGTCTGGGCTCAATACAAGATGAGTGAGGGGGGGGATGAGAGCTGAACGGAGGGAGCTGAAAGATCATTTGGTGCTGCCTTAGGCAAAGCACCAGCAAGTCCACAAGAGAAGCAGCTCTGCTAACAAGAGTCTAAGGATCAAGTATGACTGATGCCAGACTTGAAGGGGAAAAGCTAATGGGATGTAAACATGGACAAGGACAAGGATTTCTCACTCCAGACTGAGGGCAATATATGTACAATGAGCAGGCCTATTTAAGATCACGCTTGTTCAACACCCTTACCACCTCTGTGCTTTGGCCAGCATGAGCAGAAGACCTGGAGAAGAAGCCCCGCATGTGTTCGCAGTTCAGGGGAACGCAGCACTAGTGATGGAAGGACACAGCTTGCCTCCCAGTGGACAGCCCAAGTAGGGGAGCCATTTCCTATGTAAGAGGTGACATTTCCTCATTGCTGAAACGAGAAACTTTATGGAAAATCCTAGACATTGCAGGCACCACATAGCCATCGTCCTGGCACAACGGAAAGGTGACTCTCCCAGTAGAGGTTGCTTATCTTGAATGTGTCCAGAAATATGTTTGGCTCTTTACGCTTATTAAAAGTCTCGGTAGCACCTTCCCTAACTGCAGGGTGGGAAAATCCTAGCGTGCTCAGCAAATTCAAAATCGAGTGTTTTGATGGACACAACGGGCTTGAACCAGAGACTTCCAGAGATAAAAACCAAAGGTAAAGAATCAAGTGGTTGTTCATCAGTGGACTGCACAGCAGTCTGATAACTGTGCAGGATTTTACTGATACACAGAGGCAGATTTTGAGGGGCATATGGACTAAGGGGATTGTTACTCCTTAAAACTACTCCTTAAAAGTCCTCTCCACTGCCAAGTGGAGAGGCTGCTGGAAGAACAGCTGTGATGGGTATGGGGAGTGTGCAATGGCCCATCACAGCTAAATCCGTTCCCAGTGCACATTTTCCGTCTTCATTTGCTGCCCTAAGCATTTGTGCTTAGATTTGCTAAAAAGTACACAGATATCATATTCTGTGGCGAAGCGGACAATCTCTTTCCAAAATGCACTCGGGTTATAAAGGCTTCATCTGAAGTAATGGATGAAAGAAAGGAAAAAAGAAAAATGACGTTCTCTTTTTTTTTTTTTAACTGTATCCAATATCAGCATTTAGAAACTGTCAACAGGATCCATGTATTGCTATTAAAAGAAAGTTCAAATTAAAAGCAAATTTAAAAGAGAAGCAAGGTTTAAAAAAGATCTAATAGAACTTTTTCATCTCTTGTTTCTAGAATCCAAGCCTTGAAAACTTTCGATTCAGTAAAAAGGGAAACGGACCTAAGGATATTGCTCCAGGATTCAGGACCTTCAAAAGAGAGATATAAAGAAACATCAAAGGCAGGTGTGTGCGTGCATGCGTGTGCCGCCCGTGTGTCTGTGCATGTCTCTCCTCTTTTTCAGGGGCACAGCCACAGCCTGGTCCCCCGCCTTGACTTCGTAATGAGTTACTGTTCCCTCTGAGCTTGCTTTTCTTCAGCCTTGGCAAAACAATTGCATCATTGAGGTTGGGGTTTCGGCCACCCGCAGCTGCAAGCCTGTCCAATTTTCTGAGCGCTCTTGCGATACTCTTGACCTAGGCTGCTGTGCTACTTTCCCTGAGCCTTGTCTTTAAAAGATCACTTACCGATTCATCATTTTAGCAAATAACTGATCATAAAGAAATGCTAAAGTCGGTGAAAAAAAACCCCCATCGACATTCCTGGGCCTTGCACGTGCAAAAAAATTAAATTTTCAGAACTATTTCACACCTGGCCAAACACAAGTATATGGTGAAGCTCCATAGGAAACTAAAAAGATGAGGCCAGTTCCAGGACAGAGAGGTGGTTCTCATGTCTATCATGTCTACTGCCTGCTATGACTGTGGCAGTACAGGATCTGAACCACGTCTCTCACATCTCCAGTACCACAAGCTAGTACCACAAGCAGGTACTAGTGCCTGGTATGTGGTATTCCCAAAAGCTAGAATGAAAAATTTTCTAGCTGTTGGTGTGCTTACATAAATACAGCCTCAACTTTAATAAATTAACATCTCCCAATAAAAATAAAATAAAATAATAAAATAAAATAAAATGAAAGTCACCAACTAACCCAAGCACTCCCAGCCAGCTCTTCCAACAAAAAATTCTGTTATTGCCCAGAGGCTAGTAACAATGACACAAACACTCCTGTTGGTAACAACTAAAAAAAGCCTGTCTGAGCAGAAGCTGCTGGTGGATCTGTCTGTGTCTTCCCATGGCCTTATCACTGAGCTATGCCTGCTTCTGACCTTTACTTCTTCTGGTTGTGATTAATGAATAGCCATTCACCAGGTAAACCTCACTTCAGCTGAGATTCTTTTGACAGCTATTAAATCCTATGTATTTTTTATTTTACCACTCATTTGTTACAGTGCTGTGCACACAGAAGTGGAGTGGCAGCTATGAATTCAGCAATCATCAAGTCTTGGCATTGATCAAGGTGAGTATTTTCATTCAAGCATTCTTAAGACTCTTGTCAGTGCACGGCTGCTTCCTTGCAGGCTCCCAATAATCTCGGCGCAATTTCTTTTGAATGAGATAAAAATAGCCTTTATTGATAAAGACTACTGAAAACAAAACAGTAGGTTTTGCCTAGAGAATTAGGTCAGTCCAATAGTCAGGTTTATAATACGAACATGGAGACTACTCTATGCCAGCCTGATAGAGCCATTATGCATCAGAGAACAAGAACGGACTGAGCAATGAGGAAGAGGTTCAAAGGCAGAATTGGACAGACGAAGCAGAAAGCGTTCCCAGCTTTAAACCCTAGGCATAGAGATTTACAGGGGAACAACCCAAAGGAAAAGATTCAAATGATTTCCATTAGCTGAGACAGTCTCCCAGCCCCAATATATCTATCATATAGTAGGAGCAAGGACGCTGTAAGTAGACTAGTGGAAAGAATGAAGATGATGTTGAGCTCTGCATAAAGATGTAGGTGGGGGCCCACAATTAGAAATTCAGAGCTCTGCCATGTGCTACCATTCAGATCTGAAGTTCTAGCTGGATCATGTTCGAAGAAAAGGTCAACCCCAAAGTCACATCTGGCTTTAGAGCCAAGGAAACCCCAAGAGTGGATGCGCTGAGTCCCAACACTAAAGTCAATGTTAGGAATGCAAATAAGAAGAGTGCTCCTAAAAGGCATATTTGGAGAATGGCCAAAGCAAAAGAGTCTGATTCCCTCCAGCCCACCACGATATAAATCAGTCATGCTGCTGAAAAACGGCAGTACCAGCGGGATACGGGCCCAGGTTCGTGACAGTGGGCATGTGCAGGATACTCTCAGTTATGCTCACATACTTCCTAGCAGCCCTGGAGTCTGCAGGTTAAAGGACAAAAATGATTACTAGCAGAAGTGGAAAGAATTTCACAGAAGTCAGTGCGGTAATGCTCTCTGTGCCTGCTCTGAATTTCTCCCTGAGCACGAGAACTTTGAGACTAATTTCACTGTGGCTCATGGGATGAATGTTGTCTCTTTTTTCTATGTAGAAATTATCTGGAAATGGTGGGTTGCTAGTTTAGTTTTATGAGCTACTAAAACTATTCTTTGAATAATAATTGGCCTGAAGTTCATCTGCTGAAAGAGTTCAATATTCAGCATTCAGCTCAGGGCAACAGCACATCGGCTGTGGAAGGGGAGGGCTTGGGGGGAATTACTCCCTCCAGAGTCACGGCCACACCACATGTGGCAAACCAAGTTTAAAATAGCTGCAGACGGAGAGGAGATATGTCATTTGGAAATTACTTGTGCACTGTTTGAAGCAGCCGTTAACCGTGCAGCAAACAGACTCTGCAAATAGAATTGCTGTGTGCAACACAACCTGGGACTAATGTAACCTCCTGTTTCCGATTACCGGGACAAGCTCTGAAGCCTGCCATCCACAGAAACTAATACCAAGGACTAGGCAACGGTGAAAGTTTTATGGAAGACGGGGCGACAGAAGCCCGTCCAGATGATTAAAATTAAATCTCCAAAAGGAATTGATTGTCTCTCCTTGATGCAGAGCGCTAACTCTAATAAGATCTTTCATCATAAGGAGGCCTCAGCAAGCCTGGCATTGGAGGAGAAAGTAATACTGTGACTTTCTAACCATAAGAGTGTGAATTTAAATAAAACTGGATACGCGTTTGCCTAGCTTTTGGGCAGCAACCAAAGAGAAGGGAAAAAGAAATCTCAGCTGATAATACAGCTTATTGAAATGGTTCCACACGGTAAGTTAAACCAGACAAAAACAATGCTGAGATGCAACACATCTGTTTTGCTTTGATTTCCTTCTAAATTAGCCATTCAGTTCCACTAAAAGTGGAAATTGCAGCCTACAGTGGACAAATACTCTCGTTGCCAATTGAGAAAGGAGCTCAGTTCGGCCAAGTAAATATTCCTTCCAAGTATATATTCCTTTAAAATGGTAGGACTGGCTAAAGGGCTCAGCTATGGCGTGCTCCTTTTCCTGCTCTGTGGGGAAGTCACTCTGTCTTTCTCCCCTACAGACATAACAATATTTCCTTGCGCTTTAATTCTTATACCTCTCCCAAGGCTAGCAGCGCTGGACTCGGGCTCTCTGGGTAGGCAGGATATTGGCAGCTCGGTCCACTGACAGCAAGGTGAATACCCTTAGGAGGTGTTGTATTGCTGGTGGTGCTGCCTTTTACATTTGCAGCAATAAGAGTAGCTCTGCGAAGCTAGCCTTCCCTGGCCTTTCCTCACAAGTTGCTGCTCTGAAAGGTTTTGCTTTGGGCCAAACGAAATAATTTCTGTCAAGTGAAATGATGTTTTCCATCTTTTTTTTTCCCTCTTATATGAAAAAGGAGAGCAACCGAACAAGAGGCAAACTAACCAACACAAAGAGAATTTGGTTCAACACGAGCCAATTTTTCTACCTCCAAATGTTTTGTTTTAGAAGCCGAAGGGAAAAATATTTGCACAGTCTTAACCCTAACCAGAAGAGTTCGTTAAGGAACCGGTGGCAGTTTGCACACTGTATAGGCGTTAACTTAAACTACACACACTTTAATTTGAGCAATTATGTTCTCTGGGCCTAATTCCCACAAGTTTAATCTGGATATTTTCTGTCATCGCTTGTTGTACCCAACAGTTGTAAAATGTTTCCATGCACTATTAAACAGCTGCTGCCTTCCACAGGTGGCTGCCTTTCAGAATGAGGTGAGGATGTCTCCTGTATCATACAGAGGAGTTGTGAGGTTTTAATTCATTCATGTTTGTGAACAGCTCTGAAAGCTTCATTTAAAAGCTGCCGTATTCTTTGCTGGCTACATTTCCCAATAGAAAAGAGTGCAAAGTAAAATGGCAGCTTTCACGGAGAGGCAGTGGAGACATCTGCAGCGAGGCTGATCATAAAGGGATACTCCCATTTAATGCACCAGTAAGTCCTGCCACACTGCATGTGGGGCATAGGCATTTTTCAATACATACTACGCATACGATACATACATTTCAATATAAACATACATCATGTTTCAATAAATTCAGTACTGCAGTCCAATAGCTTTGACCCACGTGCATTCTCATCAGCTTCAGTAGGATTATTAGCACAAGAAAAAAATGCAGTATTGGACACCTCTGAAGATTTTACCTATAGTAAATATGAAATAAGAGCTATGTGGGGAATTCATTCAGGTCTTGGGTATGTCTTTTGCTTCTGTATTGGTCAATACCATTATAACCACAAAGACTTTCCAGGTATACAGTGAAACCTGTTTGATACAACTATGGTATTGAATCAGCAAACCTATATCCTGCCCTGGATTTACTGCTGTCGTGTAAGCTGAGTATATGTGAGTACTCATTCTTGCGAGTCTAACTATTCAGCCTTACCAACCTGATTAGGGATTTTGATCCCTGAGAAGATCCAGCACCATTGGTCCAGCCTTTGCCCACAAACCAGAGCTATTACATACCAAGTCACTTCAGGGCTGGTGTCCATCCTCATCCATAAGGCATGTCATACAACAAAGCAACTTTACACCCTAGTCTTCCTCTGTGATATGACCGAAGGATGAGGAGGACAAGCCTCGGGATCTTGGGAGGGAGGGAAGCAGGCAGAGAGGGAGAGGAAGCCAGAGAGGGAGAAAGGGAGGCAGGGAGAGGCAGGCAGGTCTCCCCTACTTACTCCTACACCTTGAAAACAGACTTTTTGCAAAAAGGGTACCTTGTATCTCCACAATATAGTAACCGATCTCAATGTGAGGGTCCTCTCAGAAGGACTCAAAGAGTATGAGCTGTTTACAGGAGAGTTGGTTTCCAGGGAGCTATCACAAATGTTGAGCCACCACCAAGATCCAGGGTAGCTCTTTTTTAGTCTGGATCCATTTGCTAGTGAGAAAGGTGCACGAACGCTCAACTGTGCAGAGCGGTCTGTCTGCTCGTGCCCCTCGGGCACCCAGGGCTGAACCCCTGTGCCCTAGCCATCAACTTCAGCTGTGCTGCCAGACTGATTTCAACGACTTGCATTAAAACGTCACTTTACGTTCTTGCTCTTTTGCCCCTGTTCACATGCAGAAAATCCTGGATAGTCCATTCAGGCCCTTGGAATTCAGGCCCCAGACTACAACTTGGCACCTGCCTGCTTTTCCTGTCCCAGGAAAGAAATATAGCTACTTCACAATTAGTTTGGATAACAACAGAAATTGGATAACTGAGATGTGGACTTCCTATAAAACCAGCAGAGAAGTACATCATACTCTCCACAGAGGGCAAGCAGGAGGCAAAGGCTCAGCAAGGCAAGAGGAAAGAAAGGAGGAGGAAAGGAAGTTTGGGGAAGGACAAAATAGGAAAATGTCATGCGTGGCCCATAAAGAGACAGTTCACCCACTGTGAGCAGAGACTCGGAGGTGAAGGCAAGGCTTTAGGAAAGGAAGACTGCAAGAAGGATGTGAGCCTAAAACTGCGATACGAGGAAAAAAAACATTTCTGGTTAAGCAACCAGTGGTAGAAGTGAACCTGTCCATGTAACAACAGAGCCCACCTCTACACTATAGCATCTGTGCTAAGGTTATTCTTGGCCTGGAGGGCAACAGACCTTGACCTTAGAAACAAGTTGTTTTGGTTTTTTTAAGGAGGTGGGGGGGGTTTCTTTTTTTTAACATTTTCAGCAGCAACCAGAGCAGTAGAGCACTGAGGAAACAGGGCATGCAGCGTGAGCTGGAGTATGTCAGAGCCCCTGACCTTCCCCAGCGCTGCTCCGATACCCTCGGTCTAC
The DNA here is from genome assembly GCF_947461875.1 of Haliaeetus albicilla. Classification (NCBI taxonomy): domain Eukaryota; kingdom Metazoa; phylum Chordata; class Aves; order Accipitriformes; family Accipitridae; genus Haliaeetus; species Haliaeetus albicilla. Next base: position 42,853,525 of record NC_091488.1, read on the forward strand.
ACCACTCCAGCTCTGCCCGGCGTTCCGCTCTTCGGTGCTGCGGAGACAGACCTCCCAGTCCGACTAATTAGCGTGGCTGCAACTGTAATAAGCCATGCTGAAGAAGACAGACAATACTGACAGGAGGCAGCAGTGGGATTTCAGCTCATGGCTGCCTGCTGCAGGAGCACACGAAAGAAGAAAAGAAGCAACCATACTACGTTCAGCAGAGAGAGGGGCAATGCTCCACGTGAGCTACCTGCACGTCCCCCCCAGAGCAAATGGGGGCACGTGCACACCCCAATCCAAGGGGAAGCCCACGGGAGAGGCTGGGTTTCCTCCTCCTGCTTCGTGGTCCCTTCTTAGGCTTGGGTGAGAGGCCACAAAGCGACAGCAGGAGAGCAACGTGGAGCTCCCGCTCCCCGGCCTCACCCGGGTGCTCTTCAGGGCTCATCCTCTTTGTGCTGGGACAGACACAGCCCACTACGAGCATAGGTCTACCCGCCCTACCGCATCCCAACAGCATCGTTCCGATGTACCTATGATGAGTAAGAAGTTGGGCTGCATAACCTCCCAGGGTGCCCTCCAACCTGAATTATCCTACGACCCTACTCAACAGGCTGCGGGCATGGCTCTGGAGGTGGGCACACGTGGGCCATTCGACAGCAGTAGCCCCAGCAGGCACCACGTGCGAGCTCTTCACCTCAGCCGACTTTCAGTTATACAGACAGATAGACAGACACACACGCTCGCACTGCACTGATGAAAGGCACTGTGAAATGCTAATCTCGATCAACGGAGTCTCCTCAGGCTCTTTCTCCAACCCCCAGCACCTCATCTCCAGTGCCTGCGCTGCCTTTGGTGACATGGTATTTCTTGCACAGCTCGCCATCAAAAGCTGCTGTCTCCTGCCTTGCGATCTTTTTTTAGGGGGCCTTTGTGCTGCACAGGAAGGAGACGCGCTGAAAAGAATGAGAGAAAAGTAGGAAAGGAGGTCAGGCGGGAGAAGTGGACCACAGCTCATTTAGGCGTGCGCTGGAGACAAAGCGGCAGGCAAAGGAAAAAGGAGGGGAGAGGGAAAGAGGGTGAGTGGCAGGGAAAGGGCCACCGAGAAACCAAGAGGGACACGGGAGAGTAGACAGATACGGAGGGGGATCAGAGCCGGGAGCATGACGGAGAGAGTGGAAGACCAGAAGGGGTGTTTCCATTTGTATTTTTATCTGATCCAAATATGTGCTCACATAAAAAAATGCCAGCTTAGAGAAAGAACAGCTCAGACGGCGAGAAAAGTGGTTTTGACAGCACAGCCAACTTAGGAAAGAGCTGTCGGCATAAGTGATCAGCTCAAACCACATTGACAACTCGCATGGTCCAGCCTTCCCTCTGATCCAGACTCTCCGGTCCTGGCTTTACTGACTGGAGTAACTGGGTCACCACCACTGCACTAAGGTGGCTATTCTGATTTCTCAAACTCAAACTACCACAGCTTCGTACTAGGGTTTGGGGATACACCAGCCCTTTCGGCACAAACGTAGGGCTTTCTAACCTGGCTGACGTGGCAATTTCCTTGATCGACATGGCCTGTATTTGTTTCGAGTTCTGTTTAACTTTAATAGCTTTACCCTTGAAGGATTGGAGGACAAGAGGAGGTCTTAAATTGAGAGGGAGTCAATAAGCCTCCTTTCATTAGATAATGACTCTGCCTGCACTGTACTCAAGATTTAACTCTAAGCCCCTTCCATGAAGTAAAATAGTTTGGTTTGGCTCCATGTGTGTGTACGTTAAAGGAAGAAGTAGATCAAAATCAAAAAAAAGCGCTGAACACTCCTGCCCTTTGCTTTGTTGGTTATTTGTCCTCACCGGCAACTGGCCTCCCTCGGAGAATGCCGGCTTGCGGATGAAATGAAATACAATACAACTGTATTTTGTATAGCATCTCTCAAGTAAACAGGATCACAATTGCTCTGCGGGCTAAGTGATAAAAACAGCACAGAGAGAAGGAAATTAAGAGACAGAAATGATGGAAGAAAACCAGCTGCTTCCAGAGGAAGGAAGCACAGCTCTGTGGCTAAGGCTCTGGGTTGGGAAATGATAGGTCTTAGATCTGCCACTGACTTCATGCTTTGACCTTGAACAACCTGCCCGACCTCACCAGGGCTCAGTTTCCAGTGCAAGACTTCTGGTTATTAACTCTTCCCTGTCTCGGGAAGTCGGAGATGACTGCATTCACGTCTGTGGCGTGCTTTGACACTACCCTGGCAAGGCCTTAAATGGCTGGGTGGGTAGAAGTGTGCTGGGAGGTAATGGCTCGCAAAGCTATTTGAATCTTTCAGGATGCCAATACCTAAAAAAGAATCGCAATACATCACTGAGCGTGATGATGCCACTGAAACAATTTAGCGAGTGTCGTTGAAACAAGGAGGTGAGAAGCAAATTTCGCTGCAGTAGGACAGCCTTGCCTCGTACCCAGTGCGACAGGAGGAGACGGCAGCCATTCGATTCCTTAAAAGCAGTTTCACTCTGGGGACAGCTATTAAGGAATGGAGTAGCTGCCAGTGACAGAACTGTCTGAGCATGTTAAATTTGGGTAGCACGCGGTACGGCGGTCATTTATAACCATGATACTAACAGTACGCAACATATTGCTTATCACTATCAGAGGGTTGGGAAGGATGGCTAGAAAAATGCCTTGCAATCTGCTGCTGAGCAGCTCAAACACGGAAAAGCATGAGAAGTGATGACCCAAATGGCTAATGAACGTGTTTCATTACATGTTGACTGTGAACAGCAGGCTGACATAATACTTTTCAAAATAAGACATGATTTTGAAAGCACTTTCCATTTTTTTGAGCAACCTATTTGTCTGTTTCAGTGAAGAAGGGGCTGGTGCACTCCCCAGTGTGGCTGTGGAGAGGAGAGGCTGCAGGATACCTGCTAAACACTGATTTCTAGGGGTCCAGGCATTTCCCTCCGTGTCGCAAGCCTGGGCTCCTGTTCCCCTTTAAGGTGCATAACTAACAACGGATGGACAGAAAAAGAGAAGGCACGAGCAGGTGGTTGGCTAGGACACATCCTTTTCATAGGACAGATGAGGGAAAAACCTACCTATGAGAAGTAAACTCCTTGCTTCTGTGTAAGGGACTAGAGTAGCTCCGCCTCTTCTCTCTCCTCCCTAATTCTCCTTCCATTTCCATGTCCATCATCCCTTTCCCTTGCAGCTAGTTTGGGGCAGAGCCATGAATTAAGAGTGGGTAGAAGTTGAGAGAGGGTCCTTGGAGAGAGCAACTGGGAAGCTGCTGGTGCGGGTTCCTGCTGCCCCTGGAAGCAACGGGCCACGTGCTGATCCACCCAAAACCTCCGGAGGCTGGTTGCTGCCTCCTTGCTTGCCCGCCGCATCGTTCGCTGCCCGTCAGCCACGCGATTTGTGTAACGTATGCAATGCTAAGTGGAACCCTGACCCCAAACAGCGCAGAGCAGGCTCCAAGGCGAGTGACTGCTGACAGTGCCCAGCTCCAAAGCACCTCGTTGCCTACCCCTGCCTACCTGTGTGGTGGCAAAGCCCTGGAGAAAGCATGGCACAAGCCTCATCCGCATCCCCCTGCTAGAGGGACTTGTGTGCATTCGCTGTCTCCACTTAAGTGGCCTTTGCAGGGAAGCGTGACTCAGCGTGTGAGTATCAATAGGATCTTTAAATCTCCTAGAGATATTTTCTATCCTTAAAGAGTTTCCTGGAGCCGGGCGCTTCAGATTGATGGCTCGGCAGGTATCGCACTGATCTCGCAACTGCTTTTGTGCCAGCTGTGAGAACCACAGACTCATCTCCTACAGATCTCTCTCCTTACACAGGACACTTTTCCTCCTCTCCTCCCCACAGCCCCGAGTCAGACCCAAGCCATGGACAGGAGCATTGTTTTTCTCAGTTTCCAGAAGCGGCGTGCATCAAGTCAGACGCATCTCCTTCTGTATCACCATAGCAACGAGATCAGGCCCGGTGTGGAAAATGAGGGGCAAGGGGAAAAAAATATGGAAGAGGGCCCTGCAGATAAGGGATGGCTGCTTCTCCCTCAGCTGGTGGCAGGCGGCACGGGAGTGACATCGGTCTGTGCCACTGCGGGGGCTGAGAGAAGCCACCCAGGAGCTGCAGCTCACGAGCATATTCAGGACCAAGAGGAAAGGCTGAGGACACGGGACAGGCATTAACTGGCTGTATATCGAGCCCCTTGAGCCCGGCAGATGTTAGCATCTTTATCATCGAATTGCAACACCACATCTGCCCGAGAGTCCAAATCACAGCTGCACCAAGGTCTTTATTCTTTACACCGGTATTTAAGCCTCGCTGCAGAAACCCTTCTCTGTTGTGGCACTTCTAACAGCACTAACTCCAGCCAGTAACGTAAAACACAACGGACCAGCTGCTTCGTGCCGGAGTCCCCGAGAGCCACCCAGGTGACATGCTGAGAAGATCCAGCCGTGATGGTAACTGGGGGAAGCCTACGCAACGAGCTCGGGCACGGCTCAGCAACTTTCCCACACACTTTTCACGAGCTCTTGTAACCTCGCAGACGCCGCCACTCCTCGGACTCTGCTAGAGCTCGAGTCTCCTTCCTTTGTCGGGGTGTCCCAGGCTGCGACTGAGCCCGAGTTACACCCTCCTGGGACCCCCCCCTACCCCTTCGCCCTTGTTCAGACCATGTCAAGAAGTTCAGAGCAGCGGCTCTGCCTGAGAAGTAGCTCCTGTCATCTTCTCCTCAAGCGTCCCCAGAGTGGATAGCTGGCAAAAATCCTTAGAAAGCCAAAATACTGACACTTTTAGGAAAGCTTTCCTTCAAGGATGTGAGCACTACCAGGACCACCTTATACGTCTTGACCTAGTAGTACACGTGGCCCTGATTTTCATGCTGACTTCTGCTGACCAAGGCTCTACAGAAATTATTAAGAAACTGCTACCAGTTGTTGCTAATGGGAAGAAGGTTCTTTAAATAACAGCAGAAGGTTTTGGAGCTGACAGAGCTCAACTTTGATCTAGCCCCTCCGGGTGAATGTAAGTGCGTTTTTTTTAACGCATCTCCCGTCACCTTTCTTAGTAAAGGCAAATTAAACCACAATCAAATGCCGTGGCCTTCCTGCCTTCTTCCCTGCCACCCTCCCAGACAGGATCCTCCATATAGCTTGTGCCCTGGAAAAGCCACGTCTTTAGCAGAAGGCCTAATGCCGTCCCTGTCTGGAGTCTGGCTTTGACATCCAGGATTTCAGCCTCCCTCAGCAACATCTAGGCTTCATCCCTCCTTGGCTGTACTCGTGCTGCTGCCTCTCGCAGTAAGGCAATCAGAGTATAAGCTTTTTTCCCAGATCCCCCGCTTAACCTCAGGCAGACCTATGTAGCTTTAAGTAGCATATTACAGTAATGAGGGGCCATGACTATTTCTGAGAATATGCTCTCCTTCCCATTAGTAACCCCCCCATGATAAGCAGCTCTATCTTCACTGCTGCCACCAGTCACTTGCAGGCCACTGGAGCTGCAAAGAAGGACAGAGCAGCCTGTCATAAAGAAAAAGTGAGAGGAGTGCATAAACTGGGAGAGAGGGTGGGGGAAGGAATAAGCATTGACAGTCAAAATGCGAAAAAGATGAAATGCAATTTTTCTTCAAATGCCTGGAGACAAGACAGATCTCCCGGCTTCCTTCCCCTCCCTTGCCCTCCTGCCTGAAAAGAGAAGAGGTAGTTAACATAGGAAAGCCCCTCAAATAAGCCCTGACAGCCACATATTCAGAAACTGATGGCATTTCCCTAAACACTGTTTGTAAAATGGTAATTATCCAGCAGGCAGTGACAGCTGGCACTTAGCACTGAGAAAGAACACGAGCGGACAAGAAGAAAGGGATCCTGCCGTAATTGAACAAAGGGTAAAGAAATATATAAAACATAATCAGAAAAATACAAAGATTGCTGGCTGTGCTAATAGGTCACTTCAGCTTCTTGCTTCATCTTGAAGTGATTGAGTTTGAATGCAGATTCAGACTGACATCCTCCAAATCGTTCAGCTGGGAGCAGCACCTCTGAGGGGAGCATCGGCAGCAGCAAACCCGAGGGGCTGAGCAGCCCGCAGCCAGCACGTGGGTGCCAAACTGGCAGCCAGCTTTTTCAGAAAGTGTCTGGAGCACCTGCTCTCTCTGACTTGTGTCACAGGATCGGCTGCTGGGAACTACAGCTCCGGGGTCGACACGTCCTCCCTACTTCAGACCACCCCAGCAACTCAGCTATGCCACAACATGGCAAAGTGGAGTCCTTCACTGGAAGCATCTAGACTGCACAAAGCCCCAGGCGACGTGCTTTAGAGAAACCTCTTGAGTTGGACAGGGAGACAGCTAGGCTGATCTTTTACTCCTCTGGTATTAGACAAAAAATCCACTTCTGGGATTTTGGGGGGGGCAACGGAACAGCCTGTCAGTTCAGATACCTGTTCTGACAGATCTCCTGTATGCTCTTGGGGTAGGGCTCTTCTTTCTCCGCCTTGAGTCTTTGCCTACAAAATGAGTTGTGAGTTGTTGTACCTTTGCCATACATTCAAAGCAAGGCCTGTTTCCTACTATGTCCTACCCAACGTCTAGGAGGACAGGGTCCTGAACTGGACTTGGGTCCTTTAAGCATGATCAGTAATACAAGTCAAGATATCTTCCCTCATATGAGAGACACTTAAAGAGAATAAAAGAAGCAGAATGAAAATAAACTCATATTAATGAGCAGGGTGGTATCTTTGAGCTTGGGGGTTTCCAAACTCATATTCTGTGGCCATTTGATTTGCTTCCTCATTGCTTTAATTAGGATGTTCTCTCCCTCCAGGCTGCAGTTGAGAACACTCTGATCTCTCCAGAATGCTCCATGACTTGCTTTTGCCCAGATCCTGCCCGGAAAGGTTACTGCTGGGATCCAGCAGCACGTATGTTTGATCACAACCCACGTTATGCCCCCGAGTCACTCAGCGAGTAACGGGCTAGCAGTCCTAACAAATGATGCTCAGATGAGTGTGGTCAGACAAGGACACGTAACGAAGCACTAGAAGACGGGAAGGAGGTCTGTCTCTCTCCTTTGTACCAGGAATCAGCTTGGCACAGAGATAATCCATGCCTGGGGTAAGACAGAAACGGCATCCAAATTTCCTGTCATTCCTTGCCATTCTTCTTTGCCACTGCTTCTCCTTTATTAAAAGATGCTATTCATGAGAAAGATATAATTGTCCTAACTGACCCATACAATTTTAGTAATGGAGGGCAAAATCCTTAAACCTTCTGAACTCCTGCTAAGCAGACCTTCCTCCTCTACCCTGCCTTAACTCTGTTTTTTCTGGGTGTTGCTAGTACTTGGTCCATCACAGCAAATGACCTTTAAGCTTCTTTTTATGCCATATTCTCCTTGGTGCCGGGTCTGTATGTTAATCATTTTCTCAGCACCCATGCACATTTAAAGTAAGATAGATTTTCTCTGCTGCAGACAGATACACCTCTGCACAGTAATTCATTATGCTACTATCTCCAAAGCTGTTTCTTTGAGAAATATGCATACAGAGTTGTATTAACAGTGTATAGTTTTCATGACGATAACCGATGATTTGTTTGACTAGGTCTCTTATGTATCAATCTAACTATTTTGTAGTTTGCACGTGATTTATTTTTGACTGTCTTAATAAAGTTCAAATATTACTTTCGCTCAGTAATCAATCTGCTTTCTTTAAACTACTGTTAAATTCTTTTTTTAATGAGTGAGAGTTTGAGTAAAGAATTTATCCTACAAAACTACTGATCTGAAAGTTATCAATACATTTCTAAATGGATGAGTACAAGTAAATTGAAAAGTGAGATTTTTTTCCATCAGATGACATTAAAATATATGCATGTTTTCAAGTACAAAGTAATTACTTTAAGCAGTAATAGAGCATTTCTCGTAAGATATATTAAAGAAACACCAACAATGAAATTGCTAATGTTGCAATTTAATTATAAACCCTTCTATATGCCAACACATCTTCACTATTACTTTTGTTGCCATTCTTGATCTGTGACATGTTGTCTAACACAATTTACTCTGCTTTTTTTTTTGTACAAATTACTTTCACAGCTTCTGTTTATCTGCCATATATGGAAAAGCACAGACGCACAAAAGATGCTACACAATGGTGATTAAGGTTAAAGAAAAAAAATGAGAGTGACGTTCTGTTATGTGAAAACTTCTATGTAGCCACATAATGAAAGGGGGTAACACATACCCGCAGGAGACTAGCAGTAAGACCAGAAGTTCACTTGTAATTTTGGGAAGTAATTTCAGTGTAGCCATTATAAGGTAGCGCCAGATGACTTCTGAGTAAGCATGCATATTCATTATCATTATTAATGTATTTACCACAGACTTCTTTGTTTCTCTGCAAGGTTCCACATACAATCTAGCTTGGCTATTTCCTGACTTAAGCACACTGAAGTTCAACAGTTTCTTGAGATAACAGATAGCTTCACTGATATTTAAGATTAGAAAGGAAGAGCTTAGATCACCTAGGGCTTCTCCCTGAGTGATGCAGGCCTTACATTTCACTTATAGTTTCCCTATTTCTATCTCAAAAACTTGTGAGTGAAGCAAAAAAGTCTTTTAGAAAGACATCTGATGTTGATTTGAAAACTGCAGGTGATGTAGAGCTGAACACATCCTTGGGTAATCTAATTTATTTTATGAAATAAATTCAGACAATACACAGATTCCTGTACACACATGCGCATACACTCATACACTCAAAATAAAAGCACCTTAATGATCCTCTCTGTCAGAGTAATAGCTAGTACACGTCGGCTTTGGTGACTGTCCAAGCATACTCACTGCTGCTGGAGGAAATCTTGCCTGGTTTTGCCCTCTAAAATCCACCTGGCACTCTGCACGAGTACTTAACACATATTAATTTAATAAAACACTCCTAATGCTGCTGCTAGTTCGGGAAGAGGCAGCACATCACCATCAGCAAGGTTTTTGTCACTGTCAGCGAGTTATTTGTGTTGTCTCTGTCAGACGGCCGTGATGGCTTTTTCAGCTTTGGGGGGGGCTTGCAGAGAAGTGGGGTGCAAGGTAAGTCGCAAGGAGGGGTGCAGGCTGACTCAAGCTTGTCCTGTGCACAGCCCTAGATTGTCAGGTGTGAAGCAGACCTATATAACTCATATAGCAGAGTTAACGTTCCACCTCTTGTTGGGCATCATATGCCCATCACCCAGTGTATTACCAAAGGCACGGACCAATGCAAGTACTTCTGTAAGGCTTTCAGACCTGAACTGGGAGATTCTCGGCAGTTCTGATTAGGGAAAGAAAAATCCTCCTCCTGCCTTCCCTTCTCCACCTGCAGCATGCTCAGGCACAGGTACATGTGAGCAGGAAAGCACACACACACGTATATGTGAAACGAAGGAAAAAAAAAAGAGACAAGAGGTGACGTAGAAATAAAGGATCGGCAAACAAGAAGTACATGTGGAAATGTAAGAGAAACAGATCAAGGGGGAGCAAATGGGCAAGAAAGAAAGACAGAGAAAGCGTTCGGACTAACTGGCAGTACAGGCCAAGAGACATCCGAGCTGCAGGTGTGCACGGGAACATTAGGAATGAAGTGCAAACACTCACACACCCGGTACCACACACTGAATTAGGCACAAATGACAAATCACAGACTCGTTTGGGTGAGAAAAGACCTCTGGTGCCTCATCCAGGCCATTGCTGCACATTGTGGCAGGTCTGATTACACCTAAACCATCCCTGACAGATGGGTGACTCATCTCTGCCTTGAATTTCTCCAGCGCTGGTGCCTCTATAGCTTGCCTTGGCAGCCTGCTCCGTCACCAAACTGTTCCTAGAGTTATAAAGTTTTCCCTCATATTTTTTAACTAACTGTTCCCTGCTGCACCTCAGGACCATTATGTCTTAGGCCTGTTTGTACCAACTACCGAGAAAAATGGATCCCCATCCTCTCAGTAGCATCTCTTTATGGATTTGCAGACAGCGATTACATCTCCCTTCACACGCCTTTCCTCCTCAATGAATATATACCAGCCTCCTTAATCTTCTCATTTACGCTATACTTTCCAAACCTATCAGCATTTTTGTCACTCTTCCTGGAGCTTCCTCCAATACATTGTGGCTTTGGGACCTGAAGGAGACGGCATTAATTCAGCTTTCTGCCTCTTACCTGTGCCATGTCCAGTCACGAAAGGTTGAGGACTGGCTTTATTTTCTTTTCTGAATACCATTTGCTTCCTGGATACCTCCTGCTTTACCCTCCCGAAAGACTGTTACGTGCAGACAGACAAACATGCATATGCACGCGTGCACATACCCACCCACCTATTTTATATATTATATAGATAAATACAAGGGCCTTGCCTAGTAGGTGTTCCAACATTAAAAGCTGCCTTAAAGGATAAGCTGGGCCAGCTGTGATGAAGAGAATCTGAAGGAGCGGCGAAGGAGGAAGATGATGGTGTCACTTTACACACTGGGAGACGCCCCATTTGATGGTACCCTGACGGTGGACTGAAAACTGTGAAAATCAGGACATCTTCTTGCTGTCCCCAAACCCAAATATTATGCAAATCCGTGCAGCCCGTATCCATTTCATCACGCTCATTTGTCTTCTGGGCCCCTGTATACCGCATCCATCATTCTTTCCTCCTCCTTTAAAGCCTCCACTTATACGACCGGTTAGGCTAGTTCACAACAGGTCTGCCCCCCTATTGTTAAAGTGATGTGCATGAATGGTTTCTACACAATGCAAAAACGCCTTTGGCACTATGATTTTAGTTGCAAATGGATAACCTACATGGGGAAAAAAAATCAAGAAAGGAAGGACTGAGTAGGTCATTTGAGATATTATGCAGCTGCTTCCAGTTGCTCCCTTTAGTTTCTGAAAAGCCTCTTAAGGCTCGAATTAGAAGATGGGCCTTTAAAAACATCTGGAGACAATATCCAGTAGAGCACCCAAGAATGCCATAGCACTTCCTTTATGGATTTCACAGAGAGCAAGTCCCAAGTAAAATGCATAACAAACACAACACACCAGGTCTCGGTGAAAAGGCATTATGACAATGAAGGGACAATCATTTCAAAGGGTTCCCAATTTACATCTGCAATCAGCGACCAGCACAAAAGCAATGCCTTTTCTATACCTAACAGCCTGACCTGAAGGCCAGCACCGTGACATACTCTACCAAGGGGCCACTGGCTGCCCGTTTGCCCCATACTACTTCAGAACTAGAGGGTGGGATGAACAGACAGGGTTTCGGCTCTAGGGGTTGTGAGACTAGAGGTCAGGCTCCGAGAAAGTCATCTGTAACCCGTTATAGCTACAGGCTTATTGCCAATGACAGCAACTTATAGATGCATCTGTGTGGCAGACTTATGGTCAATAATATTTCTTTTCAATACCCTACTGCAACATCAAGCCAAGCATGGTGTTTATTAAGTCTCATGGAATTTCCTGTCTGTTCTGGAAACTGCAGGTTTTTACCCTGATTGCACCAGTCTTAAAAGAAAATCTGAAAAATCAGTTAAGAAATGGAGAAGCATCTCATTCCTCACAACGAAAAGAATATGAGATGTAAAATGTCATCGCTTTGATGTGCTGGCAAACTTCCTGGAATCAGTCGACCAAAGATAACTATGTTTATAAATATTTGGGATATGAAGATACTGTATATAAATTGCATTTTTATTATTATTATAAAAGTGTGGTGTGGTGTTGTTTTTTTTTTAAAAAAAAAGGAAAAGAAATAGCTCTGCAGTGTATTCTAAATATATACGTTAGGGTGTTTTGTGCTGTGCATAGCGTGTTGTTAATAAGGAAGAAACTGTATTCTACTTTCTCCCTCTCCCTCGAGCAGAGCAAAGTGGCTGTTCCCCTCTCAGCTTCTCCCAGCGAGAGGTGCTAAGAGGCTGGTGGAACAGCACTGGAGTTGCCCACAGCTATGGCAGCACAGGTGAGAAGCACTCTGAAGATCCCTCTAGCTCAAGTTTTTGTGCTGCTGACCCATAACCCCGGTATCTAAGAATCTCCCATGTAAAATCAATAGCAATAACAAAATCCCTTGGAGACTTCATGAAGTCTCTCGGACGATATAGCCGGGGCTGTGCTGGAGGAATAGCTGGGGATGACTACAGCTTGTTCCAGCTGCTCCTGGCAGGTTTTATTGCAGGGAGAGGCTCAGGACTGCTGCCTGTGGAACTCTCACAATCCAGATAATTGCTTTTCTATTCTTTTTACAACTGATATTTCATTCTCGTTAAGACAGGAGAATTGCTAAAATACGATAGAACCGGCTCCCACACCCACGTACATTCTGTTCCTGACCAGCTGGCCTCCGCGCCACGCCACTCCGGGACTCTTCGCACCCAGCTCTGGCAACCCCGGCTATTCGGGTCCTCTCGCAGGCTCATTTGCACAGCTCTGCTCCGGGACCTCCGCTGTGCCGTACAACCTCACTCCATCCAAAGCCTGGCCCCTCCGCAGTCCCACTAACGCACCCCGATCCTGAGCAAAAGCCCCTCCTGCTATCCCTGCTCCTGTGCAAATCTGTTCCTGTTTAATTGCTGTCTCTCCCATCTTGCGGCTCTAGCAACATCTACATTTTCGTTTGTCATCTTTTCTTGATTCCCAGCCCTTTTCCCGTTACTCCCTGCACTAACAGACAGCATGCCACAACCGATTCTATGTCCATTCTGCTTTCCAAACCACGGCTGAAAAACGACTATTACCCAACTAGTAAACCTACCTGAAATCTATTGAGCTGACTGTCAGCTGGCTCCGTGAAACAGAGGTAAACAATTAAGGCACAACGCTTGCAATAATCACCCTGCAGAGCATTAACTCCCTGTCATTCCAGTTCTGGATTGGTGGTGTCAATCGGTCTCAGCCCTGGCTGGCACATCAGGCCATTCCCACGCACCAGGAGAGTCTCTCCAAGCACCAAGAGGCTCTCTCTTGCCTCTCTTATCATGGCTTTGCACCTTCTGCTTCCTTGACAAATAACCACGCACTCTACAGCCCGGGGCTGCAGGGACCTGACTTTCATCCCAGTCAGCCACTAGCTTGTGACAAATACCAACGAAAGCCCTAGCATTTAGCACCTTTCAGTCCAGATGTAAGACGCATCGGATAGATATTGCACTAGATACTCAAACCACTCCCAAAGCAAGGGCAGAGAGCAGAATACAGAAACAGCTGGAGGGAGACCTTACATCATTCCTGTGTTATAAAACATGACTTGTGTTGCATTCTTTAAAAGCAGGAAGAAAAATCCCACTCGCATTCATATACAGGCTTATTCGTGGTTTGGGGGAAACAGGATTGCCAGCATTCAAGATCAATCAGCCCTCAACGGGGTTCAAGGTTTGGAGAACCATGCCTCGTTTGCTTTCCCATTGTAAATGTTAACGAAACGTAGCTCTGGTGAGAGGTGCCAGCTCAATAGCCCTGGAGATTAACCTGCCAAATTCTTTTCTCAGTCACAGCACTGTAAACCCTGAGTAATTCCGACTACAATCAGCAGAGCTACTCCAGAATTGCAGCCAGGGGTGGATTTTGGTACTGCAACTCTCCGTTCTCATCCACGGCAGGAAGAGACCTAGTTTAACTCCACAGCAGCGCTCCCAACGACCTCGGCAAGACTCAGATTTGGTCCCACAACAGATACAGCACTAACAGCAACAGTACTTGCTTTGCCAAAGTGGAAGCCAGTAATGGGTCCCCCACCTCACACTTTACCTCAATCCCTGCTGGAAAGACCAACTCCGCTTCATAGCTTGCATACAGTGAACTCACAGTTAGCACCAAGGATGAGATTTTTCAGAGAGATGACTTTTGCCTAATCACACCCATTCAAACCAATGGGTTTTTCATCACTGATTTCAATGGAAGGATAATTGCAGCAAAATCAAGCACTCTGAAAATATTAAGAATAGCAGAAAGAACTGGGGTACTTGGGGTGCCCATGGGTGGCCTTTTGCAGTTGTCACCAATATGAGCCTGCTATATGCTGTACCGAAAAGCCAATGGCATTCCCTACCTCTCCAGTCCCTCTGCAGGGTCCCCTGGACCTACGCTGTGAAGTTACTAAACTGCAGCTGTAGCTGAGGCTTGACTTGTCTCTGTTCAAGCCATCAGGATACCTGAAGAGCTCCAAGGTAGACCAGGTTTTCCCCGGACCTCTCCGTGTTACAGCCAAGAGTCCACAGGCCCAAGGTAGCATATTACCCTCATTTCCCAGTTTTCCTTTTCATTGGAAATGCTGATATTTGACCACATCAGTTCCCTCTAAAGAGAGAAAGTCTGACTTTGAACCAGTGGGAATCCAGTTTGAAATGGAGTGAGCTAGTTCACTGAACAATTCTCTCTTCCTCCATGCCTTCATCGCTGTGGACTTTCTACATTGCACATGTGATGATTTATGATGTTGATATCATCATGAAGCTCTCTCACTATTTCATAAAAGGCCTTAAAAAGAGACTGTTTTGGCTCAGTAGTGTTGGATAAGATTCAGTATCAAAGCACCACGTGTTTGGAGGGGCTGCAGTCCACAAAACCTCCAAACCGTTGCAGATTCAGCCATCATTTAGGATAGAGGACTGGCATGTTTTGCCACCTGTGGCATGGAGAGTAAGTGTTTTCTGAGCCCTGATGGCCTAAAAGCTCGCCACAGTGAAGAGCCGGACTTGAAAATTTCTACCAAGAGCAGGTGCCCATCCCAGCTCTCTTTGCTGTCCCACCTTCGGCCCATAGGCGTCCAAAGACAGAGATTTTAATCACTCTGTAACCTTCCCTCAGCCCTTTTTTTGTGTCTGTGGAGTTGCCTGGAGCAGAGAGGGAATCACTTTTCTCTGTGTGGAGCTCTCACATGAGCACATGCAGGACACTATCTTCACTCCTGAGCACCTCATTATGCAAAATATATTGACAAAAATGAGCAAGAGCAGAGCACAGCAACAAAACAGTCAGATAATTAGAGCAGTCAAAGAATGAAAGGGTCAAATCTGCCTGTCGTGGCTGTGAATAGGAGACAGGATATCAATAGGAATACTACAAAGGAGAAAAAGCAAATGCAGACCAAACCTGAGAAAAACTTCCTGACAGCAAGGTATGGCAGCAGCTTGTGCAATGTCTCCCAAAGCATGTAACTGGGTCCTTTCTGCTAGAAAATATATCAAACCATGCTGGTACACAGCTCAGCGCCCAAGAGACACGCTTGGTCTGCGGCAATGGCCAGCTACGGTTATCACTCCTTGCACTTTCAACTGGATGTTTTCATCTGCGTTGCATGTCTCGAGCTCACAGGCAGCCTGCCGCCGTGCAGATGTTAAGCAGATGTCATCTCCCTTCCTCTAGTGGTTAAAGTGATTTCAGGATGAGATGATAATTAGTCCCTGAAAGGCTGTGTGCAGAATGCAGCAGGGTGCAGTAGGTTGCATTCCAGCGCAACTGAGACCTGGGGCTCGTCACAGGTAAAACGTTAAGCCACGGTCATAACGCAAGCTGATTTCCCAACGCCTTTGTGCACACCCACTCCTTGACGCACCGCTGAGGAAGCTAGCGAAGGCGCTCCACTGAGCAGCACGGTAAATGCCAGACTGTATTGGCCATGGTGTTCATCCAGTCCCCTATCCTGTCCACAACAGCAGTCAGTAGCAGATGCTTCAGGGAAGGTACAAGTACACCATGCAGAGAGATGTGGAACAGCTTGACCCTCTACATTAGGCCTTGTCCTGGGTTTTGAGACCTAGAGAAGCCTTAAACCCTACTGACTGCATGTGGCTGGTACTATTCTAGAATGGGGCGAGTTGGCACACGATGCAGGCTGGATGCTTTCAGAGCTGCCTAGTTTCTGCAGGGAAAAGCACAGTCAAAATAACCTTTTACTGGCTCAAGTACTCATTTGGTATTGTTCTACTACTGCCTACTGCAAAATGTTTTTCAAAATGGGAGGGATCTATTGCACCTATCCAATGCTGCTTTTGGGCTTTGCTTCATGATGCAAATCAACAAATCTCCTTCCCAGAATGTATTCTCCTCGATTAAGACAACTCTGGATACCCTCAATGAATACTGGATTTTTTTTTTATTTTTGAGCCCTGCTGAAAGCTAGCTATTGATGATGTTACATGACAATGATTTCTACAGCCAACCTGCCTGTTACAGGGAAAAAAATACTTCCCCTTTTTCATCTTGCAGTGTCATCAAACATCTCCTTGTTCTCTCCTCTGAAAACCAAGGCACTCTCTTACAAACATGCAGACTTTTACATATCCCTTCTTCTTAGCAACATACAAGCTCTGTTGGTCCCAAATTTTCAAAGAACTTGTTCTTTGCATGAGAATCCTCCCAGGCACATCTTTATTCCCATCACCCAGCGCTCAGCCACCTCTCTTTTGAGAGAGCCTGGCCAGTCCTGCATGCATTTTTTGCAGCTGAGGTTCCAGCACTGAGAATACGGGATTGATCCGTACACCATCACATTAACATGCTGCAAAGCTGTCCCCACAGTCCCTGGTCCTCTCTGCTTTGCAGGTGGGCTCTCGTGGTAACACGGCAGTGCTCTGGCAGTCTGCGTCTTCCCTATTGCCTCCTCAACCTTTGCGTTTGTTTTTTTTTAAGCCTTCCTTTCATATGCCCCATGCTTGGTGCTAATGTTGTGTACAGTCAAGAACTGTATAAACAAAGGATGTAATTACTGCTTCTGCAGTTTGGGGGGGGGGGGGATATATAAATGAGTGGCCTTTTAAGGGCATTCCTGTAGAAAAAAAAAGAAGTGTTGTGTCTTCACTAAATCCATCTATTAGACTTTTCCATTATAATCAATAAATCAGTTCCCTTTTTATATGGTGATGTTGGCTCAGCTGTGATTTTTTGATGGCAAAATTCATTACTCAATTGTCTCATCGCTTCCTTTCTAAGTTCAAAAACATCCATTAGCACCACTATGTGAAGCCCCATTAATCTGCTTTCGTTATAATAATGTTCGTATTCTTTCTTAGCGTCTTTATTGCATCCCACTCATCCTTGTTGTCTCACAGGAGCTTTTAATTAATGCACTAAGAATTGATATAAAGAACCAGCATTTTCTTTAAGATGTAGCATTTTTGGTTACTGGACACAAATTAACCAAATTCAATCGGGTGACCCTATTCTAGAATGGGGTGAGTTGGCACACGATGCAGGTTGGATGCTTTCAGAGCTGCCTAGTTTCTGCAGGGAAAAGTACAGTCAAAATAACCTTTTAATGTCTCCAAGTAGTCATTTGGTTTTGTTCTGCTACTGCCCACTGCAAAATGTTTTTCAAAATGGGAAGGATCTATTGCACCTATCCAATACTGCTTTTGGGCTTTGCTTCATAATGCAAATCAACAAAAACGCACCCAAACTAAGGTGAGAAGGGCTTCTCAGTTACTGAACGCATCAAAAGTGATGTCTTACTCCCCTCCTTTACCCATGAACTTGAACTCTGCCTTGTCACTTAGGTCCATTCCACGAGAAAACAGAACACGGTGCAAAGCTACACTGATTTAGTGCCCTTTTTCTACTTTCCATCCTCTTAGTTTCTTCCTGCCCATAAGACTTAAGAAAAGGAAACAAACACTTGCTATTTCAGATGCGTACGGTGACTCAGAGACAGGCTATGGTAATTGTAAGGCCCCTGGGACTTGAGTCAAAAGATGAGTTTCTTAGTCCTACATCCAGCAGATGCCTCTGGGGAAGCCCTTTGACCGGCCCCTTTCTGTCTTCTGTTTGGGTCGCCGGTGCCACCAACAAGGGCTGTTCCACGCTCCTGTCCCCTGCGGTGCCAAGTGTCATGGGTCCCTGGTCACCACCGGGGTCTCTGGGTGCTACGGCAGCACAGCTGAGCTCAAGGGCTCTTGAAAGCAGAGGGCTGCTGCTGTCCTAAAGATTTTTCCCTGCATGTAGATGAGGCTTTACTGCTCTGGACGTAGCACACTGTGATCTCCTCCAACGCACCGCTTGTTAGGGAACACCGTTTGCATCCATCCTTGCGGGGCTCAGCTCTGCCACCCTTATCCAAGGGTGTTAAGCCCTCATGTGCAGCTCAAGCAGCTGGGAAGGAGTCCCAGCACGCATTTCAGAAGAGACAAAACCAAGGTGCTTGGGAACGAGGGCTTGGAGCTAGTTGCTGGCAGTTTGGCTGTATATCCCCTACTGGAGAATTCCCTTCCGTGAAGGAAGATGGCATCCGTTTGGGTGAGGGAGTGAGTGTGGCTCCTCTGGGGAAAGCTGGAGCAAAATACCAGATGAAAACTATTTGCTTTATCCTTCCAGCATGTGTTAGTGTAGGATACAAGAAACAACAAATGCGGAATATTAAATTCCCTTCCTTTGTCCCCCACAAAGGGACAAACAAAGTTAGTGAACAATGGTTTTCTGGACCCCTCTAATGAAATCACCCCTTCTTCTTAAACATTGCTAGTCAATGGAAAATTGGCGTGTTTACTTCCTTCTAGGAGACCAAATGTAGAACTGCCTCGAAAAACAGGCAAACAAAGGGATATGTTATGAGCTGATATCTCTGACAAGTCAGAGGGAAGAAAAAAAAAAAAATTGTACATGGATTATAGAATTTATCATTAAAAAAACCCCAAACCCAAGAACTTTGCATGATACTTCAAAAGAAAAGAAGGAAATGGGAGGTGGAAGGGGGGAACAAAAAGAAAAGAAAATCTGTCAAGAATTTTCTCACCGCATCCAAAATGCCTCAGTGAGCAGAGATACAGAAACAAGCTAATTACTGTCTTTCTTTTACTCTCCCAGTTCTGAACTCCACACACAACATTCTTCACGATTATTAATAAAGGAACACTTTTATCTCCGCCTTATTAAGAGTTCTGGGGGTAGGAGTACAGTATCTGACAGATACCATATGGGATAGGGTGGAAACAAGAGGGAAAGAAGGAAAGGAAGATAGAAGCAAGGAGGCGACTTAGAAATCCCTCCATAATTCCTGGGACGCACATCCAAAGTACTGGAGCTTTCAACACAATTGGAGCAATTTCTGCGCTGCTATACTCTTCCATATTTATTTCCAAGGCTCTGAGGCTCAGGGTGGCAGGGAACGGGGTGTGGAGTCTGTAGTCATCTGCATGGAGAAAGGGTCATCTTCCATCTCCATCCCTGAAAAGGAAAGTCCAGCCTTGGAAAAGCCAGGAAAGCTGCGGGACAGACCTGAGAAGCGTGGGCAGAGCTGTGCGGCAAACGCAGGAATGCAGTCGGAGGTGCCACACCGGCGGAGGCGGTGAGGGGAGCCCCGGGCTGGGAGGCAGGAGGGAGCATTGGCGGAGCTGGTGTGGGGAACCCTGGCCTGGATGCCGGTCAAAACAGAGATCTGCTGGTTTGAAGGGGCTTCATACGGCTCCCGACTACCTGATATCCGACTCCAGCCTTTGCTTTCAGCTCCTTGCTTCGATAAATATCACAACGCCGGAGTTAGAAAAACAACAGAAATTCTTACAGCACAGCCCCCATCCCCTTTGGGTACTGAATATTTTCCGAGTTCAGAAGAGCAGCTTAGACCAGCTGCTTTTTTGAATAAGTCAAGGAAGACGGCAGGAGCCAGGAGGCACAGAGGAAGAGTACCAGCTCACTGCCTGAATTCTGCCTGTACTACACATGACCAGTTTAAGAGCCTGCCTAACTCTTCACAAACGTGAAATGACTGACTGTCTCTTCACAGCACCGTTGCCTGTCTCACACATAGCCTTTGCATCCTGTCGTACCAACGTTGCAGACCAAGTCAAGCTGCAGTTTCCAGACTCCAAGACTTGGCATCCCTGGGTGCAGACCCCTCTACCTGGCCAACAGCTAATCGCTCATAGCAGGACAACCCCTTCTTCTTATCATCCATGAGGGCACTGACCAAACGCTACGGTGGGGAGAAATACAGAATCTGCCAAGCATTTCTAGCTGTGGTCCTAAGGTAAACATTCAAACACCCTCCAGGTTATAAAGCCTCTTCAGTAAGTGGACATCCATAAAATATTGAATCATATATTCCCCCAGACAACAGGGAATTTCTACAAGTACCATTCAGCAGACCAGAGCTCTGTAGCTAACAGCCACTGTTTGTTCAAATCAAACACTCATCTGCTGAGGTTTCACCATTACACTCACCCACAGCCAACAGCAGGTAATGCTCTGCCATTTACTCTGGCAGATATTCCAACACCTTTCAAGTAACTCTTCATTACAGAGCAGAGCTTACTAACCACTGTTTGGCGCAGAAGAAAAAAAAAACCACACCTAAACAAAGTCTGCTTTTCCTATGGGGTGCTATGGGCTTTTAAGAAGCTTTTTGTGGTCTGCATAAGGACCTTTGGATTAGTTGTTCAATTTTTTTTCTGTGGATCTTTCTAAATTAAAGATACTGCATGATTTAAAGAGACCAGACTTGATGATGCAGCTGGTCCCATCAAATCTGTTGCAATCAGTGAGATTCAGCTCTGATCCTGGCAACCTGCTCTGTAGCTGCAGGAGAGCTACAAGGAGAACCCTTCCTAGGGCAGATCCCAGGCAGAGATGCTCACCCTGGCACCATACGGCCTCTCCTCCTTGTCCTGCCGGAAAGACGTTGGCTGGATAGGAGAAAAGGGCTGGTGAGTAAGAAAAAGGGAGCTGTCAGAGCATTTCATTGCCATGCCAATGTTGTGTTGCAGGATAGTTTATAGGAAGCCAGACAGAAAGCTGCCATAATTTAAACATCACTGGCTCTCCTAATAAAGGATGCTCAGAGGACTCCTTAGAAGCACTACTCCAAAACCTGGGCTGGTTTAAAGCACCTTCTTCCTCCAACTAGATCAGTTTGTAGCTTATGCCCCAAAACCAACAGCAGAGACAGGAAGGAATCAACAAGTCATGAAGCTGTTTTCTTTTGCAGTGAGCTGTGTAAGCAAATCAAAACCAAAAAACCAAGCATCAGTCACAAGCACCCCTCTACCCGCCCATACTCATGAACCTCCTCACACCAAGTCTCCAGTGTTAAAGGTGAACACCCAGATATTTCAAAAAAGATAAAAACTTCTGGACTACTCTGCTGCTACCACCACCACCAGAACAGCAAATACTCAGAGCAATCTGTGTAAAAGAAAACCTCCTTCCTAGGCATCCTGAAAAATGACTGTTTATATTCTCTTTGGATTATGAGGGGCTAATAGGTGGCAGAACACCTCTTTCCAGAGTACAGAGCAATCACTGCTTTTACATAAAACAAGAGTTAATGATTCTGCTGATTTACAACCTATTTTCCACTAATACATCCAGCAGTTAATTCTCAAGGGGCTTTCACCATATGCAAATCTGGAACACAGGACAGTGATAAAGCTATGTTTAGCTAGAAGATGAGAAAACAAATGATAGGTAGGAGCCAAAATTTCAAATCTGGGTTAATTTGTTAACGCCTCGTAACTCAAAAAACCACTCTGACTAATTTTCTTCGAGCTATATGGAAAAAAATTCCCTTTTGCTTTCAAAGTAAACCCAATAGGGATCAGGGCACATCAATTTTGCTAATGGAACCTGGTTGCAGCCTTAATTATTATTATCTCTTTGTGATAGATTAGCCATTTACCCAGATTATATAGACATAGTGAGATTAGATTAGATAGCCCAGGCTCCATATGCTTTCTCTATCTCCCTGTGCAATATAGCAGTCGACTAACCGAATCCCTGCTTGTACTCCTGGTAATGAGATACCTTAGTACATTTACTTTAAGCTCTGTTTTCAAGGAAAATTGACCAAGGTTCAAGAAGACGAGGTAGTAAAAGAGGTATTTAGATTTGAGGGGTACCCTGATATCAAAGGCCTAACAGTGGTGGGATGTAGGACCATACAGTAATCTTCAAAGTCAGCTGTTATTTTCACAGCAACTGAGCAGAGGTGAAAAGAAATACCCACAAATACAAAAGAGACATCCCAGGTCCCCTATAAAGGGTCCGTCTGCTGCCAGGCTCCTACAAGAAAATGGGGCCACTTTAGTTAGCAAGCTGTACGGGATACAATTTCTTTCTGTGAACAAACCCTGGGATTAAAAAAACAAGCTTGGATAAACCTTGTGGGATTTTGAATGTATTTAACAAGGTGCAGCCAAGTTTTGCAAACTGAAAGGGCAAAAGAAGAAAATCTCTATGTCCCTATTGGGCTTGCAAGGTAACCTCAACCCCCCAGCAGGTTTTATCATCATGGCATGAGATAATAGGTTAAGAAAAGAAGAAAAGTTTTCTTCCTTCATAACAAGCTGAAGCTAGGAAAGTTGTAAAGCAGCAAGGATGGAAATTTGGAACGGATACCCCTATGCAACAGTCTGCTTTGTACTCAGCCTGTCCAGGCAATTTTTTAGACAAATGTTTGATCTGCTGTTCTGAAACATTAGAGATTTCAAGACGTTTTTAAAAAGGAGGACTTCTCCTCCAGAGCCTTTGTCCAACAGTATCCCCTCCTACCCCATCTTGTATCGAACAGCAAACCTGGACGTAGCCTTGCACAGAGAAAGCTGCATACTGAATGCTCTGTACCAGGAGAGGTTGTAAAGCAATTTGGCATCAAAGGCAGGGAAGAAATATAAATCCTTTCGTGGCACTTGCAAGGTCTGATTCTGCTCTGAAACTCCTTCAACAGAAAAATCAGGAGTAGTAAGCAGCAAGGACAGCACATGTCACCTCCTAATTCCCAAAACACCTGACTTAACAGTAAGAGCAATGGTGCTCCAAATTTTGTTGTTCATCGTGCTTATGAAAGCCACAAGAATCTGGCCACATAGAACAGCTTTTATAGACAAACACACCCACACATGCTTTCACCCAGAAGCTTTTCCAGATTTTCCTTTGAAAATTCTGCTTAACAAACTTCTTCAGATGAATTCTGCTCACTCTCATGGATTGTCCTGTTTGTCTCCTATGGACCCCATATTTTGCTTCATCATGTGCTTAAAGAAACCAAATTGCTTTCCCCAGGTACTTCTCAGACAGAAATAAACTTCAGTAGGTTATTCTCTCAGGAAAAATTGTCAAACATTTGGAGAAGTGCTTAAAAATGGCATTTATTCAGCACAACTCATCAAGCTGCTCTGAAAAACATAAGTACTGAGGACAGCTGGAGAAAGGTTAGAAAAGCAAGCTACGCTGACACTGCTCTCGCTCTTCCTTCCAGGAGTCCCACGTTTGATGTTACACCAAGCTCTGTATTTGAATTGGCTTGCTCCCTTCCTCCATCCTGCCTCATTCCACCGCTTGCACATACACCCGTCAGTTTAATTCCTTCAAAGAAGAAAAAGAACAATACGGTTCCTTCTCCCTGCCCTGTAATAATGAAAAACTGCACGAGAAGAGAGAGCAATGCATACAGGGACTCCTCTTACCCCCCTTCCCAAATGCCTCCAGCGCGCTAAGCTGGGGGCTGGCACCCGCTCACTTGATTAAAGTGCTTCCTGCTTTTGAGATTGCTTTCCCCCCCCCCAAGAGATTGGGTGGAGCTCTGCTTTATTTCTTCCCCTCTTCAGGGCTTGCTTGTTTTATATTTGCCCGTTCTGAAAGCTATGAGTCACACTTTGATTTACAGCCTGTCCCACTAGAGACAGGAGACCCTAATGAAAGAGCAGGCTGCAAGGGTAATTAATACCTACCAGACATTCAACTGTACTATTAGTGAGTAATATGTGCGTATGTGTATGCGTGAGCACCATCAACAGGCAGAGATGAACAGGCAGAGATGATGGCCACATCAGTACAGCCCTCAGCACCCTGCTAACCCACAGCCATGGCCATTGACAAAGGAGAGACACCCAACCGAAATCTCTGTTGTGGGGAGCAAACCTGGAAGGGTGGGGGGGTCACGATGAGACGAAGTAACTGCGGGGAGCCAGGGACCGGGTTGCTAGTGAGGGATACAGGAGGGAGGCTGGCGCAGCGCATTGATTGGGGATGCTGCGATGGAGAGAAGTCGGGAGGGTGATGGATCACCCCTGCTTAAAACAAACAAAAACCAGGCAGCTTGCCAGGAACGGCTTAGGCCAGTTTCATTAAAACTCTTCATTCATCATGCTGAAACGAGGCGGTGTTTGTTATTGCAGCGGTGGTGTGCTGGTGCAGTAGCTATTAGGAGAGTGGGTGGCAATACAGAGAGGGGGCAGTGGGAGGAGATGGGAGGGTAATGAAGGATGGAGGCGACTGGGAGGCGACAGGGCTCAAGTATCACTTACCATCCGCTGAAGGGACTAAAAATCACCCTCTATCTGCAGCATGGAACTGGGCTGATAAGGCTTCGCATCCATCCAGCCAAATCCCCGGGATGAGAGAGGATTCCCTACTTCCAGGTGTATTTATTCCCCTCATTAGACCAAATAATGGCACCACAACATGCTGGGGCTTGCTGTGGTGTCAGGCTCAGCTGTGGCCATGAATCCACTTAATGTCACCTCAGGAAATCCTAACAGCGTGATGCTCAAATAAAAGCACTGCACCTGCCTGGAGAAGGACTGGATGGATCTCTTAGGCCTTTTCCATCTCTGCAGTCCATGTTAGATCCTGCTCTCACCGCCCATACACCCAGGGAAAGCAGAAACCAGCAGGCATGGAAACTGCCTCGCTATGTAGCTAAGACTCCCTCACTCTCGCGTTTCCTTCCACTTTCCACTTCATTGCGTCTCCCAGGCAGCTCTGGGGACACAACACTGTCAACACGATGCACGCCACCATGCCCTGGCATGAACTAATGAGGGCACGACGCTACCTGCCGAGTGGCTTTGTGACCAACGTTAATGCCAGGGTCAAACCTCCTCAAAAGATATAGTCTTCCTGCCCACCCGTGTCCAAACAAATCTCTCTCTGAACTTTTTCATCAGGCTCCTAGTCGCTGACCCACGTGCCCTGCAGTTGCAGGGCTGGCGTTAAAGCCAGGCTTTGTTTTTAAAGCCCAGTGACTGCAATTCCCCTGGAGAAATCAGGCTCCATGTAAGTGTACCTATTAAATGACATCCATGTTAGCCCATTCGCAGGGGTTGCAGTTGTGTAAGGTCTATGTGCTTGTATGTGCGAGGGAAAGGGAGAGAAGGTGAGAGCTCATTTTGTTGTGATGTGTTTTACCGAGCAGCAAGAGACATTGCTTGTACACTGATAACAGAAATCCAGGAACGCAACCATCTAAGGCTTGAGATGGGGGAAAGAAACGTGTGTGTGTGTGTGTGTGTATGACAGGGAACATGTACACTATTGACTTATCTTCATGCGCACCCAACAAAAGAGAGCCTTGGGGTGTGCATGTGCGTCTGTCTAAGCTGCATCATCAGCCTGGCTTGAAATCACAGACCTTGAGCTCCCCGGTCTGAGC
Source organism: Haliaeetus albicilla (assembly GCF_947461875.1). Taxonomy (NCBI): domain Eukaryota; kingdom Metazoa; phylum Chordata; class Aves; order Accipitriformes; family Accipitridae; genus Haliaeetus; species Haliaeetus albicilla. The sequence continues at coordinate 42,878,892 of NC_091488.1, forward strand.
TTCTGCTAGGCGTGAGAGTTGGTATTCATTTCCATAGTGGGCTACCCTTCCAAGAGAAATAGCTTTGTATGTATGACCGAAACCACAAGCAACCTCAACAGCAAGAAAGCTGACTCTGGGGAGACATTTGAAACACAGAAATAGGTACCCACAGGGCTCTCAAAGGAAACCTTAGCATCCCTCTCTGCCACGGTGCTGGCGACAGGCTGGTAAGCATCCCTGCACATCGTGGTGCTCACCCTCCTCGCATCCCAGTTATGGAAACAGGTATAGTCTCATTGCGAGAGTAAGAGATAAGGCTACGCTGGTTACAGCTGTCAGCTGAGGAAATGCAATATCTCCCAGTCCATCTCGGTCGCAGCTAAGGGGTGTTTTTGCTATGTCCTTTGGTGTCACGAGGTATAGGCTACAAACTAGCGTTCTCACTGGCTATGTTTTAAAGTATCTACTGTAACAACAGCAGCTGCATAATGGTAATTAGTATTGGCCCAAGATTTTTGAAAGGAACATTTTCTGGGAGAAAATTCAAGTTGAGCAGAAACAGCATGTTTTGCAGGAAAATACAAATTGTGCTGAAATCTTCAAGAAAAATTTTCATGACAGCATCTCATTTGGGTAAGGCTGAAAAAAAGTTGGTTTTGCATTGTATGAATATAACACAAAGGGGAAGTTAAATGCTTTGTATGGTTGAAGCAAAACATTTTTAGATTCTTTATAAATGCTTCCAATATTATAAATTTCCCCACCACCTTTTCTCAGGTCAGGTGACATAAATTTTGAAATCTTAGATTTTCCACAGATGAAAAACTGGTTTTCAATCACTTAAAATGTTCCCTAAGGATATATTTTTTGGCATTTTTACAAATTCCCATCTACTTTTCAGTGAACAGAGAAATAAATGCCTTCTCCCCAGCAACGCAGACGGCACAAGTATTCTTTCAGTGGAGACAACCTCAAATCTGAGCTGGCGTTCCTGACCTAGCAGTTTTGTGAGCCAATGGCCAAGTAGCTACCAACATCCATATTGCTCATGTCATTACACACCTATGCCTGTTATTTGGTAGCAGACCTATTTAGGCTATAGATAGCTTAGATTTGCCTGCAGGCACTGCAAATCGTAACCCTCCATAGGATTGCTATAACTCTGCGTCAGAGCCAGGGACAGGACTTAAGCCTCACACCCCAACATCCCCAGTGCCCTGTTCTTCCAGACAAACAACGCTCATTTCGTTCCAAGCCTACAAGCGTAGGGCTGGTTTTCCAACGTCCACCTTGCCTTAGCTCATTAATAACTCACTCACTAGAAAGTTTCTCCTAATGCTTGACCTAAATATTCTCTGCACTTCCCCTGTTGGCTAGTGAGAATAATTGGTCTCTCTCTCCTCTTTGCAACACATTCCTGCCTGTATCAGCGGGCAGGCCTCACGGCTCCCTTCTGCCTTCTCTTCTCCAGACTTCAATGGCATTACACTGGGGGTGATGGTGTAATTTGGCCCACTCATACCCGGCTCTCTCAGCCTTCCCTTCAGAGGTCTTCCTGTGCGTGAAGAATTTGTCTGGTTTTCTCCGCTTTAATGGTGCACAGGGGTGTTCTCCCTGCTTCTCCGATGTGTGTCCGGCACAGCTGTGCCTCAGGAAACCGGATTTAAAGAGAATGATATTTGCCCATTTACATCGATTGTGGGACTGAAAGGTTCTAACAAACCCTATTCTAAAATCAATTTTTCTGACTTAAAGGGCCCCTGCTGTATTCCAGTAACGAGAATAAAATATTGCATTTCACCAAAATCCTATTATACTGTCATGAATATTCCATCACACTGTCAAGAACCAGGCAGTGGTTCTCTATGGTGTCTTCCTTATTGATGGGCAATCATCTTGCTTAAAGGTTCAGTTTGAACAAGGTCTCAAGAGGCCCAGACCCTTCCCTGCAGTGTACCAAAGCCCAGTGGTTCCTCCTGAGCAGCATCTACCCTGGTGACCCCTGCCAGTGCAGATCCTCCTCCATACTGCACCGAGTGGGCCACCGAAGATCCTTGGCATCTTTCAAGAGGTGGCTATCAATCCGCAGGATTAGGCTCTGAGCCGTGAAACCTCAGAAGAGAGAGGTGACATCTGGGGCTGCTTTCCTGCAGATGCCACTGTGCGTGTTCAGGAACCAGGGCTGCAGCTTTTTCTCTCAAGCACCAGCTCTTTGGGTCATCTTGGGCCACCACGTCATTTTACCACCATGTCCTCAAGCTGGTAATTTTTACCAGCAGCCCCAGGAAGCTGAGCAACTCCGATTTAATGCTTGGTGTAACACCCCAGGACATACAGGGAGATGCCAGTCCTAAGAGCTATGCATATGCACTCCCTCCTTACCAGCTTTCTCACAGACCCCACATCAAGGCTCAGACATTTCATCTTGGCCAGAGCGGGAAAGGGGAAAAACAGAAATAAAATCTGAATCAAAACTTCTGAAAAGTTATGGAGGATAAAAACACTTGAGTCCAGATCCAGGAATAAATTTTACAGCTGGCACCTGTTTGTCTTCATTACAAACGAAATGCAAGGCTCTGATTACACCACAAGCTTTAAGACACTTAAAAGCTAACTGTGGATCAAACTTTTTCAGATGAAGCCATGTTCTACCCATTCAAATTAGTTCCTGCTTTCTCCAGATGGTCTCTCCCATCACTTTCCTAAGCTAAAATAACTGTGTAAAGGAATCCTTCTAGGTTGTCTTCCCACCTTTCATTTCAAGGATACTGCTATTTCTTCCACTCCTCTCACAAGGAATGAGGAATGTGGGGCCCTGCAGCGGTGCCTCCTTCGTTAAAAACACAAACTAAAACCCAAGAAATTCCACCTGAACATAGGAAAACACTTTTTAACTACGAGGGTGCTCAAACACTGGAACAGGTTGCCCAGACAGGTTGTGTAGTCTCCATCTGTGCAGATACTCAAAACCCAGCTGGATGTGGTCCTGGGCAACCTGCTCCAGCTGGCCCTGCTTGAGCAATGGGGTCACACTAGATGGTGTCAAGAGGTCCCTTCCACCCCAACTGTTCTGTAATTCATTCATCATCCCAGGGCTCTGCTTTGCTGAAATTGGGGATTACGCAGCAGTTTTCACACAAAAAAATATGGAATACAGAAAATCTTTTCTAAGAGAGGACCCACCCAGCAAAATTCATTAAAAACTAAAACCCCCATTACACAGATACACTGAAAATATGATAGCTGCACAAGTATGCTAACACAAGGAAATGCTAGAACTACATGGCACAGCCTTCATCTTATTCCTTAAATAACAAGATGTATTATGTCACTCACTTTTCTTCATAATTTATGCAGCACACAGAACGAGTGAGGCAAGGTTCCTCGACTCCATGACTTAATCTGTAGCTTATCAAACCTTAATATTCTCCTAGTGTAGTTTGCTCTTTCCTTCCCTCTTGTCTCTCTTTCTTTCTCTTTCTTCCTCCCTTCCTTCTCCCTCCTTCCTTCCTTTCTCACTTCCTTCTTTTTTCTGTCTTTAAAAAAACAACAAAAACACGATTAAAACCCTGACAAAAAGAATAAATGGACATCTTTGAGCCTATAGTTGAGATTTCCAAGGCTGCCTGAGGGGTTTACATGGACAACTCTCATTTATTTACTTGGTAATTTCAACACAAAGCCCTCTGACTCTATGGACAGAGCGTAGAAGGAGTGGCTTTCCTGCTCCCTACCCACATAAAAACCTTCTGGTCTTCCTTGGGGGAGTGAAGCTCCAACCCGCTTTTCCATTTATTGATGTTTTCTTGTGCATTGTGAGTATAATCATCACTGTGGGGAGAGGCAACTGTGCTAAGACCATACCTGAAGCGCACCGACCACTTCTCCACTTGGAAAGGTGTTACTCCACGCAGTAACAACCTGAGCAGCCTGCAACATGGGGAAGTGGCTGTGACTCACCAAGACCCTTTGATATTCAAATAATTATGGACAATTATCCCAGAATATAGCCCCCACACAGATAAATATCTCCCCTCGCTTGCTACTCACAAACAAGGGTTTCCAAGTTTTCCCTGCCGAATAAGCGCAGCCGTGGTTTCTGTTCGGGTGTACCATCCTGACACACCGAGCGTCCTGGGCCACGCTCGCAGACCTCCTGAAGGGCTTCCCCAAATCTTTCAGGAGCGGCGAGTAAGGAAAAGGTATAACAACCCACGGCTGCCATTTCTGGCAGGTAACCAGCAACCTGAGACCTGCTCCATACAAATCAGGACTTTTTGGGGGGACTGCTGGACGCTGCCAGACCCCGCTCTATCCGTCAGGCTCGGTTAATTCGTTCTGCCCCCTGCCATCACACGGGATCCCCCCCAGCTCCACGGCCAGACCTCCCAGGCTCAGGGGGGCCGACGGACAAAAAATTACAACCTCAAGTTCGTACGTAGAGCCTTTCGCCTGGAATTGGCTGGAGCCAGGCGGGATGAGACAAGAGCCGCAGCGAGCGGCATGGTGGTAACAGATAACCTGGGTTTGCCGGCCCGGCTGCCCTCGGCGGAGGAGATGAGCACGTTATCTTCCAGCTGCACACGCCTAGCAGCCGCTTACAGTGATCCAAAGGGAGATTTAGGCGCACGCACGCAAACACAAAATACTTCACGTCTTTTCAAAATTTTAAATCAAATGCGTTTATCTGCTCCCAAGAAGAGAAATAAAATGGGAGGAATGCACCGTGCTGCTACACCTCTCCCTCGCAAAGGTGTCCCATCCGTGGTCGGGGTGCTGCGTGGGGCTGTTCTCAGATGGCTTTTCTTCAGCAGGGATAGCAAATGCATCTTCCCAAGGCTTTTTCCCCAAAATGAAAAGGAAGAAATGAGAGAAGGGATTCTTGTTGAATATAATACCCCTTTGAATCTATCCTGGGTGCAAATATATGCCTGTATCTCTCACAGTTTTTCATATTTTTCACACACCTGATAGTACAATATTGGCTTCTCAGAGCATCAACCCCTAGACTCTTCTCTCACCTCCAGCACAGACACACCGTCCTCCAAAGCCCAGCCCAGCCCACCTCACACCTCCACTGACCCATGCCACATAGATCCCAACATAGACCACTAAAACCTTCATTTCTTCCCCTCCCTCCACCGCACACACGTATCACCCTTGCCCTGACATAAACACTCAGCCTCAAGAGGCACAAAAGCACAGGACATTTTGCTTGAATACAGAACCCTCGCTCCACACTCCTCCCTTCCCCAAAGCCTCACCTAAAGAAGCAGGAGATATCCCAGCTCCTCACCTCTTGCTTCCTCCTCTCATTACATCACAGACTGCAAGGACATGGCTTCTAATAACGTATATAACATCTGCTTTAAACTAAAAAAGCAGCAAGAAGCATCACGCATTGCTGGCTTTTAGACAGAACTTATCTGCAAATAAAACAGACAATGTGCCTGTGTGCTCATTTGGGGTCTTTTGTTTCACGGCTGATTATTTAATTTCAAGTGCCCTGAGAGTCTTAGGCATTTACCACAAATGAATGAAGATGCAGCTCCTGTGTGTCAGGAATATACAAGCTCAATTCAACAGGATACAATGAGTGAAGGTCATGAACAAGCAAGGGGATAAGCAGAGGCACGAGTGGGTGGTTAAAGGCAGATCATTATTACTCAGCAAGGCTCGGACATAAAATAATGGCTTCTGCTTAGTTTGTTTTGGAGAGGCTTTATTGGCTCTTTCTCTTCCCATAGGCAAAAGAGGGAGGAGGATTTCACCTGGCTGATCGGACTTGAGGCTTGGCGAGTAGTTTCCTGAAGAAGCTTGGGTACGGTGCAAAAGGTTAAGGAGAACATCCAGGCTGTCACACAGTACCCTGAGACACGCAAGGTCCAAGCTCAATCGCCCTTGGCTCTACCTACCACCCAGGGACAGAGAGAGGACAAGTCAAAGCACGGACAGGCTAAACCCAGACCCTAGCGTTCACTGCAAAACGGGGTGCTGCAGAGAGGAGGACACTGGACGAAGGCTGCAGGACTTCCAAACTGAGGGCAAGGGGTCGGAGCTGGAGATGCCGAATTTGATTTGGTCCAGCTGTCAAAATCCATCCGTGACAATGGAAATCCTTCCACCCTTTCCAGAGGTGCTGGGGGAGTCCTCCATCAGTCCTGAGGCTCAGTCTGAATTTCCTTTATCATTTGGTCTTGCACGAGGCTCCAGCTGAGTCAGGCGTGTCCAGCTCCTTTGCTGTGGAGTGGCACAGCCCACGCTTTTTGAATAACTCACAGTCTGCAACCACAGGTGCTTGTTAAGCAAACAGGTTTCCTACTTATCCGCGTTTACTTTTTCTGAATCTCTGTGGTTATTTTGCTGTGAACGTTACAGCTTTCAACAGTACATTTTGGTCCTTATCAGATAAAAAAAGAAACGAGAAAAAAAAAAAATGTCCAAAACATTTTTGTCTAAATTTGCCTGCCAGTCACAATTTTCAACTCAAAAAGCTCTCTGGCACAGCACTAGAAAAGCTATAAGCTGCAGAGCTGCATTATTCAGTTTCCTCCATCTCTAGATATATTATTTAACTTCTTGGCAATAATGTCAGGGACGTAATCCAATAGAAATGCAGAGAAACAAAGGAACCCAAAATTTCAGAACAGCTCAAATTGGTTTTCAGTGCTTACTTTATAGAAACCGAAAAAAAGAAAAGGGAAAAGAAAAAAGGAGGCATAGCGTTATCAGTGTAGAGGTGACACAGCAGGCACCCACTCACGGAGGCAAACCTAGAACCCCCTGCCTTCGGCTTCTAGCAGGAAATCTTTAGCTACCGGAGTCAAAGGAAAACTCCCCTGGCTGCTGCCTGTCCCCTCCATGATCCAACAACACTCACCCACTCACCTCCCTGTCAGGTTAAAAGCTACATTTCTCAAAGAGAAATTTATTGAGTGACCAATCTCATTTACATGCCCCACTACTCAGCTTCCCCAGGGCAGGATAAATTTCTTTTTCACAGGTGTCCCTGAGGCTGACTTACCCAGAATGCGCGTCCCCATGGGTGAGATATCATGAACATAAACCACCCATTCCCAGCACACTCCCCGGTTGTGTTTGCCACCCGAATCCCACTTGTACTTAGCCTCGGTTCTCTCTAATATTCGTTTGTTCTTGCTGCAAGATCATCAGGGTAGGAACCTCGCTCTTTTTTATAGCGGTAAAATGCCCACAAGGAATAACAAGAAGAAGGAGAATCAATGTTTATAGTTTACAAGGTGCCTTGAAATTCTGAGATTAAAGGTCCTTTTTGCTATTATTCTAAAGTACGCTCTTAAACAAATACCTGCTGTTCTCAGATACCAGAATACGTCCGTTTTCTTCCATTATTATTATTACTCTAAAAATGTTAAATGGCCCTTCATTTTCTTCAAGGATCAAAAGCGCTTACGGCAAACACCAATTTGTTCCTGACGCTGAGGAGCAAGCTGAAGCACTGAGAAACCAAGTACACACGAGTCCGTGGCTGAGACACGAAAATAGATGCCCCTGATCCCATCCACACTGCCTTCACTCCAAGGTGCGCTTTATCACTGCACGAGGAGCACGCATTAAAGGTGGGGTGGCAAAGACTTTGCAAGCGCAAAGACCAAAACTGATTGGAGAAGAGGCGAGAGGATTTGCTGCGAAGGTGAAGCACCGCAGAGCAGATGATGCCACCAAGCAAAGATTTCTTTGACGGGGAGCATCTCTGCATTCTCCTAGTCACGCCGAAGGGGAGGGGGGACATCTGCCCGGCTGATGCTCAGTAGCTCAGAGATTATATATTTATAACACTTTTTATATTGTCAGACCTTTAAGATCATAAAATATGCTCTGTAATGCACAGCATTACAGTTAGACGTTTAGCGGGAGGGGTTTAGGAATAAAAAAACCCTCTCCACACACTGAGCAAGTCCAAAGCAACCTGGCTACTCAACAATAAAAGCTCTTAAAAATGCAGCGCAGTTGTTTGATATAGGAAGGTTCAAAGAGATAGCAGTAGACCAAATATAACTTTAATACAACAGTCTTCAGCTACCAGCTTTTTGTGAAACTTTTAATGGCTGTGGGGCTACGGAGAAGTGCCTGCCAAAGTCCCTATCCCAGCACAACCAGTGAGTGTCCCGCAGATGTTTCCAGTTCAGAGCTTCTCACATCTTTGGTCCCCAAGCTACACGTTAAGTGTGGCACAGAGATCACTGCAAAGGACAAATTGTATTATAAACCCCACACTATCAAGAACCCTCCTGGGGTACTTTTGGATGCCAAAATGCAATCTGGATTCATGGGATTTTACCATTTGAACACGCAGGCGGAGCGTTTCAAACAACCTCTTGCTCACTGGTGCTGGTGGGATGGTGGAGAAGAATTTACTTGGAAACCAGGCAAAAAACCTTAGCAAAATCTTAGACAGCTGAGAAACCTGCTCAACAGCATCCTAAAGTTTTAGCAGTCTGGTCTACTAGATTGAACTCCAGACACTGGACCGGTCCAGCTCAAGCCCTGCAAACAGAAAGGAAAAACAGATCCCAAGCCCTAATATCCGGACACCAACCTAGCCAGACTTTTCCAGAGCATCCATGGAGGTCAAGGCAGCACTCTGGTTCAAGCCTTCTGCCTATAAGATGCCAGAAAAGCAGCAGAGGAAAATGGAAGTGATCGACTTGCTCATCAGCTCACAGCCTGCAGGCACATAGCAAATCTGGGGAGCCGCTGCCCACCACGTACAACAGGATGGTACAGGCACTCGTGCAACGTGCTGCCCCGCAATACAGGAGCTCGACTGTAGGTGCCAAAGACCGGGAGGTCACAAAACTGCATGGTGTGAAACGGTCCACAACCGCGGCACTCCTTTCTCCCTGGCAGCACAGCCAGCACCCCCACATTTTAATTAATTCCCGTGGCTGAAGGGGAGCGGCAGTGGCTGAAGGAAAGTTGTTGCCTGACGATGCCCGGCAGGGTACAGACCCAAGCTTGACACCTTTGCACGGAGCCCCAAGCATCAGAGCAAGCTCGTTGAAGGGTAGGGTGGCAGAGAAAGCCGCAGGTGGATAAAATGCCTAAAAAGCCGCCGGCACGCCTGCCTCTCCCTCCGGGGACTCGGCAATCATGCAAGCCTCCGAACAAGAAGGGGGGGACCGGCGCAGCGATGGCTCCCAGGGCACAGCTCCCATTCCCGCAGCTCCCGGTCCCGGGGGGGTCGGTGCAGGTCAGCCCGGCAGGCAGCCGTGGGCTCCCACCACCCGCTCCCAGGGAGGTGAGAGGGCATTGCTCCCAGCCCTCGCTCCGGCGACGCAAATGCCACGGGAAGCGATGCCGCGCGTCCCCATTTGTCACCAGGGCCAGCATTAACAGAATGTTTAAAAGTCATGATGTCATCGCTATTAATCAGGGCCCCGCTGGGCCATGCTCCGGCGCTGCATATTAATCACCAGCGGCCCCGGGACTCGCTTATCTGGAGAGGCTAAGTTTAGATCCATAAAACATGATTTATTTTTAAAAGTAGGATTATTAAAGATGAGCTACAGCCTCGTTCGCACTCCCGCTGGAGCCTCCTTTAGGAAAAGGTTGGTATTTTGGAGTTGGTACGGAAACCGACCTTATTATTTTGAGCTTGAGAAAGCTGTCAGGTGTGATGATAGCCTTTGAATGTCTTGAATCTCGCCCCTACAAAGGAGAATCATCCCAGTGCCCCAGCAGAGTCACAGCTTGGGGATAAACCTCCCATTTGAATCACTTTCAACTACAGGTGGGACAGGGCTAACATCTCAGCAAGGAGAGCAGCTGATGATGAAAGGCTGGTTAGATACAGACCTGAGTGCTGCCGCGATGGTAATAAATGGCAGTGTCCCACCCCATATGCCTGGATACGGCCTTCACTAACAGGTGAGCCCTTTTAATACTGGCCCATAACCGACATCTAGCATATTAACTTATTTTTTGTGCTCTGCAAAGTGCTTCTGTTGAATCAACAGTATGATTGATCCACACAAATGAATTCATAAAAGCCTGCCTGCACTCAAATTTACACGAGTTTAACTACAGTAACTTTAAAAATCACTTTAGCTCTGGTCCAATCCACACACGGGAACTGTATCGGTTTAAGAAAATCATTTTCTAAATCAGTCTGCTAAATTTGATTTGACTCCTTGCTCATTTTGCTCATACTTTGGATTAAAGAGGTTCTGGTGCCAGTTTGGTGTGCACAGGAGACATTGCGTGGGGTCCCCCAACCCAAACCAAGAGACTCCACCAATCTGTTCCAGCAGTTCAGCTAACACTGTTCATAAGCCAACCCAGTTAAAACCAGTGCAAATCTCGTGTGTGGGGCCAACCCAAGAGATTTGGCAGACAGAGCAGGAGAGAGGAAAGCCTCGCCAGCACAAGACGCAGGACATTCATTCCGTCAGCAAGGCAAAACTTGCTCCTTTACTGCCCGCAACAGCCATCAACAACGATCGTGGTACTCTCACAGAAACCACGGGGTGATACTGGGTCCCCACATGGCTGTAGGAATCGTACGGGGACCTGTGTCACTGCCACGCCACCTGGTCCCACAGGGTTAGCTGCCATCGAGGCAGAAGAGCCAAGCCCAGCCCTGCTCCTCTCTGGGGACAACCGCCCAAACCCTGATGGCCCACGGGCACTGTCCTGCTGCTCTCGCCACCATGGGGAGCGAATGCTGAGTCATTTGACAGCTTCACTGCTCCCAAGCTAGCGACCCAGCTTCTCTGCCTGCCTTCTTGGCCACGCCATCACCTCAGGCGGGGCTGTGCAGTGAAGCTCATCCGAGTGAGCATGGGGCCTCTTACTTGTACGCTGAGAGAGACGTAACGCTGCGATCAGTCATGTTGACAAGCCTTGGGATTCCATCTGACAGCAGCGAGGGGACTCAGCAGACCAGGATATTCATCAAAGTGCTTAAATATGAAACTGGCTGGCTATTCACTGTCATCTCAAAGGAGCCAAAGTTTGGCCTGCCGGTCTATAGTCAGTGGAGAAACAACCCCTTATGGCTAAGCTGCTCATTCAACCTATACCTCTCCCTTCGGGTCAGGCTTTTGATAAACGTGGTCTCACATACAGCTCTTTCCCATTGCCTGCCTGTGAATTCCCCAGGTCTGGATACCTTGACTGTCCACGTCGCGTTTCAGAACGAATCTTCTGAAACCCAAGAGCCAGAGGTTCACGCAATCTTACTGCGGAGGGGTCCTGCAGCCATGTGAGCTGATAGCAGGGCCGGCGTAGGGGGGAAGACTCGCAGAGCATCCTAAATGACAAGGTTAAGTTGCAATCGCCTGTTAGCTGTACCTAATGTAATGAATCAACACCCTGCAGATAACAAACACAATTACCACGCAATTTACCAGCACATCTCTTTGGGAGGCAGGACCATAACGCGGTCCCTCCACCTCAGAGTGTCTGGAGCTGAACTCACCTTGGAGGGCTTACCCTGACTGACACTGCTATGATTTTCTGCAGAGTCTTTACAAAGCCCAAATTAGGGGAGTGGGGACATTACATTTAAACAGGTATGGTGGGCTTTTTGGTTTTTGCTTTTTTTCTTTTGGGTTTGCTATCTTTTGTGATCCAAAGCAAAGGATGGAAAGCGTAGGGTAAAGTCTGCAAGGAGATGAAGTCCAAGCCTTTAAAACTCTGCTTTTCCTTCTGGTGGGAGTAGGATTGAATGTCCACCCCAGACAGGCCGGCCCTGGCAGAGTGAGATAAACAGAAGCAGTGACGGCTCCAGAGCTGCTGCTCAGAAAAAAGAAACAGGACCAGCACTCTCCCCACCAGGTATGATTAGGCAGCTCTCAAACAGGGCAAACACAGGGCTTTGGCTCAACTTTCCCAACAGAAACCACGGAATGAACATCACCGCTTACTTCCTCTTCCACATCTCCAGGGCGCTGATGCCCTCTGTGGGGAAAGCTGTATGGGGGACTTACCCAAAAAGAAGGCACTCTTTTCTGCCATCCACTCCTGCACTTCTCCTCTTTCCCATTCAAATCCCCTGTGAACCATCCTGTTTAAATCCCTGGTTTACTGCAGTTGGCTCGTCGTGTTCCTCTGCTCATTAGGCTGGCAGCACAAGCTCAGTTGTGTTTGCGCTTCAGCATCAGAATTTCTGCTGTGAAGTATGACTGTCATCCACTTGCCTGGACATGATGTTCCTAAAAGTAGCCTCATCCTTGTTTTCTTTCTCTCTAACAAAACAGGCAGTTTCTCTACCTGAACCTTGATCACCAAATTCCCTTCTCAGATCCTCACAACCACTCCCTCAGTCTCCTCCTCTCTACATAAATTATTACTGCTAAAACTCTTCCTTGCCAAGCCACCAGCCCACCTCAAACCTTCCACTGAGTTCCTTCTTCCTCAGGTCAGAGGACGGGCATCCACTTACCCCACACGCATACTGGGTCTCCTGTGATGAACAGCTTAGCCACAGCCAGCTGGAGATGAGGACGCGTAAGCTGGGTGTGATGAACCCCCAGCAGTATTCCCTACTCATGACAGGAGCATGCCTACAAGGGAAAATCCCACTTCTGACAGAGCCAAATAACTTATCCCGTCTGGAGCAGATTCATCCTGCAACTTGGAGGGAGAGGAAGCAATTAAAAGCTCCTCATATTCAGGGATCTCAGCGTAAGATGTAGGAAACCTGGGGCTGGTTGTGTGCCTATACCAACAGTACAGAGAAGCCACGCCAAGCAATGCAGAACTGCAGCAGCATGGACGTCACCTTCCTGCCCTCCTCACCCCATCCTTGTAGGGTCCACCATGTCCCACACCCACAACACCCCAAACACTTCTACCACACAGAAAAAGGCAGAGGCAGATGAGCAGCAGCGCTCCCCTCAGCATGGGCGAGAGGCTTTTTGGGTTGGGGACGCCTCCGGCGGTTGTGCCCTACTGCCGGTGCCCTCCGTCTCTTGGACTCTCCAAGCAAACCAGAAAGATCGCATGTCCTCGGACTGCTGTACGGGGGAATTGGGACTTCATTATCTTGTGGAACTGGTGATGAAAAGCAGTATCTCTGCACATCTCGGGGCTCCCGAGCGCAGTTTGTACCAAAGCCTTGCTAACTGTTTATTATTAAGATCTAAAAATCAGTTGCGTGTCTTTGTAACTCCTGTTCTCGATTGATGAGCAGAGGGCCCCGAGGGAAGGGAAAACATTTTCCAGGGAAGACGCTTTTAACATCAGAAGGCAGGAAACCAAACAGCATTCCTCATGCCTCTGCTTTACATGCCGGGTGCAGCGTTCGCCCCGTGCAAGCGCGGTGGAAGGAGCGAGCTGCCCGGTCCAGCTGGCCCCAGGTGGGTAGGGAGCACTGGGCTGCTCCCCATTGCCACAGGGCATGCAGCAGCACTACTGAGCGGAGAGGACAAGTTCTTGCAACCATCCTAGCCCACCGATCTCTCCCCCCCTAAAACTGCAGGGGAAAAAATTGCGGAAACAAGCTCCATACCAATATTTGAGTCACCCAGTTATAGTTTGATCTCCCTTGGGAGCAAGGGGAGGTCTCTTGAAGTTCTCAGCAGCGCCTGGTCACACAGTCTGGGCCAGCAGGCGAGAACGTCCAGCTCCCAAGTATTTACTTTTTTGTGCTCTGTGCCCTGCCAGGGCAAAGAATGTTCTGTCCCTCCAGATGCATAACACGTGAGACAAGAGCAGACAGGCTCTTTCCTGAATGCTTTGGGCACTGTTTTTATCACCTGGCATCCTGAACTATGATTTCTAAATCTGGGCAAAGCAGCTACCAAACAATCTCTTTCTGATTTGGTAATGACTTAAATAATCCATACAAGCATAAATGGCTACAGCTAGTAGCTGTAGTTTCAGTGAACTGAAAATCTTGCTTGTGTGAACTCATCAAGAAGAACCTTCAACTTCTAGTAGCTCCAAAACCGGCTTCAGTTTACACACACCCTTCTTTCTTTCCTCTCTCTAACGACATGCATCTTTTTTCAAACTCAAAAAGGTCAGGCCAGGAGTGTCTGTGCTGTACCCAGAGGTACAGGCACTGCACAGATTGGAATATCTGACCACATCACCACGCTTAATCAGTCTCCTGCTGGCATCCACTGTGGATCCAGTGCTTTCGCAGCTCCACCACGGCGCATCTGCACATCTTGCAGAGTGGGCACACAGCAATGCAGAAGTGCCAACAGTCTGCTGCAATGGGTGAAGGAATCTGAATGTATAATGTATTGCACTGTGTTTTGATGGATTCTCTTGCTCAAATGGATGTAATAGTTTCTCTAGCTCAGCTCCAGAACCTGGATTCACAGACTAGCACTGTCTGTGCTGTCCAGTGTCACTGTACAGAGTGCCCTCAAGTTGTAATTAAGATTTAACCACAAAGAAGAAGTGCACTGCTATGCTGCAAAGCCTTCCAAGAGCCAGGTCCCTATCTGAGTGAAAATACTCTTCAGTTCTATCACAGTATCAAATCAGGGCTGGTTTGAAATGTGAGACTGAATGATGGCAAATGTGTATATCAGCAATTGCTTCCTTGCTGAGAGACAAACCAGGAAAACATGGCTGTGACAGATCCAGCAGAAGGACCAGGTCAGAGGGGACCACAAAAACTAGAAGGATTCTTTCCCAATCCTCACCTCACCCCACAAGCAAAAGAAGTCAAATCTCTTCTCTGAATATTTTCCTTTGGTTCCTGGTTGCATCTCTTTAGAAGGCAGATCTAATGAAAACACAGGAGAGTCTGTTCTTTGTGGCCATGAGGTTAATAAGAGTGGAACACAGGAGCAGCAGGAGCTGCAGGAAGAATAATTCCTTTTAAAGCTGGAGATAGGAAGCCTATAGGTGGTAAGTGTGACATTTCCACACGGAGGAGTCCAGCTTAATTACCTACAATTCAAAGGTAGAAAGTTATACATTAAGGCAGGCAAAAAGAAAGTGGTAGGAGAGGACAGACTTTGGCCGCTCATGAAGATTTAACATCATTAACTCTCCGGCTTCCAGGAATGTTACTGTATTTTCGCTGGCCAAATACCAATACAGCTAATTGCATTTGTGTTACCTGCCGTTCAATGAGAAATTGTCTCTTTCTCATTGCCTGCGCTGTTGTATACTACAGGAACACACAGCAATACCAAGCAGAGTGGTTCTACTTCATTTGTAGGTAAAACAATTCCTGTGTGCATTAAGCTTGGCTCAGCAAGACATTCAGACAACACCGAGGGGATGGAGCTGCTGTTATTCAGATGGCAGTCAGTTCTGGCATGCTGACAGGGACAGCATCCACAGGTGCTAAGTGCCTGAAAGTTATTTGGCAGAGCCTGCATGACTGGGTAGTGCTGGTAATCATAATATCTGGCCAACTGAATATCTGAGTCACCTATTCACCTACTCAGTATTTGTGTATGCTACAGACAGACATATGGTTTACAGCAAACTAGGGAACAGACACTGCTGCACACTCATTTCTTCGTCTTTCCCAGGATTCGCTGATGCATTTTCAGCTGAGACAGACACAGGCCAAACTTCCTTTCCAATATACCACTAAAAAGGCTATATTCTGACAGCTGTTGTTATTGCCTTCATCTCTTCTCTGTTGCTCATGCCTGATAAAATGAGGAACCGGTGGCCACCTCCGAGTTACCAGGCTCCCAAAGTCAGACGTACTGATAGGACCAAGATCTGGGTTCCCAGGTACATTTTCTCGTGCTATGAAGTCAGCGTAAGAGCCTCCCATCGCCCCTGTCCTCTTATCTGAATGCTATTTGCATCTGTTCAGTTGCACCGATACAACTGACCATGAGGCCACACAAAATAATTAGTTAAAAAGCCACCACCCTAAACCCCTGTAACAAAATCACATCGTTTCCCCAAGCTGACAGATGGGAGCTCGCCCCTGCCCCCAGCACCGCAGCTCACACAGCAGAAAGCGCAGTACCGTGACGAGAGCTCCTTCCCAACCAGACAAGAGTGGGGAACCATTGCCCAGCCTGGGCTTAGTCCGTAAAGTAGTGTTGTTCTATTATAGACAGCAAGAGAGAAGGCAAGGGGAGGGAATCAACATCCACACGTGGATGTCAGAGAAAGCAAAACATTACATGGAGCCATCTAACGCTTTCTTTGCAGGGCACCGCTTGGCTGAATTCCCTCTGAGATGGGTCCCCTGATGAGCAGACGATGGCCAACAGGCCCGTCCCTCCCGCTCCTCCTGTGCTTCTGCTGCTGGACACAGAAGAGACACTGTATACCCACTGCGTTCACCGTGCACAGCTCCTCAGCTGCACCAGGACAAACAGTCACCGCCTGCAAGATGCCAAGGCTCAAATCTGATCACGTCTGCTTCCTTTGCCCTGCAACGCTGCAGTAAAGGCTGTTTCTGCTTGCGTCTGCTCTGAGTGCCTCCCTCCATCACCACCTCCCAGCCGCTGCAAGAGCAGGGCTGGGGGATCACTTTGGCATCCCCCTCCCGCGTCACTGTCTTTGCTGGCTGGTAAAAACACCCGTGACCAATGTGACCAGATGATCTCACGGACAAAGCAGCACCACTACTGGAACACCAGCCTGAGATGTTAAGCACCAGGGTCCTAGCGTAGAGATGACTTACACGCGTGATCGGGAGCACTTTGGGGAGACCCCTTCCCTTAGAACTGAAGCAAGAAGCCACATCCACAGCATAAATAGGGGGAAGGTCCAGAAGGGCTCCAGCTTTTTGCCTTTAAATAGTCCCTGCTGTCCTCAGCCAAGAAAACTGTTCCCCCCCTTTCCCTTTGTTCTCAAGCAAGAGGATTTAGGGAAAATTCAAAGGCGAAATTTTCAGAAGTTGACGTCTCCGAGGCAACTGAGGACAGAGACCTCTGATTTCTGAACACCCTTCCTCTCTACCTCATTCTGTATGCATTGGTCATAGGTGATTAAAGTGGCAGATCTGGAAGGGCAAAAAACTTCAAGAGTTGCAGTTTTATTATGGAGGGGCTGGAGTCTCTTCATAGCTGAGATTGTAATCAGTTTCCACTCTCAGCTCTGACTTAAATAACTCTTCATATGCATTCCTCTAACTTCAGCTCATAATTGCAGGATTTGGTATTGAAGCTAAAAAGATTGTTTTTCCCCCTTCCCTCCTCCTCACTGCAATTTGAAGAATTTGGACCTGTAATTCAAAGAGTTAGGCAATGCCAGACTGAACCTTTGCCAGACTAAATGGTTCCTTAGCTTCTTTCACTTGAGCAAACAAAGCAAAACAACCCCCTCCCCCCCCCAAAAAGGGCTTTTTTCATCTCCCTAAAAGACTCAAAACTCAAATCTCTTCAAAAACATATGCACAGGCAGCAGTTGCAGAAAATAAGGTGCAAGTCAGAAAGTCATAAACAACCAATGCATTCAGCTGTAATAAACTAAGTGTATAGTTGGTATTCTGGTAGCCAATGCTAGTTGGAAAACCTCCCAAAAGCTGAAATCACACAATCAAGGAGTTTTTCTGGTTTTAGACAAAAACAAAATCTCCTAAAAAACAGACGACTCTTTTCCACTGAAGACATGGAAAATTATCAAAACACTTTCCACTTGCTCTGGAAGCAGCAAATTGCTGCATACAGAAAACACAAAATTCTTCCTATGCTGTACTAAAGCAGATTAGACTTTCCATTACTTTGGCTCTGTTTTTTATTTCTAGAGGTTAAAGTTTTGGCCCCAATTATATGTGGAACCTAGTATTTTTGCTATTTGCATAAACCTCATGTTTGCACTGGATTCAATATAAAATACAATCCAGCCGTTTAGTTTGTTCCTACAAAAGTACCCCCCGCCCCCTAAAGAAAAAGAATCCATATCTGCAAGTTGTAAATCTTCCATTTTTTCACACTGATTGCTGTTTTCAAATTTCTGCACGTGGCCAATTAGCAAATCTTTCTAAAAAATCATTAGAAAGACAGAAATCAAGTGCCTTTGCAGTAGCGGAGAACATCATGTGGCAAAGAGCTGCCTTTCTCCCGTCTGTCCCTGACTGGTGCTCTGTAAGCCTTGCAGACGCTTTGGGTTTTGGCAATTTGTTCCCATACATGGGGAAGATTCCTATAAGAAATAGGGAACTACTGCAGCTGCCCATGCTGGAAGCGTGCAGGGCAGGGCAAGGGAGCAGGGCAGTCAACGGGCACAAATCCAAAGGTACCCAGAGTGGAAAGATGACGGGGGCAAACAGGGTCCTTAAGATGCTCATGAATTAGCCTGTACGGAGTACCAGCAGAAATATGGGCCCCACATAAAGAAATTAGACCTTGCGCAGGCTTCATTAATTTGAATTTAACGATTACTGTGACTTGCATCTGTAAAGAGTTATGCACATGTGTGGCTTGAGTCACACGTAGTTAGTTGTTCTGATGCCAGTAAGAATTCACAAACTTTATACAACTTACGTATGTATACGGGTACAGAAACCTCTGGCCGCTGCACTTAAACCTCCCTTCTAGGCATCTAATAGCCAATAAATAAGTAAGGGGAAAGGAAAGCAAATATATCTTGCTGTATGAGGTCTGGCAAAATAAGAGCTGACTTACTAAACGCCCTCCTGCACGTTCCAAAATGCCCTTAATTCTGCCTGCCTGGTGGGCAACGACTACCCATTTCTGAAAGACGCAATTCTAACAACCACAACCAGACATTCAAAAAATCATTGTCTACAGGAAAACAAATCCATGGAAGGCATGACGTTTTGACATCCTTCCCTCCTCTGGACAATTTAATCTGGCATGTAAGTAATGTACCGGTCTGGTTTGATGAAATGGACACTCTGACCCTTTCCTTACACTTGAAGATTGATTGATTGTTTGTACCTGAACAATTACACCTTAGCAAACAGGCAAAAAGAGAAACAAACCTTTGGCCACAATATTTAATTTGTGCTAGCAACATTTCACAGCTGTTACTTCCCTGTTTACTCAAAGGAACTTGCATCTTCCTTTGTAAAATGCTTTACGTTCCCACCCTCATTTCCATACTCTGCTGTAGGTAAAAACCTATTTCCTTTGAGTTCCTTAATTGAAATACATCTAATTCCACAGGCGCTTTCCAAGATTTGTTTACAGCAGAACTAGCCACTTAAAAAGCAACAATGTTTTTTAAAGGAACACATCCCCTTATTCATATTGCAAACAACTCTTCAGATTATTGTCAGGAGGACTATTCTCAAGTAAGTCTTGTCTTTTACCCTCTCCCTGTTAGCTTTTTGCACTCCTCTCAGCTTGGACAATGAAAATCAATGCCGCCGCTTTCCTTTTTCTCTCCAGTTTATTTGAGTATCAGGTGACAGGGGAGCAGGTTTTGTTTTAAGACAACCCTTTGCGCTGGAACTTTTAAAAAAATGAACTACTTAATGGGAATTATTTGCTCTTGGCTTGTGTGGGGAACAAAAAAAAAAAACAACCACCACCTTTTCTTTTTTTTTTTTTTTCCCCCTTTTTAAACAAAGCAAAAATTTGTCAGCCAAATAGGAATTGACAGCATTCCTTTAAAAAGCAAAATAAAGCTCGCCCCAGCTGGGCATTCACCAGGCTGCTATATTTGTGTCTCACGTGCTGGGCCCATGTGCAATTCAGCTTCCCTTGATCTGAACGGGCTTGCTGCACTGTGTCTTCCCTAGTCCCCCCGGCACGCTTAAGCTTTTTCTCTGCCTCCTGCTCCGTGTCACCCTTGTGCCCCGGTGGAGTACAGCTGATCCAAGCCCCCAGGAGCAAGCAGCTCAGACTCCAGCCCCAAACTCTGACAAAGCTCAAGCCCATCCTCTCCCGGACCTCCAGAACTGCAAGCGAAGGCTGGGAATTGACACCCACCCTTCCAGAAACGCATCCTAGAGAAAAACTTAGAGGCTCTACTGAGGTTTCTCCAGTCAATCGTTCTTTACTTTGGCTGGCAGGAGAAACGGAAAAATCTATAACAATACTAAAAAGCATTTTCAATCGTATTCTGACTCTGTTTCCTCAAGACTTGGAGACATTTTGGGGATGAGCCTGCTAGGTAGCCGGGGGTCCTAGCTCATAAAGAGGAAACAACTGCTTTTTTCTTTTGAGCAGCCAAATTTCCTCCCCCTACCTGGCTTCACAACTGAAACAGACCCTTCTGCTATTACAACATGCATTTTTCCTCCTCTCTGTGACCAGGCTTCTTCTGATTCTTCATTCTCCCTGAAGGCTCTGGCTCACAAGTAAGGGTGAGAGCCATCGTGTTGACTTAAAATGTCCTGCCTCTGTTCTAATGCAGAGAGACTTGAGATGCTTGTAAGAAGCTCCTACAGCTCCGCACTTTGCAGCCTGGAATTTTAAGATGAATAGTCACGAATTTCAATGTGCCTTAAAAAAAACAGACCACAAACTGCAGTTGTTCAGGATCTGCTTCTTGAGAAGCTCAACCGTCCAGGGATGGGACTGGCGTGATCTGCAGGATGTGCAGCATAACGTGGTATTAATTCCTGACATCTTTGTTCTTCTGGTGGAAGATTATTTGTCTTTCCCTCTTCCTCCTCTGAAGAAAATATTAATCAGCTGTATGTGTGGCTCTCTGTCTGCCCTCCTCTCCCCCCCATTCTCAGGTTGTTCCCATTTGAAGGAGACACACCAAGATTTAATAAGCTCTCCTTATTGCACCAATGCATTCCTAACAACTTCTGAAGCCTGGCCACAATTCATGACTGGTTCTCCAAATCAGCACAGAGCATTTCCATTTGCTTTTTTACTACAGAAAACTTGTTTTAATGAAACCAAAATAACTAATCACCTACAAACTAAGGGCATGTCTCTGAAACACAAAATGGAACAATGGGTCTCCTTGGTTTGTCTATATCAACACGCAGCTTTTCCGACAGACTTAATTCTTATCAGCATCAGACAAGAAAGTCATCACCATTAAATTGTTCCTACTAAAAGCACTGTCCTGAACAAAGGATGATGTAATTCAAAGGGAAGAGAGGGAACTGGTGGTGGAGTTCGTTTTCTCTCTTGGGGCTCAGTTCAGCTCCTCCTGAAAAGGGTTTTTGTTTGCTTGTTGCATTACCATTTATATGCAGGTCATCTGCGGGGGGGGGGAATTTCTGCTAATAAATCCTCTTTGACAATTGCTTTGTAGTCTCGGTATTTGCAGACTGCTAAACAAATTAAGAATAGAAACAGAAAAAAAGAATTAGGTCTTCAGCAGTCATCTGACATCCTATTTTAAGCCTGTTTCTGATGACATGCCCTCTGACATTTTTTTATAATGTCAGTGACTTTTAAAATTAGAGTTCAATCAACTAATTTTCAGTGCTCTTGTGCATTAGATTTCAACAAGATGAGTCTACTAAAGTAGTTTTAATCTCTCTTTTGTTTTTGGTTTGGGAATTTTTTGTTCTTGTGCTATAAATTGGCAAAGTGAATGAAAGGACATTTTGCCATCTGAAAAACTCCACCTTTAGGTAGCTATAAGCCAGGAACCCAGTGAATCCTGTTCATTTCATACTAGGTAAAAACCTCTTAGTCAAGGCTTCACACGGTCTGTCTTTTGGGGAGGGTTTTATTCCTTTGTTTATCTATCTCGTAAGGCAAACATCTGTTCAAGATCAGGTAAACTCCAGTTGAAACTTTAACTACAGCAGAGCTACATTCAATTCAGAATAACTTTAGTTAGAGGAATTCATTCACCAGAGCCCTTGCACAAATTATTCACCATATGCAGAAAACTACAAACAACGAATTATTTTATAGGAGTAAACACACATTAAAATTTGCATTGTAACACAAGTAACTTTAAGATTGGAATGTAAAAAGAGTTTCCATATAAAACAGCATGGAAACAAAAATAGGCACCGGCTATATTTTGTGCATTTGCGATTTACTCCTTTTGCACAGTTGTGGCAGTGGTAGTGGATATTCAAAGAAGAAACAAAAAGAAAAATGTCAAAGTGAAGACACTTGAGAAGCCACTTCTGTTAAGAGAAGAGATTTTAATGTGGACTTGCATCAGCTGTAGGAGTGACCAGATTTGACACGAGAAGATAACACAATCAGGTTGTTACTGGTCCTGATAAGTAAATCAAAGCAGAGCTGCAAGAAGTGGGCTGTTCAACTTCAATGAGCGTTAAATGAGAAAAAACAAACGCAAAGCATCCATGAAGTTCATGCAATGTGAGGCAAGCCCAAAGGAATTCAAAAGCCCAAGTAAACAAAACTGCTAACCAGTGACCCAGTGGGTGAAGGGCAGTTATGCAGCAGCTCCGATCCTCTGCCTTCGCAGCTCAGCCAGTGCTTACAAGTGTTGCTGTTGTACATACATCAAGTTGGGGAGAGGCAAGGAGGGGAAGGGAAAAGTGAAAAGGAAACACTGTCACAGCAGCAAAAGCTCTGGAGCAGAAAGAACCTCAGCCCCAAAGTCAGAAACTCTTTGGTGATACAAGTTTGCTTAATACCTGGAACCAAGGTAAACTGGGATTATGAGAGCAGAAGGCAACTTTGGTGAGAGCAGAGTTTAAAAACGATACAAAGAGTAAGAAGTAAAACAACAACATAAAACCAAGGAACTTCAATGAGGCAGACTGCAATACACACAGAAAACAGGTAGGCAGGCTCTCATGGGAAGTGAGTCGAAAGGAGAAAGGAGACAAAGCAAGCTGGCAATTTCTCAAAGAAACAATACTGAGAGACCCAGTGCAAAGTGTCCTCTTGCAGCACATGGGAAGGCAGGATGGAAGGAAGGAGGAAACCAACCTGACTAAATCCTAAGCCCTTTCTTGAGCTTGTACGAAGGGAGCACAGACCACAGGCCAGGCTACTGCAGCGGGGGTAAAAGGATGCAGTTGAAAAGTAGCAAGAAAGCATCCCCTTCGTTCACGAGCAGTGAGAAGAACAGAAAGAAAAGCGTTAATGGAAAGGGACAGATGACAGTCTAAAGGCTGAATAATTTTTGGAGGCCAGTTCATTCAGAAGGTCAAGCGCAAGCGTCTAACACTATGCTATTCATGTCAATGCCATGAAAGCTCAGGCTGTGGAAGCCTGGGAAAAACCCAGAGGAATATTTTTTTCAAGCTGGCTGGTCCTGATGAACTTCTTCCTTTGAATACTTAAGAGAACCAGCTGAAGCAATTTCAGTTCATGGAGAACATGAATCATAAAGAACAGAAAAGGTTTTAGAACTCTGGAAAGGGGAAACATGGTGTCTAGCTTTAAAAAATTATGCTAGGGAATTACAGACCACTCAGTTTAACTTCCATCCCAAGAAAAAATATTGAAACAAATAATCGAACTATATGTAAGAAGCTAAAAGGATAAGTACGAAGAGATGAGTAACAGACCCTGTTGAATTGTCGGAAAGAAATTGTGTCAAGCCAATTTAATTTCTTTGTGTGACAGGTAATGGGCCTTGGGCAAAGGTGACAAGCAATAGATGCCATATATCTTGACTCTTAGTAGGATTTGTGACACCAGTGCCTGTGATATTCTCCTCAGCAACCTCAGAAAACATGGACTAGTAACTATTCAAGGGTAGGTGTAAAACCAGTGGCACAGCCTCACTCAGAGGGCAGCTCTTAGTGGTTTCTGTCAAAAAGGGAAGCTGCACCAAGTGAGATTCCCCAGGGGTCTCTCCCAGGACAAATATGCTGAACATTGTCCTCAACCTGAACGATGGTGTGGAGTGCAGAGCTGGCTTATAAATCATGTAGATGATACCTTGCTAGGAAGACTGCAAGAATGCTGAAAGCTAACATTAGAATTTAAAGGATCTTTACAAGGTGGAGAAGCACTCTTAAAAACTGAATTAATTCAACAAAGATCAATTAAAGCCTTTAACAAGAACAAACAACTGCATGGACACAAGATAAGGGAACAACTAATTAGTCAGAAGTTCTTCAGAAAGAAAATAATCTGAGGTGGGCTGAATGTAGTGATTTGCCAGCTAGACTTATATCAGCATCATTCTAACGTTGTGAAAAAGGCAAATATCATGTAGACCCAGGAATCTGAACACATAATATGATCTTTCCACTCTACCAAGCATTAAGTGGCTTCAGGGGAATACTGTGTCCTGTTTTGGGCATGACACTTTAAGAAAGATGTAGACCCAAAAAGAGGAAGCCTAGAGCAGAGCAAATAAGAACAGTTACAACCCTAGAAAACACCTCTTTCGGGGGGTAAATTGAGAGAAGCTGGGCTAATCAGTCAGCAGAAGGGAAGACTGGGGAAGGCATGATAAGAATCTTCATGTATATCAAAGAATGTTTGCAAAAGGGAAAGGAGTAATTCATTGTTCATGTCCACTGCAGACAGAGCAAGGAGCAACTGGCTTAAATTTCAGAAAGAAAGATGCATGCTAGCTAGCAAGCAGAATGAAAGCTCTATTGGTAAGCACGCTAAAGTACTAGAAAGTCTGCTTGGGGAGGGCATGGAGTTTCCATTACCGGACAGCTTTCAAAACAAATCATATGGCAAGAATGACAGATATATACAGGTGACTGCTTCAAGGTAGAGAGATGGGCTTGCGATGTTTTTAGGACCCTTTCAGTTCTATTTTTAAGACTCTCTGGAAATGTTCAGGTAAAGGCACTTCGAATGCTGGCATCAACCTTGCTTTCCACTAAAAATGATGTTCGAGAGACGCAATCAAAGAAAGGAAGAAATGCTTTAGGTGTATTTCCTGAAATGTGTGTTCGCTGCCACTGCTCTGCAGGATGAAATCACCAGAACTTTGCCTTCTGAGCTTCAGTGAGAGGCTGTGTCATAGCAAGGGTTATACTGGCAGCAATTCAAAGATATTATTTATCAGAGAAAACTAAAGCTTTTATTGTGACTTAAAGCCTGTTAACACTTGCTCCTTAAAGCCCCAAGCATCTGGGCAACATATTCCTAGAGAGAAGGCATAGTCTGATTTAGGTAAAACAAGAGAGAATGTGTGGGATTTAACTTGAATGTGAGATCTTAGATTTCCATTGTGCAGACTGTCTTCGGTATGTTGGTGGGTTAAGAGATGTGCTGAGATCTTAAGGGAATACTTTAAAGCACAATCTTGAAGTAATTGAATTAAATCACTCCTCCACACACCAAGTTTTCACAGGGAAAGCTAACAATAAATGCACAAATATCTATGTAAGGGCTTCATTAAGGTCACTTACATTTGGAGTTAGATTTTTTTTCAGTCATCTCCAAATGCCACTGATCTTCTATAGCAAGCCTTTCCAACTTCCTGAAAACCATGACGGCAAATTCTGCTAAGGCAGTTTACTTGGGAGGCTGAATGGTAAATATACCTTACGGTATTACATACTGGTAAAAAAACTACTTTGGTGGTAGCAGGGATTGTCCCTGCGACCACAATTCAGCCTGGAAGGTACCAGGAGAACAGCCCTGAGTTGTGAGGCAGAGCCATGGACTCAATTTTTAGTGGTGGGGCACCGACACAGAGACAAAGGCCCAGACTCCCACAGCGTTCGTGGGTTCTTCAGGGCGTACCTGCCCTTACGGATCTGGGTCTATATGATTTTATTGCAGTTACACCAGAAGGCAGAGCACAGCTGGACCTACTGTCACCTGAGACACCAGACAGGAGACAATTTCAATTAGTCCTGACACAGAAACAGTGGTCTCTCAGCTACTGCGTCCCTTCAAACTTCAGAAATGTAGTGAAAAGAAGGACAGAGGTCCAGTTATGGCCTCCCCTTCCCCAAAAGTAAAGACTATGACTTATTAGGCATCAGAGAAGCCCCACAGGTTGGTGTCATTACGACTCTCGGAGCCAAATGGACACGGGGGAATCCAACCACAGAACAAGTGAGAGGGCATCACAGTCACTGCTCAGGGAACCATGGGTGGCTTTAGCTTGGCTAAAAGCAATTTTAGGCAATTATTACTGCCAAATTTGAAGAGATTCTGGTTTCCAAAGGAAACGAAACCACTGCCAAGCGGTCTTAAAAAACGACGAGCGCCACGGGTGAGATCCAGCCTGGATGTGAGGCTGTCCCCTGTTCCTCCCCTCAGCCCACCCTGAAGGGCAAGGAAGGCAACGCAGGAGAGAAGGGGCAGTCCCCCGCTCTCCCCACGTCCCCCCGGCACCATGAGCTGGGAGGGCCAGGGCTGAGATTACTGGCTTATGGTTATGGCTGGCAGCTGAGGTGGTGATTCAACGGGAGGTGTTTTAAGGCTGGAGGGAGCAAAGCCCTGCCCTGTGCAATCCTCCTGCGTTTCCTGACAGCCCCTTGTAGAAAGAGGAGCACCTGAGATGGTATGCCCAACTCCTTCCTATCAGCAAGAGCATCTCTGAGCCTCCCCGAGTACCCAAAGTGCAACACGTCCCCACGATTTCTCTTTGGCGCTCCAGTATGTTTCCAGTATGTCTGCATACCAGTGTGTTAGCTGCATTTGATCAGGGTGGACATAGCTGGCTCCAGGGTTTCACAGCCACCAAGAACGGGCCGTAGTGATCTTCAGTACCTAAAACATGTGGTTGGTGGGAAAGAGCTACAGCACCTGGTCTGTGCAACAGCTAAGCTTCAGAGACTGGAAACCAGACCGGAGAACAAACAGGGGGTCAGAGACTTACTGAATTGTGCAGGTAGGACGGGATCTCCTGAAGTCTCTAGCCTAATCCCCTGCTCAAGGCATGGCCAGCTAGACCTGTATTGTCCCAGACTTCCCTCAGAAAGCCAAGATGCTTCTTGGCTTTAATCCTCTGTATCAGTGCATCTCTGCTGTGCTCAGAGTGCTTATTTTTCTGCTTGCTTGTGACGTGAGTGCTATTCTGCCTGGGCTGCTAGCTGGCTTGCATCAGCACACATGTATTTTGGAATCTGTGAGAGGAAAGGATGGCTGAAATGACACAGAAGAAGGTCCCGTGATTTCCCTGGGATCCCTGAAGCGGTTTCATTTCCTTGCTCTGCCAGAGTTTTCCTGCACAGCCACGGACACCCACCCCACAGAGCAGGATTCGTCTAGCCTAACGTCTTACCTACAAGACAGACTTCTATCATAAGCTCCCGTTATAGCCTACAGAGGAAGATCACAGGTCCAGACAGCACTGCATCCCATCCTAAACCAGGTATTTCATCTGGGTGGTTTGACCCCTCTCTTTAGTCTCTGAGTTTCTGAGCCTCCCAAGAAAAAGGAGAAGATAAGTCTCTGGTATTTCACAGGGGTATTACACGCATCGATACAGTAAATATTTTCAGGCCCGCAGATACTAACCACGATCAAGAGCACGGAAGAACCAGAGACAGAAACCTACTGTGAGAACTTTTCCTCTTTCTTATTCATCCTGATCACCAGAGCTGGATGAATTCTTTGCAGCAAAAATTTGGCAATGTTTCCTCATGAAATTCTGGCACATAGACATTTTTGATTAATTTGTTCCTTATGCAAACGTATTCAAAACAAAATTGATGAGAACGTATTTCAGCCCATGGACTAAACATAAAACTTTTCCCCATGACTAGAGCAAATTAAAAATTTCAAATGTGAGCTGAAATGTATTTATTTTTGGCAAAGAAAGGGACAAAACGACAGCATCCTCACACATTTCTCTCTGAATAAGTTAAACCACAATGTCCAACCATAACTCTTTCAAGGATTCATATGCTCTTCAAAAGCTGGCTAGCAAATCACTTGGTATGACAAAGCAAAGTCAGATAATACCGGTAATTCTCCCTGATTGGATGAGTTCAAGCTGACAGGACTTTTATAAGCACATACATTTTTCCATTGCTTATTTCTGTGATTCCACCATTGTAAACAAAATTCACTGGAGAAATGTTTCTGAAAGAAAAGGAAGCAGAGCACTGAACATAAGCCTTGCCAACATGCAGGGAGAAAGGAAGGTCACGAGATCCCACACCAGAGCAAGAAGACCTTGAAAATCCTGCTAGTGCAGCTGAAGATGGACATAGCTGCACGAGGTGCTCCGTGGGGATAGGAGAGCCAGGGATAACCACTTGGGTGGCAATGGTGGCGTATCAGTTTTGTGACTGAGATTAGAGGCAGAGTGATAAACCCTGTACAAAGAAACACCTCCCTGCCTGCTGCAGCAAGAATTACTCAGGCTACGGGTTTTCATCTCGGGGCTCCTATGAAGATGCTGAACTAAACCAGCTCTGAGCATCATCCTGCTGGGAGAGCTTGGTGCAGGAGCTGCAGCTACCCTATTGCACTGCCGTTCCGGGGGAAACAAACATTAGCAAATGCTTTTTTATGGAATTCATTTACCATAGCTCTTGCTGATGACAGGCTGCTGGGGAGCAGAGTTATGACATCCAGAAACTGACAACAAGAGCAATAAAACCTGACATATATCATGAAAGCCAAGCTATGGTACTACGTGTAATTAACAGAGAGTGTAATTATTCACCTCAAGAAGGACTTTGATGGATGCCTCATAGTTAATTCTTTTTTCCTGTGTTTCATCTTCTCTCTCTCACAGCAGCCAGGAAGGCTAGCTTGCAACTTTTAGCTTTTTGCCCTGTTTCTCATCCAAAGATGTTGTATCTTTATGGCCTATAGCCAGCTTGGACCAATCCCAGGCTCGATGCTTCATCTAACCCTGGAGGTGCTTAGTTTCAGGCCCAGCTTTTGGAGCTGAGGGGCCATTATATTAGCATGGGACAGACCAGATAGGCTTGTGTATTAAAACTCTGAGCACATCCAGTATCACTCGGATGTTTCCAGGATCCTGAGTATAATCATATGCATAAGAGCAATCTTCCTTTTCATAACAGCTCTGTGCCTCTTTTCCTTAGTGCCCGCTAAACTCTGACACAAGTTACAGCTGGAAAAGGAGTGTTTATTTGCCCCAAATTCTTTGAATTGTCAAGAAGTCTGAACAGAAAAGAGAGCATCAGGAAGAGTTTGAACAGTTGCCCAGTCCCAATAAGCTGCAGAGGAGGCATTTAAAAAGCTGCAGTACCATCCATACAGTGGACTCGGTGGTGTTTGTTGGCGTGCGCTGCTTTTGCATGGGAGGAGAAGCAACTGGGGAGGATTTGGCTCAAGCTCTGAAAATCAGAGGGAGAAGCTGCTACTATACAAAATGTGATCATTTAAAAACATTGCAACCATGGGTAATGTGATCAAGCTGATGCGCTGGGGACTGGCTAGAAATTTAAGCTCAGTCACATGAATCTGAAGAGCTCCACAACCCTTAAATGAAAGAGAAATTCATAGCCTTGGGACAAAATGACCGAAGCCTTATCTAAAACCCATTGAAGGCAACCAGAATGATTCCACAGGCTTTTGGGGGTGTTGGATCAGACCCCAGATGAATGCAAACCTCTGAAGAAGAGGCTATATAATCTCAACGCAG
The DNA here is from genome assembly GCF_947461875.1 of Haliaeetus albicilla. NCBI lineage: Eukaryota > Metazoa > Chordata > Aves > Accipitriformes > Accipitridae > Haliaeetus > Haliaeetus albicilla. The sequence continues at coordinate 42,908,172 of NC_091488.1, forward strand.
GAACAGAGACATTTTAAAAGGCAGTGAAACGCACAGTTGGGCTCTGTATGACTCAGTGATGAATGAGTGTCCACATTGCATCATTTCAAAAAGAGAAAGCTGGAGATGAAGGGAATCCAAAAAAGAATGAGAGTTCCTCTGACAATCACAACCCCCTAGCCACACAACGGGTTTGAGTACACAGGCTAAGACAGACCCCAGAATTTGGTCAAATACCCTATAAATGCAAAGACCAAAAAAAAAAAATCATTTTCAAAGCTGTGGCACATATATTAAAACCAAGAGAGTCTGCACATTTAGAGAACAGAAAGGCAACAGCATATATATTTTTGTAGGCACAGAGAGTGCAAAATAAATGGCTCAGACAGGCAAACACAGCTAAACGTTAATGGCATGGCTGTATTCTTTTAAATTGGGTAACTGCAACGTGTTCCAGGGAAAATACTGGGACTTGAAAATGACATAGTCCAAGTTAGTAAAAAGCGATGTGTGTTGTAAGCACTACAGAATCCTAAACAGACTACACAAATCCTCACGTCTCCAAGTACCACTTTGATAAATTAGTCATTCCCATGTGATGCCCACCCAGAAGAACGTAGCACTCACCCTAATGAGTAGGAAAACTGAATCTGATCACAGGAAAAAAGCAAGCACTTATTGGTACAGCAGAACAATTTATAGTTTGAAAGAATTACGTGGTTGTAACCGAGAAGTCAAATATGCTATGGATGTGTATTGATTCACATAACTGAAATGAAGCCATAAAGTCTGTATAGCATCTGATCAAAATAGCTAAAGAAAGGACAGGTACGATCTTAGCAGAAAAACAAAAATATTCTAAATGTTAGATATAACACGGGCATTTTTGGAAGAAAAAAAATTAGCTCAGGCTCTAAGCTAGTGATTTTTAATACACCATTTGGATATTATACAGTGAATTTAAGCAAAGGCCATTTGGTACAAGTTCTGCTCCCGAGGTATTACGAAGAGTAATTGCACCGATCTTTGAGGGATTACGAGGTGTCAGACTTTTAATGGATGATGTTTTAATTTGGGTACAGGGAAGTTAACACAAAGAAAGACTTTGGCAAGTATTGCAGGAAGCCAGAAAGAGATGCCGATCCAGTATATAAAATACCTGTGGTCTAAAACACAACGTTGTGTTCAGAGGCTGGGCAAAGACGGCTTAGCTGGGGTTCCAGCTAAAATAAATGCAACAGCAGAACGTCCACCTGACAATGTAAATTAGATCTACAGAGATTTATGAAGATGGTAAACTGTATTCCATTATTCATTCCAATTGTAACTAGGGTCAATATGTCCTTAAGGAATTACTGGTAAAGTAAGCCACCTGGTATTGGGGAGATTAATAAGAACAAGGAAATAAACAGTTAAAAACGGTGACAGTAATCCACCAGCTTAAAAACATCGTAACGATGTTTTCTGAAAAGCCATAATACGTGCGTATCTTACCTGTTTAGACTGAGATTCCTAAGCAGAACAGACAGAAACTATTGCCAGGTTGACAAAGAAGTGCTAGTAATTTTATTTGCTCCTCTAAACTTCCTTCAATCTAGATAAATATGAAAGATATCGAGAAAAGAGACTACAAAGCACTTTGAAGAGGGTGTAAAAAATCTTTTGCCTAATTTTCACAGATACTAAGCATTAGCTTGAGTTGGAAATGCAGACAGTAAGCACCTTGCAAAATCAGTCCATTTGTCTTTAGCATCATCTACAACTTCATAGATAAAGCTGATGTTCTTTTACCAGGGAAGATTATTTCAAAGGCACAAATTGCTGTTTGATGCCCAGTGTCTAACGTACAGCTATGTTCCCAGCTGAAAGTTGAAGGTTTAAAAATTTCCCTTATTTTCCTTTGGATTGTAATTGGATTAAAAGGGCATGCCAAACACTGCTATCACAGCAAAGAAAAGCAGATAGCATTTACACACCAAACTGTGTTTTCTAATATATTCAAAACACATACAGTAACGATCATATCAGCAAAAAACGAAATGCGGCTATCTGTGGTATGGGATGCAGCAACTGCTTTGCAGTGCTGAAGCAGTCCAAAAAAAAAAGGGGGGAAGAGGAAGAAATTTTCATTGCAAAGAGGAGGAATTCAGAAAGTAGCATGTAATTATTTTATTGGAATTTGGTGAAGACATTGATGCGAACATCCCTGCTTTTACGGGAAATATCATATGATCTCTAACGGCAACAAATGATCCGCACCTAATTTTGATACGCTATCCGAAGGATTACTCCTCCATCCGCTGCAGCAGAGCACCTGATCAATCCTGGCTCACAGAACTTGCCTCCGTGGAGTTCACATCAGGAGGTTCTCGAGCTTCTCATTTTCAGACAGCCGACCCCACCTTACGCTCTTTAGGCTGGAGAGATCTATCACCATCCCAGTATTAGGTGATAACGGCTTCAGGCCATAACGTATCATTGCCTCTAGAGGCAGGTGAAGGGAAGCAGCAACCAAGGTTTAAAGTTGGCAGCATTCACAAGAAACATGAATTTAGCAGCTTTCAACAAATGTATGTAACACGGAGGACAGAAAATGTGGTATCTGTTTGTCAGACTCCCAGGACTGTGATAACAAGATGTGCAATAAGTCAAGATTGAGTGGATTAACTACTCTCTATGCAAAGCCCGGCACTAGTATGTCAGTGGATTTAACAGGGCAGGATAAAATTAGCAGACCTGTAGGAAACCTTTAAGGACATAAAGGGTACCAATCGTTAGGACTGAAATACACTGGGAGAGCTGGTGTGGGGAGCCCTGAGCTGGGAAAGCTGGGAGTAGGAGGTACAGGGCAGGAGGGGCCCTGGCAGAGCTTTTCAGCATGTGGTTGTTTCTAATCAGCTCTATCCATCCTTCAGTTTTATATGCTGTGCAGTTTTGTGGCATCTAGGAGAAAAGCAGACACGAGGCCTACAGCCCCAATTATTCTGCTACAATATCTACGGGGCCTTATGGAAGTCCCTTCCACGAGACATCCTATAGAGCTGTAACGCACAAAGCACGCCGAGCCGCTTGGCGTGGGCCGAGCGAGCGAAGCGATGAGCGGCTGCCGGCGGCGCCGATGAGCAGCAAGCCCTGTGCTAGGGACAGAGGTGTGCAGGTCCTGCGGCAAGAGCCCACAGCCCCCCGCTTCCCCCGTGCCACTGGGGTTTTAATATTTTGTTTCTCTTGCCCACTCGTTCCCAGCTACCAAGTCATGGGTTCCTGAGTTTTCTTCTGATCCGCACGGAAATGCTATTGCAAGAGCATACGGGTTCAAACTCTCTGCTTCGTGGCCTCCTTCTCCTGGCTTTGTTTCTCTTTCTGCACCCCCCTCCCCATTTTTTCTCTCTCTCCCTTTCCTCATTATTGTGGCAAGGGAAGGAAAGGAAAGGAAACACTTCAGAAATGAAAGATTAGTTTGCTGTATCATAAAGATGAGCTTTGTAATCACTTTCCTTTAAGCAAAGAATTAAAAGATAATAAAAGCCCTAATTAAGGACCTCGTTAGCTTAACTAGATTTTCATATGCAAAGTGATGTTCGCCACGTGCTGCTGCCGTCTGAAAATGCCGCCTGGCCCGACATGGAAAGCACCTGTGCCGACTCCCAACTGCATTTTCCTTCTTCCTTTCACTCACCTTTTTTTTTTCTTTCCCCCTCCTTTCCCCTCTGCGCCAGGGTTCAGCAGGTTCGGGGCGATGCGAGGCTGCTTTGTGCCGGGCGCAGGCGAGACGGACTCGGCGTACCTTAGGAACCACGTGGAAGAAACGCGCATGAGGCAAAAGGGAACGAAAGATGGAAGGGAGCAGAAAGGACTGACGAAAGCTGAGAGCCCGCAGGCTCGGCCCGAGAGGAAGGCAGAGGGAGAACACAGGAGCCGCTCGGGCCAAGCTGGTCCGACGGCAGGTGGAGACTAGCTAGGTGCAGGATGAGTCCTGCTGAGCAGAAAGATGCTTTGGGTGGGCCTGGACTGCCCCAGGGCAGAGCTGGAGGGAGGACGTGCTGGCTGGGGCTAGCCCAGGTCTTGCCCCTGTACAGAACCTAGCCTGCAAATGCAAAGACTTGCATTAAGGGTTTGTTTCACCCTTCGCTGGAAACCAAAGCTGGATCCTTGGAGACACCGTGTGAGGGGCTTTCCAGAGCTCCGTTCCCGGTCCCGCAAGACCCTCGGTGCAGTCTAGCGGGCGGACAGGTAGCTGTTTGGGGATGTGCTTAATAGAAGCCATCAGGAAATCGTTACACCGCACTAATGCAAGCACGTGAGCGAACAAAATGACTGCTCGCCGCCGTGGGAGAAAGCAGCCCGGCCCGGCTGAGCAAAGAGCAGTCGGTCATCGGCAGCGCGAGCCAGCAGGCGCTGCCCAGCGGAGGCCATGGCAGAGCCAGGAGCAGGCGTCCGCCCGGCTGTAACAATCGGATAAATTCCTACAGCTGGGAACTCAGCACGAGATGGGAATCGGGATTTTCATCCTCGTTAAAACCGTAATCGGAGCCTCATTCTACTTCGTTTAGACCCTGCTGCGAACGGGAGCAAAACCCGCGGGGTGCGGAGCGGGGAGGTGACCACGGGGCGACGGCGAGCGGCACGGCACGGCACGGCACGGCGGCCAGAAGCAGCAGGGGGCTGGAGGGACGACACCGCGGCAGAGACCGGTGTGGTATGCAAAGAGCCCTCTTACGAGCTCCCCATCTTTAAACTTTTTTTTTTTTTTTCTATTTAGAGAATAAGAAAGAAACCATTCCGGTGCCGAGTAGAGATGGGTTTGAAACGGAGCCTCGGGGCTCAGCCTGCAGGTCGAGCCTCTCGGTGTGAGCGGCTGCACATTTTCACCCCAAACCTGGTGGACCTCAGACCCCTGCCTGAACCCCCGGGTGATACAATCAATAGCCCCTATCTCAACTGTTAGTCCAGGGCAAGACTTAAGGAGACCTGATATAGCATTACTAGATTGGAGACCGGGTCGATCTGTTTATTAGCTGAGAATTTTCTTTGTTTAATATAATTGATTCTTGCCTTTCCTCTGCAAAACATGGGAGTGGCTCAATACAGGGGAGGGTTTTTAGTTTGAGAACAGAGATGAAGAACTATAAACCAGATCCAGAAGTTGCATCCAGCACTCAGACACCAGACTCCTGGCTGGGCCCATCTCCGACCATTACATGTACTCGCGCAGAAAAGGAAATTGCCGAGGTGCCTTAAATATAGTTTAAAAATAATCAGCAACAATCAAAATACTTCTACTACATTATGGGTTGAGAGTGAGGCAATTTATTAGTAAGGGTCAGGCAAACTACCCTAATTTGGCCTTCCACCACTTCCCACCTCGTGGACCAACAAGTGTATCATAACTATTAGAACAACTTCACCGAATGTTACAATTACTCATGTCAAATGAAAATGTAATGCAGTTAACGCACATGCTAGCTCCCCACTGCTACTGCTGATGATTATTGCTATTAGAGCATGACCAAACAGTCATTCAAATATAAACAGCAGATTTGTTTTGATGGTGTTCGTGGCCCATTTTATTCGCTTTCCGTGAACATTAACGCAAATGGCTTTGGTTTGCAAGACTGTCCCTGGGGAGAGAGACAAAGTCAGGAGCACCGTTGTGCTGACTACGTACCAGCAGATAGCTAAACTATCTGCACTGGAAGATTTTGCGTGGCTCTCTGGAAAACTTGACAGCCACCTCATCGGAGAGAAAAAGCAGAGCTACGCAAGTCCGAGTGCCGGTCGCATAAGATGAGCACACAGTACCTGAACAAAAAAATCACAGTGATCCACTGACAGGCAACTCTCACAGAAGCACGCTCCTGCCAGCTATTCAGTAAACAAGAACGACAGCTACATCGAAACGTGGTACCCAGCTCATTCGCAAGAGTTTCTGATCCAAAGCCTATTAAAGGAAAAGGTGTCTTTCCATTGACTTAAATGGTTTGTGTGTTATAGACTAACACGTGGGGCTAAATTCACTAAAAGCTCTGCTCGCTGTGAAAAGATTACCTGATTAAGAAGATTAATTATTATTATTATTGCTCTCACTTCTATGTCGCCCTTTAGTGGAATTCCTTATCTTTACATCAGTTTCCAAGATGGGAGCTCTGTTGCTCTCTCCACCTTATCTGAGCTGCTTACTGCAAGTGGGTTTTGCCACGAAAAGTGCTAATCCTTATGGCTGCTGATGTGATTACGTCGTGCAGCTGACTGCAGAACCTCTCCTTTGCAAAAGGACAGATGCAGAAGGTGGCAAGCCCAGGATGCCAGGGATCCCACTAATTACCTAACTGCACCAAGGCCATGACTCTTGCCAGATGCTTTGATTACAGCTCCTGTTTATCTCTTCCACAGAAGCACGTACTCAGGAATATGCACACTGAGAAAAGGCTGAGACTCTTGCACATCACAGGACAGACTTTGAGGCTAGGCCACAGTCTTCCAGCTTGCATTAATTCTGACGGGTTTGTGAGAGGTGTCAGTCTCCTCTGAGGAGCACACGGCTCCGGCGGGAGCGGCTGGTTGATGCAGAGAGGACAGCTCAAGGGCCTGAGTCAGGTAAATTACTAAGAATGCAGAAATGCAGTCAGCACATGTTCTTCGAAAGCCTTTTCAGTGGAGGATTAGATACAGTATAATAATATCTCTAGTATATAAAAGGTAGACAGACTACAGAAGAGTGCTGGTTTGGGCATGAATATGGAGTTTTGAGGAGTCATTCCCAGGTTGATTTCTCGTGCTGGTTCCAAGGAAAGGATGTGCAATCCTTTGAATTGCAGTCCTGCAATCCAAATCACCTGTCCAACATGCCAAGAGCTAAGGAAGTTTGGAGTGCACTCCTGTGCTTATTCTTGTTTGGTGTTTCCTCACACAGCAAAAAGATTAGGTTTCTTCAGGCCAGAGCATAAACGACTGAAAAGAAATGTGACATAGAAATACAAAATCATGGGCATCATGTATCAAGCGAATAAGAAAGATCTTTTACTGTCTCTTCCAGTAGAAGCAATGGGAACCCAATGGAGCAGACAGGTGACGAGCAAATGCAAAATAAAGCACGTGGAGCAGAGTTCAGCTGTGGAACTTGCTGCCACAGGACACTGAAGGAGCTCAAAGAGCCAGGAGACAAATTCACAAGAAACTACCAAGCACAGAGCGAACACTGCCAGCTCAGGAGGTCCCTGTCCTACAAATCACTGGAGGCTCAGAGAGTGTAACAGAGCAGTATCGTTATATACTTACACCCCTCTTACATTTTTCTCTTGGCATCTGCTATAGGTCACTGCTGGAGACATATGGGGGAAAGGCAGCTAGACAGATCCTTGGTTCTGCCTGGTATGGCAGTTCTTATGTTACTGACTAATTGGGTGAGCTGTACGGCTCAGATCCTTAAGCAGGAAGTTAGGCATGTCTGTGCTTAGAGAGCTATGAAATGACGTGTTTCTTTTTCTTTCTCTTGTCTTTTTTTTCTTTATTCCATTGCATTTCATTACATTTCCTATTCCAGGGAGCTCACAGACCCTCCCAAAGAGTGGAGCTGGAGCTCCTGGGAAAGTCTGAGCAGAAACAGTCATGTCTACACATGACCCAGAAGGGGTGCGATGGGGAGGCATCATCATCATGCACATCTACTCCCACTCACTGCTTACCAGTAGGAGAGGTGTGTGAGCAGCAATCCTGTTCTAAGTAAATCTGGGACCTGAAAGTACTAGTAAGGTACTCTGAGGATGATCTTCCTATATGTCAATGTGAGCGTAAGATAGTACAGGCATGCATAGCAAGTGCAAACATGAGATAAAAATATGGAGGTGCACAGGTATCTGCAAAAGAAAGAGGGGAGAGAGAGAAGTATGTCTGCAAACATTTTTTAACATGCACGTATTTACAGTGTTTATCAGAATCCATCCATCCATGCACTCTACAGGCAAGTTCAGCCTGCATGGCAGTGGTTTGTCTGAAATCAGGTATGTGCGAGTATCTTCCAGGGCTGTGCTGAGGTATATGCACACCAACATACAAATTAAGCAAGCAGCAGACAGCAGCGTAAGGGTAGAAGGGCATTTCATGGGGAGACAGGGGGATGGAGTGCAGGGTCACTCCCCAGATGGAACAGAGGAGAATCTGGGGAGCAATCCTCAAGGCGGCTTTTCCTATGCAGGCAGCGAAACTCATGGCAATCGCGTTGTTTCTGTGAGCGAAGCGAGGTATTTCAGGCATGCAGAAGAGGAAGGCATCTGTCCCACTCAGAGAGCAAAGAGCTGAGCAGCTGAAAATACTTGTGTCAAATCCCCACTTAGGCATCTCTTCCCCCTCCAGCCCTCACTCTCCCTCCCCCCTGCTTCCCCATTCATTTCTCATTCTGCAGCTCTTCAGCACTAGGCCCTTCTCCTGATTAACATTTCAAACCCATTGATAGTTTGTGCTGGCTTAGACAAACTAATCATCATTAGCACTTCAAAAACCTGTCCAGCTTTCCCTCCCAGAGTCACAGGTGCCACCCTCAGCTGCTTGGGGAAAAAATTCAGCAGCCACAACAGGAGTCAGGAGGTACCAGCTCACAGCCCTGGCAGGCAGGGAGATTAATAGTTCCTGGGCTCCGGGCTCCCCCAGATCCAGGCAGCAGATAAAGCATGAGAGAGTCTAGCAGGAGAGCAGGGGGCTGCAGACGCCTTCTCCCCTCCTAGGTCTTACGGCAATGTGCTCTGGGACATCAGAGCCTGTGCTGGAAGCACTTCTCACTTTCTAGAAAAAAAGCAGAGCCGATGTACTAGGTACAGCTGTTTTCTTCCAGCCTGACCAAGCTGGAGAGATGTTTCTAGCTGGGGTTTGACCGGGATTTGCTGGGCCTGGCGTGGGTACAATCTGTGTACAGAAGGCTAGGTGCTTTTCCCAGTGACCTGCACCTCTTGTGTTTATAGAGCAGGAAGAGGCGGAAAGTAAATAAATAACCCAGGGAGACCGGGAGTGATGCAAGAACAGGTGTCTTGGTGAGCTGTCCATGCCTGGCCTGAGCTGCAGCCAAAAGATACAAAGGCCATAGATAAATACAGACTAACGGGAGGAAAAGACCGATGAGCTGGAAGATGCTTGCTGTGACACTTGGATACAAGTCTGCTACCCAACTGCCAGGAAGGCTGGGATGTGCTTCCTTATCTTTTTCCTGGAGGTACCTATCTCCTCCCCACCAGGCAGGGTCAGCCCACACACCACCCATTTTCAAAGAAGGACATTGTGTTTTTTGCAGCAGGGATCAGGTGGTATTCAATATTGCCCTGGGGATGAAGGCTGTAAAGGTACCTATGAGATTTCCATCTCACTTCAGCTAATGCCAGCCTGGACCTGGAGCGAGCTCAGGACCACTCCAGAGACAAAACCTTCCTGACAGTGGTTGAAAAAAAAGCAGGTTTGCCAAGCGGACCTGCTTTTCAGCTGGGGTGGAAGCAAAGGGGTCAACATGTCTCTGAAGCACACATCCTCCTAGGTCTGTCTTGGATTCACAATTTCATTTTGCTCAGACTGATGTTAAAATAATGACTGGGCAATCACCGGGGGAAAAAAGACCGCTGGAATTATTGTACCTCGGGCGGCATTCCGGGCCCTCATATGTTTGTGGAGTGCACATCCACGAGGAGGCTCTGAAATGCTGCTGAGCCTGCATGCAGCAGAGCCGCTGTGGAAAAGCAACCACCATGTAGCTGCTTAGCTGCACACACCGAGCCCGCACAGAGGTCACACTGGAGAGAAAAGGATTATTTATAAGGTGACTAAAACCTTCCTACTGAAGCCCAGAACTAATGCTGAACAGCAAAATGATAGAAGAAAAAGCTGTCACGTGCCTCTGGAACTGAGGCCTGAGGAATGCAATTCCCCGAGCAAGAACCATCCAGGCAGGCTGGTGGGGAGATGCCACATGCCTGCAAAACCATCTTGCACGGAGAGCCATCCCAGGCTCCCTCTTCTCCCAATGCTCTTCTTCAGCTACAAGCCGGTGCTCCAGAACCTTCTTCTACCAAGCATCCCAAGCAATCTGCCCAACCACAGCATCCGTATCGATCCTGCTCCAGGTAAATCTGTGCAGAAACAAGGAGTGCAACACGCTCTACCTTGCCTCCTTATAGACATTTTGGAGGAATCCTGCACAGGCCTATTCAGAGATTCTGCCGCTGGGTTGGTTTCAGGCACACAGTCCCCCTGTGCTCTGGAAGGCACAGGTGGCTGTGATGACCCTGCCTCTATAGCTTGAGAAATCAGTTATGAGGGCAGAGCAGTGCCAGAGCAGGCAGTATAAAATTCCCAGTCCTTTTGCACAAGCTCACCTCATTAAGGGTACGTGAGTACCCTAGTTCTCACCAGAAAAAAAAAAAGATCGCCTGCACAGCTCCCCATCCTCTGCTGCACAGGACGTATGTGCGCATCCCTAAGGCACACCTCCTTCTCCCCTAAATTTTCTCCTGAGATCCTCCCCATCTAACACTTACTTCAGGGAACATGCTAGGATGAGGCTTATCTCATCATTTCGCATGGCCATCATCTGGCAGCAACTGCAAACTTTGCCTGCTTGTGAGATACCAGGGGATAGGGCAGGGTAGGAGGTCAGTGCAATCACAGATGTTATTTTAGAGGCTCCACACTCTTCCTGCTATCCACGAGACGGGACCTGTGGGAGCTTCCATATTCCTGTGAGGCCAGTACTCAGGTACTGACAGCATTTAGGACAGCAGCGGAGTTTCACAAGTGAATCTGTGGGCAAAACCATGTTGCCATCTACCAAAACCTGTTCAGCCATTGACAGTCACCCCTCAGTTACGCGACTCCCTTGTTGCTGCAAATATTCATTCCCCCCCCACCAGCTTCCCTGCCCAAGCCTGCTATCTTCTGACCCGAAAATAAAATACCCTTGTTTATGGCACAATCGTCTGGTTTTAAAGCTGAGCTCCCTGGAGGCTTCAGTCATAATTTCTGGCCTCCCTGCCTGTAACCAGCAAGGGGCTGGCGATAGGATGCCGATGGCTGTGACAGCATCTGGACAGCCAAATGCACCAGGCTTGGCAACGCAGAGCCGGCCCGAGGCAGCAGCTCGGGTCTGTTGCAGGATGCTGACAGAAGAGGGCAAAATCCATCTGCAGTCAGAGCTTGTTCCCTGCTTTTGCTTCGCTTGCTTTCTCGCTCACCCTCGCATCCCTTCAGCCCTGACCCCTTTGACAGCCTCTGGCCAGGCTGGCTGTCCCTGGGGGGGGGCTGTCAGAGGGGGGGCACTTTGGCATCCCTCTGAAGGGGTGGCTGCCAGGACAGCCTGCAGCCTGACCTGGGGTGCTGCCCCGAGCTGCACCCCAGGACACGACAGCCTGGGGCAGGGATCAGCTCACACTGGCTCACCCATCCCGCTTGCCTCCACGGGACTTGGAGTGGCCCCAGGATAAGTGGGCCACTGGCCGATGGGCACGTGGATGAGAGTTAGCAGATGGGTGCTGTGGGCAACGCTGGGCTGAGACTGAATACTACGTCGCTGCGTGCTTATTACCGAGATGGCTGTCGGTGCTGAGAGCAGCAGAAAAGCCGATGGAGTTGCAAGGAGGGTGCCCAGGAACGGGTCAGAGAAATGGGGTGACAGGGATGACCGGCTTCCTTCAATGCAGTGCACATTTGCGGTCAGATTCTCCTTCGCCTCGCACCTTCTGTGGTTTGAGGCAGGGTGGCGGGGTCCTGGGCAGTGGGCACGCAGGACCCGCTCATCTACGTGATCTGGGGCAAGAAACAGCAAAAGTGGTTTGGGATGCGGGGAGCACAGCAAGTTTCCGAATGGCAGTGTGTTGCATTAAATCCTTCTCCACGCTACTTCTGGAGTCGGCTTTCACCTTTAGAAAAGCACCAGCGCAGTGGACACCATCACATCTCAGGGCACTGGGGGTTTCAATTCCCTGTGAGCTGATAATCTAGGGATGCTTGTGGGGTGACTTTTGCCAATTAAGAAAGCCTGGAAAAATGGGAACAGGAAAGGAATAGGAAAGCAGGCAATTCCTCTCAAACAGTATTACGCACACCACACACACACCCCCTTTTTTTTTTCCTGTGAGTAAGCAACATTTTGTCCTCTCCTCCTCAGCTAGCTTGGTGACTTCTATTTCTGTATACATCAGTGAGTCCCTTCTCCTTACATCATCTGACATGCCTACAGCCAACTCCTGTGAATTTCCTGCAAGTCTCACTATAGCTGGCAGCTGCCCTTGAAGCCCCTCAGCTAGCAGACTCACACAGTTCACTGGGAAAGAGCTTTGCTTCCCACCTCCCTGGTTTCTAGACTTTATGTTTGAGGAGGGCAGGGGGAGGAAGGAATGGAAAATGGGGACTTCCCTAAGCCCCAGCCTGCTATTTTACTTCTACACCTGTGGCACAGAAGGGAATGAGGGAAATTATTATCCTCATCTCCAGTTCCTGAGTTGCAGCACGGTCCCTGTGCGACACGGGATGTTCTGGAGCTGGTATCCGTGCCGGCGGTGGGATCGCTTTCCTTCACGTGCCCGCAAGGTGCAGCCACACCACCGCCTCGGAGAGAAGGTGAGGAACTGCTCGGTGTGTAACAGAGATGGCAAAGGTGGACGGGATGAACCGATAACCCACCTTGAACCAGGGTCATTGCACCTAGCACGGTAGACCTGCTGGGGGGGTCTTCGAGTGTCAGGTGGGCAAAGCCTCTGGCTGCGAGAGCGGCAGCCTGCAGCGCTCACCTGACAGCGGCCCCCGGGGCCAACCTGGCACCAGCCCATGGGGAAACGTGGCTGCGATCTCTCCTTCTCTCTCAAGCAGCTCCGAGGCTCTGATCAGGGTGACAGAGGGCATATTTCTGCCTGTCGCTTGGGACGGCCCCCTCCTGAAGCTCTCAGGCCGGGCAGGAGAGATGTCAGCAGAGATGCTGCTAGATGCCAACACAGCAAGCCGGGAAGGCTCTTAGATGTCCCCAGGCACGAGGACTTCTGCTTCACAAGGCCAGGCTGTGGTTGGGAGTCCTCGCATTACGGTACCTTAGCAAGCCTGTACAGCAGAGCTGGAAGGAAGGAGGAACCAAGCAAGAGCAATCTCTTTTGCTGGGAATGAAGGACTTTCATGCCCAGATCCTGAGGGCACTCCCCCGACACACACCCCGTAACGCAGATGTGGGCGTAAGAAATATGTGTGTGTTCAAGTTGAACAGAGAGCCGACCTGAGGGCTTTTCTGTTTCTTGCACGTGGGGTGGGCTGGAGCAGGGAGATTTTGCACACTTTGTTAACGTAGTCTGCAGCCCATTTCTGATGATGTGAATTTTTCCTCTCTTTAAAAAGGTTCCTTGAGCAGACAGCAGCCCCCATGTAAAACATCCATTCACAGCAATTACAGCAGTCAGAGAAGGAGAAACATTTACACCTTTAAACTGAAAAACCCTACAGGGGAAGAGTTGTGTTCTCCCCCGAGCAAACCTGAAGAGGGGAAGAAAAGGTGCTGGGCTGTGGCAAGCAGAATATTGAAAAGCCTGGCGTTATTTTCTTTGCCCCACAGACTACCCTGCGTGCTGGCACTCTGGGGGCAGGCAGCATGTGACACAGCACTGCTGTACGTCTGAGGCAAGCATCCTTACTTCATAAAGACTTTGCAAGCGTCTTGTTGGCCAAAACGTTTAAGGATACTTTCCTGAAGAAGTTCCTCGTAAATAGATTTGTACAACTGTGTTTATCGCAAACCTGTGATTCCTGCTGTGCCCTACTGAAGGGATTAAGTTACTGGTCACTCTTTAGTCTTATTCTCAGCTATGCAGATCTAAGAAAAGATCTATGGATTAAACTGATGCTTTGGGGATTTTTTTTCCCCTCATTCCCAAGAACAACGCCAATTTTTCATTTAGGCCTTAGCTAGCTATCATGCTGAGAAACTGCAGGTCTCTTTCCTGGAGCTCTGTGGCAAACAGGAGAAAGAGATGGCAAAAAAATTTTTCCATCGGTGAGTGAGCAAAACTGACCTGGAGTCACACAGGAATTGGAGCAACAGAGGAGGAAGAGGCTATTTTTATCAAGGCACTTTTTTTTGAGGAGAGAACCACATTTTGAGCTGTTAGTCCCTATTTCTCTCTAAATTCTCTGAGGAGCTGCCAACGGATGGCAGGGCCTGACCTCCAAAAAGAAGCAAGAACAATTAAGAGGGGAACAAATCCAGGGTCATCCGGGAATTTTGCCGCTGTCGCTGTGCAGCACGCCAAGTACCCCCCCCCCCCCCCCCCCGAACTTCACAGCAGGGGTGAGGACAGGATTCTTGTTGCCCTGTTCGCAGCTCCCCTGCCGCCTGAAAATGGAAGGAGATGCTTCACCAGCCAGCGGCTCTAGAGGAGCTGTAAGAGAGGGTTGGCGTGCCACAGCCACATCCAGAGGAGAGGGAGGGAGAGATGAAGGATGTTAGGTGATGAAAGACTGGTTAAGTTAGGATGGCTGTCTAAAACATTTCAAAGAAATTAAAGAAAGGAGAAATTAAGAAAGATGTTGAACTGTAAGCCTAATTAGAGTAGCAGTGTAGTTATAGTCATGATAGCCTAAGGATACAATTAAATGTGTCTAGAGAGGAAGGCTGATCTTGTTGTTAAAGCATAAAGGTAGGGGACAGGATAATATGGGTTGCAGTCTGATGCTGGCTCCCGGATGACTCTGATGTGTTGCAGTGACTCCTTGTGACTCAGCGGGAAACTTCCAGTCTCTCGACACCTCGGTTTCAATGTTTCCAGGCATTTCTAAACTAGCCTGAGGAATTCCCAAGACCAAGCTGAGGCATTTTTACAGCATCCGAACACCGGGATCCCCTTTAGTACACCTTGGCTTGCAATTGGAGATCTTAGGGCAAAAGCTGCTAGGGGAAAGCAAAGCTGTTTGCCAAAAAGAGACAGGGAGGTAAAAAGCAACCAAGGGAGACGCCCTAAATTAGCATGAAACATCCAAACCAGTTGTTTTCTAGTCTCACGTAATCACATCTCAGTTTTGTGGAAGAGATGCTGAAAGAAACACAGCCCTTCCCTTTGATGTTACAGACTGATATTCCTAAAGCAAACTGACTTTGGTGACCCACGGTCCGGTCCTCAGGAAAACAAGCAAACCTGTCGCAGCGCGCAAGCATCATTTACAACTCGGCTCTGAGGCCCCAGCTGTTTGTCAGTCCCTCTTTGCCCAACGTTACTGCCCTCTTCACTCTGCATTCGTGGGAAAGAGTTGTGACAGCGGGAACAAGAGGAGATAAATAGGAGATTGAGGCTGACACAAGCTATGTCTCTAGAAACCTTAGCAGGCAGGCGCAGGCAGCACAGCCCACCCTGCACGCAGCATTCACCTGGGGTGCGGTACCAGTCCCAGACCAGCAGCAACAAGCTCCATCCAGCAAACCCGAGCAGCCCCCCTCAGCCCACGCTTGGCACTGACCTAGCAAAGTCCTCTGTGCCTCCATCAGCAGCTAGTTAGGGAAGATCGGGCTTTTTCCTCTCCAAAACACAGCACTGGCACTTTTCTAGCACGTGGAAGGGAGAACTTGAGGGATGCAAGGGGAGATGCTGGCAGAGCCCCGTTGCAGAGGGTGCTAGGAGAGATGTCTGAGTCGGTGACACTTGAGGAAAATGAAGTCCTGTGGCTTACATGGATGTGAGACCAAGGCTTCTCAGGGAAACACTCAGGCACATCACAAAGACATCCTGACAGAGGACCTGCCTCAAACAGCAGATGCCACCCAGCGATCCAGGCAGGTAATGGGATGTGGATCGGCACCATCCCCAGCTACCTGGGCACGGGCAGAGATCCCGCAGAGGCCCTGGACTTTGATCCACCCCCAGGGGTCTTGGAGAGAGGCAATATTTACCGTGCCACTTGAGTGCCAGCTCTACACTGTCCATGGCACAAAATGACTGACGTGCTGGCGCACAAAGGTAAAAAAGGACAGATTGATTTATTGATCAAGGAAAGACACAGTCTCCTTGACGGAGATGCGCTGTCAAACGATGGCAGGACGTGCTGCTAAAAGCCCTCCAGATTGATTACTTTACCTGCCACCTGATCCTTCATCGCCCTGGGCTCTGGCAGGTGAAGAGCAGGGGGAGATTTACACATGGCTGGGAGTCAGGATGGGAAAGCACACAGGAATGAAAGCTCCAGGGGTCTGGCTAGGACACAACGGCCCCCCTCTCCCCCACCTGCCGCCGGGCTGGAAGGCCCCTCAGCCCACGGGCCAGCCAAGGTGGCAGGAAGACCAGCGAAACCTCGCCGTGCAGCCAACCAAAAGCAGCACCGTGGCAGGCAACACCTGCACGTCCTGAAACGCTGCCATTTCCCTTCCCCATCTGTTCCCCTTCTCTAGGATTAAACCGCTCCTGTCTGTATGACTATACGGCTTGCGCCTGCCCTGGGGATGGTTGAGAACGCGGTCAGGCACCTGGCCCAGCACCGCCGTCAAACCGCAGCCCCAGCCGGGCAGGCACTCAGCCTACTGCAGGAGGTAACACCGCAGCCCACGTTCCAGCACAGGACGTCAAGCCGGGGCACCCATGGAAAGCGGCCAGCTCCCCGCCAGCTGCAGCCCGGCGGTGCCAGCCCAGAAGGGAGCTGTGTCCCCAGGGCTGCCTCTCCTCTGCCAGCATGTCCTGGGGCATCCGGAGTGGGTCTCTCTTAGTATGGGCTAATGACGATAAACCGATGGAGGATTGCACCTTACCGAGGGAGAGGAGACCATTGGAACGGTCATTTGCTTGAACTTCTAGGCCCCGATTTACTATTTCTGCACTGGTTCCCTCTCAAGATATGCTCTCGGTTAAACAGGATCCTCCTCTACTTGGCAAGAAGAGAAGTGGGACCCAGCCTCTCTGGCAGATCGCTCAGGAGCCAGGCTGAGCCACACCGGGTTAGGGGCAGAACCCTACCACGGCAGCAATTCAAGGCAGCCTGGTTACGACATGGCATAGATGCGCCCACCCAGCACCGCATCAAAGCCCAAAGTTACTCTGGTGACTGGCCAAGTCCAGACTTTGCTGTGTGGACGCATTGAGCCAATGTTACAAATTTGTAATGAGCTTGTTCAGAGAGCTGTAGCATGAGACGGGCAGTAGAGGCTAGAACTAACAAAGAGAATCCCTTAAATACCTCAGCGCTGCCCAGTTTACCAGGCACAGTATGTTGGGAAAATGCCACTCCAGAGCTGCTCTTGTACCTGTTAAAGGGCTTGATATCCCAATACGTGGCAGCTCTATCTTAATTCTGTGGGCAATCCGACCAGCTTTGGCTGCGCACCAAATCCAGATGGCACGCCACCTCTCTTGTGAAAAGTGTAAATAATACAGCAGACCAACCACAGGAAAAACAGCGATCCCAAAAAGGCAGAGACGCGAGAGGCTAATTTGACTTTTGAACAAGCATCTAAATTAACATCCTCCTAACAGCTGCTTTTCTGGACCACAGCAAACGCCATGAATGGTTGAAGAACGCCCAACCCAGCCACACCGACTGTGGGAAAGGCAGGAGTACCACAGGAGGAGGTGTGAGGAGCAGCTGTGCACTAGACAAGGCAGGTGAAGTGGGCATATAGTCCTGCACGCAGGATAACACTTCGATGGATGCAACTGATGTCATCTATCTTGACTTCTCTAATGCCTTTGATGTGGTCCAGCCCGACATCCTTGTTGCTAAATTGGAGTGATATGGGTTTGGTGGATGGAGTAGTAGATGGATAAGGAACTGGCTGGATGGCCACATCCAAAGACTTGCAGTCAATGGCTCGATGTCCAAACGGAGATGAGTAATAAGTGGTGTCCCTCAAGGGTCCATATTGCGACCAGTGCTGTTCAATATCTTTATTAATGACATAGTGCGATCGAGTGCACCCTCCACAAGCTTGTACATGACACCAAGCTGAGGGATGCCATCCAGAAGGACCTTGACAGGCTTGAGGAGTGGGTCCATGTGAACCTTATGCAAGGTCCTGCACATGGGTCAGGGCAATCCCCCAGATAAATACAGACTGGGGAACGAATTGATTGAGAGCAGCCCTGTGGAGAATGACTTGGGAATACTGGTGGATGAAAAGTTAGATATGAGCTGGCAATGTGCACTTGCAGCCCAGAAACCCAGTTGTATCCTGGGCTGCATCAAAAGCAGTGTGGCCAGCAGGTTGAGGGAGGTGATTCTGCCCCTCTACTCTGCTCTCATAAGACCCCACCTGGAGAACTGTGTCCAGCGCTGGGGTTCCCAGCACAAGAAAGACATGGACCTGTTAGAGCAGGTCCAGAGGAGGGCCACAAAAATGATCAGAGGGTTGGAACACCTCTCCTATGAAGATAGGCTGAGAGAGTTGGGGTTGTTCAGCCTGGAGAAGACAAGGCTCCGGGGAGACCTTATTGTGGCTTTTCAATATATGAAGGGGACTTATACGAAGGATGAAGAGGGACTTCTTACCAGTGACAAGGCAAGGGGCAACAGTTTTAAATTAAACGAGGGTAGATTTAGATGGGATATAAGAAAAAAATTCTTTACAATGAAGGTGGTGGGACAGGTTGCCCGGAGAAGTTGTGGATGCCCCCTCCCTGGAAGTGTTCAAGGTCAGGTTGGATGTGGCTTTAAGCAACCTGATCTAGTGGAATATGTCCCTCTCCATGGCAGGAGGGTTGGAATGAGATGATCTTTGAAGGTACCATCTGACCAAAACTGTTCTGTGATTCTGTGGAGCTCTCTAACCCCTTATGCTGGAGTTCGGTTTGGCCCTGAGATGTGAGCAGATATCCCAGCCCTGGGAGCAAGCAAAGCAGCAATGAGAGAACAGTATCAATAAGAGCAATCATAATTCTGTTTCCTCTTTCACTGGCACTTCTATTCAAAGATCTCAAAACCTTTTTAAAATAGTGCGAGATTAATCTCATTCATCACCTCATCTCATTCCCTCCACATGTCACAACCCAATTTCACCCTGAATTCATACATATGTACAATTGAGCAACGACCAATTCTGTTGAAAGGAGATGGTGATTTGAGTGCTTCTGGTTTTGGAGGGTACCTGGATATCCCAAGGAGACACTGCATCCCAAAGCCAGGGGCCACATTTGAAATACAGTGTCTCAGCATTTCATGGCAGAAAGAGGCGTGATTTCCTGCCTGAGGCAAAGAAACTGGACCGACAGCTTCTTTCTCAAAAAGTTCTTCTAGTCAAATGTATTTTGGATCTTGCATCCCCTTGCCTTTACAGCTGGAGGAAGAGGTAACAAGAGGAACCTAACAAGAAATCTACCTACACTCATCAGAGCAACAGAAGGGAGAAAAAAAAAAAATCACAGGTAAAACTGTCCTGCAACAAAGTGGTGTTTTGGCTCTGAAGGGATTTCCATTGATAATCTCGGGGATGGGAAAAGAGGAAGAGAGGGAGACATCTGTCACCATATTTAATGGTGCTTCTCGTTGTACAGTTTTAATAATTAAAGAAAATTCACCCAAGTAGAAAGAAAGATAGGATTAAGAAAGAAAAAAAAAGGGAAAATGGAAAAAAAAACCCTAGGTGGTTGTGTAACTATTTTTCCCCTGGGCTTGGGAAATGTTTCCACTAAGTAATCCAAGATGCTGCTTAAGATTCAAACTATCGCTTGCTAAGGAAAGGGAGGGAGGGCAGAGGGAGAATACTGCAACAACATTTGACTACATCTGCTACCCACTCATTATCGTAATAGAGAGAGGTAGGGATAAATCTGACTACACGCGTGCGGGCAGCAATTGGTTGTCAGGTTTCAAAGACGCTATTACATCCCGGAGGAGCAGGGATATACACAGGTGACATTCACCAATTTCAGTGGGGCGGAGGGAAATCACACACTGGAATGAAGTTAATAGCAACCCAGAGGGCAGGGTCCATGATTGCCAACCTGATTTCTATAATTGGTGTGATTACTACTATTGTAACTTAAACACAACAGCAAATCACTTGCTTAATTGAATTTTCTTTCTGCGTGCGGCTGGGAAGGGGGAGGACACGGAGGAGGATGCAAATTTTTGCTAACCCAGTGTGAGCCTCCTCGTGGAGGTCCTGGGGTTGGAGGGTGACCCCAGGGGCAGAAAGGCCTAAGGCAAAGGCAGGGCAGCTTTTCTTGCATGATTTTCCTGGAGGGTGATGCTCAGTGTTTCTAAACGGTGCCGACACCTTTGCTACATTGAAAGTGAAAATTTTTCACTGGACTTAGAGTAAATGCCTCAGAGCATACCAGGAGATGATAAAGCTTCTCACTGAACTCCTTGGGGGGGGGGGGGTGTCAGGCAGATGGCCATGCTGCATCCAGTGCCCCTCGCTCTCAAATACATCCCCTTCAACCATCAGCAACAGCTAGAAAGGAATATCTTTTAGATCAGTTTATTCTCCCCAGCTTTTTTTCTGAGAGACATTTGCAGCAGCCAGGAGACTTTCCAGAAAAAAAAAACACATTGGCATCTGAAATGCCAGAAACAAACATGACCTAAACATATGTGTTATCTCTGGGTCACGGCGTTAAATCTCTGCTGTATCTTACTCAGAGATGCACAAAGAAATGACAGAAAAACAGGGCTGCTCGTACCCTCCTATATATACCTGGTCTGGAAAAGGCACCTACTTGCTCCATTAAAACTCATCTGTTTTCAAATGCTATTTTGAACCTGAAATTACGGACAGACTCATCAGCACCTTCATGCTTGGGAGGCTGAGGAGTGGTTCAGAGTAGGTGTTTTTAACAGGACCGATCAGTATCCTCTATTTGGAGATTCTGACCAGATTTTGCACTGGGTGTTCTGTTCAGGGAATCCAAGTATGGATCCAAAACTTCTAGGGTCTTTTCTGTGAAACTGAAACCAGGAAAATCTCCGCTGAATTGATTTGAATTCAGTGCATCTGAAATCTTCCTAATTCCCTGGATGAGAAACCCTCAGGTCTGATCCAGAAAAAAAAAAAAAACCAGCAGCAATTTTGCTATGCCTGAGACTGCAATACTATAATACGCTTCTTTCCTTAGAGCTTTCTAAGCACGCATTTTACAGCACGCTACACAAACAGGGAAGCACTGCTTTTTGACAGGGAACCTGAGACATACACAGATGCAGCACCCAAAATTGCAGGCGAGGCTGCGTGCAAGATCCCATCCTTCTGACCATATTCAGACCTTGGGCATCTCTAGAACTTATTAAGAGTCAAACTTGATGTACTTGTCTCGTGGGAGCCTTATTGATGGCCTTATTGAGTATCCCGGTAAGACAAGTAGGTCTTGAGGCATAAATGTAACCTTGCAGAAGGTCCTTCCATGAGTGTTTGGGTGGAACTTTTGGTACTGCCGTGACTCCAACCCTAAAAGTCATTGTTTATTTTTCTTTTTAGACTTGCCTTTATCTGGCACAGAAAGCCAGGGAATGGGGAGGGACTCTGGGAAAACACGATCTTTTCAATAATATATGTCTCCCCTACAGCTGCACAAAAATAAAATATTAATTTATCTGATTTGAAAGGGAAAGAAGGAAG
Organism: Haliaeetus albicilla; assembly: GCF_947461875.1. NCBI lineage: Eukaryota > Metazoa > Chordata > Aves > Accipitriformes > Accipitridae > Haliaeetus > Haliaeetus albicilla. The sequence goes on from NC_091488.1 coordinate 42,929,689, forward strand.
GAGGGGAAAAATTGGCTGGGGCTATGCGATGTTTTCCATCATATATTTATGTTTATGTTCATACATAATGCTTCCATGTATCATCTGTTACCTTCCGCTCTTGTATATGCTTGTCACTCCGCATTTCCTTCCTTAAGAAAGGAGACAACAAAAACTGAGCTGTGGTCATCGCTCTGGGAAGGGCACTAGTGGTAAAAATGATTTTTCACTGAGCGCCTCTGGCTGTATTTTCATAGACTTCATCTGAGTTCTTACCTATTCGACTATCATATCAGGCCTCCTTCACGCCCTGAGCTTCTAAGAGCACTGAAAGTGAGGATATATGGGACTTCTTTGTTACCAAGAGAAGGCATGATGAGTTTTGGAAAATAAGCCACTTTCAGACCATCCCGGCTCAAGGAAAAATGTTAATATGTCTTGATGGGATACTAAAGTCTTTATGATGGTATAAAAGCACTAGGAAGAGACATAAGTATGAAGCATGTCTTTCAGATCAGATTTGGGAAATGGGCCTCCAGTAATGCTAGCATTTCAGTTGGGAAATGTGCAAATACGGGCCATTTATCATCTTCAGGTTTTTCACTCTGTCCAAATAGATATCTGTCTAAAATAACATGTTCTAAACCCCAGCACTCCCCACTCCACAGGAGAAAATCTCTGTCATCCTACACAGTCAACCTGGTTAATCCCCAAGGTTATGAGGAAAAAAAATACGCATTTTATTTATTTATCTCAATTCTGAAATAGGAAAAGAGCCTCAAGGAAGTCCAGCTATTAACAAATAGGGCAACAAAAAGGTAACCAAAACTAATGCAAAAGCATTTTTCTTCCCCCACAGGCCCAGCACTCCTGTATAAAAATTATCAGCCTGTCCATCTATTCCCATCAGAGAGAATCCCACTCCAGCTGCACTAGCACTCAACAAATGTCTTGTCAAACAGATGGGCTTTGCAACAAGCTCGTTAGGTCTTTCTTGTTAAAGACGCCACTACTACATGGCTGAATTTGGCTTCCGTTTCACCTAGTTCTTCAGAAGGGCACATGCATATAAATATATCTAGAGTACAAAAAATTCAGCATTGCTAAAACATTAAGACTGAGAAATCAAGCACTTAGAAGTCAAGCCATTCCATATGTTAAAGTTTCTCCTGCACCATTGATTCTAGCCCATTGTACATCCTATTTATCACACGTTATATATGAAATTGTACATTTCACAGGTAAAATAAGAACAGAGAATCTATATATATTCTGGTGTGCAATGAGATCAAGTTAATGGTGCAGAAAAAAACCAAGGTCTTGGAATATTCTCAATTCGATCTTAGATTTATATTCTTAATATTACATTACACTGTTACCGTATGCTTCCACCTATACCTTTGTTGTATCTATTTCTTATCTTTTCCCCTATTTTATGGATAGTGTCTGCAAACCCTTACACAGGCACTGAATTTGTATGCACTGTAAGAAATGCAACAGAGGGTCAATGCTCAACATTCTGACTGTAAACTTGTTGGTTCTGGAACAGTCTTTATTGTGTATCATTAGAGGGCCCAGTAGCCTGGGTTCCTGACTGATATTTGGGAACTCTATGTTCCATAACAGCAATTATTATCAGTAATAATTGCAACATACTGCTAAACATATTCTTAAGGCTTTGTAGAATCTGGGCTTTAGATCACAAGCTTTCTAAGGACGAGACCAGTTCTTTGATATATCTTTGTACATTGCTAATAATGACATCAGGGCTTCTAAGTGTTATTACAAGACACACAATAAGTTAGTTCTTCAGCTAGGGACAGGGGACAGACGGCATTTAGATTCTACTTTTCTTCTTTTTAATGACAAGAAGAAAAAAAAAGTCAAAACTATTTGGCTTATACTGTTTCTATAACCTGTAGCTTTCATCAGCAGAGCTTTGAAACTCCCTGGACAGTGTTTACCACAATTTTCTATCCCAGTTAGTCCAACCTCTTGATTTTCTACATGCCAGAGGTAAAGCTCAAGTTAAGACTGAAGGTCAGGTCCTGCAGAGTGTCCAAGATCTGCAAGAGCAGAGCAGCTGAGCACTTTGGCCTTGAGGAGTTGTCATTATACTCCACTCCTATCGTCCACAGCTAATTGCCCTGAGCTTCCAGGATACATCAGCTCTATACAGAGCAATTTAGTCTCAGTAGGTAACAAGTCCTGGTAGATTCAGCAGTGGAGTTCTCCACCTGACTGCATGGCTAATAGTTTGGCAGTTAAAAGGTCAAGATATTCACCTGTACATGTGCTTTGGTGTCCAAGTCAGCCACTTTTCCACATATTGGGATACTTCTGAATAATGAAAATGCTAACATGTTTCTTAATCACAAGAAAGATGTTCAAATTGGGAAGCTCTGCAAGTCAGGATTCTGACACGCTGCCGGAATCATGAGTATTTGCAAAAGTAAGCTGTCCTATGCCATCAGGAAACAGTGATGCACTGCAGGTCATGCTTGTATCTTCCAGCAGCAAGGCTCGATGTCTCAACCTGCCTTTTATTTTACGTTCAAGAAAAGCTACAGAGAGAAAGAAGAAAAGAATAACAGTCTCCATGAAAGAGAGCTAGTAAGTCTACCCAAACTGAGACACAAAAGAGCAAATGCCCACAACAGAGAGGGAATTTCCTGCCAAGAAAGATGCACAATGCAGAGAGCACGTGGCAAGTAAGACAGATGCTGAAACCCCACATTAACGGGTGCCTTAAGAAACCTAATGCTGATGGATGGGTAGACAGATGCTAAATATGTAATCTCCTTGCAGATGGACAGTAACATGCAACAGAAATGCTATCAAGAAGGAAACATTGCATGTTTGAGCAGATATCTGTAAGCACAGGGAATCAATGAATGGCTGTATCTTTGGCTTTTTCCATTTATGTCGTGTCTAGCCTGAAACACATACCTGGGTTGAGTTACCCAGTTCACTCTCCAATTCAGCCATCCCATTGCCACAACCTTTCTGGTCTGTGTCTGATAGTAAGTGCCAAAGAAGATGGATCTGTAGCCATTGAGACATTTCCAGATTACCAGAGTGATGCAGGTGAAAAAAGAACCAACCACCTGTGAACCTTCTTGCTCCAAACATGAGGCCAAAAATAAACCTGCTTACTTCTGCCTTTTCATCCACTCATTCTCAAACATCTCTACAGTTTTAAGCCACACAGAGAAGTTGTTTTTCTGATACAAGAACTACTGTAAATCTCCCAGGAAAGTGTGTCCTCTGCTGATTTCCAAACTCAAGAAATGTCTTGATATATGCTGAAAACTCCCTGATACTTGGCAGTGCTTCAACCAACCTCTGAACTTTGAGGGCAGCTGTCACCACCATGATATTCCTTCAGCCACCGAGAGCCCAGACCTATGTCTGCAAACCATCAAGACTATCTAAAACATCCTTTTGAGAAGATGGCAGATGCTACCAATCCAGCATGCAGCATCCCCTCGCAGCTTTCCTCCTGACACACTGAGAAGCTAGATGCACGACAGAGGGAAAGCATGTGCAGCACCAGTCTAGCAGAAAGAGAAAACAAAGAGCAGCTGAAGGACCATTTGTACCCCTGGGAGTTAAAACTTGTGGCTCATTGCTAACCACAAGCAAAACTCATCAATGTCATTAGCAAGCACAGCTCTGTTCACTCAGGTCATGCTCATTACAGCGGATTTTTCAGTCACTTCTTTCATACACAATTATGTGGCTCGCAGAGCCTAAACTTCCTGGCGTACGTGGCTTCATCTTAGCATGAAACTTTGTCTCCACACTCTGTGGAGATCGGAGCTCAGGATGAGGGCAGCTGTGATCCGTTCCTCTCTTGGAAATGACGTGACAGATACCAGCCACTGCCTCTACCAGCTGGGGAAAGCCAGCGTGCCCAGGGCCGGCAGCAGAGCTGGGCGTGCTTGAGCTGCAGTGGCTTTTAAAAAAGAGATGGTTCCTGGATGGAGTCCCTGCAGTGGTGATGCCAGCGCCCTGCAGCGCACACTACCACTGCCTGGTATGTACCAAGCTATCGAGTGTTACAGGCCTGGGAAAAAGAGTTTTGAAACAGGCAGGGAGCCACTGGTGTGCCCACACTATAGGTATCCCCTCTTGCCTTAAATGGGTGGCCTTCTTCAAATGACCCCCCCTTAGGACAGGCAGTTAATGAAGGCAGCTGCAGGAGGCAGATACCACCATCAGTCCTCCCAGCACCGCGATCCCAAATTGTAAGGGAAAAATATGCAGAAGGATCTGGAAGTCCAGTTCAGCTCCCTCAATGCCTTTCTTCTCCTGGACCATCCTCTGATGTAGCCTAGGAAAGAGATAGCATGATCTATTGGGGCTCTCCCTCTACCTTAGAAATGGAAGAAACCTCTTGCAGCCCTTCCAGACCCAGGACTGGGGGAGAAAGGGATTGAAAACAACTCCGGAAGGCACAGAGGAAAGACAGTGATTAAGGAAAAAAAAAAAAAAAAAAAAAAGAGTGGGGAAATGCAGAAGGCAGCTAGGGAACGGATAATAGAGAATTAGCTGTGTAACAAGGACATTGGCAGACACAACAGTAAAGACGGCACTTGTTTTTCAGGTATTTTAAAGACTGCAGACTGTGGTGCAGCGGCTTAAAAAGTCTTTCATACAAACTTAATCAGTTTCTTTTTCTGCCTCTTTCCCTTCCTCTATCCCTTTCCTCTTTTTCTAGGCTTTGGAGCTTTTTTATTTTTGTATTTCTAGTGACTCTTTCCCTTCCCCTTCCTCTTCCTCCTCCCTTATCCAAATCCCCCCTTTTCTCCAAGCATGTGCTGTCCATTGGCTCATCCTCCCTGCCCACCACAGGGGCACTTGTAGGAAGGCAGAGGAGCACATCTGAGCTGAACTTGTCAGACAGAGGAAATTTGATAAATGTCACCAGAATGAAGGACGATAGAAATTAAAGAGGTTTCTCTTTCCCTGTTTTCAGTAACTGTGCCTGAACAGCCATACCACCCTGCAACAGATCTGACAAGCTAAGCAGAGCTGAGAAACGAACTGTCACTATTTGGATGGGAGAAACTGCAAATAACAACGTTAGCGACTCAAAAGTGCATTGGTGCTGCCGCAAAGACCTAGGAGGGATGTGCTGGGTGCATCTTTGAAGTGTCCCCACCATGAGCTACCAAGCCCTATGCTGCATTTTAAAAAGTGACAGGCGCTTGATAACCTTCATTTCACAAAGTGGTTCTTTGGGTTTGCCTGCATGGGCAAGTTTTAGCACTCACGTGTAAGGCATGATTTTGAGAAAATATCCCTACACCCGTTAACCGCCCCCCCATATAACTCATCCTTTCTCACAAATGGCCTCATTCACTTGAGCTCCTTCTGATGCGGCTTTCCCAACAGTCCGTGTAACCCCAATCTGCCACCGCAACGACAGCTGCTAAAATCCACATCTCCCATTACAGCTGCACAACCTGCCCACCTGGGCTTACCCTTAGGCTCTAAGGTCACTCTCAGAGACGGGATTTAACACCGATCTAAGCAAAGAAATTTGCTAGCGTCATGGTTGTGCTATAATCCCGCTGCTGTACGTTATATTTGTACAGCAACCTATGGAGCCATTCCTGTTGGAAGCAGCGGCAGCCGTATGTTGGTTTAGCTGATGTGATGGGAGGAAACTCTCACCCTGTTAAACACCTGTTATATTCCGGCGCAGAGGAGGGTGCACTTCGGTACCAGTACGAATATCACGCACATCTTCTGTAAAGAACTTTGGGATCAATGAAATGAAATGAGCTACTGAAATATATGCTAATATTCCAACTAGATACATAAACCAGAAGACTGGGTGGTTTGAAATGCGGTTTATGAATATGCAACACTCAATTTAAAATAATTGTGCAGTTCAACAAATACAAAAAGGGAAAATTTGGGGACAGACTCTGTTTGGTAGTCTTGTTTAATTGGCTATAATTTCTACTTCACAGCAGTATGGATTTTAAAATGTGTCATAACCAGAGTTGGGAAAGTTACAGAATCTGTATTACAGGAGAATTTTCCCCAGTTAAAAGATGGTTGCTCTGACCATCAAACCCCCCTCTCTTTTGCATTTGCTTTCTGCACACACGTTCAGCAATTGGGAGCTGCTCCCATTAAACACTGGCGGAAAGCCATTTCCAGCTTGCCAATGCACGTACCGGTAATGGCAGAGAACAAAGAAGAAGCTCAAACACATCCACATATTCGCGTCGGAAGTTGTACTTTATATTGGACCAGATGCTGCTTGTCATAGCAAAGAGGAGGAGCTCCCAAAATCCCTTGCTACAACTCTGGCTCCAAAGCGATCAGAGCAGCCAGTCGCACACGCCTAACTCCGGGTAAAATGTTTATGTGCACACAATTACTGTAGGCAATTGTGCATGCACAGACTACCTTTAAACTCCCACCCAGCCAAAGAGCTGTAGAGCTGCCTGAATTTCCTAAGAGTGATGCTTCGGGACAAGCCTAGGAGGGGAAATAGCTTTAAACATGTTCCAAGTGGTCTAGTTCTTATCTGCTCGCTTTTCATAAATTGATTCCTCTTCCAGAGAGAGTGAAGGCCACTGGTTTCTTCATAACTCCCTCTGGCTACAGGACATAGCCTCAGCGAATCAGGAAAACAAGGCAAGAGAGCGTGATCTATCACAACTAAAGCAGATCCAATAGCAAACCTCTGATACTTGCTGCTCAACTGATTTAAAATAATTTATAAAAGGAAAAAGAAAAAAAGGACAGGGGAGGAAAAAAAAAAAAGGAAAGCACAAACACAAAAAGAGCTATACAAGTAAGCAAACAATCACTCCTTGAGTAAAGTCAAGGCAACCGCCCTCGGCTCACAGGCATTTGTAATCGACGACGCAAAACTACAGAGCGCAAGTGAATCATTATGAATTATCCTTCCAGGTCTAACAACCAACCCGATGCCTTTTAAGAAAACAGACACCACCTTGTTTACAAGAAAATAGGACACGGCAAGCAGGGGAGCGAAGGTAGCAGGCGAGGGGAGGAGAGAAGGTGGTAATGGACATGCTACTTTCAACCCCTCCAGCACTAAGAATTAGGCTTTTGCCTGTGCTGCCTCAGCAGGACTTGGGACGGGTGAACGCAGCGGCCGCTGCACTGGAGATGCTCTCATCCATTGCTGATGGAGAAGCAGCCCCTGCAGTGTCACTGTGCTTCGGCAGGGTGTTTTTACAGCGTGTTGGTTTGATCTGCTGTCTTCTGCCTGGTTCTTCCACCTGTTTAGCTCCCTCTTTCCCTGATACCTCAGGCGTGTTAGTGGCACCGGGGTTCCCGACCTCCTGAGTTGACACAAAACTAGGCAGGGAGAAAGGAGAACAGTTGGAGTCCCTGAGGCACCCCAGAATCACCACAGCTGACCTTCTATAACTCACTGTCACCCATCTGTGCCCGTGATTGTCTGGCTATAGCAAAGACTCAGGTCCAGACTCTAAGGATGCTAGGGAGGTAGGCCAGGAGGTGTTACCCAATGTCCTGGCTGCTGCAGGGGAAAGGGAAAGGATGAGAATCATTAAATAAATACACCTCTGCTCCAGCTTAGCACCTTCTCAGTTCACATTACACAGTAAGTCCAGCATGTTCTTCCACAGGATTGCTCCCCAACCTACCGTTCCCTGGCCCATATACACACACTTCACGAAGTGCAGCCCCTTGCACATATTCTTCCTGAATTTCATGCGTAACTTTTTCAGGTGATTCATGCATTTTGTTCTAGCCCTGTGCACAAGCATTTCTGCAACCCCACAAACATTAAAAATAAAAGCTTTTTTGCTATCCTGTCATCCAGCTCATGAAAGAAAATACTGAGCAATAACTGAGGTAGGGCTGACCCCTGCCACTCCACGCATCTTCCACTTTGACAGAGAACCGTCAGTAGCTCCTGTCTGAGCACAACAGATGTTGCAGCCACCTTTTGATATTTCAACTGACCTTCTCTAATGTGCTTATGGGCACGCCATGAGAGTGTCAAAAGCCTTAATAAAGTAAAAGTATAGGATATGTGCTGTTTGTATCCCATCAGTAAGGCCAGTTATCCGGACAGAAGAGGAGATGAGGATGGTGAAAATGGCATTGGTTTAGCTGGCTCTGCCTTGGGGCACAAGGATGGACTCCTCTTGGTGTCACTTCCATCCTTTGAGCTGAGCTAGCAGCCCAAAGATCTCGGGGTAGCAGTGCCTCAGTGCAGCCTTGTACTAGATAACACGGACAGATTTGCCTGAGGCACGGCAGCTTGGTGAGGAAGGGGTGCCTTTGACACGCAGTGAGACACACGAGACCTGCGAGAGAGATGCTGCAACGGCTTTTGGGAAGGAGAGTCAACTGCTGTGGGTTTAAGATTTCCAGAAAGATTCAAAGTGCTGAAAGTGCAGTTTCTTATTGTACACTTTATATGCCGGGAGAAAACTTTGTATTGCCACTAACACCAAAGCCTCCAATGATCTCCTCAGTCCTCCGTCATCACCCATCAGTAATTAGAGAGGCATTTGCTTCAGACTGCTCTCTCTCCCAGCCTACCTATCTTTTCTGTTGGAGGATCCCATCTTTGCCTGGCTTACATACCACTGCCTGTTTACTTGAGAAGGAGAGTGAGGCTGGAGAGGAAATTCCTATCCATTACTGAGCTGTTAAAGCATCAGTGAATATGTGTTATTAGCCTATTTTAACTTAATTTATTGTTGAACATATAATAACTGTCAGAATAAATCACTTCTAAAGGCCAACAAAGCTCCCCTGTATCTTAGAGAACAATGTTGCTGAAAAATATTGGCAGCCTTGTGCGTTGCTGGCATTAATTTTAAGCCCCCCTCCCAAAAAATCCCAAACAAACTGGAATCCTCCCTTACAAATGCATCTTCTTTGGAACTTCTTCCTATTGGGTGTCGGAATCATCTGTGTCCCCTAGTTTATACAGCCTGATTCTGGTTTGCCAGTTATGAAGTGCAGAAGCATTTCAAGTGTCTACCCATTACCTATACACCCACAAAGCCCATAACTTCTACACACTCACCTTCCCACAGCCATTCCCAAATCAAAACTGAGCGGTCCTGTCTTCCCTGCTGATCCAGGTGATGCCCTTCCAGACACTCCATCCTCGAGGACACAGGATTGCTGTCGATAACCCTACTAAGCATCTCCTCTGGGTCTCTTTCCTTAGCTGCTCCCCAGCCTCATTTTCTGCTCAACCTCCTCTGCACCAACATCTCCAGCTCCTGCCACCATCCCTAATAGCGCACAGCCCCTCGATCTGGACTACTCTCCAGGCAACCTCTCGCTGGGAGAAGCATCAGCCCACGTAAAAGACGGGTGAGCATTCATTCCTGCCTCCCAAATATGCAGCATTCACCGGGGCTCGCTCTCTGACCCCCCCACTGCCCTGCCAACACTCAGAGCATTTCCACAGCCTCGCCCAGGCAAACCTGTGGCAGGGCAATGGGGACAGACACGCCAGGGCAGGGACGAGGAACAAAGAAGCCACAACAGCCAGAGTCAAAGAGAAATGACGTTTGGACTGAAGCCAGGCAAATCAGATGATTAAAAAGTTTCTTCCTAAGGGGAAAAAAAAAGGTCCCTAATCTTTCTTTTGCTGGGCTTTTTGGTTTGGGTTTTTTTTTTTTGTTGTTTTAATCTTGTGTGTTTTCAATTTCAATCTCTCTTTCTCTCTCTCTCCTTTTTTTGAATATATATTTGCATCAGTGCCACAAGAAGAATAGATATCTCTAGCAGAGTAAACTGTTCAGCACAGCAAACTGGTAGCTGAGGACATGAGCAGACGGGAAATGCCACTGTTTTGAATATTCTAACCTTAGTTCCTGAAATCTGGGCCATAGGTTTAAAAAGGTAGCATTCAAAACAAGAGTGTTGCTTTATCAATAAGAATCCTTACTTCTTCTCCAGGTGCAATTTGGGACAGCAGCATTTTTGTCCACAGCTTAATGGTGGAACATTTTGTGCTGCAATTTAATTGCAGGCATAAAATTGATGACCAGCCAGGCACTGATCAAGGGGCATAAAAATTGCATCTGAAAGAAAGTAGGGCTCTGCTTTTTTTTTTTTTCTTAAACATGGAAGAAATAGGAACAAAATTTTGTAGAGTAAATCATATGCCCAAATGAAAGCTTCTGCCTCCCATATTTCTGGAAAAGTATCAGTGAATAATGTAATTTCATTGCTGGGTGAAGTCATCAGGGCTTTCTGGTGCGACACCCCCTTAAAGGCAGAACTGAACACCTCATGTGAGGCAACATAAATCCTGTGGTGGGATGCCAAGATCAGCACCTGCAAAAAGGGTGTTTGCACACCTTAGTGCTACTGTTGGTCTCTAAATGCAGCAGTAACCAAAGCAGCCAGGCTGTGTGCATGACACTGTGCAAACATACGGAAAAATGCTCTGCTTACCCCAAATGTTTTCATTCTCAGGCCACGCACCCAGCATCTTATACCAGAGGAGACTACAATCGATATAAAGTATAGGTCATAGTGTACTTTTATTTCCTTTGGTTTCTTAAAACAAACAACTTATCTGACTGCCCTTCAGCCAATATTCAATTAGGGGCTTAATTAGTTGCGAGGTGTAACTGAGTCAGGACGAAAAAAAAAACTGGAAGGAAGAGAGAATAGCTCCTTTATTGCTGTGCTTTCCAATAGAGCAGCAGGGCTGGGGGCTGGGGATGCCCAGCTCTCCCCTCGCCCCTTCTGCTGACTCCTCAGATGGAACCACGCTACCCAGGGCTGCCCAGCTCCCCAACCAGCCTTACTCCACAAAAGCTTGTGTACCAGAGACCAGATCATAAACTGCCATTGCCTCGGACCATGTTCAGATCCCCGCTGCAGTCCTACGGCACAAGCGGAGCCACAAAGAGACCCCAACACGGGCAGGAGCGTGAGCCCGGGAATGCAGCGGCTTCCCATCAGCTCTGCTGAGGATGCTCCCGGCTCTCCTGTTCCCATACCATGTGCTCAAACTCTCTCTTCTCCCATCCTCTCCTCCCCTGTTTGATGCTGCAACTAAACCCTCACCTGTAGTCGCCCCAGTTTATTAAGCTCCTTTTCAGTAAAAAATCAATCCGGTTTAGTTCCTACAAAAAGCCACGTGGAGGCAAACGGGTACCCCAGAAGAACCGCTCGAGATGTGCGTTTTCTTTAGCTATGGCGCAAACCCCCTCTGTGTCAGGTGCTACCGTAATACAGATGTAACGCATACGGTCTCCCTTTCTGCATTTTCCATGTTTGTATTTCTACAATAGTCTGGTCACCTGGAACACCTACCATTTTATAAGACACAGTAAAATGGTACTTTACAGACACATGCTATTTTCTCTCCTGAGAACTTTGCTTTTGTTCTTTCTTGTTCTGTTGCTTTTCTTTGATTAAACAAAGGCATCCAGAATAGAAGTGCAGGTCTGCACTTTGTGCTCGAACACTAAGACAAACAGCAATGTTGCCATGGATTTTTTTTAAACTCCAAATAAAAATAAACAAACACATCTTGGCAGTGTTTGGAATAGAAGCTAGTGAATAATTCACAATGAATAATTGATTTGTTGAATTTAGCTTGGTGGGGTTTTTTTTGTTCTGCTGGTGGAATGTGCACTACCAGATGGTGAGTTCAATAAATGTATTTGTTTTTCCAATTTATTTGATGGATTTCCCCCCCCAATTTTTCCCCCCTTTAAGGTGAAGTCTGAAATTCCAGATGGTTTGACTAGTGGCCAGATAAGTCACGATGTATTGTTTCAGCTTCCTCTTTAGAAAGGTGGCAAGAATGATAACAGGAGTGGAAAAATGCATACATGAAGCAGGAATGAAAGGGGAGGGGGGGCAGTTTGTATCAAACAGAAGACAAATAAGAGGCGGTGTGATAACAGTCTATAAAATAGTGAATAATACAGAGAATGGAGGTGAAGAGCTACTGAGGTCTTTTATAATGCAAGAAAAAATGAGCAGTTAATGAAGCTGAAAGGTGGTGATTACGAATTTACTAGAGAAATATTTTTTTTTAACAGAACACTGAACTTAGGCAAGGGAACTCACTGCCACATTACATTAAAGCCAAGAGCTTAGCAAAACGAAGCAAGGAATTACACTTTTACATGGGGAACCAAAACATCCAAATATAAAGTACCAGTGCTGATGACATGGACTATATTACCTCATGCCTTAGGGAATAAACTAATCATTATTATTGATAAATATGTGATATTATCTGCCAACTGCTGCGGTTCCCTTACCTTCCGACTAAAAATCTGATGTTGCTTATTCTGATAGGTCAAATCAGGGCTCAAGAGACTTCAAGACTGATTCTCTATGACAATTGCTAAGGTTGGACGAATGCACAAATCCTTCTAAGTTGAATATTCTCAGTGGAATTGCTAAAATTCAAATTCTATAAATATTTCCACAATGCTGAACTTCATTTTTTTTCTTGTCTTTCTTTTGGGGGGGAAAGGGGGGAAAAGTGAGGGGAAGCGTAAGATGAAATCAGTCAAATATGTGTAGAGAGAGGTTGTTAAAGTGGCATTAAGTGCAGCCAAAGCATATTCACTGACAAATTTGATCTAATGTTCATAAAAACACGGTTCGCATTATTTACCAGCAAATGCTTCATGCAGGGGGAGAGCGGGTAGTATTTTGCACAGGGTGAAATCTCACTAATTACATTGATATTAATGGTAGGAGGGTGTTCTCTGACTTCAGAGAGAGCTCCTTCAGGGGAATAAAATTCAATTCTGCAAGTACATCTTCACGAGAGCCCTTGGTGCAGAGCCCAAACCTGCAGCAAGAAGCTAGGACCTGAGGACCTGAAAGTGAGAGCTGTCTAGAAACAGAAAAGAGAGAAAAGACAAATTGAAGAATCTATGCTAACTGCAAAAAAGGCAAACCACAACAATGCAGCATTAGCAGGGAAAGGTACATAATAGTTTAAAGATTAGTTTGTTCACTAAAGGTCCCGATTCTCATCCATCTAAAGTTCATGGAAACTTCGCTACTACTGTGAATGAGCACAGCACCATGTTTGAATTATTCCCAAAAGAAAACACCATCACATCAGGTACCAAAAGTATCTCAAAAATCATGTTGCAATTTGGCTTAAGTCTGCAAAGAAGCAACTGAATTAAACTGTATTATTCATCTCCACAAGCTCACAAATCACTGTCTTCAACGAGGCAGTATCAAGGCCTGCATAAACCTTTGCCATCCTTCTTCTCTGCTTCTGCTGACTCAAGCTTCTCCACCTATTCTCCTATGGGAGCTCCATTTGCTCACGTTTTCTATATTTCATTTATATCAGAACAAAGAAATACAGGCTTATAAAAAATATATATATTTATTTTTACCTTGGCAGTTTCTGTGTAAACCTAGAGTGATCTAATGAGCATGCAGTGTACAAACAGAACGGATGGGGGACATGGGGATATTATTATAGAGACTACACCAATCCCACCCAGCACTATTTGCTCCAAACCCAGCTTCTCAATGGTAAATGAGCCAGCATCACTAGCCAGCTTGAAGGGGCAGAGGTGGAGCGCCTGGGGTAAAAAATTTACGGCCCTCCTCTCCAAGACAGATTTTGCAGTGTGGAAAGCTCACTCCCCAGTGCTGCCTCCCAGCCTCGCCGAATTCCCCTCCGACTCTTTCCTTTGCACTGCTCCTCCACCGCTGCCGTGCTTTCATCCTCACTCCCTGCTCCAGTTTGTAAAAGCGAACACCGCAGACCTGCCTGCATGCAAGGGCACCAAAGATGGGACAGATTTAGTGGAGATTTATTCCTTGCTGGTTCATGTGCCTTGAGCTCGGGCTTTAACTGCCTCTCGTAGTGAGATCCTCGCGTTTCCAAACCCAGGTTCTGCTTAGCTCGACCCGAGGGGTGCGGGCGCTGCATCCCGGGCAGCAGCAGCTCCACACTGGAGCACAGGGGTGCTTCCCATTGCACCCAGCAACCCTGCACCGCTTCCCCTCCAGAATTTGGAGACCCCTGGAAGAAACACACTGCACCTCCCTGCCTGCCAGACTTCTTGCCAAAGAAAAGGGTCAGCGGGGAAAGGCACGCACAGGGGCTCCTCCCGAAAAGCAAACTGAGGACTCAGCCAGGGCTACGCTGTGGCAACCAGCCCTGCTAGGCACAAGACCTTCTTTCGTGCAGACGCAGCACAGATGACCAATGCACCAAACTTTCTGAGGAAATCTGAGCTTCAGCAAATGCTCAGTTCACAGATGAAATGAGTTTTCTTGGCTCAGTCATCTGGAAGGGGTACTGCTACAGGGCAGAAGTGGGGAGCAGGGGCAAAGCCACCTGTCTTGAGGCTGGAAATAAGAGACTGCTCCTTCTAGCTCCAGCCAGGCCAAGAAGGTCAAGGCATCAAGGCCCTTGTTTTCCCAGCTCCTTCAAGCTGGCACCGCTCTCACGAGCTGGCAGACTGCATCACTCAGTTCCCACAGCAGATTTACACGCCAAGTTCTAAGAAAAAGCTGCCAGTGCGCTCTACCGTCACCCTCCCAGGTCCCCAAAGCACTTCGGCTGCCTTGGATAAAAATTAAATAAATAAGAGACGCTCAGAAGAGAAGCCCTTCAAAGACAGGCACGCGAGCAGCCGAGTTGTCAGGGGACTCCCTGCGCCGGTGCCCTCCCTCGCTCCCCCCTCTGTCCTCTTTTATTTCCCTCAGCCAGCGCGGACGGCGTGGCGGGACTGGAAGAAACCTGGCAAGATCATGCTGTTTGATTCCGACGCCAGTTTCAATTACGTCCTGGCTTTTATAACCAAATCAAAAAACAAAAGGCTAAGAATAAAAAAAAAGAAGGAGGGAGAGAGAGAGGAGAGGCAGTAGAGTCCAGCTGCAGGCTGGGAAATGACATTTCAATTTGTCAATTGATCCAGTCCCCCTCCTTCCCCCTGTCCTCTCCCTGTTTTTTTTTCTTTTCTCTTTCTGCTCTGTAAATTAATTAGCCCATTTATCATGTGGAAAGACTGCAAACGGGGCAGCCCAGATATGGGCTGAGCCAGAACAACCTGCATTCCGTTTGGGTATGGGCACCAAAGATGTGGCCACAAAGCATCGACAGTCAGGTGGAAGAAATGTCCACACGTGTTCAATTCACAGGTTTCGGGTTGTCCTGGAGAGATCACAGGTACGCTTTCCACTGACTCTCCAAAGCACCTATGCACATGAAAAGTAGGTAGCTACCTTTTGTCCAAGTTTGGGAGCCGAGGACTAAGAAGGCATTCAGCCAAATGAAAAGCTGAACTCAAAGGTGCTGGAATATCTTTTCTCTGCATTTTTCCCCCTCCACATGTTGTATTATAAGACTGTGGGACTGGAAGCTAAAGGAAATAATTGAAAGAAAGTCTGCCAGAAGGGGCAGGATGGAGACACGTTGCAACATCCAGAATTATGACAACAAATGACAGCAATATTTTTGAAGACACATTAAAGCTTCAGAAAGTCAACGAGCTCCTCCCTCTCATGGCTAGGGATGAGACTTAGCATGGAGTCAGATTACCCAGATATGCCACTTTGCTCTTCTTCTCTGATGTATCTGCTACCAACCATCATGAGAGCTGGGCTTCTGAATCAAATGAGTACCAGATCCAACCCAAATCTCCACATCCAGACCCCCCAGCCTATGCAGTACCAGCTGCAACGTGGAAGAAGTGAAATGCTCTGAAGAAAAAGTCTTTTCAAGATCTTTTCAGCTTCTAGCAAAGTCTATCATAACGGTCCTATGTGTGATTCAAAAACTCAGGTATTGGCGTGAAGAGGAAGCTACGTGGTCCAGCTTGAATCTTTGATGCAGGTCTGCGGCTCAGTCCCTCCAGAGATGAGGACGACTGCGAAATTGAGGAGCCCTGGGATTTCCTACCATTTTTTTGCAGCCCAGGCAATTTCACAATGCCATGGCTGCTTCTCAGGGCTTCCTCAAATTCTAATTGTCACAGGCAATGGGCGTTTTCGTTTTCCTTTTCCAAAGTCTCTAGGAGAGTATTGCCCTGCCATCACCCTGCTAAGCACCACGGGATCTCTGCAGTAGGGAAGTACCTATAGGACAGCGAACACTAATTCTCTCCTCTCACACCCTAATAAGAAAGAACATCCTCAAATGAGACACCTAGGGAGCGAGACATAATAAGTAATATGATTTAAAAGCAAAACAAGGGGCTAAGCACAGAGTTGGTGCAAGTGAATACAACTCTGCCGAAGTCCAGAGAGTTTTCCTAGGCATACATTCGGCTCCATATGTTTTCAGTTATTCAGTATT
This sequence comes from Haliaeetus albicilla, assembly GCF_947461875.1. Classification (NCBI taxonomy): domain Eukaryota; kingdom Metazoa; phylum Chordata; class Aves; order Accipitriformes; family Accipitridae; genus Haliaeetus; species Haliaeetus albicilla. The sequence goes on from NC_091488.1 coordinate 42,945,977, forward strand.
CAAGCATTCTTCTCCCAATCTCCTCTTCTTTTTATCCATCCATATCTATGCAAATCTCATTTCTTCAACTCAGCTCACCACAATAAGTATCTCTCTCACACACATAAAGCCTAAATTTTATCAAGCATTTTATTTACTTCTGTCCCAGCGGAGAGGAGAAAAAATGGAGAGAGATAGAAAAAGAGAAAGATAGAGGAGATTACTGCTGCCTCTTTTTTTTTTTTCATAATTGGCAGGTACTAAGACATTTCCATTATCGGCACAAACAAAAAAAAAATCCACGGCAGATCAACCCAGCAACAGCAGCTCCAGGTGAGGACTCCAGGTGACAACGATAGCTACGGGCAGCGGTGCCTCTGTATGCGGCTGATGAAATGCCACGGCAGCCCGCAGACTCGGCAGAAATGGAGGCAGAAACCATCATTATCCACTCAGATCCTAACAGGGGGCAGGCCCTCGCTGCGCTGTGCCGGGTATGCACGCTAAGTGAAAGAAAGACCCCAAAGAACTCAGCAGCAGTGTGCAAGGAAGGACAAAACTGGCAGGGAGAGGAGGAGGGAAGGGAGAAAGGCAGAGCGCCTGCCAGCTGCCTCACTGTGCTCCAGTGTTTGCTCTGCCGGGAAGCGGGAGAGGGGCAGGTTGGGATGAAGGACTGTGAAGGGGCAGCATTGTGGCCTTAGGAAGAAGTACAGAGTGCAAAAAAACCCTCGACCGCGTTGGAAATAGTCCCTGCGTACTTTCTGATTCTGTATTCATTGCGTGGCTGGTTACTGCATCTCTCCTGCTGGTCGTAGCCAGGCGATGGGGAGCTGTGACCCCCCTCTCCTTCCCTGCACAGTCCGCACTGCAGCGATGGGTGGGATGTTGTTACTTACCCTCCTCCATCCTGCACAGTCAAAAGCTGAGCGCTGGGACTGCTGGTTTACTGGGATCGGTACCTTGGCACCCATCTGCTGCTGCTGCTGCTGCCACTCAGCGCTCCTGTAGGGACATCATTTTTCCCCCCAAAAGCACAATACAAACCACTCTGCTTCTTTCATTCTTCATTAAGCACTGTCTAGTGTTGCCCAAGACGAGCAGTGTTTAAAAACTCTCTAGTGGAAATGATGCCGCCAGTGAGCCCACGTTAAAAATCCACATTGGGAAGCTCAGCGACTCGTGTGGTGCCAGCACACCAGGGCCCCCTCCCAAAACGTCAGTTATCCCTACCTACTGCGGGAGAGGTACTTTACGCTCCAAGCTCCTAACAAAAGTGCCACTACTGCAACACACAGCCGGGTTTGGTACACAGATACTCATCCCCTGGTACGCCGCTGAGACGAGCTCAGAAACGGCTATTACCAGCACGCTGCAGCCATCTGAAAGCAAGGTGGGAGCCATTCATTTCTCATGTTTCATCCCAGTGTCTCCCCCCAGACCCTGCCACCCCGCGCAGCCCTTCTGTGACTCAGTTTCCCAGGAGTGCGATGAGGATGATGGTGCTCCCAGCCTCAGTTGGGGGTTACGAGAGTCTTTGATTTGCTATACAGAAGACTGACAATGTAAATACAGATCACCGGGCCTCCAGGCGACAGAATGAATCTGTCACAGCAGTTTTCTCAAAACCCCAGCTCAGCTCTACCTACAGCCCTGACGACCATTTCGCCGCAGGATTTCACAGATTTGACTGGGTTTATCCTCACAACATCACTAATACATTAGTTGTACCCTCTCCAGCTCACAAATGGGGAAATCCAAGAGCAGAAATGCCATGTACCTTCCCCAAGGTCACAGAAGAAGTGCATGGCACTGCAGAGAGCAGCCTCTAGGCCTCCTGCATCTCAGATGCACGGCAATCTCTCTCTTCTTCCTTGTGACTGAAATTTTGCATCCGTCCCTAGAGTCATCCAGTGCTTTGAGAAAATATGACGTGCTCCAAAGCTACTGCAAAGCAAGTCGGCACTAGTAAGCAATTCCCAATAAAATGGAAAGTCAGAATTTCTTTATCTTTGACTTCATCAAAAAATGATACATACTTAAATCTTTTTTTCCCTTAAATACTCTCCTCACAGATGTGAAATCCTGCTGAAAGACATTTTCAGACCAAAATAGATTGGTTAGCATAAAAAGATGGCTCTCTCCACCCCCTCGCCATTTTACTGCAAAGTTTTGTGTTTAATGCCAAAACACCTAGTTTGCTCAAGGTCATAGAACAGTGACAAGAAAAACAACTAAATAAATACTCAAAGTAAGGGGATGAACATTTGGACATACACTTGCTCTGAATGTATCTCTCATTGCCTGGACACGATTATATACCTGAGTCCTGCTATATCTTTCAAAGACAAGAACAGAAAAACCAGTAAGAGGGATGGGTTTTTTTTTTCTTTTTGCACCACAACATTCAAGACTTAAAGGATGCTCCTGGTCCAAGAGATCTGATTGCACCAAGGCACTTTCAATGCTCCTTGTCACCTCAGGGGACTCTTTTGCAGGAGCGCTGAGCGTTCAGAAGAGATCGACAGGAGGTGACTGGTCTCGGGACCCACCAGACCTTGATTTCCTCTATGTTTCAACCCTCCTGTTTTCCAAGTCCTTCCTTCTCCTTTCCAGCTTCCCAAGGAGATGTAGGGAAGCTGAAGGAACTGCACTTTCCCCTAGAGCTGAATGCTGACATTGCTTCCCCAAAAGATTTTCCCCTCCTTGGGATGGGGGAAAGAAAGATTATCAAGACATCCACAGAATTTCACATACTTCATTTCCTCACACTTGCTTGGACCCTCGTCGATCCTCCTGGTGCCACTCAACCTGCAGGCAGGGAGATCTAAGAGGATCTACACTACACGTCCTAATGGCAAAGCCATCTCCAAACTTGTCACTCATTTCTTCACGTGTGAGTACTGCCAACTTAGACTCATTGACGCAAATGGAGAATGGCTTGACAGAAAGTGGTTGTTACAGGTGTTTAAGCTACATCTCTGAATGCAGTACGAGAAGCACAGGCCAAAGACCTTACATGCACAGAATCACAAGAACTTTTGATTGCTTATATGAAGTTAAAAATCTTTTGAGGCTTCTCTCAGACCGACAATAACAGACCTACCTAACTACACTGACAAACATCAGCAAGCTCCTCAGCCCTTTTATTTTTTGCAATAAAAGAGAATTCTTTTCTTTCTTCTTTTTAATTAAATTTTTGTCTTCTCTTATTACCCTGGGCTGCTACTTTGCGTCTAGAGCAGTTCTGTTCCAGACCATAGAAACAAGAGAGGAGTATGTTCTCTATGCCCATGCAAGGACCCTGAACTGTCCAAGCTGTGCTAATAAAAGGTAAAAACAAAAACTGAGCTGAGATCAACCTGCTCCTACTTCAGACTTTGAGAGACAGTCCAGATCATTACAGATGGGGTGGAGAGAGAAAAATGACTCAGAGGATAGTAGTAGCTTATCTGTCTATTGCAGACTTCAAAGCATTTTCTAATATCAATGAATGAGCCTTTCTAGTTCCTTCTGAGATGAATCAGAATTGTTATTGCTCCAGAAGGGATGAGGAAACTGAGGCATGGGAAGGGGATATGATCCGTGCACAGCCCAGCCACGGCACAGTGCAGACCCTGAGCCAAAACCATGCCCTTAGCCATAGGCCATCCCCCTCCCCTACAAGGGACACGATGAAACCATAAAAAGTTGCTACCAGCTAAAACAAGCCGGCACAGTACACACACGGTGAAGCAATGTATTTAGCCAATTAACCAGCGTGCATGATTAGAGCCTCCAGAAAACAGGTACATATGGGAGAGGGTTGAAGGGAGGAAAAGCGCAATCCAATCCAGAAGACTTCAGGGGTCCAGCTTGTCTGTGGGTGCCTCGCTAAGTTTGGTTTCAATCAAATTCTCAACGAGCAGGGATGGCAAACATCTTTCTACTCCACCTCTGGAAATTAGTGAAAGCATTCCCTTCCTCAGTCTGCTTCCACAGGGATAGTAAGGGCTATTAGGGCCGAGGGAAAGCAAGGGACATTTCCAGGACAAATGTTAATGAGAGGGTGGCAAAGTTTGTTTTACAGCTCTTGGAGTACACTCTTCTCTAAGAGTAAAAAATTACCCTTCCAAATGGTTGATTTGACCCTTTTCAGCAGCATGATAATAAGAAGGAAAAAAAAAGGAAAAAAAGGCCACAAAATATATGCATCAAATGCTCTAGAGCAGTGGTCATGGCTCCAGCACATAAAACATTTGCTCTGCCACTGGACAAAGTGAAAATCCTATTTTTCTTCCCTAAAAAAAAAAAGAAAGAAAAGATGAAAAGCCCCTAAATGATTCAATATTTTATACACACTCCGTATACTGCAGCCTTGAAAAAGATGCCGCAGCATGACGGGCTTTGGAGACTTTATCTTCCTGCAGCAACTGAAGAAGAGCAATTTTAACACTGACATAATAGTCAGGCATGTGTTTGTTCGGTGGTTATCCACAGCTAGTATTAGGGTGCTGGTGGATATGTTCTTGGCAGTTTTGCATATGCACAGGTTTCATTTTTAATGGGCTGTACTCCGTGTCCGCATATGTTTCAGGCTATGTCTATGTGTAATTTGTTAATGCTGTTGCAAATGGAGGTGCCAGACCTGTGTACATGCTTTTGGCATGTGCTTTGTGTGCATGCATGTATGTGCACGTGTTCTGGGCTGTGAGGTTTTGTTTCTCGCCGTGTACTGGAGTTAGGTGTGTGCTATGAGTGCATGTGATTTTGCAGGGTTTGCTAAAGCACGCTGTCATTCTTTTCTCCAGCTGACCCTGGTGGTAACCGCTAAAACATACCATCCACTCACGCTCCGTACTAAAGCGTTCATCCCTTTCTTCTGCTACAAACACTGTCAGAGCTGCCGTTTTACGCAGCAGAGCATCCTCCACCATGGAAAACTGCCCCTAACCCCCGCAGAGCAAGTCCAACTGCCTCCAACCAGCACCCACCCAGAGCTAACCTCAGGACGCCGGTGTCCCAGTCCCGGCAGCAAGCTTTGCCTCATGGAAGGACTTGTACCTCGGCATCTCCTGTATTCCCACGTGGACCAGCTCCCTACTACACCTTAGGGAGAGCCATCGTCCTTCCCCTGTGGTCATGACTAGCAAGATGAAGGTCCTGCCAAGGGAAGCAGCTAGGAGACCTCCCTCAGATTATCAGCTCTGGTGAAACAGTGGTACAAGCAACCTAGGCTTTGATATGGTGATAGGAGGTCTAGCCTTGAGGCAGGCAAAACATTCAAACCGTAACATAAAACGCCATCGGAATAGTTTCTGATGCACAACTCTGCCTTTTGTATTCTTTCTTTTGTACTCCCCTCCACTACCCCAAATCAGGTTATGACTCTTACATATCACGGTAGTTGTTAAATTGAACTGGGATCAGGGGAAATACCTCCCACTCCCAGCCATCCAGTCAATCCTATCAAGCTGTATCACAACACAGAGCAAAAGGCCAGCATTCGGTGTGGAAAAAAGAAAAGGGGTGCTCTCCTGCACAGAAGAACAAAGCCTCCTGTAACACACTCTGTTGGGTTTACGTGGCAAGGTTGGGGAGGAAGGGGAGCTACAGAGGTGGCTTCTTTGAGAAGATAGCAGGAGTTGCTCCCATATTAGACAGAGCCAGGTTCAGCCAGCTCCAGGATAGACCTGCCACTGGCCAAGGCTGAGTCCATCAGTTGACATTGGTAGCCCCTCTGCAATAAGATAGTTAAGAAAGAGTAAAAAACCACCGTGCAGCAGCTCTAAGACGGGAGAAAATGTGAGAAAAGTAGCCCTGCAGACACCAAGGTCAGCGAAGAGGGAGAGGAGGAGATGCTCCAGGTGCCTGAGCACATTCCCCTGCAGCCCGTGGAGAAGACCATGGTGATGCAGGTTGTCCTTCTGCAGCCTACGGAGGACCCCACAGGTACAGCAGGTGGATGTGTCTTGAAGGAAGCCCTTGGAAAGCCCATGCTGGAGCAGGCTCCTTGCAGGAGCAGCTGCCATGGAGTGGAGCCCGTCCAGGAGCAAGTTTTCCAGCAGAATCTGCAGCCCGTGGGGGATACATGCTGGAGCAGTCTGTTCCTGAAGGACTGTACCCCATAGGAAGGACTCACATTGAAGCAATTCCCGAAGGACTGTCTCCCGTGGGAGGGACCCCACGCTGCAGCAGGGGAAGAGCACGAGGAGGAAGGAGCGGCAGAGACAAAGTGTTATGGACTGACTGCAGTCCGCATTCCCCGTCGCCCTGCGCTGCTCGGGTGGAGGTAGAAGAGTTGAGAGTAAAGTTGAGCCTGGGAAGAAGGGAGGGGTGGAGGAAGATGTTTGTAGTTTTGTTCTTACTTCTCACTATCTTACTCTGTTATTAACTGGCAATAAATTAAATTAATTTTCCCAAGTCTAGCCTGTTTTGCCCATGACAGTAATTGGTAAGTGATCTTCCCTGTCCTGCTGAGGAGGAGGAGTGATAGGAGCACCTTGGTGGGCATGTGGCAGCCAGCCAAGGTCAACCCACCCCACACCAACAAATAGTGCTACCGAGGGAAAACAGAGAGAGGAGCATCTCTAAGCAACTGGTGCGACTGTTGCAGGTGAGGTAGACAGCAACATTACAGCTGTACGTAGCTTTTCTGCCCAGTCCTTGGGGCCTGGTTACAGAAAGGACAAAGAACCACAGTTTCCAGGATGATGAACGTCAACTGCTCCCGGGGGCTTCAGACAGAGAAAGAGGTAGACTGCACTTCTGAAAAATCAAACCCTCGCTCCTGAGACGAATGAACAATAAGACTTCATGCTGCAACCAAATAATAATAATAGTTCAAATTCTAATTCATGCTCCAACCAAAGTCTGGGACCCAAGAAGCCACCTCCTCTTGCCTGGGACACTGAGGCAGTGGCTGGGACTCCCTCCCCAGAGGTATTCCCAGCCCTCAGAGTGTCATCAGCAAAAAGAGTGATCCGATTTCTTAGCAGCACAAACTGCCACGGGCACATGAGCCACTGCCTTCCTGAGGACGTGATGCCCTGGATGGCTCTGCTCGTGCTGGCTGCCAGCGTCTACTCTCTTCCCCACTCCTCCATGAGCCCCCCTCCTCCCTCCACTACTCATTCCTTTGCTCAACGAGGCTGGCATTTAAGAAACACTTATTCCAATCCATTTCTACCCTTGTACAGCAATTGGGTGTCATTTAGTTTGATTTAACCAATTTAGTCCTATGAATTAATTGGTTAATAAGCCATCTGTATGCATCAGGTGACAGAGTCGCGCTCTCACACACAGACACAGACAAGCTACCCACTTGTCCTTGTTTAATAACAGGCTGTAGGGAGTAGGAGCGGGAGAGGCGTGCAGGCTAATATCACTCCCCACGGGGAACTGCCAACAAAGGGACTTGGTGATCATTGCACCGACCTTGACCTCTGAGTGGGGGAACTGTCTGTTTAGGGTAATTTAGAAATAACCTACACTGTAGCTAGAGAGGAGTACCAGCAACAGAACAGACGCAAGAACCATGAATATGCTTCACATGGTGGTGTGTTTTTTTTTTTTTAAAGAGGGACGAAAAAAAGGTTTAGTTCATGCTTAGTAGATAGCAGGAAATTCTCAGCTGCATTCCCAAACAGCTGAACTTTGTATGTGTGTAGGAGGGGGAGAGGGGTGGGAAGTGGGGGAATAGGAGGAGACTGAAGTCGAAAGCATTTGATTTAAGTCTGATCTTTAATTACAAGAAAAATATCTCATCTATTTTGATTTCTTTTTAAATGGCAAGAAAAAAAGCACCCCTCGCAGGCCCCAACCATTTCAATGTTATATCCAAACCCCCAAGCCATTCAACAAACAACAATAAAGCAAACCAAAAGCAAATCCAGCAACATATCCCAACCCACACAACAGAAAAACATCAACTGTTTAGACAGAAAAACAACTCCCTTCCCTGGCTGCCCATCCATCTCAGCCAGCCCTGGATGCCCCAGAAAGCAGAAAAGTTTCTCTGCATACCCTGAAGGTCGACACATGGAGGACTTCCAGACTGAGGGGGAACTGAATTACAGGGCTATGGGACCCTTGGGAAAAAGCTCTGCCAGCGGCTCCCTCTCTTTTCTGGCGAGATCTACCCTCTGTCTCAGCCGCTGCAACTGCAGCAACATTACGTGGGGAAGGGGTCACTCACTGGCGTGGGAGGCTCCCAAGTGATTTAGGACAGTAAATGCCAGCGCTGGGGCCAGAAACTACAAAACCCAAGCCAGATGGCAGCGCTTTGGTGTGACACGCTGGGCAACACGCTCTCCTTAAAGAAATGGACCGCAAGCTTCGGTACTGGGTGGTTTCCAGTTGAATGCAAGGTGCAGCCCAGTGTAGGCTGCATGGTCCAGCTGCCACAGACGAAAAAATGGACACCAGGGACAGCCGTGGCTGAGGCCACCCCAGGGAGAGAAATGGGGCTTAGCCTGCATTGGGTGGTGCAGAACAGCAGTACATCTGCAAGGCTCCCCCAGGGCTGCCCCCCCCCCGGCTCCCGGCATTTTCCAGTGATCTGGGAGAGACATTAGCTTGCTGCAGACTCCGCGAGGGAGACACAAAGTGAGTAGCAGGGATGTAGCTCCGATGAGAAAGTACTTCCCCCCCCTCTCCCTGAAGAAAATGAAATTACAGTGGAGTTCGCTTTAAATGGATCCCATTAGCACAACAGGCACCACTGGAAGAATAACATCCTCTGTGCGCTGAAGTGAAACACTGACAGGCAGAGCGGAGCAGGCTGAAATAGTCCCTTCCAGACAGGAAAGAGAGAAACCCGTTTACCCAGTATACTCAGTAGGAGACTACACGAAGGGGGGGACAGAGGAAACCTGCCAAAGTTTCTGGTATGAGCGTGCCCTACCAGCCTGCCCAAAGCAGGCAGGACAGAGCCTTCTTGTTGCAATGGGGGGGGAATGCCTTGAGTGCCTCACTGGGTGTTAATCCCTGAAAAACACCATTTTGCTCTCACTAGCACGTGAGTGCCTGTTCCCGGACACTGTTAAACTATCAGAACACAGAGTTAAGCTGCCCTGCTTGAACAACTAGAAGCCCTAGCCAAACCGCCTCGGCTCTGTCCGCAGCAGCAATGCAATGCCTGTGAAATGAATAAATGAACATACCAACCCGTCCACGACAAACAATTTCACTTGATCAGTGACCACAAAAACCAGGACGCCCCGGCCTGAATCGAGCAAGTGGTGATGTGGATTTACAGCTTCTTTAATGGCCATGTGGAGCATATGTACCTGACTGCTACACTTTCCCAGTTAGGCAGCTCACATGCAAAAGGTAGTCACATCACACTTCACAAGAAGTCTTATCTTTACTGATTGCTAAGGACTCAGGGCTCAAAATGTGTTAAAGTACTTAGGAGGTTAAAGGGGCAGAAAGATTTTACTTTTTTTCTTTCCCAGAAATGCCTCACCAGGCTCAGTTCCTAATATCTACTCATTTCAAAAAGAGAGAGACACCTATGCTGCTTGGGAGGACTTGGAAATCTCACCAGCTGCTTCATGGCAGCTCCCAGCACTGAAAACACCTTTGAATCTGTGTTGCATCCCGTTACCCAAATATCGTTAGTCACAGAGCCAATGCACCTCTCCGTGCAAGCCTCGCACATCCAGATGGAGCTGCGCAAACTGACGGCAGCAGAGCACAGGGCAATGGGGCAGCAAGAGAGACCACCACTACTGGAGACGTGGACGGCACGGGACAGGGCTGTTAATCCCTAGGTTACTGCCTAGGGAGTATGGGACACGTTATGGGATGCAGGGGAAGAGCATTTGGGGATTGTACAGGAACTAGACGACTGGAGGAGCTGTCTGCTGGAGGGACCAGAGAGGCCAATTGTCCAGCAGGACAACTGCTGGAGAGACCAGCCAAACTGAGCCCCGTTGGTCCTGCCTCTTGTTGTCTCCATCCTCCACATCCTCTCCAGCTTGGGAACCATCTCCCTTAGTTTCCTCCTCTCTCACCCTCTTTTTTTTTAATCCTCCTGACAAAACCTTAAATGGTCTAAAAGCACCCCCAACAAGGATGAGGGAACGCAAATGTCTTGGCAAATATGCATTTGAGCTCCACATGCTCCCAGGGATGGCGTAGTAATAAAAACCAATTAGATAATGCTCAGCAGCTACAGTGAGAGGGAGTGGTACAATCTTACCACGACTAATAGGGTTTTTAATAATAGATGGGTGTCTCTGTGCAGCGCTAGAGAGGGGAGGCCGAAGTGGTTTCAGTTACATTGCATCTTTCTGCCCAGTGAATTGCTGTGAGTGGAGATTTAATATTCTATGAAAGTGGGGATTAACTCGCCTTCTATGCTTGCTACTCCTACCAGGGAGATCCCTGCAGGGTCAGGGCTGGGCTCCCTCTGATAGTGCAGGATGGCGGAATCCCATGGAGAAGCACACTGAGCTCACGCCGCTCCCCCCCCCCCCCCAAAAAAAGGACACATAACTCAGTCCTACAGGTGCCAACTTTTGAGCAGCTCAGAAGTAAAGAACCTGGAAAAGCACACACTTTTGCTCTCTTGCTTTTTCTCATGTCCCAGGAAAAGTCCAAAAGCAAAGTTGCAAGTGACCGCTGAAACAAGGCTGAAGAAAGCCCAACACAGCAGAAGAAGCTACGTGTGCCCCAGGTGGGTCACTGTCACGGGCAGGGTGCCACAAAGCCCCCTGCTTGCATCTCTTGCCACTGCCTTCTGTTTACAAACCTTCACTTCATGCCTCCTCGCTCAAAACACAAACAAAAAGCCATGGAGGGCATTTTCTTGTTGCCATAGAAACAGTTATTATAATCTCAAACGTACTTAACGCATCACTCTTCCCCCTCCAGCACCTTGCAACAGCTTGCTATTCAATGGGAAGGCTATGCTGCAAGAGGAAGAGGAGGGCAGGCAAAAGAGCCCTGACAGCTCACGTCCTGCGCTCGAGACCCAGCATCTCTGCAGCTGCCCATAATCTCATTTCCATCAGCACACAGACTCTTTCTTCCTTTTCTTTTCTCTTTCTGTCTTGTTTTCTGTTCTTTGGAGTGTCACATCATTTACATTTATGAAGGGAATTTTCCTGGGGGTGCAAAGATAGTTCAAATTGTCTGTGATCAGATCAACCTTGTGCATAATACATTTGTATGAAAATAAACTCCCCGGGGCCCACGCTCCTGGCTGAAAGTCTCTGTAATGAAGTATTTTACTCTAATTTAGTTAAAGATGATGGAGATAGGAATGAGTGCGTGCCTGCATGCATATAGAGGAGGGGAAGAAAGACAGGATACTATACATACACAAAAGCCAATAATTATAAGATTACATGCTAGCTGGGAACACTACTGCAGTACCTCATTATTACAAGAAGTTAACTTCTCATCTGTTCCTTCTGAAAAGCAGTCCTGCCCTATAAGGCTTCTTACAGACCAGATCTGGACAACCTGAATGCTTGTCCTCATAAGGGGTAGGCAAAAAACTACTTTTCCATCCTGCATCGCTTGTTAAGAAATCATTCCCATTCCACATCCAGACTGAGCCAAGACCACTTTGGGATAATGACCTTCCCTGCTCCCCATTCTTCTCCAAATGCAAAAGCAAGACATGACCCGTGATTAGAGTTGCTCCTCTGGAACATCAGCCATTTGTTTTCCAGCCTCTGTTCTATTTGATTCAGAAGGACGACTTCCCTGTGCCTCCAGTCCCAGCTGAATAACTTGGCTCCCAGGTTCCTGGCTACTCCTGTGTGACCTCTATGGCTTGGCTAGGCACTTAAACCTGGAAATGTGAAACTCTATCCCAGCAAAACCTTGTTGAAATGAGGACAATTCCACTCAAGGTTTCTGTTTCAATTAACTGGTGTTTTCTGAGGATAACAACTTTGACTGCACACAAAAATATCAACCAGATCTGACTTAGCAAAGGTTAAATGATTTCAGTGAACTTTGGGTCAAGCCTGAAGTACAACCGCAGATAGTTAAGTTCTAGTACACTCTGCCATTGACTCGCTATGATGCCTGGCATAAACCTCTGCTCTCTCTTTCATTTCCCCACCTTTTCCATGGAGGACAAATTTACCTCCCTGCTCAACAAAAAATCATAACATTCATACATCTGCCTCCCAGAGTTCCATCCATAGACCGAGTGTACCCAGGGACATCCTCAGATGTATCAGGTATGGTCAATATAGGAAAAGGATACCGTTTGATTGCCACTGCTTTCAATTCAAGAGGATCATGTCCTCCAGGCTTCTTTACTGTCAATAATAAAATACTGGGATTTTTTTACTCCATTATTGCACGTCTAGTACTTCCCCATCCTAGGCAGATGTGGGAAAAATGCAAATAAAAGCTATTAAAGGACAGGAGAGGGAAAGAAGTGAGGAGACAGAAAGCTAAGAATCCTTGATAAGGTGTGAAGGGAACAGCATGATTCAAGATGCACAAGAACTGGCAAAAGTGATTTAGCAGACAGTACTCCTAGCTAGGATTTGTTGTGTTTGTACATTTTCCTAATAGCTCTGCTGAGAGGATCTACTTTGGATAATGCTGGTGCTGTGCAGGAGTCTTACATGTTTAGACCCAGAATGGCTACCCCCCTTTTTTTTAAATGTTGTGTTGCATAGGACACAAAAGAAAAAATTATTCCAGGATGCAGATGCAGACACACATGTACTATAGAAATATCTATTTTACCCGAGATGTTTGGGTTTTTCCTTCCCATTTCTATACCCTAAGAAAAAAATAGACTATCAGCTCTTGTGTCTAGACAGGCCTGGAAAAAATCCTACATCCTAGTGAAGACTTCATCTTCCACACAGTAAGGGAAGAAAGAAAGAGAAACTACACAAAATACAAGTGTAGTAGAAAGAAAGAGAAACTACACAAAATACACCTTGAAAATGAAGGCAGAGGACTAATTCCATTCCTGGCAAGAAGAAGGTGCAACTCCCTTTGAAGCAAGAGAAATCAGTGCTGCTGAATTTGTCTTAGGGAGATAAATACTAATAACCAGTCCTTCCCAGAGGACAATCTGATAACACTGAAGTTGACACCCACAAACGTCAGGCAGGATATATTTCCTCCTGTGTGCCAGTATCTAAGCTTATCACCCTTTTTGCTTCTTCTCTCCCAAGTCATTTTGCAGGGTCAAAGGCTATCGTGGGGCTTTAATTAGAATGCCATCATAATGAGCTGACACTTAAATCAGCCTGCCAGTGGCTAAAGAAAATTAACCTTAGAGTCAAATGAGCTCCAGTCTGGGAGTTCATGTCACGAGGGGGCAACAGATGCTCAGAGCTTGATGTGCATGGTTGAGGGATAGAGAGCTAAACCTTGCATTCCTTTGAACCAAGAGATCTACACTGGGAAACCCACCTATCCTAGCTGTCTCTGATGCACAAATAAATGCAAGCAGTCTCTACTGAGCTTTGTACCACATGTTTGCTGTGCCAAGCCAAGGAGAAATCAACAGGGAGATGTTACCTGGGGATAGAAACTTGTTTTGGGCTCCTCAAGAAAGGATGCAACTTGAGCTCATATACACCTATGAACGTATCATGTCTGAGAAGCCATATCAGTTGCTGTGAATGACTTTGTCATTATGACTTAGTCGATTACATCGTTATATGCAAGAGCTCAGGCTGCAAATAAGGGCAGGTGCTTCACCCAGCTCAGACCCTGCAAAGCTTAGGGAGCAAACGAACAGTACGAGGATCTCTCTTGCTAGCTAACAAATAGGAGGAGCATTCACAAGGATGTATATGCACAGGGGATTAACCTCCCCCCAGCCTTGCACCTTCCCTTTGCCACTGGTACCCCTGCAGCTGTAGTGCCCCCTCCCACACACATTTTGTACCAATTTCACCCCGCACCATCTTTTGGCATGAGTCACAACAATGCTGTACTGCCAGTGAGTTTTGAGTAAGTTCTGCACAGTCAGTGGCAGTTTTTCCCAGTGAACCCAGGTACTCCCTTTAGTACCATTTGTCTTTGCATCCTAAAGGCACCCAGTAGCCTAGAGAAGAAATCCAATGTGCGTTACTCACGGGTACCAGAGAAAACATAAAGGCTTACTGCCTTCCTCAGAGCTGAACCGCCAGTGCTATCATTTTCCACGACATCTCTTTTATGCCACTGCACTTGACAAATACCTTGTGCCTCTCCACAGGTATTTAGGAAATCCTGCCAATGCAGGCATAGAGAACACACAAATGGACCTAACATCTCCATCTATTCAAGACAGACCCGTGCAGCAAAACCAAGAGATTTTGCTGACCAAAGCTGGCCACGGACCTGCCCGCGTATAGCAGATTTGGACCCATGCTCCTTGCTGTGAGAGGACATTTTCCCTTCATTAAAATCAGTACACCTCAGAGGCTACTTTAAACAACCCTCAAATCATTCCTGGTGTGTTTCTACTACAACCATAATGGAACTTTCTCTAAAGGGGAACTATGCAATTGAGAACCTTGGGAGATGACTCTACTTATTACATCATAAAGTTTAAAACTGGATCAACTCTGCTAGAGTCAATGCAGCGATAGTAAATTTATAAAAGGATGCTAAAGAGTAGCATTTACTGCAGAATCATCTTTTTAAAGGAAAGCTGAAGCCGCCTTGTTTTGCAAAAGTATGCTATGAAACACTTGCTTCCTACGTTGCCAATAACACCTTCAACTAATTGTTCCGGAAAGACCTCAGTTAATTCTTCTCTAGTTACGGTCTTTGTTTACTTTCGGGATTTGACTGCACTACGGAGGTCAACTTGTTTCCTTCTTAAGAACAATGGAGCTCCAATGGGCTCAGTGTTATAGTTCCCAGATTAATGTGCTAGGAATTAAAAAAGCCAAATCCATCTTCCAACTCCTGTAAGGTGCACTCCCAGGTTTTCATGCCACAGGGGCTGTGATACAGGAGGACTGCAAACAGCTGAACAGAATAGTTGCAGGCATTTTTAAACTTAGCGTTATTTGCACCAGGGTATTTAAAAAGGGTATAATTTTTAGTTTATGTTAAGCTTTAAGTATAATTTTGTTCTTTTGAAAGTATTCCTACATCACACGATTTGGACACAAGTCATTCAATTTGTGATACTTGCTTAAAGGTTCAGCTCCCATGAGGCTTCAAGAGAATTTCAGCTTTCTTTTAAAAGTAGAATGTTATTAACCCCTGGAGGAGTTATATTGAAAAGCATGAAACTGCAACCTTTGGCTTGACCCAAATGTCTTGAACCTAGAGGCAAGTAATAACAAGTGCAGGTATTTTGGAACTGTTCCTGCAGGGTGTATGTTGTGGAGGACAGTGTTGGTCATTTCTGAGGTACATGGCAATTTGCAAGTCAGTCTCATGTTCTGGGGCAGCCAGACACCTGATACTGGGAAGGGACATCTCAACACCAGCTTTGAAAGGGAAGTAATCTTGGAGCTTTTTTTTTTCCTTGTAGTTTTCTTCTCCTCTCACCAAATCTTGTAATGTATGGATTCAACAGATGGTGTGATCTCTTCCTCCCTCTCTCCCCTCAAGTCAAAAAGTAAAATAGTAAATACCGCTGTAAGCCACTTAATGCAGAAATAAACCATTGCAGTACAAGAAAGAGGAGCTTCAGACACTTCAAAATAAACAAGACGTAAGAAAAGACAGGTCCTCATCCAAGTCATACAGTTCCACACAGAAAAACGGCATCTCCTTGTCTTTCTTCTGACAACAAGAAACAGTTTCCCCCTTACTCCCAAATAAACCTCAGGCTACTGGAACATCACTGACATTTTCTTTAAAGAGTTTTTAATTAAAATAACATTAAGTACGCCATGTTCAGTACTTGTCAGGCATCAGGAAAGGCTACTAAAATTATCACTGAGGGGCCTATTAAATATCATCATAAGCTCCCAGAGTAACTAATTACAGACGCTTTTAAAGGTTCTGCTTCCCCTATCCTGCAAAAATCTCTAACTTTTTTATTTCTTTATTTACTCACATCAAATAACCAAATATTAACAACACGCGATTCAGCACCTGTCCTGCAGAACGGGCAGGCGTTGCCCCACTGCCCCCGATGGCACCAAACAGCCCACTGGCATCTTGGAGCCGGGGAGCAAACCTGATGAGGTTTCAGTTCCTTTTTTTTGTTGTTTGTTTTCCCCTTGCCTTCTGCACTTCACGTTCCCTGTTTGCATCACTTCAACGTTTGGGCAAAGGCCACAGAAAACACTGGAGCTTGGAAATAAAACAGGTACTCCCAGCAATCCAAATCCAAAAGCTTGAGGAACGTAGAAAACTGCAAGCCCTTTGAGAAAACCCCAGCCCTACTGATCTGCACTTGCACAGCACCTCACGTAGCAGGATCGCATTGGGCAGCTACTGTAACTACCAGCTACAGCAACTACGGTAAATAATACTGGAAAGGGCTTGGAGCTGAACTTTTCTTTCTGCGTGGGATAGCATCAGAACAAAAATAACGATGATGGTTTATGGTGTAGACAGGGTAGTAACAAGACCTTTAGGCTGTGGATCTGCTCTTCAGAGCAAAGGGAAGCCACCTGCTCCTAGGTTAGGGATGCCTAACGCCACACTACGCCAGGACATCTGGGCACATAGGGTATGCCCAGAGGCATACTTTTAGGATTGCTAACTGCAATATCAGAGAGACTGGTCTTGAAGCCATCTGGGGAGCACTCAAAATTCAACAGAGACATACCCAGACACAAGTGGTTGGTCCCCCGGCTTCCCACCTCCCAGAGCAAGCACCTGTGTGTTGCTGAGCAGTGCCAGACCAGGTGAGAGGGCTGACGGCGAGGAGCACAGCCCTGCTGCCGATTCAGCCCAAAGAGGGCCTTCCAGCAGGAATCTGGAGCGATCGCAATGAATGATGTCGCCGAACGCTTTATGCGTGAGGTAGACCAGTTTCCCCGCCGACCTTCACATTGCTTGTGAGGAGGGCAAGCGTTTCAGCACCTACACCATCTGCAAATTTGGTCTTCCCCTCAAGGATACAAAAATTAGGTCAGAGGCTTTTCTCTTCCCCTTCCATTCCTGCAAGGCACATTAGAGCTCAAATCCTCGAGACAAAGCATTATTATTATTGTTGTTATTTTTTTATGGTGGAACAAAATATTAATGTTACAAATAGCTGCCATTAGCATAAGCAGAGCTGCATATTAATATGCACACGGGTGTTTCCACTGTCAGGAAGCAGAGAGGCCCCAGAGGCCCTGCTTTCACTGGGGAAAATGATGATGGCATTAGCTCTAATGATAATGATAAGGAGGCTGCCATAAATGATATGACAATTTCTTTTGTAATCCTGTTCGGGCAAAGACTTCTTCCTTACTCCCCAGTGTCCATAAAAGGATGCTGTTTGAACAAATAGCAGCTTGACTGATTTATTTAATTTCACCACAGCTTTATGGTTTTCTTAAAAGTGCCAGCTCTGAGTCACGTGACTAAGAAACTCAGTTAAGTCTTTCAGATAAATTCCTAACCACCAAGATTTTGGAGAACAATATACTAAATAAAAGGAATCCCACATCTATTTATGTTTTTAAAACCTTGTGAGTTTGAGTCTTTTTGGACTAATTATTATATTATATCCAAGGACAGCAGGAGCTAAGAAGGAAAAAAAAAAAAAAAAAAGGATATGAAAAAAATAACAAGTAATTAAAGTTGTCTCTGACAAAAGATGTTCCCAACCCTGTCACAGCCTTTCTCCCCCTTCGCTTATCATAGCCCCTATGCGTATTACATCTAGGATGCGACAGCAGATCTTTGTGAGCCTATGCTATGAATCAGATGAGAGAACCAATCTGGCTGAAGAGTAACAAAGCAAAAGAGAGCACGGATGGGGATTTCCTCCAGAAAGGTTTTGGATGTGCTCAACAGTGCAGACCTGCAGACAGGCATGCCGGTACACCTGGGAGGGCAGAGAAAGCGTGGTCTAACCTACTCGCATTACTGAGAAAATGCGTGTTGGACTGGGGGAAGAGATGCAGAGGGAAGATCTGGGTTCCTAGGGCCCATGTGTCAAGAGTCTGGCAAAACCCTCTTTTGGCTGTTCCATCTGTGGAACAAACATGAGTTTTCTCTTTTTTTTTTTTTTTTTAGGCCAGAGGGAAAGCAGAAAACATTATCCCCAGCTGTGATGTTAAAGCCTCGGTTATGCAATAGGACTTGGCTGCAACAAATGCAAAAGCAATTTCTTCACTGAACTCTGCATCTAGACACGGACAGAAGATGATTCTCTCTGGCTCTGTAGCTTCTGAACTAATTACACAGCTTTTTGGCGATGTCAATGCACAGGGTGTCTCTGGCCTGGAATTGTCTGTCATGGCTACAATGTACAACAGGGATCTAAATACATTAAAGTGTCAGGGAGGTGGGGATGCTAGGTTTTGGTCTGTCGGCTTCTGCGCTGAAAATCCTATTGAGCTCAGCTAAAATACTACACTATCCACTTTTCATTTTTCACATTTGTTCTTGTAATGTACATCCTGAAGCTCATCAGAGAGAAACTTAAGCTTTATACCAGCAATAATGTTCTTTGTGGTAAACTCAATCCAAAGGGACTAGCCAAGACCACAAAGAGCCCTACAGATGACTGCTTCAGTTAAAGTGGCCAGGTGAAAATTCTTCATACAGATACATGTCCAAAAACTTGGCATGCACAGGCCAGTAACACAGGTGTTATAGAAAAACGGCTTCCTCCACCCACATAGCCTGTAGGACATAGGGAATAGGCACAAGCATCACGATATCTCTCAGGTAATACATGTCCCAGATAATACAACAGCAAAAAGAACCATCTTTGCAGTACAAAACAGCAGTATTAAAGCCACAAAACTGGTGGACTCAAGATGGAAAACATCAGGGTAGTCCAAACTATGAATCCTATTTGTTCTCCTCTTGTGCCCCTTCCTCTCTTTCCCTTTGACTTAGTTGAGTGGTTCAAGTCTGTATCTCAAACTCAATCAGTTCACACACAGCTTCTCAGACCCTTAGTATTCCAGCTGGCCTGCACAGACAAATGTTTTCTCATTTATTTTGTTGTTTTGGAACAGAACCTCAGTTATCCAACAGACTTCCTCCAAAGAGACAGCAGAAATGCTGAGCAGTGATGACCATGCTTGGAAAATGCCACATTATCATAAACCTCCTGTTTCAGACATATCCAGAACCAACAGCAGATCTTCCTTCCCCAGCTAAACCCACTAAGACAGTGCAGGTACTGGAGAACTTCTCTAAATGACCAGGACCACAACACTGCAATTGTAAGCAGAAGCACATACACACACCCTACAAAGAATGTTTATCAATATCAGTTGTTCAATATTGTCTCCTACTGTGCAAAGTTGAGAGAAAAGAATTAAACTAATATATGAAGTGATTTGCTGTTTCCGTATGACTAGAACTTACACCTATACACAGAAGTCTGCGGTTCACTCATACTTGGATTTCCAAGCGTGTTTGCTGGTCTCCCACACCAGCATTATGTAGTCTACCCATAATGTCTGTGGATTTAAAAAGAGGAGAAGCAACTCTGAATCATCCAGCATTTGTATGATCCTGGAAGGCAAATGCACAAACCCAAAGCTATTCCCCCGACAGCTATATGGGCTCATAACAAGGAATACGGTATAGATGCAACCGTAAGGTGCTTGAAAATTGGAAGGATGAACTACAGCCCACTGTATGCTAAGTCCATACAGACATAAATCTTGATTTCAAATGTGGCTATCGGGGCTTCAGTGCCAAGTGGAAATAAAAGCAATTAAAAAATTATTTCAAAAATACTTTTTCAGACTCAGGTCATGCACCACAAGAACATAGTGTCTGAAAGGGGAATCAGCTTGGCAGATATGAACACATTTGCTTGAGCTTGCTGTTCTCACACAACTTGCACCGTGGCTGTACAGGGGCACTACCATCACCATGAGACAGAAATTGCACAAGTGCCTGTTCCAAGACTGGCATGGCCTGCTTGGTGCCCAAGCTAAAGAGAAGATGCAGGGGTAGTCCTCAATGATCTCAATATAAACCAGCCTGGGGAAGGGGAGAGGTGACAAAAAAAGATTATACGTGCTTTTGATCGCAGATGACATTCCATTAGCCCAGAACGATACATATATATATGCTATCAGCACCCCAACACAGGTAGCGACTTACTGATGGGGTATAAAACAATGCAGGTTAACCGTCGCGATCGCTGGATCATGCAGTCACAAGGCATCTGTTTTTCTATGAAGTTTTTCTAGCAAAGACTTACGAACAAACAGGAGAGCCATGAACACCTGAGACTGGACAACTGTTGCTGTGGCCTTTGAGCCAAGGAACACATCACCTTCTCAGTTCATCACGCCCAGTCAACTGGTACTTTTTGCATAGGAAAACCAAAGCTTCACTTACCTAGAAGACAAAAAAAGAGAAACGGAGAGAAAATACGGTTAGTGGATTTCCCTGAAACATACAGATGCTGCTTATCTTTATTTCCCAGGTGATTCCCACATCCCAGCACCTTGTTAGGAGATTCCTGACATATTCAGGAACAGGAGTGATCTATGATAGCTCTCTTAGCACACGGCCACTATCTCCCCTGCTGTAATTAGTATGTGGTGCCATTTAATGTTATACAGATTATTCATTAAGAAAAGCAAAACGGAGCAGGTGTTTTCATCAACATCTTGTTCTATTTGTGGGGGGGGGGGGGGGGGGGGGGGGGGGGAAGAGGCTCCACAACAACATTAACCACACAGAAGGGCACAAATTACTCTGACTGTGAACAGCAGGGTGCAATAGGTCTTGAATTCTACCAAAAGAAACTGCAGCAGGAAAGGATCTCCGTGTTAAGGGAAGGATGGATTAAATGACTCTGCCGTGTGGTTCTGTCATGTACTATCTGAACTATGGCTGCAACAAAAGACCTTGATAACCTTGGTTTCGGTAAAGTAGGCGATACCATGGGATGGAAGGAGAGAACAGAAGACCTCAAGGTCCGTGCTACCCTGCATTTCAATATTTTCATGAAGACACAGCACCTTCGCATGCAATACAACACAGTGTGGTGGTGCAGATCCCCTGAGCCACGTTGCAATGGTAGGACCAGCCAACATCGTGTTCTCGTCGCGGCTGCAAGTGCAGTGATTTGGGACAACCTGGTATTCTTGCCCTGGTTACAGTACAGTGAGTTAGGACAATTAGGCACTCCCTAACTGTACCTGAAACTCCTGCTGCCTGGATTGTGGCCCGCCCTTAGGGTGCCTGAATTGCCTGACAAGAATTGTGGCCAGAATGGAAATATACTGACCAAAGTCAAACATCTCATGATCCTATAAATAGCAATGCTAAGTGAGACCCTTTGAGCTCTCCGGGATTGCAGCAGGCTGTGACCAGTATTCTCCCCCTGAGTTGGGACGGCTCTCAGGGTAGATTTCACGAGGATTTCCGAGATCGTCCGCTGATAGATGCTGACAAAGAAGAAGGGATCAAAGATCGTCTGCTGACAAATGCTGACGAAGGAGAATAGTGAGTAATTCACTACAATTAGGTTTCGCGAAGTTTCAGAGATCGTTTGGTACCAATAATTTACTACAATCAGCAAAGAGAGAAAAATCTTGATCATAGGTTAACCTCTATACCTCTGTGTGTGTGTGTGTTTGTGCATGTGTGATTCGACTTAGGAAACTCCGTAGTGTTGACTATAGCAAATTTTATTAAATCGCTCTGATAATTGGCTGATGATCAAGCATTGTTAAAAATCATATGACCTAATCTTGTGATTCACAATAATAGTGTTAATATATCTTAAACTGCTGCTACCTCAAAGTTGTGTAGGATCCCTAATCGCTCATTCCCCAACAAACTGGTGTAGTAACTCAGCGGGGGTCTTCCTTACCCTTTGTATCCCTTCCATTAGGCATAAACCGTTGCCCAAGTCTGGGACTAAGTCTGGATCCAGCCGCACCTAGACTCCTCTCTGAGAAGGAGTTTAGAAAGCAAGGGGGTCCATTCTGAACCTCGTGACTCAACGGGAGGTTTTCCTTACCCTTTGTATCCCGTCCATTAGGCATAAACTGTTGACCAAGTCTGGGACTAAGTCTGGATCCAGCCGCACCTAGACTCCTCTCTGAGAAGGAGTTTAGAAAGCAAGGGGGTCTGTTCTGAACCTTGTGACTCAACAGGAGGCTTTCCTTACCCTTTGTATCCCTTCCATTAGACATAAACCGTTGACCAAGTCTGGGACTAAGTCTGGATCCAGCCGCACCTAGACTCCTCTCTGAGAAGGAGTTTAGAAAGCAAGGGGGTCCACTCTGAACCTCGTGACTCAACGGGAGCTTTTCTTTACCTCTTGTATTAATTCCATTAGACATAAACCGTTGACCAAGTCTGGGACTAAGTCTGGATCCAGCCGCACCTAGACTCCTCTCTGAGAAGGAGTTTAGAAAGCAAGGGGGTCCACTCTGAACCTCGTGACTCAACGGGAGGGTCTCCCTTACCCTTCTGCCTCTCTGGTATCTGTGTAAATCATTCTAAATCGATTCTACCTCAATTTTCCTCTGTATGTTTCTTCCATGTAGTAAGTAACAGAGTGAACCTTGCCATCGAACTTTGTTAAGTCGTGCTTTTACAAATTCCTATTAAAATCACTTTTTGCTAATACCTTTGACAGTGATTCTTTAAGCGATCTAAACCTCTCATTTCCATGACAAATTGGCGTAGTCGGCAGGATGGTAAGTAGTATCACCAATTACTTACGAATGCATGGTATTAATCCAAACCCTGGCTTTTCAGGAGAATGGGGCCGTGATAATTGGTATGAATGGGAAGCGATAGAGAAGCAATTGAATGATGCAAGGGGTTCGACCAAGAATGGAAAAGATAAACTAATTATTTGCAAAATGCTAGCTACCTGTTTAGAAGCTGCTTATCAAGATAGGAAAAATAGCACTAAGAGGGAACAGCACCTAAAGGAAGAAATAGAAGTCAGAAAGGCAGCTGAATTAATGCTGTCTTTGAAAAGTGAGCAGCTGCAGAAGCAGTTTCAGGAAGGAACGGAGAAAACACAAAAATTGGAAGATTGAGATGATGCTCATGCATGGCCCACACCTGCCTAACCCCATGCAAATTTAGAAATTAATAGTGTCCCCAGAGAACTGGGATGGTGATATTTGGGGTGATCCTGATGACTATGATGAGGGAAATGATGACTCCTTGTTCCTCTCAGATTCCTCTGAATATGAGGGTAGACCCAAAGCAGAATACATTCTGATTCCAGTTGGTCCTCGATGACAAGTGGTGAAATTTCTAAGAGATACAGGAGCACAAAGTTCAATACTAATACAACAGGATGCTGAGAAGGTGGGTGTGTGACCCGGATGGCAGAGAGTTAAATTCACCAGAGTAAACGGAGCAAGTGTTACTCGCCAAACCGCAAAAGTTAATTTATGGCTCCCGGGCTAGAAGCACATGTCCTCTACTCACTTTGCAGTTAAAGATCACAATGAAAATATTTGAGGGTTTGATGTTTTAACTAGACCAAACTGGCACTTGCCAGCTGGCAGCGTATGGTTCTTCAGTACAAGTCCCAACCCCAGCCCTGGTAGAAATTGGAAGGCTACAGTGTGTGTACTCCACGCAGCCCCTGCACTCCCTGATTCAAAGATTACTAATGTACCACAACACCCGATTTCTGCTGCGGCACGAAATGGAATTTCTGAGGTAATAGCAGACTTGGAAAAATGGCACATTATTTCCAGAACCCACTCCCCATACAATTCACCAGTCTGTCCAGTCCGAAAACGAGATGGAAGATAGCATCTAACAATTGATTACCGGTGCTTAAATGCCAACACAGCCCCACTAACAGCTGCAGTACCCAATTTTGCAACTCTAACAGCCTCACTACAAGCAGCCGCACACCCATGGATGGCAGCACTAGATGTAAAAGGTATGGTTTTTATGGTCCTCTTACAGGAAAAGGATAAAAAGAAATTTGCTTTTACTGGGGAAGGTATACAACACACCTTTAACAGACTCCCACAGGGGTATAAACATTCACCCATGATTGCTCACGATGCTCTTCCTGAACTTTTACAGATGGTCTCACTCCCTCAAGATGTGGCACTACACCAATATATAGATGATATTCTCATCAGAGGAACTTTCCCTGAAAAGGTAGGGGAAGCGGCAGCAGCAGTATGGCAAGACCTACACAAAGCAGACGTCGAGATCCCACCTGAGAAATGTCACGGACCAAGTAAAGAAGTTTTTAGGTACTTGGTGGATAGCAAGTAGTGCAGCAACTCCACCAGGCATCCTAAGTAAAATAAAACAATTGCAGATACCCCAGTCTAGGAAAGAGTTAACAGTTAATGGGGTCTTTAGAATATTGGAGAAAATATGCACCTGGATTTTCTATCATTGCTCGCCCACTGTACTCACTTTTACAAAAGGGAAAACCATAGAAATGGAAGCCAGAACATGGAGAGGCAGTCAAAACCCTAATACGGAAATTAAAAACATATCAGTCACTGGGACCAGTACACCCTCACAACCTTATTATAGCCAAATGGGGTTTTGCTGAACATGGTACTTACTGTAACCTATTCCAAACTGGCCCTGATGGACTAGAAAGACCTTTATTATTCAGCTTGACTGCATTTAAAGAAACAGAAGAGAGGTACTCTGAGGAGAAAAAGGGACTTTTGGTTTTAGTCCGAGCAATTAAACAAGTTGAGCCACTAAGGGGTAACCCGTCCGGAAAAACCCCACCGAGACTTGTATTGTTTTCCCTTTCCAGGAACGATACTGGGAGTGATACCAGCACACCACCCCTGGAGATCGGTTTAATCATCAAAGGATTGCTTATCCTTCTCATAGGACTAATGATCACCAGCATGAACCAAATTTGGTTCACACATCAACAAGCTCAACCCACAGGGTGGAGACCCTCACTTCTTTTATTTATGCTAATCAATACGGTAACTATAGCACATTCTGCACCACACACGTTTCTCAGTTGTGGGTGCAGTGTATAACAGCAATTATAAGGGAAGGTGATGAGGCCACCTTGCCCACTAAGATTTGAAAGGTAATCTGGGATAATGCAACTAAATTTGAAAGAGAATTCTAATCTTGGTGGCACCTAGTTCATCTTACTTATGACCCCACCGACAGCAGAGTGACACTTTTTCTTTTGACAATACGCAATGCTTCGGTATACACCATATACCCAATCATTGTGCTAGGATTAAATCACCATGGAACTGTCCTCTATCCATTAGAACATACAGTATGGGCTGAACAAAATGGGAACAAATGGTAACCTATTGATGTTGATGCATGTGTTGTACGGGAACAACAAGGATTTATTTGTGAAACTAATACCATTAAGGCTCAAGACATTTGTCTTGACACTGAACAAAATGTTTGTCATTTTGAAATACACCCTGATGAAACCCCTGAGACTGTACTTATATATGTTGGAAATAGACGTATTTGTATGAGAACACTCTGTGATTCTATATTTATAGACAACACCACTATAGAGACAAATAATCACTCAAACATCTGTATTTGTAATGTTACCAAAATTATAGGATGCAACTTTAACTATTCAGCTTCTGTCACAACCTACCAATTGCTACAATCAAACTACACATCGTATCAAGATTTACTGCCTACCCCCATTGGAATGAATCTTACATTGGTAAGAAAACTGTTACAACATGGTGACCTGAATCAATTGCTAAAACAAAACCGGAACAATGGACAAAAATCCCTGATTACCATCCATCATGATGCAAAGGAGATATACCATATCCTACAAAGAGTGAAGAAAGATGTAGAACATCACTGGTAGGAAACCCTTTTTGGATGGTCTCCCACAGCAACTGGGACGCGAAACCTGATGCTACAGCCCATCGTGGTTCTATTGCCTCTTGCCATACTGTTTGTTATTAACATTGTTCTATATATCAAAGTCTGGAAGATGACAAACAAGTTATGCTATTACAAGAACCTCCCCATATATATAATGTTGTCTAATCCCATTTGATGAAATAACATATATGCCTCTTTAATAGTTATAGAGGTTAACCTAACGTGAATTTTCACTCAAATTATAACTAAAATGCAGCATTGTCTACTTATAGGCACGGAGGCAAGAGGTGACCACACTACCACTCTGTGGAAGAGTTAGATTGACTTCAGTCATGGAGTGGATTGCGGTGGTGGAGACCTCGTGGGCCACGTTGCGATGGCAGGACCAGCCAACATCGTGTTCTCGTCGCGGCTGCAAGTGCAGTGATTTGGGACAACCTGGTATTCTTGCCCTGGTTACAGTACAGTGAGTTAGGACAATTAGGCACTCCCTAACTGTACCTGAAACTCCTGCTGCCTGGAACCGTACGTGAAACTCCTGCTGCCTGAATTGCCTGACAAGAATTGTGGCCAGAATAAAAATAAACAGCAATGTTAAGTGAGACCCTTTGAGTCCTCTGGGACTGCAGCAGGCTGTGACCCAGTATTCTCTCCCTGAGATGGGACACCTCTTGGGGAAGATTTCACGAGGATTTCAAAGTGTAGATTTCGCGAGGACTTCCAAGTCTGCTGATAGATGCTGAAAAAGAAGGGGTCAAAGGTCGTCTGCTGACAAATGCTGACGAAGGAGAATAGTGAGTAATTCACTACAATTAGGTTTCGCGAAGTTTCAGAGATCGTTTGGTACCAATAATTTACTACAATCAGCAAAGAGAGAAAAATCCTGATCATAGGTTAACCTCTATACCTCTGTGTGTGTGTGTGTTTGTGCATGTGTGATTCGACTTAGGAAACTCCGTAGTGTTGACTATAGCAAATTTTATTAAATCGCTCTGATAATTGGCTGATGATCAAGCATTGTTAAAAATCATATAACCTAATCTTGTGATTCACAATAATAGTGTTAATATATCTTAAACTGCTGCTACCTCAAAGTTGTGTAGGATCCCTAATCGCTCATTCCCCAACAAACTGGTGTAGTAACTCAGCGGGGGTCTTCCTTACCCTTTGTATCCCTTCCATTAGGCATAAACCGTTGCCCAAGTCTGGGACTAAGTCTGGATCCAGCCGCACCTAGACTCCTCTCTGAGAAGGAGTTTAGAAAGCAAGGGGGTCCATTCTGAACCTCGTGACTCAACGGGAGGTCTCCCTTACCCTTCTGCCTCTCTGGTATCTGTGTAAATCATTCTAAATCGATTCTACCTCAATTTTCCTCTGTATGTTTCTTCCATGTAGTAAGTAACAGAGTGAACCTTGCCATCGAACTTTGTTAAGTCGCGCTTTTACAAATTCCTATTAAAATCACTTTTTGCTAATACCTTTGACAGTGATTCTTTAAGCGATCTAAACCTCTCATTTCCATGACACATGCACATAAAAAAATGTGACTGTCTCACAAAGAGCCACCACCTGAATAAGCCAGAGGGAAGGCATAAAGGGGAGCTGTTAGATGGGATGAGAGGAAGCTAAGCAGTTCTGAAGCAGTACTGGGCCTTTCTTTCGGACCCGTTTCATGCTCACTCAGAGCGTGGCTAGGATGTGCTACTTTCTCGAACACTGATTTATAGGTCTGGAGCCAGGACCAGCAATCAATCAACCAGGACTCAATCCTTGCAAGCAGTAAATAACTAAATAAAGATTGCTTATTTAGTCTCAAGACTTAACCTGCCTCTGAGAGATAACTCAAATTTCCAGAGAAAGGGGGAAAGCGACTATACCAAGGTCAGGTCCTGAGAAAGTAAAAGCCTCCCTCCAGCTCAGTTTTGAACAAAGTCAAATCAGCATTTTCATGTTTGGAAACAGTGCGTCACATTTACTCCTGCTCCATTCTACCAGTCCAGGGTAGCACAGAGTGACACTTAAACATCCCGCACAAGCTTTGCCTACCACCATGGGCTGCATTATTTGAACTGTAAAGGAATATAGCTACCATCACAGAATCCCCTAGAGGAGATGCAGCCAGGCTTGCACACTACGGAGAAAAAAAGAAATAGATTAATATACATTCATGGCACATTTGCAAAGAGATTGCTTTGCTCATAGTGAGATTTGCACCTGTATAATTGTATCACTTTCAAATTAATCATGATCATACTCTCAACCAATATATGAGCTACAGAGTAGGCCTCATCCTCGGACTCTCATAATCGGGATAAAAATAGCTGGCTCTGAATGCACCAAGATTTCTGCTGGTACGCAGGAGACAGTAAATCCCAGCTGACCCACTAAGCCTTGGTATTTTGTTTCTGCAAAGCCCTAGCATGGCACATATTTTTGCATAAGTAAGACCTGGTCTGTACAACAGCAGCACCGTAACATTCAGCGACACGTTCCCTTTGCAAAACACTACAAAAGTAGCACGTGCCTTACTCTTCCGAAGAAAACTTAAGCACAAAGAGAGGTTAAGTGATTTGCCAGCAGATACATCGTGCCTCTGTCACACGACACAGGACCTGTAACTCTTGGCTTCCCCGACACACACGTTTAATTACTGGATATTTCGGCACAGGAACAGTGACCCACAAGTGCAGCGTAGCATCAGCCCGAAGCCTCCCCAGTGCCGTGCCTGCCCCTCCCCTGCCGTCTTCTCCAAATGGCTCCCAGCAAAAGGCGGATTCCTTAATCGCGTTATTAGCTGAATTATTAATTGATATGAAAACAGCATTTTACTGGGCATAAAAAGTCATTTGGAAATGAGATAAAATGTTCTCGGCGCTGCCTGCCTCCAAGCAGAGCTGGAGCGAGGGCTCTGACAGCTTGATTATTATGCACATTAGTGCAATCTGGTGAACTCCCAACACGGGGAGCGCAGAGTCCCCCAGTACGGTATCCATCAGGATGCATCCCTCTCCTTTTCTCTTTCTTCCCCCCCCCATCACTGCCTGCTTTGCATTTCTGTGGGAGACCTCAGGGGCAATTTTTTCTTTCTGATCAATCCCAGCTGTCATCACTGCAGAGCTGCTAATGATAGCAGCGGTGGGCAAACAGTATTTTCCCTTCAGCCCCACACAGGGAAAGACTGTCTTTGTGCCTCTTCCCCAAACCCTCCTGCACCCCAACAGGGAAGAGATTGTTTCCCAAGACACTCCTTGCTGGAAAGGAGCTGCTTGCATTTCTCTGTCTCCGAGTCCTTTGTGTCCCGCTGTGGAAACGGCGGTCTGTGTATATATACTTTTGTATATATATAAAATGTTCCAGTATTTTACAACGGGGTGGGGGGGGTGGGGGGGCAGTGCATGTCTTGATGCCCTTTCAGCCTTTGTTCAAAACCCTGTCTTTAGACACAATACACTTTCACTCCAGACCGACCCCTTTTCCCCTGGTGCTGAGAGGGGACAGCTCTATGGGTGCCCACCACGTCACCCATCCCACTCCCTGGGCCTCCCCCCCTCTCCCACCCCCTTGTCATTCCCCCCAGGCTTCACAGAGCTGCGGCAGGAGCAGAGCTGCCTGGCAGATGGTATCAATTAATTTTGAACCTCCATTAAAGAGGCAAAATGTGCGTCCTTGCGCAAGGCAGGTGATAAACCCCGGGCAGCCCCCTCCCCTACCTTTCTTGACCCCCTCCTTTGCAGTCACCCCACCAGTGGGAACCCACCCCCACTGACCCACACCTGTAACACGCAGCCAGAGAAGCCAGCGGACACCAGTGATCAACCCCGTCTCTTACATGCAAACCTTGTAATTTAGCAATAACTACTCAACCACCATTGACCTGCTAATTAATCCATGGATTTTTTGTTGTGCCTTTAATTGTTGGCCCTGATATCTGAGTCACTTTAGACTGCTCACTCTGCGCGAAGCCTAACCAACTAAATGCTACTTCAGCTCTGTAGTAATAAAACACTGAAATATATTGACTCCCTGCCAGCTCTTGCGCTCGCTCTCTGCCTCTCTGCTTGCCAGCTGAGTGCTGGCGTGTGAAGGGAATATAGAGAGGGGAAGGCATCGGCCGTGAGAGATGAAGTTTGGGACACAGGTGAAAGAAAGCAAGAATCAGTCACTGGTGACAGGCCACCAAGGGCAGCCTCTGATCCCTGCTACAGCCTTGCTCTGACAAACTCAAACCCGCAGCTCCTCCATCCCAAAATGGGCTTGATGGCTCCGAAAATTCAAGGGCGTGCTGGATCCTGCCTCCTTTCTGCCTTCCACCCCTTAATGAGGAAATCTTTGTCCTCTTGACTATCACTGTCACACTCACTATGTATGTTTGAGATAAAAAGCCAGATGGTGTAGGCAAAAAATGAATCCGTGCAGTGGAGAGCCAGATCTATATTTTTCTGCTAGCGCTGTCAGAGGACCTCTGTGTAAACACGGATGAATCACCATGAATGCAGTTTTCTGAAGTGGCTCGCACCTCTTGGTGCCTTGCACTGATGTCAAGTTTTGGGAGAGGGAAATAGCAGTTTGAAACCCTGACATGGCAGGAGCCGCGGATGCTTAGCCCGCTTGGACGTTGAGTGACTGTGAACCAGCCCTCCCAATAGCTGTTTGATAACGTGGGTCACACTGATGATGGGGGTGGGACAGAGATGAAGGGACTAATGGGTGACAGTTCGGTGCTGAGAGCAGAGAAGTAGGAGGAGGTTGTTAACCCGGTCAAGAAAATTCTCCATTAAAAAGTATTCATTTTCATTTGGTTAAAATCAAAATGGAAGCCCTGTCAGCAGCAGCTGATATTTACCCTCCCACATGGAAATAAAGTGGAAAGCGATAAGCCCTTCCAATTACTGCTGTAGCTTGCTGCCATCGCTTTTGTTGCGGCCGATCAGTAGTCCCGAGCCGTTCCCGATGCCCACCTTGTGCTCTGCTGCCGGGAGGCACACCACCCAACTGCCCTGCCCAAAAGGGCTCCTGGGCTCCCTCCAGCTGAGCCCCAGGAGCAGGCCAGCGAGTGGGGGGAAAAAAACACAGGCAACGGGAATAAAAGGGTGTCTGGGGGACTGGTGAAGGCGACGCAACTCCACGGGCAAGCTCTCCGTGCCTTCCTCGTGTCGGCACGTCACACGGGCAAATGGAGTGGTGGTGCCCTTGATGAGCTGGAAATACCAACACGCTCCAAAGAGCTGGGGATGCGCTGGCCCTGTCACAAACACCTCCCGTGCCCCTACGCCGACAGCGTAGTGACACCGCAACCAGAGTTCGATAGCTCAAAACCTATTCTGCTAGCACACCTGAGATGTTGTAACTGGGGGGCAATGGCAGGACAGAGGCACTTATTGTCGGAGAAGGCGATTGGGAAAGCAGCCGTACGGTGGCCCTATATTTCCTGATCCTCACTCCGCTGTTTCCATGTAAATAGCTAGTGTTCCCAAGCCCGCTGCGTCCCCCTGTCCTTTTCTGTTTGTCTCTGTAAATAGCAATGCCAGAGCATGTCCGGGGTACAAAGAGTGGCCAGAACAAGGCTTCCCAGCAACAACGGGTCACACTGGCAACTCCGAGGGGGTTTGGCAGCAGCATTTCTAAAAGTTTCCTTGAGGACTTCCTGGGATCTTATTGTCCTGATCTGCCCTCTCTTTTTTAATACTGCAAATAATGTTTCTGAAATGCAGGTCATTTGGGGTAATTTATGATCCCTTTCATTGCCAAGAGAGTCTATCGGCAGCGGACCTCCTGCTGGTCAACGTTTGGGGACTTTTGAACAGAAAGGATTTTTCTGTGCTTCCCCCAAAACTGTCTAGAGGCAGCACAGTTGGCTGGGAGGAAGCTGAGAGTTGCTTGTTCGAGTGCCGGCACATACTGGGTTTGGAGATGCAAAATATGTCAGTGAAAGGACATCGTTTTGCTGAATAGCTTTGTCACTGAATTGCTTGATCAAAGATACCAAAATGAGTTGCCAAGCGCATGAGAAGAAATAGTTTTCCCTCAGTTATATCCTATCTAGTTCTTTTATAGAGCAATTATCACCAAGAGAACCATTTCCATTTTTACAAAAAAGACACACATTACAAATAGCTCAGCGTTTTGGGGCAGCATGGACATTCAACAGACCTCACGTGCTTTAGTGGAGAATTGTAAACTGACTTCATTTTGGAAATGCGCTGCTTTACAATGTTCTTCCCACCACACGTATGGGTCCAGCCTAAGGGCTGGAAAATCAAGACCTCGGACTTCAGATCTACTTCAAGGGGGTGCTTTCAGTCTGTGCTACTAGGCCTTTTTGCCTGCAATCTAGTGAACTGCCTTGTCCAAGGCAGGCAAGGTACAGACCCTTGCACCTGATGGCTGCCTGAGAGCCTGATGCCAACCTCAGGCAGGACTGTAAGGACCACGGGGTGTCCATAAGCCATTTTTTAATTAGCTAAACCCTTGAAAATTCTACAGGTGGCTTCCCCTCCCTATTCACAGGCACAGAGAAGTTGGGAGTTGCTGTACTGCTACATCTCCCTCCATCCCCATGTCCAAAACAAGTCCTTAACACCAAGTGACTGTGATTTACATAAAGAGCCTTCATACTCATGTTTTGCTGATTAAAGTGCTACTTTAGAGGTATAGACCTCAGTGGAGTACTTTAACCTCTGGTGGTAAAAGCAGATCTTTGTTTAAATTAATCCTCAGCTCTTCCACACAAAGGAACCTGCACCTATGTTACTTCTACTGCAAGAAAATTGCGCTGAGGAACAGTTATGCCTTTTCAAACCAGCTAAACAGTGGTGACCACGCCAACTTATTTCCAAGTGAACACCTTCCTGGAAAGGAGGGCTGTTTGTTTGCATGTGGGGTTTAAACTAGATCCGGCCCCTGCCAGCTTTCTGATATGTCTCTGGGGTTTGTCCCATGAAGATGCTTCCTCCACTACACTCTGGAAGAACATCTTCCCCTCATCACTTGACTGCCTTGCAGAGCCCAGTAGCCGCTTTGCATTTACATCGGGTTTTCCTTGGAGAAACCTGGATGGATAAGAACTAGAGAAAAAGAGAGACAGTAAATTGGTCCAGAACTGAGGCACAATGCTCAGCCTGATGTGTGATCTCCTCTTCTAATCCAGCAAGATCAATTAAGGCTATTAAGAGAAATCCCACTGCTTGGGACATACACAGGGAGTAACGGCGTGTAGGAAACAACCTCATAAGGAGAGGGAACAGTCAGATGGGAGCTCAGAGAGCTTTTCCGTCTGTGGTTGTTCCCCAGGAACTCTAACCAGGCATTTACAAGACCTCCATCAGTGACAGCTTATCCGGGCATCTTGCACCTGAATTTCTACTCTCCAGCCTTCCTGGGCGGCTAGGAAGAATGACTGTGCCCATTTGAAAGAGGGAAACAAGATTCAAAGACTTTCTCAAACTCAAACTTGCAGCCTTTAGCAGAGATGAGAATCAAATAGAGATTTTCCAAGTCTGACAGCCTAACTACCTTTTCCCATCCAGTTTCCTGTACTGGAAAGTAGAACAAAAAGTCACCGTTTTTTGCTTTGCACTCTGTCTCACATGATTGAGTTCCTACAGCCAACCCTAGAGAATGAGTTGGACCTTTCCCTTTTTAGCCAGCCCCAGACAGCTGCCCTACCCCATCCTCATACCTCACAAAACCATAAAGTTCACGTCATACTATAACACCACAATAGCGTGACAGCAGCACAGGAGTACTTCCCAAGCCTCAACCCCTCTGCCAGCCAGAGGGAGCTTTCAGCACAACAGGGGGAATCCGACAAAGACAGCTTCAGTGGAAGGGATATGCCCAGTTTGAATTAAACCTCAGCTGCCGCCTCTGTTCAAGCAGGTCCCACCTTGCCAACGCTGTACCGGCCCAGCAAGCCCAGGATTAGTTTTGAAACGCCTGCCTCCTAAAGCAGCAGCAAGCTGCCTGCAGCCTTTCCAGTTATTTGGCCATGCTCTTGCAGCACAGGGAAAAATTCATCTCAATTGAAAGATTGGGGTATAGGAAGTAGAGTGGCGTCTCCCAAGTGTCCTCCCCTCAACTCATTGTGGCAGGAGGAGGGGATCGTCCTGTTCAGAGAGAAACAGCCAGAATGACTGATTGCATCCATGCCACTGAAAGATGCTGATGAGAAAAACCCAGGCTCCTGCCTGTCATATTTTCAAAACCCCCAGACGCTGGCTCAGAGCCTTGCCTGTCGCTTTCCTTAAGCCTCTGTTGAGGAGGAAGAGTGAAGATCTCGGAGACAGCGTTTAGTGTCATAGACAGTTCGGCAAGAGACAATTTTTCACCCCGTTAAATCCCTCTGCAGAATATTATCTGCTGGTTTTCCCTCTTTTTTATGATTTTCTTATGATTATCTCCTGCTGTTTCTGTCCTCAGCAGCCAAATAAATAAATAGCAGTATAGCTGTCAGCAGCTTTAGCTGAGTAAGAAGGCCCTGCAGACAGCCTTGGTGGGCTACACCCCTCCTCGCCCTCAGCACCGCTGCCCTCCAGGCAGTATCAGGGTGCCGAGACCCTCGGGTCTAACAGCAAGAGCGGAGTGGGAAGGGGCTGAGAGCGCAGCCTCTTGCTTCTCTGTCTCACCTGTAAAAGGTGATGATGATGATAACATTAACAGCAACTTGATGAGGGAGGAGGGCTGTGAATATTTAACCTCTTCACCTGTGCTTGGAGCATGTTTTTACCATCATCCCACAGCACAAATGAAAAACCGTCAGAGAGGTGGAGGGACTTCTACGGGGTTGCAAGGCCAGTCTGTGGCAGAGCCAGGAATGAAACCCAGCCAATCTGATAGGAAGTCACTGGTGTCTTCCCCATAAAACAATTCTGCCCTTTGAAAAAAAGAAATGCACTTCTTTCTCTTGTGTTATGTGTACCCTTTACCCCCTACCTTCCCTACTTTTTCCTTTCCTCTGCCTAGTTTATTCATACAGCAGTCACACAGGTGTGCAGATCGCTTTACATACAAATGGAAAGACAAGATGCCTGCACAGGGGGACTTAGAGTCTGGCCACCGCATTCACTCACAGCTCCGGAATTCCTTCACAGACTCATTTTTCTACATTGCTCAGGGATTCTGGTCCCTTTGGGGCTATGTTTAATTCATATCCTACAACTCTCCGAGATCCTTTGCAGGTACTGATCCTGTCTTTTTCGTGAGCTCAGTGCTCAGATGTCAGGCTTTTTTCTTCCATATATAGTTTTCTACTCCTTCCTACTCAGATAAAGCTCTTCCTCTACTCCAGCCTCCATCTTTGGTCTTGCTCTCTCATTGCCTTTTTCTCCTTCTCTGCTTTCAACATTATCTTCCTGAGCATTCTTCTTTTTTCCTTGACACAACGTGTTCTCTTTTATAACAACCATCCTTACATCCTTCAAATACCCACCCCAGGCCCCACGTCTAACTCTGCCCGTGCCTCTACTCCTTCCCAACTTGTTTGTTAGGCAAGTGCTGGAGCTTATCAAATAGACACCTTTCCAGGGGTACCTAGAATATTAATAACACAATGAACTTGTCACTGCATATATACCAAATTGACTCATTTTTAACACAACCATTGGAAGCTAAGTTCCAGGACAGTGCGCTAGCAGTGCCAGCAGCTGCAACAAAGCAGGGTTGGCTAGTTTTTGACACTGTGAGATATCTTAACCCAGCAGTTGCTTATTTGATTAGCATGAGCACTTGTACACCCGTTTTAAAAGAAAAAAAATAACATTTACTTACTTCCTATTTCTCCCGCCCCATGTAACACACAGGTCAAAAACAGCAGAGGAAGGGGCTGTCCTGGTTTCGGCTGGGATAGAGATAATTTTCTTCTTAGTAGCTGGCCCAGTGCGTTTTGGATTTAGTGTGAGAATTATGTTGGTAACACACTGATGTTTTACTCGTTGCTAAGTAGCATTTATCCAAAGTTAAGGACTTTTCAGTTTCCCATGCTCTGCCAGCAAGCAGGTGCACAGGAGGCTGGGAGGGAGCTTGGCCGGGACAGCTGACCCGAACTAGCCAAAGGGGTATTCCATACCGTAGGACGTCATGGTCAGTATAGAAACTGGGGGGAGTTAGCTGCAAGGGGCGGATCACTGCTCAGGCATCGGTCAGTGGGTGGTGAGCAATTGCATTGTGCATCACTTGTATTTTCTTGGGTTTTATTTATCTCTGGGTTTTTTTGTTATATTCCTTTTCATTACTATTATTATTGTTACTATTATATTTTATTTTACTTTAGTTATGAAACTGTTCTTATCTTAACCCATAAGTTTTACTTCTTTTTCTCGATTCTGCTCCCCATCCCACTGGGAGGGGGAAGGAGTTAGCAAGCTGCTGCATGGTGCTTAGTTGCTGGCTGGGATTAAACCACAACAGGGCCAGAGACCCATGTCTAGGTATCTACCATGCCACGAACATGAAAACATCTCACACTTAGAGCTCTTCTCTCAGTATCTTCCAGACTTCAAACTACAGTGCTGATAGGAACAAAAGCAAATCTATTTGCTTGAGGAAGGAGAAATTTCTTACCCTTTTTTATAAGGATGGTGCGATTTCAGTGAGCAAAGAAGTGTCAACCTGCTCTCAGCTGTCACAGGAACTGGCTTTTATCTGAAAACGCTTTGAGAACCCAAAGGTTTTGAAGACATGAAAACAGGAGCTTCATGCCTTATCCTGATTTCTGATTGTGATCTCTTTCCTAGCACCAGAAAGTGCAAGGGTCAAGTCAGTTACTTTGCACCTATTTCCACAAATTTTTAGGAGCTCCATCGACTTGATGCAATCTTCTTCAACCATTGCCTTCCCTCTACTAGCTGTCACACCTACTCTCAAGGATTTTCTTGTGATTAGGTAAAAACTCAAGATGTGATCATCAGAAGACTGAGACAAAGCTAGTCCTCATGAAATTGGAGATCACAACACTTTCACACTTTCTACACCCATTGAATAGGTCAATGCAGCAACTTAACAGCTCCTGTAAGTTGTGCCCAGATGGCCTGAAACTCAAGATCCTAGGAACTGCCGGAATACAGTCAGTCTACTGGGCTCGTGCAAGTACCGAAAATCCTGAGCTTAGGTTTGAAAATAACAGCCGCTGCTGTTCTTGGCCCTACACACCTGAGCTCTGCTCCTCCTACGGCTGGGAGAGCAGGCACCCTCCCACCAGCAAGAGGCCAGTTCAGATGAGTCCCGTTCTCTTCTCCAAAACCTGGAGCAAAAGTCAAGCAGGGAGAAAGACAGAAAGCAAACAGGCCAGGGAGGCTGAGCTCCCTCTCCTTGCAGAGAACTGCTGGCTGCTGCTTCCTCTCCCCTTCCTAAAAACTTCTCTCCTTAACTGAGGAGAGAGCACGAGGC
Source organism: Haliaeetus albicilla (assembly GCF_947461875.1). Taxonomy (NCBI): domain Eukaryota; kingdom Metazoa; phylum Chordata; class Aves; order Accipitriformes; family Accipitridae; genus Haliaeetus; species Haliaeetus albicilla. The sequence goes on from NC_091488.1 coordinate 42,983,213, forward strand.
CCAACAGCATCCCGCGCTGCTTCCCCATGCCGCAGGCAGAGAGGCAAGGGCAGCCAAGTGGAGAGCTCTCTCCTCGGGCTGTAACAAGCAGGCGCTTCTGGAGCCACAGAGAAGCAAAAGTATTTTTGGCAGGGATTAAATCAAGAATACTTAGGGAACAGTCTGTCTAGTCAGAGAAAATGCAACCATGATGGGTAGCTCAGCGTGCCATGCCTTCCTCCCCACTGCCCCCCAAGGACAATTACAACAAAATTATTACTGCCATCTCAGTACCTGGGTCTGAGCAAACATGCCCTAGGATCAAAACCACAAGGAATATCACCTCATGGCAGCTCTGCTGCTTTCCCTCAGCCCTCCCTGTGCTTTACAGCCTGGACCGATACTACTTCATGCTGACCTCTTTGAGGCATACCCCTCCTTCCCACCAAAAAAACATTGTATCTTGGGCGAGCAAAGGGATACGAAAAAGGAACAAGGCTGGAACACTGCTGCAGGCACAGAGATAGACTAGGAAGAAGCGGGTGTCAAGTTTGCCAGACACCATTAATGAGTTGAGGAAGCCCCGGTGGCTACATCAAAGGCTCGCCCTTGTTGCTCCAAGCTACAGCAGGCCCTTGGCTGGGAAGAAGGGGGCTGAGGACCCAAATTTCAGAGCCTGTTGCAGGAGATCAGTTGGTCTAAACCCCTACAATTCCCTGGGCCTGGGTCACAGGACGGCAGGGGCCCTGCAGAGAGGTCAGGCCGGGCCATGAAGGCACCCGGGCATCAAACGTGGCTAGGTGGGCAACACAGCGCCAGGGAAAGCAAGAGGGCAGCAGCCATCGGCTCTTAAAATACTGCTAGGGCCCTGCCTGCTGGCAGGCAGAGCCAGCACTGCAGGGCAGCAAGCCGCTGGGAAGCACGGGCAAAGCCCAGCCGCGGGTTCTGCCATGCGAGCATCGGTGCCACGGGCAATAGAGCATGGCGAGAGCTCCACAAGCAGCAGCCGGCGCCGAACTAACAGCCCGCCTGCTGGCACAAAGCTGAGGAGAGCTGGGCAGGAGCCCGGGAAGCAGAGAGGAACCGTGCTCCTGGGTGAGCCGGGCGAGTGGGGGGAAAAGGCAGCTGCTTCACGCAACCTCTGCTTCCCAGACCTTTAATGCTCAGCAGTCCTTTGCCCACCCATGGGAGCTGGCACTCCAGCAGCAGGATTTCCCCAGGCAGAAGATAGAGGACAGTGGGATAAAGCAGCGAGAGCACGCTGTTTGTGCTGAGCGTTGGTACGAGTACAGATCTGCTGGGGCACCGGGCAATTTGATAAAGGAAATAGAGAATACACGGTGGGACCAAGAAGCTGTTGTGCCTGGTCCCGTGTGAAGTCAGAGCAAAACTACAGTCCCTGCTGCAGTTATTATACAAGGTATAAGGCAAGGGGCAGTCAGCGAACCCCAGAGAGGAAAGAAAGGAAAGGAATTATTAGGCTAGAGCAAAGCTGCTGACGCTGTGGAGTAGTAGCAAAACCACCAGTCCCTTTTCTGCAGCGATCATTAGGCTTGCATATCGTGTTCACGTGTTGCTAGTTTTCCTGATCCATGCTTCCCAATTACCAAGAAACCCAGTTTGGGAAGCTTATACACACATCTGTGTTTCTTCTTACCCTGCTTCTGCCACGGAGTAGCTCAGGAATGGGTTTTACCCCTGTGCCCTCCAAGAAGCTTTCACACTGAAAGAGTATCACTGAGCGCCTCTCACTACAGAAAAAACAGCGCTGAACCACTGATGAAGAGCTTGACTGTGCCTTGTTCACATAATACCTTAACTAGCATCAGCGAAAGCGTTGCAGGAGTGCAGTGAGGAGCCTCCGTCCTTACATGTAGAAATACAACTGCCACATTCGCGAAGCTACGGCTAGAGGGGAATTGAGCTGTTCCCTTCCACTGCACTGTCGAATGTAATTTACTCCCTGGCATTGTGTGATCAAGCAAAGGACGGGCAATAACATACACAGCAGCTTATCCCAGAGAATGGCAACTTCACCTTTTCAGCTTTTAACTGAACCTGACTGCAACTTGAGACATGTATTCGTACCTCTGCTGCAGCGTTACCATCCCCACTATGAGTGCTGTGGAAGCAGAGAAGGCGGCAAGGGTCTCTGGTATAAACTGGGGAAATCAGCTTGCCAGTAAAGGCAAAATCCCAAGGCTTTCCCCTGGAGGAGTAAAAGCTGTTTAGAGCAGCGTGTAAATTCACGGCAAGAAGCAATAAAGGTGAGTTTTATACATTCCCATTATTGCTTGTACGTCTTTGCAATAATGTTTATTGACATGTTTGAACGGAGCACAAGCTGCAGTTCGGTTCAACTGCCTGTGAAAATGGGACATTTGTCAAGAAACAAACCTTACAGATCTTAGCAGCTCCTCTTTTCCCAGATATTAGTTGGGAAATACTGGAAAGAGTATGGAGCACCAGGGAAAAGGCATCCACTGAGATGCCCAGGGTGCCTTGGCCAGCAATCCCTGAGGTGCAGAGAGGGAGGGGGAAAGCTCAGCAGGTTAATGGGGAGCGTCTTACTTTGCATTGACACTCATGCACAGCCTAAAAGTATGCGTGCACATCAATTACGGAATCCCTATGAGGCACAATAAAATTAACCTTGCATAGCCACGGAGATATACTACAAACGTGTCTCGTCGAAGGCGCTTGGCATGGCTTTAGCCAAAGTACCCTATAAGAACTTGGCCATAACTTCCCTTGACACGCAGAAATGCCCTTGCTCCTCCTTTCCACCAGGCCCTATTCCGTGAGGTGAGGAGCCTCTTCTAACTCCTCTGAATTTTAAAGATCCCTGAAGACATGCAGCACATTTTAAATTCATTAAATGCAAAAGACATTCTTCTTCAAGAGTTATGTTGGAACTGCATGCCCCAGATTTCCACAAGGCTTGGACTAGGCTCTTAGTTCGGTCCGCTACAGACACAGAAATGACACCAAGTCATGCCACGCCAAAACTTTTGGATTTGAATCCCTGTGCTGAGCTTTAAACAGCCGACTGTTCCAAACCTATCATGCTCTGCGGTTCTGCTTCAGGCATGCTTCACCTCTCATCACCCTTTTTACACTAGGAACTCATGGTATGGGGCTACCTCTGTCTCCATAAAAAGCAAGGCTACCACACAGTTCATGCATTTCAGTCCCTGTTCTGTAGCCAACGCTCTCCTGCCCTGTCCCAGCACCAGCTCTGCCAGTACCACTCGTTCCCGAGCAGCAATTATTCCAGTCATATGTCCTCTCCACATGTGGCACTCGTTACTGGACAAACTAGACCTAGCCTTGTGGACCCCTCCCTTCCCAGCATCCTGCAATGTCACTTTTCATTAAGCTTCATAAACCTTTCAAGTGACAATTCTCTCTGCATTCATTGCTGCACCAGCCCAGGGAATAGGAATGGCCTCTGGTTAACATCACATCACTGCTGTGGCTTTGTTTTTGTGCATGTTGATCAGAAATTACCTGGCTTAGAGAAAGTAATTTAGTGATAAATGATTGCCCGTTCAGAGGTAGCTAGTTCCAGCCGTAGCTGCCAGGTATTAATCTATTTGTCAATCCTTTCAGATCTTCTGCGGTGATGAGCAGGGGTACAGCTAAGGCGTCAGAGCAGCTCCCAACTCTGGAAATTGAAGCCCCCTCTTCAGAGGACAGAGAAGAGGGCAAAGAACTTACCCCACACCTTTACAGCTGCATTTGCAAGGTGCTCTCAAAACAAGGAGGACCAACTTGGGAGGGATTAGTGAGGGCCAGGGTTCCAGCTTTGACCTTCAAAGGGGCTTTTGAACAGAGCTCAAAAGCAGGAAGAGCAGAGATTTAAGTCTCAAAAGTGCCTGGGAGTGCCTGGATGAAACAGTGAGTGGGAACATGCCAAAATTTTTCACTGTTACCAGCTCTCCCCGAGCTTTCAACAGGAGCATTCCCACAATAAAATTTTTGGACATAAAGGGACAAAAAAATTAAGCGAATAGCTAGACTCCTCACTTAGGATATGCAGCTCTCAAGATCCAATTCCTATTCTGCAACAGGAGTTCGAAACTCAGGCCTCCTACCTTTTCTGAGCACTGCCACCTCTCTTCGGTGCAATAACTAACTACTTACAAAGAGTAGGAGGTTTACACCTCTTTTATGCCCACCAGTGATTCTCCTCAAGAGACAGAAACACAGAAAAACAACAACAGCTTTCCAACACCAGGACGAACAACGTAACCCACAGTTTGTTTTGGCCATGGCATAAAATCAGAGTAATTCATCCAAGCCTGCTTGTTCGCAGAATGCACGAGGTTTAGGTAAGGATTGGCACACGCAGCTCACAGGACAAGTTGCACCTCTCCAGCTAAGAGAGGAGCTCCCAGAAACCTTCAGGATGAGTGTGAACTCTACGTGCAAATACTTCTGAAATTCTACGGCGCATCATTTCATACATGGAAACAACTTTCACGTTTGTGGTTCCCAGACATGGAAAGGTCACAACATACACTAAAATTTGAAATTTACAGCCTATTTTCATGATGCCAGCCAGAACTCAAACTCTGGAAACAATTCCTCAGTCTTGTTCTGGATTTAGTATATTGCTGTAGGACATTAGAAAAACTGGCTTTAAATCATTGCCCTGTGGAGCAGTTTGAAGAGCAGACATATCCAAACCATTACCAGCATCCTGACAATGAACCGCACTCACACAGTGGCCTTGGTGCAAGCTCCGCTTTAAAAAATTGGAATAATTTGATGGTGCTTCCTAGATTCCTGGAGAAAAATACTCTTTTTGACAGGAAAATTCTTGTCTCCCTTTGGCTAGGGCAAAAGGTCTGCACCTTCCCCTTCCCTCCACTCCCTGCTGGGCTGCAGTACTATTTTCTTGAGCTGTTCAAGTTTGGAGGCTCCAGCAGCGAGCCAGCGACAGATCGTGAACTGCCTTACCAAACCCTGCAGGTAACAGGGCAGCACGCGTTTTTTGTCTCGAAAGCAGATGTGCGAGGCAGCTGGGACCCTTCCACCAAACCTCTCCTCCATCCGCCTACCCCGCTCCCCTTCATGCCCCGCTTGCTCTTTCTCTTCCTCTCCCGTAAGCCAGGGAGAGAGCCGATATTCGGAAGCAATTCTCTCCCTCTCCAACTCAGCCCCCAACTACCCTCTTCCTTGGGACCGTGCCTCGGGCAGAGCCGCGATGGCCGCTGGATGCAGGGCTGCCGCTGGATGCAGGGCTGCCCCGTCGCTTGCAGCTGGGACTAATTCCCCCTCCGCTCAAACGAGGGAGGAGAGGTGACGAGGAGGGAGCATCCCCACCGCCTCCGGACCTCAGCCGCGGCACCCCGCCACGGGCACCCTGCCTGCGGCCGGCCGGGACTCGTGCAGGTGCGACAGCATCGGCAGGAGCTCAGGCAAGATTCCCACGCCTCGGGAGCATCGCCGAGAGCCCGTTATCCCCCCTCCTTCGAGCCGGCGGGTTTACAAGCCTCTAATTCCCAGCTACAAGCGCCGCTCTCCGTGCCAAGGAAGCGGCGGCGCGTGCTGTCATTCACGCGGCTGGAAGGCCGCTCCTGCCAGCGTTTGCGGCTATCGTACCAGCTGCTCGGGGCTGGGAGCAGATGGCGGGATGGCACACCTGACAGGGAGCAGACCTTCCAAGGACGAAGGGGGAGGAAGAGTTTGCGCGCAGTGTGGCCGGCCCCGATCCCCAGCCGCGCAAAGACAGAGCAAACGCACCCGCTCCTCCCTCTCTTCCACTACCCCTCCCCAAGTTGCAAGAAGACATTTTCGCACTGGGGTAATCCTGGACAGGTGTCGTCGATACCTCTAAATTTGTACGCTTCTCCTGCCTCAGCCGAAATGCCCTTTATTTGAGCTAATTACCAAGCACATTGAGCTAATTATCAAGCAAAATCCCAGCTCGGCCCTTCCCGCGAGGACGTAAGAGCATTTTCTTCGGGGGGGGGGGGGGGGGGGGGGGGGCTCAGCTACTTTAAGCCCACTCCACCCCCCAGAAACAGTAGTGCTGGAAAAGGTGAGAGCTCTGGCCAAGGGCGAGTATATTTCTTCTCTAGCCTTAGTCCATCCCAAAAAGAGACGATGACAGAGCACGAGCTATGGTAGTAATCCCAGTTCCAGCTCCTCATCTTCCCATCTCTCCCAGATGAAGTTACCGAAAAGAACCGATACAGAAGAACATCACAGAGCGCAAGAGATATAAAACAGTGATTACGTCGCATACAATCCATCCTGAAGAACTGATATGTGAGCGCACATACATTTAAATATTTGAAAAGCATCTTTTACAATGAATATCAAAATGACTTACAATCCAAGTCAGAGAAAAATGCCCTTACTTCTCCCTATCTCCCTTTTCTCATTACAGAGATAAATCCCGGGTGCGTCTCTCAGCTGCAGAGGGAGACTGAAGAATATATATATAAAAAAACATATATATGTGTGTGTGTGTACGTATAAAATATACAACAGTAATAATCTCAACAATTTTAAGAGAAGCTTGCTGCAGAATACAGCCAGTCTGGGAGATGAGAAACTCGGTAAGAGCCGAAGCCTCTCTCTTCCCATCTGCAAAGTGGGTGGAAAAAGATGCCAGGCAGCAAATGCACGGGCTTGCACCGTGTACCAGAAAGTGAGAGGAAGGCAGGAGGAAGGAGCGGGAAGGATGGTCGCACGCGTGCAGCAATAGTGTTTGCAGTCCAGCAACCGAGGACAGTCAGCATTGTCAATACCAAGCATGCAAGCAACAGAAGTACAGGTGCTACGGCTACCCCAAGATTTTAAATCATGTCAATTATAAAGCGGCCCCCTTTCCATTGCATTCCTGTTTTATAATGAAAACTGAAATGAACCGTGACTTCAGAAGCTCAGTCTTGTTTGGGTTTTTTGTTTGTTTCTTTCCTGTCAACCCCCCCCCCAGCTACCGTGGAACTCAATCAGGAGCCTTGGCAGCGCTGCTGCCGCTGCAACCGTGCTGCTCCACACGTCGCAGGGGATGCTCTGACTCAGGGGGAGCAATTCACACTCACATACGCTGAGATGGAGAGATGTTGCTCTTTTAATTAGAGGGCTTCACCTCTATTCCCAACCCTGGTCACACCTGAAAGCATATGCAATAGCACAACTATGTCTCAATGTACTTTTCTCTCTCTTCTCTGTGATTCCGATTGAATTCATGGGCAGTTTATTTGAACACAGTTTGTGCCTGAACCTCTCAATTTCTAAGTGCTTTTCTCTATGTAAATACATATACATTTGTAGGTTTTGAACTGTGTGCCTTCACTGCAGACCTGGGAGCATTACTGTATGCGTACCCCTCCTGGTACAATGCAATGGCCTGCAAAGGTGTTCACTGGAGCAGTGCATGGTGTCCTATCTATGCAAGGCTGAAGAATTCTGTCTGTACTCCAATAAACATTCCCAACCCTGAATCATGCAAACACCATTAATCAGTTTTCTAGCAAACAGAACAGATTTCTAAACAATAAGAAAAGTTCATTTCCCCCCTTCTTTTTGTCATTATATGAGCCTCAAGGGTGGATGCAAGCCATATTTTCAAGTCTTGCTCTGCCACCAAAACCACAAAAGGTTGAGAACAATTTACTTTCAGAAGCAGAGGCATCTAGTAAAGCACAAATTATTGAGACACATGACAAAAAATTCCAGAATTGGTAGCGCTGCAATTGCCTTCACTGTAGAAACCAGGAAAAAGATACAGATCTGTGAAGTGGCTTCTACAAAGTGTCACAACAAATAAGGCGGACAGTGAAAAACACAGCATAAGTCTCCTGACCCACAAACATGCTTTTCCAAACAAACCAGGCTGTCACCACAGTGTGTGCTCTCAGGACCCTGTGCACCCAAATGAACAGTCCTCTGTTGTATTTTTAACTATACATGCACTGGCTGCCAGGATTTTATAGTTGTGCTCGCCACACAGGAAGAGCACAGTCTTCTCCCATGGATGCGTGGCTATATTTACACAGCTGTACATACTTTTCCATACATGTATCCAGTGATAAGGTGCAGTGCTTGTGCAGTTATAAGCACATGCCAAAGCTCCAACACGTGCAGGATGCCAGAGTCCAGCATGTGTGCCCTGGATAACTAATCAGAGCCCTTTGCCCTGGCTGTGTCTCTCACTGTTTGAGCTTTGTAAAGTCTGACGGACGCACGCATTTCTCCTCAGCTTTGACTCCTGAGTATAGCAGCGTTTGCATGGACCTAGGTGTTGAACAAATGATCAGCCAGCTGAAATGTTACTTTAAATGCAAGTTTGTGTATCGGCTCTGGGAGCAAGACTGAGAGATGCAGTTGAAACGAACACAGTCACTCTGAGTACAGGATCTGCATAAATCACTGTCCAGTATATTCATTCCTATTGACAGATTAATTCCTTTCTCAGGTTTTGCTTAAAAGTGTACCACTGAATACTAATAGCAGTCCCCCGAGCTGCAGTAATGTCACTCAAGGCAGGGTGAAAGATGCCGGAGGGAATGATCTACGGCCTTCTTGATGGGAGAAGCTCCCAGCTGCTCCGGCTCCCCAAGCTGGCAGCAGCGGGTGGAAGGAGCCACCTCCTCACCTTGCGAGTCGATGGGACTACCCGAGTCTCCAATGCTGGCGGGAGGCAGCACTGGAAGAAACACTGCAGAGACACTAGGCCTGGAGGAAAACCTCTCAAAGTCTGCCAGAGTAAAGTTGGAAATAGCAAGGCCAATTCTTATCTCCCCATAAAACTAGCTGCATATGCAACACAGCAAGGGCACTGGTCTGAGAGGCAGGGCAGGCAGCAGAGCAGGGAATCTCTGTAACATTTCCCAGCCCCAGCTGATTCCTTGGGTGCATTTTATTCTCTGCACCTGAAAAAAAATGAATGCAAAGATATTTTCACTTAATCAGGTCTCCCAGCCAAGGTGTCAGGCACAGAGAAATCGCTTGTCACTCCAATGCTTCCCAGCATGTGCTTGCTGCACCAAGGAATGGAGGGCAAAGGGATTACAGAATTAAGTGATACCGGTACAGCAGCCGGAGAGTGGCCAAGATTTACCTGTCACTCGGAAGAAAACTCCATTTCATTTTGTGATTTACTAAGAGCGAAAGTTAAAGTGGTGGGGCCTGGCCACGTCCTGGGATCTATAAGCAGGCAACGTCAAACCATCAGCCCATGACAGCCTGCACCAGGCAACTTAACCTTTCTGTGGGCAAGGCGAGAGCAGCTGCGCAGTAATCCCTTGGTTCAGGCTTAGGTGCAGGCTCCTGGACTCCTATCAGACTTCATCACTGCCTGTCAGTTACCTGGAGGACCAGCCAGTGTTTTCTGGGAGTCAGGATAACAGCATTAGCCCTGCAGGTCTGGAAAGGTGGCTTCCCATTTCCATGGCATTTGCGTAATGCCAGCAAGTCTGAAGGGAAACGGCTGTTTAAGCTGTGAGGCGCCCACCTGATTTTTGTTGACACCATGAGGACCTGCCTGGCAAGGTCCTGCACAGATCAGGATAAAGTGTGAGAGCAGAGAAAAAGGCTCAGCTAGCACAGTTCCTCTACCCCACTTCTCCCATTCAAGCAGGCTGTCTCCAGCAGCAGAACTGGCAGGACTGTGGGGAGTCCATCGTGCTGTGTCTGCCTCTGCTGATGACAAATGACCCTTAAGACAAAATCTGTTCCTGCCCACACACTTTCTTTAGTGAAAGCACTCTTTTTTTTCTCTCTCCCCCAAAAAAGTCATGGCCTCCATTGCCCCTCACTCTCTTCTCCACTTGCTCATGTAGAGATATGACTAAGAGCCCTCAGGACAAAGCCCTCAAAAATAACAGCTTGCTCTTCTGTTTTTAGTGCACTCCTCTGCCCTATTTCACCCCATCAGACTTCCCACCGTCCCCTAAGATCCCAACTGCCTCCTTCTGTGTCCGCTTCTCTTCCTCCTCCAAACCATCCTCCCCAGCTGTACGCTGCCTGGGATGGTCTAGTCAGAATGAATTCCCATTACACCTTCTTTGCAAACAATTGCAGCCCCTTTGTTCCAGTTTGAATCAGATTTCTCCCCGCATTTTGAGTCATGGTGCCTCCCCAGGCACTCCCTGTACCACCAGAACTGAGAGCCCAGAAGGGCAGGTGATGAGCTCCTGCCAAAAGGCACAAAGCAGCAACTTCACAGGTATTGAGGGGAGCATCTGGGTGAAAAATTGGGAGTTTGCAGCTGGCTGGCTGTTTTTCTCTAGCTGGCTGAACCAAACGCCAGAGCTGGACGTCTCTCAACTTGGAGAAAAATATAGTTCAATTAGACTTAGACTATTTCAGGTTGTAAAAAGTGTAAATAGAGCACTTTTTAAAAAGCCAGGTGTATCTGAAGGCAGATTAATCCCCAAGTGTCATGAATCAATGCAACACAGTTTCATACTGCAACGATATCCATTCATAGGCTCTTTATCTGTCAGCCAGCTTTGTTCCTATTGATTGTGTCCCATCAAAAACTCAACTGCACCTTAATGCCAGCGAGGGCCTTTCCCCTGCCTTGTTTCAGTGGCCAAGAGCACACTGCCTTCCAGCTTGGTGCAACAGTCCCAGCCTTGCACAGCTCAGAGTCCTCAAGCTTCTGCTTGTTGTCCGTATTACAAATGGACCCGGGCGACACAAACACCGTTTTGGTCCACACAGGTGCTGGCTAGCTCTTGGCTAGAAAGATGACAGCACACATGATGCTGGAATTAATAAGTAATACCTCTGCTAAAGGGTTATCTGCCTCCTCCTGCTCTGCCAAAGGAACACGTACTGATTACGCTCATGTCCTAGACAGCGTCACCCTTACCATGCAAGCTGCAACTTGCTCCTTGTTACAAGCTTATATGCTGAGCAGCACCCTGCTTGCAGAGGAGCCATAAGCCATAAATACCCTGTGGAATACACATGTTCTGCTACTAATCAAAGATTTTCCAGGTAGTTTTGATGCTCTGCTATCTCCCCATCTTTTCTCATTCCTCCCCTCCATGCTAGCCTCTATGCTTTCTTCTATTTAGACTAAGTCCTTGAAAACCTTGAAATCCATCAATGCACAATTACCTTTGTTCTCCTGCTTCTTCAGTTTCTTCCACTGGCCTTTTTTCTTCTCTTCCTCACTCCTTTCACTTGCATCTCTGCGTGTGCTCACTCTATCCATTTTGCCCCCCAATACCTCTCTCCCATGCCTTTCTCTGCTTCCAAGCTCTTCTATCAGTCTTTTTTGCTATTCCATTTCTCTAATCTATCCTGAATTGTCTCATCTTTGTCATTTTTAAGCAAAATTAAGACTGCCCATGAATGTCCCTGGATATTTTTAAATCTTCCAAAACAAGCCTCAAGGCTCAGTCAAAGCCTATTTGCCTAGAAATGGCTACACAAAAAGGTTTGTGCCAGCTACAGACACAGTTAGTTCTTCACACAGACACCAGGAGGTACCTGTCTGTTCTACTTTATCTCCAACCAGTGGCACTGAAATACCATTCAGATTCTGTTCCTTGTCCTTCCTTGGGTCAGTGCTAGGCAGAGCTGAAGGGTAACACAGATTAACTGGTTTACAGCATTTCTGATTTGGCCAGTACCAGGCTTCTCTATGTACACCCACTGCTCTGATACACCTAACAACACGTAATTTATCTTATTTACACTGCAGGTAAACTTCTGAGACCTCTCAGTTTAGATATAGATTTGTAACATTGCTTCTCCAGAAGCAAGGCAAGGCCACAGTGCTGGGGGGGTGATGGTACGGCCAATCACCCTATTTGGGTGCAAAGTCATTCAATCAAGCATGCCTGGATTTGACATTTTTGCCTCAACCTTCTCTTGCAATCAGCTGGAAAATCAAGGGCTAAGCCTGGCTCCATAAAAGAAAAAAGATGGCCAAATGTGGCATGTACCTTGAAAAATGGGAGGACCAGGGGATTATAAAGCAGAGAGCTTAGCTTTGGTTCTCGGGAATCGACTGGGACAAATAACCAGACTACTTTTAGGCACCTGCAAGATAACAAGGAGATGAGTAACAGGCAACACGCACTTATCAAGAAAAAATCATGTCAAACCAATCTAATTTTCTTCAGTGGAAGGGTAACAGGTCTTGTGGACAGCAGAGAAACAGTTCAGTCATACATCTTGACCTTAGTAAGCTTTCTGACGCCCTTTCTCCTGACATGCCTACAGGCAAGCTTGGAAAATATGGTCTAGATGAACACACTATACAACGGCTACACAACCTGTTGGAAAACAGTAGTCAGAAAGTAGTTACCAATGATTCACTGTCAAAATGCAAGGATACACCAGCGGGGTTTCTGCAGGGATCTGTTTGCAGTCTGGTGATATTCAATATTTTCATTAATGACCAGGATAAAGTCTGTTTATTGAATTTGCAGATGACAGCAAGCTGAGCAGGAGTGCACAGGGAAGACAGGTATGGAATTAAAAATTATCATAGTTACAACATGAACTGATAAAAAGTAGAATAAAATACTATATGGGCGTGTGTGCAAGGTATTGCACTTCGGTAGGAGTAACAGCCTGCACTGATACAGGATGAACAAGCAGGCAGTTAGCAGCCTGCCAGAAAAGGGGGTTACAGTGGAAAAGACAATGGTAGATCAAAAGCTCAACGGCAATCACCACTGCCTTGATAGCAAGAAAAAAGCAAATACTGTATAAGTGTACAAGGGTGCAATCTGCAAAGCACAGAAGCTAATCCGCTTCAGCTAATGCTGGTGGGAGTCAGCCAGAGTACTGTGTCCACCTTGGGAGAATGACCCCCAAGGGAGGTGTGGCCCCACTGCAGAGACCTGAGGAAGGCAATGATAATAATCAAAGTTGAGAAAGAACCATTTCTAAGGGAGATTGAATGCACTGGGGCTGTTTACTTTAGAGAAGACAAACAAAAAGAGGAGACATTAAAACGGTTTTCAGAAACCTTAAAGCTTTTGGGGGGGGGGAATACGAGAACAGTTTGTTCTGCATACCGATGGCGAGTACAACAAGGAAAGTGGGGATTACAAAAAGGGAGATTAAGGTTAGAAGTCACCTCTGAGATCTAGTGGTAAGGACATTTAAGCACCTGAAAAGATTGCCTCTGGTTGCAGAGACTCCACCGTTGGAAAGTGTTTTAGAGTCGGCTAGATAAACATGCCAAGAAACACCTGAGTATAGCTGATCTGGTCTTCGGCAGCAGGATGAATGAGATTCCCCTCACCAGGTTACTTCTGGCCATCTCGTCGTGAAAAGTCTCTCTCTCTCTCTCAAAACACTAATCCACGTACAATCCTTTCCTCACACGCGTCGCTCGCAGACATATGAGAGTTACAAAAAGTAAACTGGAATGCTGGTGCATCTGCTGCCATGCCATGTAGTGCTGCCAGTGCTTTGTATGGTGACAGTGACCACCCCATAGTATTTCTTTCTAACTGTGCAGCGGCACAGGTTAAAACTTTTCTTTTGGTCTGATTAAACAGATCAGTTTATGATGCAGCCCGTAAGGGATTTACTTTTTGGCAACACAACGGGAATGACCCCACCAATGTAAGAAGCTAAGGTAGCCGACCCCAAAATAGGGGTCTTGACTCCAACAAAAAAGTTTGAAATCTTGGAGGAAAGATCACTGCCCCTGAAAATTGGGCATCAAGAAGAAAAGTTTGGAAACTGCTGAGCTAAGGGCTTTTTCTCCAAGAATCTGACAACTTTCTTTCTCAATTGAAAGCTGTTTTGCGACGCAAATCCTATATCGAGGTAGTGGCCTTTGTAACTCTATATTCCTCTACAGTATAAGGAGCAGCAGGACAAACACAAGCTCCTGTAGCAGTGACCTGGGTTATCAGGCACGTCTGTGATTACAGCTGCTCAGAAAATGGAATTTTGTCCATGGGGAAACCATGCCGTCGAACACTTTCCAAGCAAAAGCACTCTGACTACATTCCCATCCTCCTTTTTGCCGGTGAGTGATTACAACAGCCTCTACTGACCGGGGACCAACTCCAGGGGCCAGTCCAGGCACCAGTCCCTAGATATTTCCTTAGTGCATGTCCCGTGCTTAGCTGTATAGGATCTAGGCAGTCTGGACTTTGAAGGTAAATCACAGGATGAGAGCAGAACGCCAAAGCATTTTTCACGACCTTTCTGATGAAGATATTCAGGTCTCAAAATGTTACTAGCTGTAAGGACACTCGTGCTTTTTCTTCTCTAACAGTTCTGCGGTGGGAATATGAATGACTCTGCACCACCGCATAAAAGGTACAAATACCAAGGGAAGAGAAGAATGGCTTGGGTCAGTCCAAACCCATCTAATTAAGGAAGAAATGACACCAAGAAAAACGAAGCAAAGGCTTGAGGTGAAGGACTACTTAGCTCGGAGTGTGACACCCCATATGTAATTCTCACCAAGAAAATGCAAGATGCCTCATCTCGCATGCCTTTGCATTGACATGCAAAACAACTGCAAGATTAGATCCCTTGCTTGTACATATGCATGCCTCCTAGTGAAAAGAGCTACTGATTTGTGAGGCCACTTCCCTGTGATTTTCGGAACTCCTCTTGTGGAGTCTCCAGATGGTGTCCTTACCGAAATGGAGGCTCAGTGCTCCCCTGGACGCTCACATGGTTAAGCACTTAGCCATTGCCACAATGAGAAACACCTTTTACAATTCAATTTGATCTTTCTCGAGGATTACTAGAAGCACCTACTCTCGCTATAGTGAAATGTTAGGCTGCAATAAATGATTTCACCGTAAGAGGTTTTAACTGTCATAGGCATCAAAATGGCTTTGCAATGGTTATGAGTAGATTTAACTCAGAAGTTTGACAGTCCCATGTGCTCAACAGCACACCGAACGATTCAGTAATGATAGCGTACATATGTCCCCAGGGGACCCCAGCGTGAAGACACACAGACACTTAAAGCTCACAGCCCCATCCCCAGAAACAACGAGGCATCTCGCTTCCTTGGCTGCGTTTGGGCAGGGAACCAGATTTTCTTTCAAATCACACTGTTAGCACCAGTGAGCAAAGGCACCGGGGATGATCATGCCTCACTTCTGCAGGTAAGTGACAAGTCTCCCACCATTCGTTCACCTGATGCTGCATTAACAATCTGCAAGGGGATTTCTATGCCACTTGCAAAACTGTGGCAATAGAGGTAAGAAGCGAGGTGTGGCAGGAAACCTTATCAGAGGAGGAGATACATAGCCCACAGCCGATACCAGAGCAGGGCACAAACTAGCTGGCTCACGCCTGTCTTGCAAAAGGCAACACCTTCTACAGCACAGCACCAGTAAGGCCATGCTGGGGCACTGGAATGGGTCCAGAAAGGAAAGGAAGGGGTTTCCAGCACACGACCCGCCACTTCGCATGATGCCTGGGGCATGGAAAAGGACCCCCCCTGCTCTCTGCAAGGTAAAAAGCTTACCCTGAAACAGGGTTACTCCAAGCTTGGTATCTGGAGTAGGTGCAGACTTTTGGCTGTCGTTCTTGGAGAGTGCAGCATTCACAGCTGGAGACAGATTTTTTTTGAAAGAGCTGAGATCCCATTTGGGCAACAAACCCAGCGCCCAGGTTTTCAAAACAGAGCTCCTCATGCTGGGAGCGAGCATGCTTGAAAAAAGGGACCTGTAACGACAGTCACTAGAAGTCTTACAAGGCACCACTACACGTGCTCTGACCCTGTGGGGGTAGCAGAATATGTTAAACACTCCTGTGTGGACGCTTCAAAATTCCTCTCACCCTCTCTGGGACGCAAGGGATTCCCACTTAGGCAGCTGACTTCACCTGTTCAAGCCCCATGATGTTCAGATAAACATTTCTACTGTTTAGAAACTAAAATGCAATTAAAATATTTTCTAGAGAGACTCAAGGAATACAGTGAGAAGTTTTTTAGAGAAGGTTTTGGAAACTACACATTTCTCATTCCAAATAAATTTCAAAGAAACTTTTCAGGTAGCAGCAGAACAGCCTTTTCTTCTGCATACGGACCTATGACCAATCCCTCTGCCCTTCCCAAATGCCCTCCTAAAATTGCTAACGTGGGGAAATCTGAAGTGCTCCAGCTGCCAGATGAATCATATACGCGCTGTACAGAAGCCACGCAATACAATTCCACTTCTGAGATTGTGACAAATATAGTTTCATTAGTAATTCTTCTGATATGGCTTACAGAAACTGTAACAAACATAGGGAACGTACGCCAGCCGTCAAGGAAAGAGATGCTTGAGAAAGTGCCCGTGCAATTAACTTCCCTCTCCATGAAGATATGCCCAGTGAAAGGAATCAGACAAAAACAGGGCTGATGCATTTTAGAAGACAATACGAATACTAACAACTAAAAAATCATTTCACAAGCTTCTAAAAGTAACATGGCCAGCCAGCTCCTGTAAAAATGCTGAAGGAGGAGGAAAAAGATAGGTATGAGCCCAGGAAAGTCAGTTATGAAACAGAAGAGGTCCCAGACTTGGTTTGAATGATGCATATAAAAGGGGAATGCAGAGAAACAGTACCACTTCTCCTCTGGAAGATTACCTCTGCAAGGTGAGGTCTGGTTTGAGTAAAAAGTGCCAAAAAATTTCCACCAGTGACAGCTAAAACTACAGACAAGATACGACGTACGGTTGCATTGTTTTAGTAAACTACATTTCCAATTTTATAATATGGAATGCAAAACTTTTACGTGACTAGAACAAAACACATTTCTTTCCTAGGAAACTAGTTTAGTTTTCAAACTTGTCGGCTCTGTTAGAGCTGACAAGTTCTTTAAACCATGAGCATCCTGAAGCAGTGAACATAAAATAAATCAGCAGTACAGGTGAACACACCGGATGCCTGCAACCCATGACAAGAGTGTAATCCCAGACATGCTTCCAACTGCAATAGTCAGTTTGACAGCTGATACTGCCTTCAGAATTACTGTACCTGCAACAGGCACTGTTAGGGCTTTCCTGACAATAAGCAGATTTCTCTTGGACGACTCCCAAGTGCAGAAAAAAAAGGCCTGCTTTTCACGCCTTTCTAATTATTCCCAGTCATTATCAATATCTCATACTTCATGTTGTCTTCCACCAAAAAAATCCCAGGATCTTTGGCAAAAACTGTTGAGTTGGTGAGAGGGTCCCCCCTAACTTCAAAGAGACCTCGATAAAACCATTTGTTAACATGATTCCAAAATCTTGAAAGGACTGCAAAAATCCCGCAAAGGACATATGGAGGAAAGACTCAAAATGAATGCATGTAAAACATTTCCAAAACGTTCTAAGTTTTGGAATGCTAAAGTATGTTGAAACGCTAAAGTATGTTGGAACATTGAAACATTTCCAAAATGTTTTAACATCTTTACGCATATAGAAGCTTTAATCAGAATATGATAATACGGGACCTAGAAGTATTACATGCCCCAGTAGGGGACTGCCAGTCTCCATTTCCAAATGAGAAAATCTTTGTGATTATTAGCTTCCAGTCCTGTACTGTCACAAGATATCAGAAACTTAAATCTCTCGCTATCTCACAACTAAATCTTCCTAGAAAACTTCTGGAGAAAAAAATATACATTTAGAGAAAAAGCACATTAATTTGGCGGGCAGATCTGACCCTGTTCTGCGCAAGTATGACTATTTGAAGCAGATCATGAGTTTGCAGTTGGTATTTTTGATCCTGTCTGCAAGGAAGAAAATGGACTCCTGAGATCTCTTCCAACCTTTCATTTTTGCTATTCTAATATTGGATTGATTCCCAGGCAAATGAATTACTGGATGCAATGCAGGTTAGACACTCCAGGGCACATAATGAATGGGGTTTTTATTATTATTTATATATATAAAGATGTGTGTATGTGGCTTTGCAATTAGCTCATAGGTTTAACTTCCAGACACGTGTGCGCAACAGGGGAGAGAGAAAAAAAAGAGAACAAGTGAGGTTTGTGTCTATGCTCGTAAATCCTTTCTACAAAGATTTCCTTCCTCTCGCTCTGCCCTTGACAGAGTTTATCCTGCCCACAGTCCCAGGAAGGCACTGGGTACCTGCCTCCTAGGAAGGCACAGGTTTATTTGGGGATTTACTACTACCCCGCTGTGGAAGAACGAGCCCTACAGTTGTGGTTTGCAGCGCAAGAGGGTTAGAAGTATTGAGGGGAAAAGAAAGAGAAAGCCAAAAGCCTGTGGTACAAGTCCTCCCCCCAGTACACACACACACACCTGTAACGCACTTCCACGACAGCTCAGCAGACACCCATCTCTAAAAAGCTCCTCAAGGACACGTCCTCCCATCACGGTTGAGTAGGTCTGCCAAGCATGCTGGCAAAGCCCAGATCCTGGCCCAAACTCTACTTTCGAGGCATAATCCCCGAAGTCTCCATCCACCAAAGAAAAAAAGTGGTTCCACCAGAGCTGAGGGGGGCCGGGGAAGCCACGCACAGCGCTGCTAAAACAGCAGCAGCTGCTGCTGCTCAGCGTGGGCAATTTCCCTTTATTTTCCCACTGGGAAACCTCCTCTAAAGGCAATATTCACGACGGGTTCGAGCAGAAGGCTGTAAGCTGCTATTCCTCATCCCCCTCCATCCGGCCTGACGCTTCCCCACGCCACGACTAGCCCTCCCAATACGTGGGCATGTACCTACTTCGCCCTGCAGATGCCAGGAGAGCGGGTCGTGGCTGCTCAGAGGTCGGTGCCCCTGAAAGTCCCAGGGAGGGCAGGCTGAGGGGCACCTCCGAGCCCACGGGACACCGCCAGGGAAAGCAGGTCTGCTGGAAAGGGGGGGCTCACCCGGCTCCGATCCTGCAGCCGTTCCCCCTCCCCGGGCACCCACGGGACAGGATGGGGCTTCTGTTGGCCACCGTTGCCCACCTGCCTCTGCCATTGGGGTCACGGTGCTGACATCACAGCGCTGATGTCACTGCGCCTGCCCTCGTTGGTTGGTTGCCTGGGAGTGCACTGACATCACAGCGCCTGCCTCGCCCATAGGCTCTAGCGGGGCAGAAGCTCCAAGCGCAGCCGAGGAAGAGGAGGGCGGGAGCCAAAGGCCTGGCTCCCCAGTGCCCGATCCCCGCAGAAGCAAAGCAAAGGCACAGCGGCCACCATCAGCAGCGTTGAGGACAGCAAAGAGCACGATGTGAGGGTCGCTACGGGAGTAGTTCCCCTCGATCGGGCTTGACGCTCGCCCGAGGAGAAGGGAGCGCAGTCAGGAAAGGGCAGGGGCAGGTAGAAAGATCCTTGCTTTTCTGCTTTTCCCCTTGCCTTGCTGGGAGAAGCATGGATCCTTGCTTTTCTGCTTTTCCCCTTGCCTTGCTGGGAGAAGCATGGATCCTTGCTTTTCTGCTTTTCCCCTTGCCTTGCTGGGAGAAGCATGGATCCTTGCTTTTCTGCTTTTCCCCTTGCCTTGCTGGGAGAAGCATGGATCCTTGCTTTTCTGCTTTTCCCCTTGCCTTGCTGGGAGAAGCATGGATCCTTGCTTTTCTGCTTTTCCCCTTGCCTTGCTGGGAGAAGCATGGATCCTTGCTTTTCTGCTTTTCCCCTTGCCTTGCTGGGAGAAGCATGGATCCTTGCTTTTCTGCTTTTCCCCTTGCCTTGCTGGGAGAAGCATGGATCCTTGCTTTTCTGCTTTTCCCCTTGCCTTGCTGGGAGAAGCATGGATCCTTGCTTTTCTGCTTTTCCCCTTGCCTTGCTGGGAGAAGCATGGATCCTTGCTTTTCTGCTTTTCCCCTTGCCTTGCTGGGAGAAGCATGGATCCTTGCTTTTCTGCTTTTCCCCTTGCCTTGCTGGGAGAAGCATGGATCCTTGCTTTTCTGCTTTTCCCCTTCCCTAGCAGGGAGAAGCATGCCTCCTTAACGCTACCACTCAAGCCTCTCCCCCATTTCCCTAGTGGGATAAAGGCAGAGGCCCGCAAGGCAAGGCGGGCTCCAGCTTTGTCTAGACATCCTAGCGTTTTAACTCACGCTAATTGCTCCCCAATTAGCCGGAGTTAGCGAGCACATTTGTAAACACCGGTCTAGACACTCCACAAACGTTTGTTCTAAGACACATATGTAAAATAGTTAAGTGGATGCTAAGGCAATTAGGTATAATCTTATTACTTCCCTTTCTCCCATCTCCTTTTCACCCTTTGCTGGAGTGCAGACGGGAGCTCTGTACCTGCAGGACTTTTTTTTTCAAAAGGCACTACAAAGGTAAACCTTAGGGCTATCGCATGCAAAACCCTGATAAGGTGCTATTAGTTCCCAGTCAACTATCAAAGACAGAGTACGGTAGGGTTTTATAGCAGCAGACATTCAATGCACACAGAATCTACTAAGTAGGTGTAAAAGCCTTCTGAGTTTCTCAATTTTGATTTATATTCTCTTTAAAAAATCATTAGGCAGTAGATTTTCTGGTGTTCTTTATACAGACAGACCCCTCACCCCCTTTGTTACAGCTATATATCAAAATGTAAGGTTTCAACGTGACATTCACACTTCTGCTACTTTAGCACGCGCAGCAACACATTCCCCTCTGATTTTCTTTCAAAGATGCCTTATCAGTCTTTATATATGATCATAATGTGGAGCATATATCAACGGGATTCTTCAGAGCTGGAGAAGAATCGCAATCTCTGAGCGCTTTCACAATCCCACGAGCAAAAAAGCAGGGTAGGGGTTTCCAAATCTAGCATCACTCCCAGCCCCTCCCCAGTTAACAGAAAGCTATAGCTTGTATCCAAAGCAGAACAGAAGCTGGCATCGGGATATAAAACATCCATTTCTGCAACGTTCTTGGGATACAAGGCAATACATTTTTCTTCTCATCACAGGTCAAAACAGACAACACAGCCTCTAAATGAGCCACCCTCTGTTCGCTCTTCCGCAGGGTTGGCAAGCAGGTCGCAAAGGGCTCTCCATCGACATATCCCCGGCTGTACCTCCTTTAAGGCTGAAAGCAACCACCACCCCCTTTTGCAAGCATGGCATTTGGTGCAATTTGGATGACCAACCCTCATCCCAGTAAAGTATTTCCCTAACAAGTCAGCTCTCATCTGAATGCAAAGTGACACCGATTTTGGAGCTAACCCTCACAGCACAAGCAAATTTCAAAATTATTCACATAAATTTTATAACATTTTCCTTCTGGGTGGGAAAGAGAGAAAGAATTTTAATATTCCCATCATCCAATGTTTCAGTCTTATTTCTTGAAATGCCCCAAACTGCTTAATTTCAAGCTGGTTTAGTGTTAAGATGCATTTTCCTTTTTGTCTTAGAGAAGCCAGAGGAAAGTTAACGCCTCCGTTCTTTGCTACAGGCTGTGCTACGTAGATCATATCTCCCATGATTTAACCCTGCTTTGTCAGAAGGGTGCCACCATCATGTACCATTTTGCTCTTTTTTTCCAAGTTGAGCTCTCTAGAGAAGAGGACAAAAATCACAATGCCCCCTAACCTAATAAAGGGAAAGAAAATTAACTTCATGATTTTTGGAACTAATTAGCAATTTAAAAGTTAAAGCCTACTAAAACCGAGTATGTTTTTGCTTGGGTCAAAACTTGACTCAAAATCCTCCACTTTCATTTTACTGATAATGGGGGGGGGGGGGGAGGGGGGAGTTGAGAAATCGGGTTTTTGCACTAAAAAATTCCAAACCTACTTTAGTTTTAGCTATCTCCAGGTGCTTGGCAAAGCAGTTCACCTGTGTTTCAAGCAAATGATCTTTAATCCAGATATGCTCTGCTGCACACACCAGTTTTAGCAGTCAGAAATCACTTAATTCTTTTGCAGTTATTTGGTGCTGAGGGAAGATGGCAGTCAGAGCACCTCAAAGAGGCCAGGCTTCTGCTTGCCATGTGGCAGGTAAGCGGTGGATGTTGGTAGCCAGCACTGCCCTGCCTTGCTGCTGGTGAGGGTGCTGGGCAGTGCCAGTCCTGATGGGACTTTGCTATGCACACGCATTCAAGCAAATAAAAGTCATAGGCAGAGTCGGCTCTCAAAAGGAAAAAAGAAAAAGAAAGAAAGAAAAAAGAAAAAAAAAGTGTGTTTTTAACCTCATGGCAACTGTCAGAAGTTATCTCAAGTGGAAAAACATTGCACTGATAGCATACTTTGGTTTTACCACAAGATAAACTTGGTGATGTCAGCCCCAGGCTCAGCTAACTCAGATTGACCTGACCTAGATTACTTAAAAAAAAAAAAACAACCCCCCCCCCAAAAAAACCAAAACAAAAACAAAAAAACCAAAAACCCCAACAAAAAACCCACCCTCCTCAAAACAACCTGATTTTTCTGTGTTTTTTTGCCACTGTTAACCACATTACTCAAAAGAAAAAAAAGACAACTTAAAGTGCGCCAAAGTCATTTCACAAAGGTAACAAAATTCCCTTCAAATTTAAGTCTGTAACTAAGAAATCAACCACCACCCCCATCTACCCCCTGCATTCTTGTAATGTTACAGAACAATATATTGCCTGGATCAAATCCCCAAACACCAGGACCTACTCTGCTATAGTTTCTTTGCCAGATCACTAGGACGTGTGATAGCGCCGTGGGCAGAACACAGGTGATGTATACTGACCGCACATACGTGGAGAGCCACGATGCTGTACTCAGCGCGGATGCATGTTTGAAGGAAGGAGACATTTAGCCTAGCGATCTTAGAAAATGCAAGGGCCAACTGGTGCAAAAGAGGGGTGAAAACTACAGTCAGCGTGTACCCTGAGACTCACTGCCCTTGGCCCGGGCGCTGGCTCTGGTGTGGGAAACTGAATGTTGCTTTTGGGAATGAGCAGCAGCTCTGCCATTTACATACATTAATCCATGGAAGTACAGGAGGCATTATCATTTGCCAGACTTGTTTGCATAATGAGGAACTCTCAAGAGAAATTTCTTGGAGAAGTGTTGCCATTAACGTGCAAGTGTTACCACGGCAGGCATTTCTATTCAGCCCCCATCTCCTCCTCCCTCCACACGTACACCCACTCGTTGGGAACGTGAAGTCCCGGCAAGAGCCTCTTGGCACAGCTCTGCTGGAAGGAGCTCGTGTACCATGTTCTCGGAGGGTTTTCAGACCCCCTAACACCCCTCACGTCCAGCCCTGCTCGCGCAGCCCGAGGGGTTACGCCATGCCATCGACTTACTGTCTCCCCAAGCAGGCACTAGGGTGGGCAGGACTTTTGCCTGGCTTATTCGTTGCTGGTGGATAGCTATCACCTTTCTCGACCCTTTCTTGCTGGAAGGGTGCAGAAGGGGATTGGGCCACATGGGGGTGAGAAGGGCTGGGATTACGGAAGGAGATTAAACAAGATGCAAAGGCCCTGATTTTGTAAATGAAATGACCTGCACCTTCCTGCAGAAACATAGGGAAGGAAAATGAAAGAGAGAAAGCAAAAAGGTTTCCAGAAAAAGCACTCAACGTTTCTGAACCACCGCTGGTGTCCCCTTGAACTGAAACAGTGGCATCTGGGGCAGCAGAGGAGCTCCTGCGCTACCAGGAATTTCCGACAGGGAGCTCCCACTTTCACCCTGATGGACCTCAGCAATCCCCTCTTTCCACAGCGATGCAGTGGCCCAGAGCCCTCCGAGTCTCAACAGAGTGTGAGAGCCCATGTTGTCAGGCAGCCTAAATAACGGCCTCTGATGGGTTTGGCAGTGTCAAAAGAACCTGAAAAATGGCCCATGAAGCTACCCCCCCCCCGCTGCCACCCCTTCCACTGACTCAGATGTATTATGGGGGCTGGAAGTGCCAGCAAGCCTCTCCTCTCCCTCAGGGGCTGGCAGCACCAGGGAAGGGAACCCCCACCAGCCAGTCTCACCGGCTTCCCCATTTGTTTTCATTTTGTCACCAGACATTTCTATTTAAGCTGTTTGGAAGGATATCTCAATAACAGCCCTACTAGGCTCAAGGAGACAGAGGCTGACAACGAGCACGCCTCCCCTCCTTTCTCCTGAACATCACCCTCACATCAAAACATCTAGTCATGCTGTGAGGGAGATGGGGAGAGGCAGCATGCCCAGGGCCTCTCTTCCCACCTTCCTCCACCCGCTGTACCACCTCAGCCATTGATGGAAATGGAGCTGTTTGTGAGTCACAGGCGCTACCCTGCAAACCAGCTCAGACAGTTCAGCCGTTATGGTGCTAAACCAATATCAGCAAGGTCTGAAGGGAGGGCCCACTCCCCTCACACAGTTTAGACTGCAGAGCAAAGACGTTTACACCAAAGCACGGGTTCCCATGCAAAATAACTTCAAACTCATTGCTGCAGATCCTTTGGGGGACTGCATGGTTTGAGCGCAGGGTCCATCCTTCTGCACACTCAAGAGAAGCCAAACTTTTGCATGGGAGTTGTGCACCCATCCTCCAAAAAGCAAAAGGGTGTAGGCAACTGAGGGTACCTCTACACTGCACACTGCCTGAACAGATTAGCTCAGATAGCATCCCTGCGTGACACTGCATTGCACAGACGGTAGGCGTACCTGAGCTGCCTTTACTGATGGCCACCACAGGAGTCTTGAGCCAACCTTCAGAGACCACAACCAAAGGCCAGAGATACAAATAAACATAGCCTTTCCATACTATTACACTGCCGAGGAAAAAAGTACTGTCATTTCCAAGGATGTTACATGATTACAGGTAGGAGTAGGAAGTTTCCCCTGTGGGAATTGGGAATGGGAATTCAGGATCCCTACACACAAGATCCAGATTTTATTCCCAGGGTCTGCTGCCAACAGCCATGTGGATCTGGGCACTTCACCTATCCAGGTTTCGCTTTCCCTTGCATAAAATTGTGGATGATGATTGTCTTTGCAAACCCTTCTGCCGTCCTTGAGCAGAACGCAGCACACAAGTGCTTGTTATTGTCATTGGTGTCTCACTGATGGCCTGTGTGCAGTTTGCACAGCTGAGTACAGTCAGGCTGTATGGGGTCTGTGGTCCCCTGCATCAGTGTTTGTGCCAGGCTGTGCCTGCTAGGCAATGCCTGCCTGCGCTCCCCCAGTGCAGCCTGCACACAGCTGTATGCAGCTGTCACATCATCTCTGGAGGAGATTGCATCTTCTGTCACATTCCCGTGCACGCTCAGCAATACATATGCAGACGCTGGGTGTGGATGACTAAGTGGGATGCATATTTAGATCTGACTGTCTCTGTGTGCACCTCTGTGTACGCACATACACAAGAACTGGGTCAGGAGAATCTATTTCTCCTTTCATGTTGCTCATCACAAAATCCCTACACCCAAAGTCACCTTTGCAGGTTGGTTTGCGAGCCCTTGATTGAAACATCTGCTTCTCTTCCTGCTTTGCTGAGTGAGGAGAGCATCCACAGAAAGAAATGGAAGAAGCCATTAGCTTAGTCTCCAAGGGGGAACCCTTGAACAGCTCAGAAAAGTCTGTGCCAAGAGGAGGACACTGGAAAGCGAGAGCAAGCCAAGGAAAGAGACAGATGGGGCCAGCTCCACTACAGTTCTCAGCTGCCTTTGCTGCACTGTGCACGTAATATTCATACAAGGTCTAATTTATAAACCCAGCTTGTGTTTATAAACTCCGCTGTCCTAATGGAAATGAAAACATTAATACAACCCGAGGATTCTTCACTTTCCAGGTTTTAATTAAAATCATAGGCGTTAAGAAGCAAGAGTGTCTTCGTGGAATACAAGTCTAATGAAGTATTTCCTCACACAGCACAAATCTCTGTGTGCAGTCCCAGCTCGCTGGCACTGGGTGCCTGAAACACCGACTCCCCTAGAACCACAAGTTCATGTCTTGAAAATTAGAAAAACAAGTTATCCTGCAATTTCTTTCAAATAAATTTAGGTGCCAAGATGGAGCTGGAAAAATAATATTAAGTAGGGAAAAGAAACCCAAACAATATAGCACAGTCATAAAACATGATCTCTTAATTGACTAACTGGAGGCAACAGTGACAACATTGCACAGCAGTGACAAGGGGACAGCATGGGAAAAAGGAGAGGACTCAGATGGGGGGGCAGCCCGTGAAGGCACAGCAGGAGGGGCGATGGGGAAGAAGTAGCAAAGTGAGAAAAGGCAGCACAGGAGGCTGGAGCAAGGGGAATTAAGGGCAGTGGTGAGGCTGGTGAAAATGTAAACACATGAAAATTGCAAGACCAGATCACACGGACCTGTTCCCTCTGTCTCCCATGGGACCAAAGGAAAGCAGGAAAGGAGCTGGCACAGAGTGACCTACATGTGTAGACACAGATGAGGGAAGGGACTGATCTTTGGCAGGTGTAAAGCTGGCTGGAGGTCAAGGCTGATAGCAGAGCACCAGTTACTGCAAAATGAAGCCCAGCAGAAGCAGCGATTTCCCTTCACCATCATCCTCTAGGGAAAACCATGTCTAGCCCGCTCACTCCAGGACTGTTTTCTACCCCACTGCATAACAGTGCCTGCCTTGTCATAGGAGGCACACTCAAAGAAGAGAGGGAGGAGGCCCTGAAAGACAAAGACAGCGTGAAAGTAACACAGAGCAGTGTAGAGGTGTGAGGCCTCTAAATGGGAAGAGGGTGACTGCCTCCCCAGTCCCAGGACCACCTCGAGGAAGAGTACTGGCAACCCTCAAGCAGCTTAACAACAATCTTTTGTGGATTTGGTTTCATTTTAAATGCCTCCATCTAAATCTATGGGAGCTAGAGATGGACTTCAGTCGGAGAAGTGTGGATGTGGTCCCAGACTTTAGAGAACTCTGAAAGTTTCCACCAGCCACACTTTGATTCGACCTTATTTCTAAAAGGAACACAGGTTGCATCATATTGCAACCAGTAGGTTGCTTGTCCCATATTCTTTTTGGTTTAGGCCAAGTCCATTTGCTTAACAGTGTCCTCTGATGCTCCTATACGCTTGGTTAATTCTGTATCATGGTGAGATTAAAAAAAGCAAAAGGCTTTTTTTTGCCTTTTGTTCTTTTTCTTTAGTACTTGTCACCTTGGAAGACAATGGAAATGCAGAAACACGTTGGCCAGAAGAATATGACTCACAATCGAGGGAGCTGAAGGAACGAAGTCCTTGGCCTTACATTCTGGGATCGCTGTGTAAGGTAGGAGCAATGGAAAAGAAATGCATTATTTCCTCACCAAACATTTCTCAAGACCTGAACATGCTTCTTTCAATCCCTGATCTAGCCAATAAAGCACATCTAAACAGCGAAGACATGTCTTGCTTCAGAGTCCTGTGCTTACAGAGGCAGCGACATTCATAGCTGAAACTCACGAGATGCTGCAGACAGGAGTTGAAGAAAATGGAAGGACTCCTGTCAGCCTCAGATGAAGTTGCAAGCAAGTGCCTTCTCTGTCAGGAGGGAAGCAGCTTGCTGGTTAAATCCACCAACAACATAACGCTAGGCTGCCATACACACTGTACATTTGCCCATCAACACCAATGCTGTGAGGTGCAATACCTTCAGCTAAAAGAACCCCCTTGGCTCATCTGAACCCGTTCAGGGTGCAAGAGGAGCCAGGGCTAAGGCACTTTGGAAGTGATGGAAACAAAGGAATTGCTATGTTTAGCAGGGAAACATGCTTTCTGACCCTTGTAGGTGGCTATACACAGTGCTAATGAGGCCAAAAAAAGGAACTGAAAGCATCACTGCGTTTTGCAAATTGCTTCCTAGTTACTGGCCTGGTGTGGGCAACTTACAGTTTTATTGGGCTACTCCTTTGGTCAAGGTCTGCTCGGTTTGTATTATTTTTATCCTGGCAATAAAGGGGAGGCTTCAGCATCATTTAAAAATGCAACTCTGCAAAATCAAATGGAGATGACCTTGCAAATCTGGGGGTTATAAATCAGCCGATGGAAAGGAATGCTGTGCAGTACTAAGAGAAACAAGGCAAATATGTGCACTTACATACACTTGACTAATGGTTTATATTTTATAGTACCTTCCCTTAGAAGATCTCAAAGAGCTTTACAGTAAATAGAAAAAAGAAACAGAAAAAAGAAAAAATATTTTGGATGTCTGATCCTGCATTCACAAGCCCCACTCCCAGCTGGTTACACCAGCTAACCCCATCTGGAGACCAGGACTGTCACTTCCCTGTGCCCAAAGCAGAGGTAGAACACAAAGAAACCAAAATTCCCTGTTCATGACATCACTCCCTTGAAGTGATACAAGGATCTGGTACTGGCTTTGTACAGACCCAGATAACCCCCTGGGAAAACGGTGGAGAGTCAGTCTCCACTGCCTCAGTACAAATCTCATGTCCTACTTTAGGGTTTTCTCTGGGATGGTGCCATCGACATCAGTATGATGAAGGACAGGCACTAAGAAAGGTCTTTTGACTTTGGTCCTTTCCCTTTGCAAACAAGTTCTTACTATGCATCTAGCTAGCAGATAAATATTCTACCTCAGTCATTGCTGTCATACCTGAGCACCCATTGACACTATC
Source organism: Haliaeetus albicilla (assembly GCF_947461875.1). NCBI lineage: Eukaryota > Metazoa > Chordata > Aves > Accipitriformes > Accipitridae > Haliaeetus > Haliaeetus albicilla. Next base: position 43,011,563 of record NC_091488.1, read on the forward strand.
CTTACTCCCCTCAGGTTAGTGACAGATAAGCAGAAATGTTGTAAGACCAAGGTCAAGTTTAGAATCATAAAAGCTCACAGAAAATTCACAGTTCTTGCAGGCTGGTCCTGCAAGAGATGCCAGCAAGTGACTCAGCCAAGATCACAGCTACAAGAAAGTAGCAGTACTGGGGACTGCCCTTCATCCCCTGAGAATTTAACACAGACCCAAAATAAACTGCTGGTACTGATTCCATGGTAGTTTATCTCAAGACAGTGACTGATTCGACAATGTTTTTGGACGTAACATTAGAGATCTCCCTACTAATCTGATATATCTGACTGATAATTTTTTTTTTTTTAATATCCTTGGACTCCCTCTTCTATACATACCTATGAAAATGCAAACATACACATCTTGGGTTTTCCAGTGGTAAGTTAGGAAAAAAAGAAAAGGAACAGAACGAAGACGTTTGATTTTGACAGTATCTATCCTGGCATCTCATGCCACTACTTGAGAGAGCTAATGGAGAGCGATCACAATGCCAAAGGAACACGAGCAGACAGAAAGAGCTGTTAAGGAATCAGAATAAGTTGCAAATGCATCTAGACAAGCGATTAGGAATCTCACCTCCTACCTACCAGCAGTCAGCGGCTGTGTTCCTCCTACTGCACTTGAACAGGGTCGGGCCAGACCTTGCCTGTGTTTGAGATACCCAAGCTCCCAGAGAAACCTGGGTGCTTATTTGCAAGCAAAGCTGCGTTTTGATTTTGCATGCACCAGTTTTGGCTCAGGGGGCCATTCTCAGATTCCCCCCAAATACTGGCCAAACTGAAATGCCTAGAAAGACAAACTAAAACCTGTCTGTGGCATTTTCATGAGTAGCTTTCTGTTTGTGGGTGTGTACACGTAGAAGGGGTAAAAAGGACAGCCCCAAACAGGAAGGCTAGTCTTAAAGGCTCCAGGAATATAGTTTTTTGATTTTTCTATTTCACAGTTGGTTGATTTCAAGCATTCTAATGGCTGCTTCCTACCCTAGTGCCCATCTGTCTATTTTAATAAATGTTCTTGGTAGTACCTACCTGGCAAGCATTCGAACACCCAGCAGCACAACCAAATTTCACCCTAAATCAGGGGGCTGGAACAGCGAGCTCTATGGAAATGATGCAATCATCCTTCTCCCACAACACAGGCACTGGCAGCAGCAGATGGACAGATGGGTAAAGCAAGCAGACAAGAAAATGTAATGGGCTTGGCCCCATCTCTCCTCCTCCCTTCCACTTTTTCTGTTAAAGTCTGGGTGAGCGCAAAGGACAGGTTGCTGTGACAGTTGGGTGCCCTGTGCAGCCACAGAGGTCTCCTGGGTGGCAGCTGGAAAGGTGCAAAGGTTCATCAGCTACCTTGGAGATGCTATGAGATAACTGATGCCCTGAAGGCACCAGGTGACAATGAACTGCCTCTCTTTAGGACCCATTCATTATCTTTGATCTATCTGTCTCTCTCTCCAGATCTAATCAGTGGTGATGAATGCTAACCCTTACTCCACCCTCTAGAGATCCAACTGTGCTCCCTCTCATTTGTCGCAGGGTCCCCATCCATTCCTCAGCAAATCCGCCATCCCACATGCAGGTGCTGGCACACGGAGGGGATCAGCTTCCTGCAGACCAGCTTGTGCCACAGTTAAGTTGAGGAGGATGGGCAGAGAGCGGGTATGTCATCTCCCTGTGGTAGGAAAACTGGACACTGACCTGCTGTGTTCATACCCCAGTTCTTTGTCTGGTCCCTCTAAACAGATCTGTTCTCTATAACTACCTTTCTACAGTGAAACACAAGGTGGGTCAGGATGTGAGGGCAAAAACCCTGTGTTTCACTTGAACTCCAGTGCAAGCAAGTGGGCTTTGCTGCCTGTTACAGCTCCTTGCCCCCTCTCATACAGGAAGATGGAACCTGGCCCAAGCCCTCTCAAGGTTGTCTCAATGATGTTCATCTCTATTACAAAGCCACAGGAATTCCTCCCCGTACCTTTCCTCTCTCCAGTGTCCTTTTCATCAAATGCACGTCAAAACTGCAAGAGGTACCAATAACTTATGTCTCAGAGATGAGCAAAGAGATGAGGCTCAGGTAGACCACTGAAGCAGGCCATTCAGCAGGGACTGTAGGTTCTTCATGGGCAAGGAAAGGCTGCTTTTTGATGTAAGCCTTTAACCTCCCTTCCCCTCAAGCATCAGATGGTGGAAGAGCATGGAGATCAACTCATGACAGAGGCAAAATTCAATACCAGGTAAATATTTTTCACTCTAGAAGGGCTGCCTCCACTCATAACCAGCTTTCCTCCCCCTTTGCCTTTCCTCTCTACCCCAGGAGGTAGCATCCCCATGTGGTTGCTCTTAAAACGGTGGCAGAAGAAGCCCATGTGAACGCTGATATTCTGTTACTGCCTCAAGGACATCAGTGTGTGGTTAAGTCTTGGCATTTCACCCTTCATCAATACTAAAATTTAGCAAGAAATGTGTACAATGAAAGCTTATGTCTTCGGCCTTTTTCTTATTAATCCTATTACACTTGTCTTTATGAGCTCTCCAAGTTCCTTTTACTCCCTCCGAGGCTTGGCTGCAAATGAGATTTTGCATCTCAGTGTAAAATAACCTGAACATTTTTCTATAAAATTAAATAAAAAAACCTCCATCCTGGCAGTACATGCCCAGAATCCAATTTCTGGAGTCTACATCTTTCCAAGTGCTCCATTGTCTTCTCAACTTCCCTTAGCTTTGGGAACATGCTTTCATTCTGTCCTGATCAATATCGTGAAGAAAAGTAAGGAACAAACTTTAAACAGCTCAGATGAACCAGAGGCAGAAAATGTGAGACTAAGCTGCAGAAGTCTGTGACGTTTGGCAAATCTCCTCTCATTATATATGCCTCAATTTTCTGATGTGTAAAGTGGTAATAGTGATAGCCCCAGTCTGCAATGCAGATGGGATGGCTGGGATGGCTCAGCTCATGGACGTTCAAGAGTACAATGAGATTCTGTTACAACTAATAGTATCCATAAATCTATTGTTGTGATTATGTACCATTTAAGGTAAATGTTTTGATTTCTGAACTTTACCGAATCTTCCTAGCTTTGCAAAACTGGACTGGGATTTGTGCAGTTTCCAGAAATTCCTAGTACCTTCTGTTTCCTATCAGGCAAACAACTATTTTTTTAAAAAATGTTATTCTTTTTGACAAGAGGGCCTCAAGAACTAAATCCTGGTGCCAGATTTGCGTATATGTTCAATAAGGAAGCCATGCCTGCTCCTAAAAAGCTTACCATAATGACAAGAAAAAGCAAAATGAAAAGTGTATTAGAATTCTTAATGCCATCTAGAGTTAGTAAGGCAGAGTGGAGTGGCCAAAAATGAAAAATAATGGGTGAGGAAAGTTAATAGCATCCCTTCCCAGAGCTCTGACTGCTTTGAATTTCATCTTTCAGAGAAAGTAAGTATTGTGTGGAAAGTAATTCCTACCATATTAAGGGAGGGGGATTTTTACTGTACCATGTTTGAACAGGTCTGGTGCTCTAACATTATGATTTACCTTTGATCTGTAAAATCCTTTAATACCTGATATGGCAGGATGACTTGGGCTGCAAGAAGAAAACAAAATCAAGCACAACTTGCAGTGCCTTAAAGAAATACTGACCTCAACCAGCTGAGCTCAGGTTCAACTCAGTCTCAGAATCTCCCCCAGCAGATTTCCACCTGCACAAGCGTATTCCCGTTCAGCCTCTGCAGCACACCACTGTTTACCATAAAAGTTGACATTTAGATATGAAAAAATCAGGAAGGAAAGGGGATGATTTAAAAATAAAATGTAATTTACACTAATTATGTCGTTACATAGGATGCTGTGCAAAAAACGTTAGCAAGTGAGATCATGTCAGCAAAGCACAAGATGAACTGTATGAAAAACTTACAAGTTCCTAAGTCAGAAAGCTGTGGCTCCCTGCTGCTTCTCATTTCTTGGCCAATCAATCCTTCATAAAGACTTTTAGGATATAGTCAAAGTACCTCTGCAGTCCTAATGTCTGCAGTATCTAAATAGGAAGCCAGTGGTAATATACTGATATGCGTAGCATCCTAGTGCAGAAAAGCATATGAGCACTCCTGTTGCAACGCTACGGAACAAACAAAGCGAGGCAATCCTGAGTCACCTGTGGCAAAACAGTCAAACCAAAGACTTCCAAAGCCCAGCATCACACCACAATCACTGATCACCCTTCATTTCACCTCCAGAAAATTGCTGAAAAGAAGATGACCACCAACTCACAGTGTAGGACATGCACTGTTGTGCAGCTTGATGTCTCCCTGATCAGGATAAAGGACTCTTTGCCAGTCCTCTCTTTCCCAGTACTCACCCTGTACTGAACCGGAGGATGCATGTCTGTCTTGCAGCTATCAAAGGCCACCATTAGCGATTAAAAAAAAGAGCACAGTAAGTTCACAAATATTTGGATAGGTTTGGAAAAGCTGTTCTTCAAATAGCATCATAAGACTTGATATACTTTTAACACATCTCAAGTGCCTTCAGCTCAGATAATCTCGATTTACATGTCAATACCTTTCAGTTTGCTCTCCTGTAGCCTGGAGGGGTAAGGGGAGAACTTGCCTTTGTCACTATCTGCAGCTGATCCAGCTCAAGTATTTCAAGGGGTTGTGCACAGACCACCTTACAATTTAAAACTGGCACATAATCCATACCACGCCTCCCACCTGCACGCACATTCCTATCCTATAGCAGGCTTCATCTTATGCAAAGTGAGCCAAGATTAAAGCAATCTTGAAGACAACCATCCAGTAATCCTGTAGTGAATGTAAAGATGCGTAATTTAAGCTTGAATATTTCAGAGGCACACAAACTGTCTCAGGAATGTGAAATACAGCAAACAGGTCCTGGCACATATTTTCAACCAAGTTTTCTCCAATGCCTGTGCTCAAATTCAGGTGGCAAGTTGATGGCCTCAGAGTTTCTGCCATCCAAGAAATCATCAGCTAACAAACAGAGCTGACACTTATATTTTACATTTCATAGTGTACAAAATCTCAAAAAATGGGCTTCAGCTGTCTTCTTTTTGCTTTTTTTCTTTCCTGATTTGTTTTGTTTTGCAAAACTGTTCACCATCAATCTATCTAAAGCGCTTCACTGACCACAGGGGCTGGGCAGCCAAGGACTGTGATTATTTGTCAGAGCTTTTATTTGGGGGGGGGGAGGGGGGACGGGACAGGACACGGACCAAACGGAAAAAAAAAAAAACAACAAACCCTGAAACAACTGACAAAAGTAATTCAACAAATTTTTTGACAAATACATTTGAAAATTGTTAGGCTACCTCAGTTAACTAGATGAATAATGCGAAATGATACGAGGTGAATAATTTATTACAAAATATGGAGAAAAAAACACTATATAAATTATTGAACTAATATTATTTGACAAGTGCTTGCCCTTCCCTGAAGTGCAGCCTTCTCTGTGATAGAACATAGCAGCTGTTTAAAAGCAACAATAGTTTAAGGCAGCAAATGAAGAAGAATTGCAAGTGCTGAAAGAGTATGAGATTAGGCAGAATGTAATTATCCAGATTGGAAGCTGGTTAAAATAAGGAAATAAGGCAAAGGGTCTCTTATAAAATATATCGTACGGTCACAACCGCAAGTAGTACAGGTGTCTTCTCTTGTTTTTTATCCAAGCTGGTTATTATTAACCAAGGAATAGAACAGAACAGACTAGACTATAGACTATTTCATTTGGAAGGGATGGACAGCGATCATCTAGCCCAACTGCCTGACCGCTTCAGGGCTGACCAAGAGTTAAAGCGTGTTATTAAGGGCATTGTCCAAATGCCTCCCAAACACTGACAGGCCCGGGGCATCGACCACCTCTCTAGGAAGCCTGTTCCAGTGTCTGACCACCCTCTCGGTACAGAAATGCTTCCTGATGTCCAGTCCAAACCTCTCCTGGCGCAGCTTTGAACCATTCCCACGCATCCTACCCCTGGATCCCAGGGAGAAGAGCTCAGCACCTCCCTCTCCACTCCCCCACCTCAGGAAGCTGTAGAGAGCGACGAAGCCGCCCCTCAGCCTCCTCTTCTCCAAACCAGAGGAGCCCAGAGTCCCCTCAGCCTCCTCTTCTCCCAGAGTCCCCAGCCGCTCCTCACAGGACACACCTCCCAGCCCGCCCTTCGCTTCCAACTTGCCGGTGGGGTTTCCCCGTCCCCCCGTCCCCGCACCCTGGAGAGCACGAAGGCGTCTCCCCTCACGACACCCCACGGCCCGAGGAGCTGAGGGAAGGCCCCCCCGGTCGAAGCCCGCCCTGGGGCCGGGGTTGAGCTCCGGCTTTGGCGCCGTTTTTCCTCAGGCCCAGCCCCGCCGGGGCAGAGGCGGCGCAGCGCGGCGCGACATCTAGCGGCGGGATGGCGTCACCCGCCGGGCGAGGAAGAGGAGGGAGCGGCGGGGAGAACATGGCCGCCCTACAGCAGAGCTGCGAAGTCGAAGGAGGCGCAAAGCCCGCCCAGCCCCCGAGTAGCTGGTAAAAGCTGTCGAAAACGCCACACGTCAGTCGGTGCGGGGTTTTTTTTTTTAAGGGCTTGCGAGGCGGCTCTTGCTCCGGCCGGGCCAGAGGGACGCCGAAGATCGTGAGCGCTCCCAACCAACGCTCAGGGCTCAGCCGCGCCTGCGTTGGCTCCCAGTTTTTACATCGGCCACGATGAGTTTGGAAGGAAGGAGAGCCTGCTTTTCTTCGTTAGCCTCATGGCCAGTGGGATGCCCTTGCTCAACGCCACGGAATAGCACCCTGCGTAGCTATTAGCGTGCCTCCAGGAGCCGTTACTTTAAGATGCAACCGGTCCCTTTAAAAAGGGCAAATCATAACTGTGGCACCTTGGAAAGATTTGCTTCTAGCGCCTAAGAGCAGGAGCTGAGCTCACCCTAAGTATTGCAAGAATTATTTGGGGAATTTATGCTCTTGGGTCCTGGCTCCCGGTCACTTGCAGGGAAATGCAGGACTGCGCAGAAAACAAAATTTACAAATCTCTGTCACCCTATGGGAACGTTGCGATACTCCCAATTTACACACACACTTTGGATGTGTAAATATTTCAGAGCTGCAGTTTAAGGGCACCAGTGATTTGCACAGCACTATATATCACTGCTTCCCAGGGAACACTGTGCTACTGAAAAGTAGCACTCAAGTCAGAGGTGGATTTAACATTAGCATCTCAGCACTACACTACAAGTTTGATTGTTTATGTACATCTTGCCAACTGATTTAAAATCTATATTTACACACGCTGAGATGGCCTCCACTCATTAATAAATTAAGACACTTGTAAACCACTGGATCTGCAAGTTGGCCTTCTAATTTACTAGCGTCTGAATATCAGGTTGCCCACCCTTCCTCAGCAAGAGCTGCTGGGAGGAACAAAGCTAAATGCTCCACACAGCCTGGTAGATGGTGGTTGTCCATATAGCACTGGCATTCATGCTCCTCATACTACACCTTTCTGCAGGCTAAAGAAGTCTCTTCTGGCCTGAGGGTCATTAGCCTCGGATCTTTTGCCAACACTGAATTCAATCATTAAGATGAGTTTAATGACAAAGGTTAGTTTTTCCAAGAGGAAGCTGGAAGCCTACAGCAGTATGGTCTTGGGGGCTAAGAACTACGCAGTGAGTGAGTTGCTGTCACAGCTGCTCACGAGGGCCCCTTCTGCCATCAGCTCTCCAAGCTCATAACTCCCTTCCTCCCCTGAGCATGAATGATGAAATATTAGAGGCTCTGATCTCTGCCTCATTAAATAGAGAATATTCTCACTCTGTCCTGACCTGCGCTAGGGCCAGTTTAAGGAGCAATCCGTCATGAGATCGTTAATACTAAGACTTGCTCAGAGGGCAAGGATGTTCATCCAAAATTAAATTCTTAACCTTTTCGGGAAGGACTTCGGAAAGGATATTTTACCTTTCCTAACTGGAGGGATCAGTTATATATTTCTGCATTGCAATGATGATGGAATTGGAGCCAAGAGGCCAGCACCATGCTGAGACTTTGCCTCCACAACTCTTTCAGTGATGCCCAGCACTGTGTGAGCAGAAGCCCCAGAGATCAGGAAGAGCAGCAATGGTCAGGGAGCAAACCAAGGTCAGGAAAAAACTGAAATGAATATAGTTCAAGTAGACCAATGGCACAGGACCCATAACAGCAGCCCAGCAAGGGATAGTACGAGGACACTAGAAAACAAAGCCTGGACATAGAGAGATGCTGTAAAAACATTAACGAGTCTTTGCCATCCTTTCAAGACACAGAGCCAATTGTCAGACACAGTAAACTCGCAAGTCACATGAGTGACAAACGAAGGTGACTCTGGTTTTGCTTGCAGCATTTCTCATAAACTTTCTGGGAGAAGGTCTGTCCTTTAACATATGGATTTACTGTGCTTGGTATCTGAGTGGTTCCTTGGTCTTCCTCCTACCCCTCTCTCCACTCTTCTCCTACAAAGGGTTTTAATGGCAAGAGATACCCATAGTCTGATGATGAGAGCAAGCTATAAGGATGGATACAGATGGAGAGAGAGAGAAAGGAAACCTCCAAGACATACGTTTTCTCTTAATAGTATACAATCTACACAGACTGCTGCAGAAATGGGATGAATAATAGAATCACAGAATTTCCTCATCCCCTGTCGCTGTCAAATCCTATTAAACTCACTCCAGGTAAAAGGTGCATTACCAGCACTGCTAAAACTACACTAAACATTGGGGTTACTGTAAGCAAATGAAAGAAGATGGGTGTGAGAGAGGATAAAGACAAATCATCTTCCCAGCAAAGCATCAAGAGTATACATATTGGGGGTGAGGTGCTATTCCTGAGGACATATAAAAGCTGTATCAGGTTAGGACTGGAGCTTGGTGTTAACCCTCTCGTTACTGTTTTTTCTATGAATACTGGCTTTGCTGCTTCTTTTGAGGATAATGTGCTTTTATACCAAAGAAGATACAGACAACTGGATTAGTATGGGATTTAGGGAGCAGGCTGTGTACCGGGTGATGTGACAGCAAACAACTAAATTTAATATGGCAGCTTGATCCATTATGTATTTTATTTCAAGAAAAGTCTACACGGGCACATGAAACCTGGACTGGATCTGGCGTCACAGCGGACTGGGATCCAAAAGCGTCAGATCTGGGCCACACGATGATTGCATTTCAACAACCATTTTTGCTGCCACTAAGTACGTCTTACATGGCTTAAGCTTCTTACACAGAGTCCTCATTAAAAATCATCCTGACCCTAAACTTTAAATAAAGATCCATAATATTTAGCACCTTTCTGGCATTTTTACTGGTGAATTTCAAAGATCTTAGACTGATCGATATCGTTACGCTCATTTCCACAGAGACACCAAGCAGGGAGGCTGATACATGCAAGGTCGCCCGGTGAATGAAGAGGAGAGATAGGCACTGCACCTAGAGCTCCCAACTTGCTCAAACACTCCTGCAACCTTTGCTCAGCTCACTACCAGCACAGAGACTTTATCCAGTTTCACCACATGGGCCTGAAATTTGCACGCATAACCAGAATCCTAGTTCTGGCAGTCTCAGCGGGGTTTCAAAGCAGTACAGGTCCCACCAAAGACACAGTCCATTCGTTGTTGCTCTTCCTCAAGAAATTACTGGATGAAATCAAAGACGTGCAGAGGTAACTTTCTGCAAGTAATCTGAAACACCTCTCTCTTCTCTCCTGGATCTCACGCAGGTTTAACTTCGTACCTACACGTACATACGGCAGAGAACATGGCATGCTAAATATTTGTCAGCTGATATCCCTGATTACACCAGGGCCTGGCCCCAACTTGGCACCACAGGACAAACTTGCCCACTAGAGATAAAGCAGCTTCTGCTGCCCAATCCTCAGAGTAACTGTAGAGACTAAGAAATGTAAAGCCTCTCTTACATTTCATTAAAAAAATTAATATGAAGAAGGCTTACTTAATTTGATACTAAGTTGTCCTTTGCACATCACTGACCTGATCCTACCATCTTCCCAAAGCTTTATCAGCTCTGAGAGGGACACGGCACGCAGCTATTCCAAGAAGCAGGGAGAAGCCTTCACAGAAACAGGTTTTGTAATCATTCACAATTCATTTAGCATACGGAGCAACATTCTGGGTGTCATGTCTCCCAGCTGGTGTCCAGACGCTACAGTGGATGCGACCAACTGGCCACAGTCCTTCAGCCTGGCAGACCAGGCTTCTGTGTGTGCACGGCCTGTGTGTTTCCATGGCTGAGGCTCAGAGCACCATGTCCAAGTCCTGCAAGCAGACGCCAAGCCAGCTGAACCACAGAGGAAATTATCCCCTGGCCAGGCTGGGTGGGGGGATGCCAAAGTTTGGAAAAGAGCACCAGTCAGCCAAGAGGATCTTACATTGAAAGTAGTCATCTTTCCCTAATGGTCTTACTTCTTAGTGAGAGCAGAGGAAGAACAGATGGCTTTTGCATTCAAAGCCCAGGCCAAGGTTTCAAGGGGATGTGCAGTATCTTTTCTGCAGCCCCTCTAAACTCTGCACACCTACATGGAGCAATACAGCCAGCACGGCATCAGAGGTCCCAGAGCTGGCTCCACACAGGCTGGAGTCCCTGCTGCACAGGGACCTGTGAGCTCACCTCCCAAAGCAACATAGCTGACTTGGTACAGCACTAGGCCTAGGCTAATGTTCCCACATCTTGGTTGTAAAACAACTCTTTGTTTAATGCTAGCTTGGAGATTTCTCCACTGCTTTGTCCAAACACTTCTCAGTGCCACTTTTTCTTCTGTAAGAAGAGGGAAGCTCCTGATCTGCTCTCAAACATTGCTTTAAGACCCAGGAAAGAGCTAGGTGGATACCACTTTGCCTAGAAAAAATTGTCCGTGGATGCTGAGGTAGAGGACAGAGAGGTTGTTAACATGCATTCAGCCTGGAAAGCTCCACAGGTAGATGTGTCTCCATCAGTGACAAGCACTAAGGCCCATGCAGCCTGGAGGATGGGTTGCACTTAATTGATTTGCCCATTTGCAATTGTATGGTTAATTTGTAGCTACTTTCTGCCCAAAGTATGATTCTGCTATCACTCCCGTAGCATTATAGCTAAAGACGCGATTGCATTTCCAGACAGGCTTGTCACTTAGAAAACACTAATGCCCCACTTTTGCAAGGTGATTATTAAGGGGTACTCTGACTTTATAATATACCAAATGTCTGCATGGCTACAGACTGATAACATGGAACCAGCAGCAGCATTGATTAAGTGCTGCTGGCAATCTGACTTCTGGAATACTATAGGACACCAGCGGCCATAATACAGGAATAATTAATAATAATGCTTAATCTTGCCCTCTAATGAACAGGAGAAAAACCTCTCTCTCACCCTGGACCATCCTCCTCCTCTCCAGAATCCTAAGAGGAAGCAAACCTGTGACGTAGCAGTCACAACTGTAAGACCAAGGGTCTGAGCACAGAGCTGTCATACAACGTGTGGATAGTTGCGCAGGTACTAACACCCTGTGAAGGGAAATACGTCCAGCCTTTGCTGGCTGTGAGAAACACGCTTGCCGCGAGTCTTTGAGGGAACAGTGAAAAGCGAGTGACGTCTTATTTTTATTGTATAAACCAGCTCCAAAATCAAGGCACCTTTGTTTCTAAATAGTCTGTCTTTGTTTCCCTGTACTGGCAAGTTCAAGCAATCAGAAATCCTGAGTCTAGCCTCCCAAAACGATGAAAATGAGTTTTCTAGATTTGTTGGTTTTGAGTCATCAGGTTACATTTAGGTTGTATTCTCAGGCTTTTCATCACAACATTATAGTATAAAAACTCCTTCAAGCCCTCCTCACTTCCCCTACCCCCAAAAAACCAATGAAAGAGGAAAATGTGTCTTCTTGCTCATGTACCTACAAGGCGGCTGAGCTTGAAATTAAATATGGAAGGACTAAGGACTGCTGCTAAAATTGTGAGAGTCAACAGTGCAAAATTTCCAAAATCCTTGTCCTAATGTTGAGGCTGTGGCAATGCCGTATTTGAAATGGATAATGCTTTATTGTGCTATACTTGAATTCTCTCATGCTGCCCTCCTTTCCTCGTTAAAGACATTCATGGGGAAAACCTCTGGATGCTCTTTGTATATGAGGGAACAAAGGGTCCTCTCCCATGGAGGCAGAATACAGCATTACTGAAGCTAAAAGGCCCGAAGTGCCATCTAATGCTAAAATAACAGGGAGTTTTACCTCTACTTATCTCTCATAATCCTGAGCTATTTGTCCTCCAGATGAAATGAAAGATAGATCCCATCACCTCCACTGCACGCAAATAGCATAGTCTGTAAAGCTACATATTAGCAACTTGGGAGATTCCCTCCCAGAGGAGGGGATCAAGCCAGGTGAACAGTGACTAAGAATTTTGGTTTTTTTTCCCCTCAAAACCCCATCTTATGCCTGAAATATATGATGCCCGTTAATGACACATGTAGCTGTGGGAGCCACAATAATTACTGAGGCAAACAAATCTCATGCCTCAGGAAGCAGAGTGCTTTCCGTGGGGCTCAGGGAGTCCCCCCGCCTGCAGCGTTACCCTGAGATGTGCAAAGCCTACAACCTGCCTCCTTACGGCAGCTCTCACCCCACCTCTTGCCCATCAGGCAGCTCAATCCAAAACCCTTGGCAGGAGGCTGTGCCAATAAATATATTTTCTATTGGCAGGATATTGCTCTCCTCTGAAATATCACATATTTGGCCATTAGGAAAGGCAGAGTCTGATCTTGTATGTCAAATCCTATACTCCCATGAAAAATGAAGGAGCCACTTTGCTCTGCTCTACTCTTCTCCCAGCTAACCAGCCAAGGATGCTGTCACAAGTAAAACAGAACGTGCAGGGCTTGCTTTGCCCTGGCAACAGCTGTACTCGAAAACAACATAGAGGAGTGGATTGGAGAACAGGAAAGGGGCAGGAAATACATGTGCCTACTTGCCCACTGAAACTGCTGAGAATTTTAATTTTAGGCCTCTCATCAGCCCTGACACAAAAATTGTAGCATCAGTTAAGTCGTAATGAGTTAGTGGTGCATTTGATGCTTACAGACTGTAGATCAGGAGCGAAAGTGCAAGACTTGCAGTAGCCTTGCTATGCGTAGATGCAGGGTTTGGACCCAAGGCTTTTAAGTTCAGGAGTTTCAACAAGAAACTGAAGTGCTCGGGGAATTCACAATAGGATACAAAGCTTTTCTTCTGTACAGTAAACTAGCTTTTACCAACCCCCACCAAAGGTGACCAGAAACTCTTAACATGCAAAGCCTTGTTTTGGGCAGGCATTAGGTGGCCCGTGAGTAGCCGATTGCAGCATAGATACCAGCCCCAACCCCCTGCTATTGCAACCTTTAATTTACTTCCTCACTGTGAGGATAAATTCAAGACTTCTGCTAAAAGACAGGGAAAAAAGCACGGGGCGGGGGGGGGGGAGGTGCAAAGCAAAAAGAGGAAAGACTCACAGAGATTGGTCAGCACACTTGATTCTGGATTTTGACTGCTCTGGAGCCTGATTTTCCCTCTAAGATGAGTCAAATCCTACCCAGCTACAACACGTCAGCAGAAGATCTTGCAAACATTGTGAAAGCGGACCAGATCTCCTGGACTAACCCAACACAAACGCCACTCAGCGTGCCGTTACATTGGCCTCAGGATAGACGCGGGGTGTCCGAGCCAGCCTTGCTTCCAAGGGGTTTGCAAAATGAAGCAGGGGCGCCTAGACCTCCTTCTCCGGTGGGTTTGACTGCCCAGGAAGCCAGAGCTCCTACTGCTGGGAGTGGCACTGCCACCAGTACCAGGAATACCAATGGCAAGCGGTGAGCTGTAGGGATGCTGGGTTCTGCAGCGCTTGCGAATCACAGGCAGGGAGACAGGCGCATGGGAGAGAGGATTAGATTAGCTCACGTTGATAAATGTTCTGTGTGCTCTGATACTCCAAGAATCCTCTTCCCCCCCCTTTCCCCCTCAAATCTCAGCCTCCTCCCTCCTGCCTGGTTTCATCACAACTCCAGATTGCTTGAACAAGCTGCCTGATAAGCCCACAGATGCCAACAGGAAGCAATGATGTTACAATAAGTGTCACAGGGAAAATGTCAACTGTATCATTATAATGAAGGTCATGTCTCCCTCACAGAGAGCTCAGGGCTCTGCACAATTCACATGTTGTTATTAGGTAGATGTTGACATATGTAACTTCTACTTTACAAGAGTCACTGCACAGGGACGAGTGAGGAAATACTGGCTCACAACTACTCTGAGCTTCAGCCTCTTGTCACAGAAAGTGCAGAAGGAAACAATTAACAAGCATTACATAGGTGGGAATTCACAAATACTCCAGTTCCAGCTCCTCACAACAGACAGGATACACACAGGGTAACAGGGCAAACGCACAGCACATCAGCAGCCCCAGACAGCACCAAAGCAAAGCACAAAGTGGTACTAAGAGCAAGTCAGGCACAAAAGCAACCGGCCTCCATCCCAAAGTTGATGCCAGTAAATGGCACTTGGATACTCCATGTAAAACAGCTCACTGCCTCCCTAATGTAGGGAATCTCCTCCTCTTAAACCTAGCGATAAAAATGATAAAAAGGGAACTATAAAAAATAAAAGCCTTGAATTAATACTCTAATGAAGTTTTATTATTTTTCTAAAAAAGATTTTGTTCCATGATGAGGAAATATATACTCTTCTTGGCTCTGGCTCTCTGCAAGGAAGTGGTTGTAGGGGTGGCGGGAGGTGTTTGTGCACACATGTGGGCACAAGATGAAGCAAGGCGCTGAATGCAGAAAGCAGAGGCCTTTTAATTCTCCAGAAAGACACAATGTTCTTTCCCATCTTCTCTCCCTCTCCAAACCTGTCAATATTTTGCTCAGTAAGGGATGACATATTGGCAAGGATTTTCACATGCACGCACACACGTGCATGCACACATACCCTGCTAGAGCTGGTGCGAGAATATTAAAATCTGAGAGACTTGACAAATACATTGCATGACAAAGCGCTTTCAGTGGTTCACAAGACTGCCCATCGCTCATTTGTCGAGGGAGATGGTTAGGGCATTGCTCACAGATCTCCCAGGACATCAAAACAATATTCATGTTAAGACAGACAGGAGGAATGGAGCATGGTAGAAGAGTGATCATCTGAAGAACCGGAGGTGTACAGCTCTTGAGGGGCAAGAGCTAAGGTAGGGCTGGTGTATCAGCACGCTTATGGGTGATTGAGCACCATTTTACTCTTCCTCCAGTCCAGAAAGCCAAGGGAGAGGTAAAGCAGTGGGATCAGCAGGTTGCAGCTCAACGATAATTGCACTTCTCTGTGATGCTGTGTTGTAATTTATCTGCTCCCTCCCATTCCCACAGTGCCATGGTATATCCCCTCCCATCAATTTGTTCCCATATGCACTACTGTGAGGCAAAATTGCTGGTTGGACTCAGCCTGGTATTTTTTTTATAGCAGACTGTGTCCATTTAGTTGCTTGGGGAAAGGCTGCCTCAAGACTGAAAGTACAGGGGAACACGCATCTCGCTAAAGCATCTGTATTTTAGTTTAGTAAGAGCAGAAGGAAAGCACCATTTTATTCTTCTATCCATAGGGCCATATTCTTATGCTTCTAAGAATTAAAACAGTCAATGTGGGCAATTAACAGGCAATAGGTGAACATGGTGGACGTGCTCTGAGAAGAAGCTAGGATGATTTGGCCTTAATCCTCCACTCTCTGGCAGGTAAACTGCAGGAAAATAGGAGCAGAAAAGAAAGGCTTTCTACCCTTAGTTCTATTTTTCTATCCTAGGATGATTCACCTTCCCTGTCTTTGCCCAGTGCTTTGGAAAAAAAACAGCTGAAACTCAGAGACAATACTTGAAAAATCCCTTCCAGGCTGCACCTGAAGTCCAGTGCAAGGACAGGCACTACAAGTTCTCTGCAGAGAGCACTTCAAACAGATGTCACATCCTAGCCCAAGAGGGACTGTACTTCAGAGGGAGACTTTCAGAGCAAAGCCTGCTGAAAGAATCTCCACAAATAGTAAGTTTGGTTTGAAAGATCTAGTGGTCACCATGTTCCCCACCATTGCACCATCTTGTTATATCTCCATAGTCCAAATACAGAACAAAAAAATTATTCCCTGTCTTGAGATGTCCCAGGCTGAAGCCAGTGAAGCATACTCAAGAGATAAAGGAAGAGTTGAGGCTTTCCCTCATCATGGGGAGGAAGGTGAAAAAGAGAAAGAAGTGGTTTGGGGGTTTGCCAGCAACCACATTCAGCACAATGGATTTCTGAATCTATGTCAAAGAAGGGATTCAACAGGTAAGCGTAGCAAACCTTTGCCCACAGGAAGTCACCAAGGGGTCAGGTCCACCATCACTAGAAACAACCCCTTTAGGTCCTGCTGTTGCAAGTAGGTTAATCGCATTTGCTCACAGATTTCTCACTTGGCTCCTGATCTGCAAAGTAATCTGAAATGGACTGCTTCCTGCATTTCCGCCTCTGCTTATTTATTCACTTATTTTAATTTGAAAGTGGATTTAGCGATTCGTGGAAGTCAGGGATCGATAGCCCTAGCATGAGCCAAGAACAGCTCTGAGCTAGATTGGTCGCACAATTCTGTGACTGACAGCATACCTCAGTCCAGACCCCCCCTGCCAGGGCCTGGCTTCCCTCCTACCGTTCAGCCAGTGCCTCCTCCTCCACCGCAGCCCCCCCAGCTCTCCCAGCACCTCGATCTGCCAGTTCCTCTCCCTCCTGCCCTCAGTCTTCCTTGCCTTGAGACTATAAAGTACAAGCCAGAAGGTGAAACTATGGGTTTGAGATGATAAAATTAAGATGAGATCCACCAAATTCATTTTTATTTGCAATCATAAACCAAGCTTCACTTTACAAGACAGAGAAATTAAAAAGGAAAATGAGAAAGAGTTCAAGTGCATCAGTTACAGGTTGTTAATAGAACCAAAGTATTTTGCACTATTTATATTTTATGAAGCTCTATTGCTGTGTTTTGTACAATAGAACATCACAATAAATGATTTACCCACTCAGTAAAAGATCCAGAAAACCGATCTCAGCTCATCCTTTAGAAGACCAAAGATCCTGATCTGTGTATGCTACACCTCCCCCCCCCAAATACAGAGATGCACTTTAAAACTGAAAAAAAACCCTTATCAGTCCTGACTTTTGTTTTTAAAACTTTTCTACTGGAGTTTTTCAATTGTTATAGGATAGCGTCCTGCCAGAAATGAAGTAATTTTTCCAAAAATGGCAGAGAACATTTGAGAGATCCATAAAAGAAATTACAACTTTAATGAAAAATAATTTTTTAACATCACACGTATTTGATTTTCATATTTCTGACAGAAAAAAAATTATTAAAAAGAATTAGAATTATTATTACTTTTCTTAGAATTATTTGCAGCCTTAGAGGTTTCCCTTGGAAGCCCTCAGCTAATCCTACTCCCTTCAAAACATACCTGAGCTAGGATTTGTAGGACTGTTGATAGGTCAAATACACTGAAAGTAGGTGGTATGGAGAGGCCAGGCAGTTTTCTAATCATGCAAAGTTGGGTCTGCTAACCTTCTATCTGTTTGAGGTTTTATGTTTTACCAGGCAAGCATAACACTTCAGATCTATTGGCATGCCTGCACTGGAGTGTGATAGTGTATCAGGCAGCATGTGATTGAAGGTGGGGACCGACATCCACTTTCGACAAGGCAAAACTGATGCTTGTGAGTGAGCAAGGCAAGAGGTGTGGGATGACTCTGCAGTGCCCAGGTGGATGAGGACAGTTAGCACCAGGAGGTGACGCTTCTCTCCCTGCTCAGCAGAAACAGTGATAGGGATGAGGACGTGTCATTCTTGCAGGCACATCAGAAAGTTTGACACCTGCCCCTATTCCTATTATGCTGATCTTCCACTCTGACCAAGCTTTGCCTGGGTAAGGAAAGCAGCTGTAGCAATGGCCAGCAATGTTTTTTACGAAAGGTTCTATCTTCTCACCGTCTGGGAACCATTAGCCTCTCAGTTTGTCTTAGACCTGCTTTAATGTACTCTTGAATGAGTCATGGCAAACAACAGGAGCTCTGCCAGTGCAGCAGCACATTTGAGCAGAAAGGGCCTGCCCCCAGGAGTGAGAGAGAGTCAGTTGTGCTGGAAATGCATGTTAGAGACTACTTCTCAGCACTCCGCTCCTCTGCCCTGCCAGAGCATCTCCAGATGCAAGAAAGCCAGTCGTTTCCCAGACCAGCACCCCTGCCCATCAGCAGCTGCAGGACCCAGTCAGAAGAGAAATGAGTGAGGGTCCTATTTAAGCTCAGTGAGAAAGCACTAGCACTATCCTGGCCAAAGCGGTGAGCTTCAGGGCCCTGCCATGAGGTGGGCTCACTCCCGCCCACGATGGTCTCTGTTCTTTTCAAGTGCAGTTCTAGACTG